>NC_058123.1:27237500-27892064 GCF_914725855.1 Thunnus albacares
AAGACAAATAAGGAAGGACGGAAACCATTAAAGAACAAAAGAACCAATTAGAAAAAAAAAAGAGGAGAGGGAATAATGAAAATCTGAACCTGGGAAAACAACGAGAACAGATGGAAAACACACACACAAAAAAAACAAGAGACCAAGTAACAAAAGAAGAAGTGAACAAAAAAGGAAGGAATAATGAGAGAAGGCAGGAGAGTAACAGAAAGGTTTAAGAGTGGAGGGAAGGGAAAGAAAAAAAGACAGAAAGAAAGAGAGAATGGGACAGATGGAAAATAAAGATGGGGATAAAGATGGATGGATAGAAAAAGTGAACGGCAGTCCGTGTGTGTGTGTGTGTGTTCTGACCTTCAAGCAGTCAACAACTCAGACATTTGCAATTCAGACACCACATTCTGTCTTGAGATGTTTGATAAAATTGGGTTGAAGAGCTCAAGAAACAAGCTCAAAGAAACAACAACAAAAAAGAAAATCAAGTGCAAGAGGTCGGTCGTCCTGGATCACTTTCTGACTGCTGAAACAAAAGAAAAGAGATGATGATGAAGAAGAAGAAGAAGAAGTAGGATGGAGAGGTGAGAGAAATAAAGCTGAAGAAGAAAAAGTTGTTTGGAGGAAAACAGAGAAAACCAAGACAGATGAAAGAGACGGGAGGTTCAGGAGGACAAGATGAGATCAAAGAGACAACAGATTAGTGGCCTGAGGTTTAAATCCTGATCCAGCTTCAGGGTCAGATCCAGACCAGGTTTTAAATGAGACTGCAATGCGGAGGGGGCGAGAGAGGAATGAGGAGACTGTAAAACACAGAGAGAGAGAGAGAGAGGGAGATGGGGGGTAATGTCTTTCAAACTCATGTATGAATACATTAACATACACTCCAAACATACAAACCATCAGCCTCTTTCTGTCTCTGTCAGACACACCAGACTACACACTCACACACAAAAAACATTTTCATTAACTTGAAAAAGAAAAAGTCAATAAAACTTTGCCCTTGAATTTTTCTCAAACCAATCTGTGGTGAAGTATACGTCCAATGTCATTTTCAGATGACACAGAAGTTGTGATAGCGGACTAGCTAGGAGCGGTTAGCTTAATGTTTGTCATGTTGATGGGACGGATGTGTTGATTTAAGAGTTATTACTTCTGTAAATCGACTTACAGAGCTTTTTAACCTCATTTAGCTCAAGGTTTTGGTTTAATAGCACATTTACGGGTTCAGTCTCTCAACAACTTGTTTGCTTTTTTCAGCAAATGAGCTTTAATAAATAAACCTACATACAGTAGCTGTCCAGCACCAAACACCACATAGAGTTACAAGTTAGTGGCTAGCTGGTGAACACAGTGAAGCATTTAGCAGCTAAAGAGCCAAATATTTTCCCAGTACTGGTGGAGACCAAATCAGAGCTAAAAGGAGAGTGAATATAACTGTTTTCTGCTTGTTTTTCTGACTCCAAATAGCCAACATAGCCTCCTAAAAGCTACATTACCTAGTGTGCTGGTTAGCTGCAGTAATGCTATCATAAGCTAGCTAACATTATTTAAATACAAAAATCTGTCTGAATGTCTCTCCCATCACTGTAGAGACCTGAGACTATGTCTACAGTAAGCAAGCTACATTCTAAAATGCAGTTTTGGAGTAAAAACATGCTTGTTTCTGAAAATTAAAACAGTTTAAAATTGTTTCTCCACATTAAAATGCCTAAACATGTCATTCTCCTCTTACTGGGCAAGTTAGCCACAGAAAACCACTACTTCCATTTCTGTTTCCATCCGTGTGTGTTGGAATTTTACCTGAGTGAAAGATTTAAATGTTAGATAGATGTCAAGTATGTGAGAGAAGAAAACTATCACATAATATTGTGTGTGTGCCTGTGTGTGTGTGTGCGTGTGTGTGTGTGCGCCTGTGTGAAGAGTCACTCCAAGGATCAAGAGGCCTGGCATCGTCAAGGGTAACAAGGTGGTATGCTGACAATCACACACACACACACACCCGCCATGATTTCTCATGGGAATGTCTGATTGGCCGCTGTGAGCCTGCTGGGATGCTCGGTTCCCGTGGCGATTGTAACCAAGCGATAACACCAACCATCTGACCCTCTTACTGCCTGTGTGTGTGTGTGTGTGTTTGTGTGTGTGTGTTTGTGTGTGTGTGTTGCCATCTGTGCGGTGGCTCAGGGGAGAAGCAACACACTGAACAGTGATTAAAGCAGAGACAGAGAGAGGAAGGATGGAAGAAAGAGAGAGAGAAAGAGAAAGAAAGAAAGAAAGAAAGAAAGAAAGAAAGAAAGAAAGAAAGAAAGAAAGAAAGAAAGAAAGAAAGAAAGAAAGAAAGAAAGACAGAAACAAAGAAACAAAGGCCAGGTTAATAAAGATTTGCAGTTGCAGGTATTGTTAAAGGGGACCTATTATGCTCATTTCCAGCTCTATATTTTTGTTTTTGGACTCCACTAGAGTAGCTTTGCCTGCCATAGTTAAAAAAACTTATTTTTCTCGTACTGGCTCTTTATGCAGCGTCTCAGTTCAGCCTCTGTCTCTAACAGGCAGTTTTAGCTCCTGTCTCTTTAAGGCCCCCCTCTTGATGAGCTCACACTGTTCCGAATGGCAGCTTTGCAGAAGCCTGCTGGGGGTAGCACATATCAGAGTTATGTGAAGTTATTGCTGATGCAAACCCAACATTTCTTGTTTCACTGCTTCAAAATAAAAGCTTTTAAATGGCTAAATAACGGGGGACTTTTATTGTGAAGAACTTACAAGAAATTAAACGTGTTCCTCATCCAATGAGCGGAGCTTCATTAGCGGCGCTAAAACAGTCAACACAACAACATCTGGAGATATGTGGAGCTCTTTGTTGAGCAGATCAGTTAGACATAATGCAGGGAGGAACAGTATAAGCAGAAACAGCCACAGTGATGATGATGTTTGATGAAGAGCTGCAAATGACCAGCACACCTTTAACAAGTAAACTACATATTTTACTTTGCTGTGCTGTGTAATGGAAAAACACTAACTCATGTTAGTGGAGCAGAGCAGTGAACTTGCGCACTGTGAGTGGAGTAGATGTCTTTATGAAGAAATACATCATCAGCTGACATCAGCTCAGGCTGAAAGTAGAAAAAACTGTTGGAAACTGGGCGTTCAGAGCAGTCTGAAGCTGGTGCTTTATGCTCACAGAGATTACTGCTACATATGTTTACCTCATTATCTGATATATACACACACACACATATATATATATATATATATATATATATATATATATATATATATATATATATATATATATATATATATATATATATATATATATATAGGTTAGTTAGCTGTCTAGTGCATTAAGTTAGCAAGGTGGTTAGTTAATTATTAGTTAATATGTAATGTTTTTAGTAAGCTAGACAGATATCTGAGGAGTATCTTTGTCAGCTGTGGGGACAACTAGTATATCAGTTAGTTAGTTGGTTGTAATGTATGGTATCTTATTGACAGCAAACAGCAGCAATAGCAAGTTAAACTGAAATGATAACATACAGTATAAAACAGAATGTATGTAACTGATAAAGGCCTGGCTTTATCTCCAATAGATAAAGCTGTGTGCTCCTTTCGGACTGAAATACTAAAAATACAGCCACAAAGACAATATTGTCTGTTTTTGCTGTTACCATGTATGTTTTTGTTTTGCTGACATTGTCTGACTCCAGTTGAAGACTGCTGACAGCAGACTGCGATCAGAAACCTGCATCAACGCTTTACATGAGCACACATATCCCGCACACAACCACAATAATACACACTGTGACTATAACTGTACTCAATGTCTACTGCCCCTTTAAATCCTCACACACACACACAACCGCACACAGAGCCACTGGTCCATTTAGATGCAGAGTGATTCTATTGTGCTGACTCAGGTGTTCTGCAGACCGGCTGAGCTGTTCACATCTTCATATCTGTGTGTGTGTGTGTGTGTGTGCGTGCATGTCAAATGGTAGTAACTGCTGCTGTCAGACCACAAGACTAACTGAATTTTAACCCTGACACAAACAACAACATAAAACAAAGACTTTGCCAAAACCTGTCGACTCCTGTTGTTCTCTCAGCTGTGATCTGATTACTAATAAACTGAACATCAGACCAGACCGCTTCCTGCTGGGAAAACTTCAGTGAATCGCTGTTCGATGTCAAACTCAGGTGGATTCAGCAACCATCTTGTGATGTCATTAAAATATGGTGGTACATGTGGTAGGACTGTACACACACATTCATACATATTCAACTAAAAACAAGAATTTTAAGCTCAAACTTCTCAAACTGTTCAGCTGCGACAGAGCTAGCCAACTGCATTCATCAAAGAAAAAAAAGACCTTTTTTTTCTTCCATGGTTCACAGTTATGACTTCCATATTTTTGAATTATGACTTCTGTAACTGTATTTATGACTTCCATAACTTTTAATAGGACTTACATTAGTAATATAAGTACAACTCCTCTTACTGCAATTATGACTTCTATAACTTGTAATTATGAAATTCATAACATAACTCATAATTAAAACTTCCATAACACAAAATTATAACCTCTTTAAACTTGTAGTTGTGACTTCTACAACTTGACCACGTAATCCTAACTTCTGTAATTTGATTCATAGTTATAATTCCTTAAACTTGTAACTATGACTTCCATAATTCATAATTATGGCTCAAATAACTCCTTAAAATCTTAATTATGACTTCTGTGTAATAAGAATAGTAATTCCATAATCTGAAATTATGACCTCCATAAATTAACTAGTAATCATGACCTTCATAACTTGTAATTATAACTTCCGTAACACATAATTAGGACTTCAATAACTTCATTTGTAATTATTACCTCTTTGACAAATAATGATGACTTCCATAATTGAATTATGACTTAAACTTACTGTGAGAACACTATCTGATAATCATAAGATCTTAAGCCTTGTTGTTTCTTAAATTATAAGGTGATGAGTAATAATTGTGAGATACAAGTCATGATTAGATGGAGCCTGGCAGGTAGCAGGGGTACTTTCTTTCTCAAATTTGTGCATACAAATGATTATTATTTAAATCAAGCACAAAATAGTAAATCATGCTGAAATTAATTCATTTGTGTTCTACAATTTGCTAATTTGTGCACACAAATGAGCAACTTGTGCTCCAGTTTTCATCATTATTGATGGTCACAATGTTGTGGTGTCATTCTTACCGACACATACATGAAGGAACAAGTGGTGGCGCTGTACTAACATTGGTTTAAATCATGCTTCATCATCTTGTTAACAATAAACTATCTGAAATTACATCATGTAACCAGTGATTAACGAGTAATTCATCCCTTCACACAGAATTATGAATGCATGTTCAGTTAGCAGCAGCCATAGTGGCTACAAGTGTCTGTTTGGTGATAAACAGAAGATTCTACTGTAAAAACTAACTCTGAAGCGTTGCAGAGCTCACTGCAACACAATGTAGGAAAAGTACAAAAAATAATGAAATGATGTCATTATAGAAATGAAGATGAAAGTTGATGACAGCAGATTGTGTTTACTGAGGAGCAGCAACAGGGACATCAGATCTATTATCTGTGTGTGTGTGTGTGTGTGTGTGTGTGGGGGTTCCTACCTGGCTCTCGCAGCAGCAGTTGAGCCATCGCCTGCGAGCTGCCAGCAGAGTTTTCAGCGACACACTGATAAAATCCTTCATCTGACTTCACCAGACCCAAAATCTGCAGGTTACTGCCATCCTGAACAACAACAAACATGTCAAGAAAACATGTCAAGAAAACATTTAAAAAAAAACATGATAAACTGGGATTAAACCATTATACAAAAAAAAACTGTGTGAAGGCATATGTGTTTTTGTGTATCTCTTTACAGCAGATTATGGGATTACAGATTATGAGAGATATCCAGATGATCAGATTATCAAAACTGTATTACTGACAGTCTCAGTGGTAAACTAACATTCATCATTATACAGTAATAGAGGTGATATTGTTGTTTCATACATTTTTCATGGATTATTGATATAATATTATGAGTTTACTGTAATTTATTGAATATAAACTGAGCGAATAACACAGAGTCACAAATGCTTGCATGAACAAACCAAAAGCAGGCCCTAATAAAGGCCCCGTAATAAACACTGAGGAGACTCTATCAGCTCAATTCAGTATAAAGTACATTTCCACAGCACTAACAGTCATGTCCTACTCACCACTCTGCTGCTCTCTGCTTTCATTCAGTTCAAATTGCCTCTACTTGCCATTTTTTGGATTGCTGTTAAACTACCATCAATGAAACTTGTGAAAAATGTGTGTGTGTTTCTGGATTCTGTTTGACTCACCACTATCTGGAAGTAGTCGCTGGGGATGACTTCCTCTCCGTTCTTCACCCAGCGGACGGTTGGCGGCGGGTTTCCCGTCACGGCACATTCCAGCTCGATGTCAGTGGACTCGTAGGCGTACGTGTTGGTCGGGTAGTTCAGGAACTGAGGAGGAACTGCAGGAATACATAAAACCAGACAATCATAAATAAAAGAGAAACACCTGTGCAGTGTTGTTACTGTATTTGTTGTTGTTCGTTCTTGACGTTCGGCATCTCTCCTACTTTATTTTCCTTCAGGCTTGTGTTTCACATTAGCAAGTTTCTGTAGCGACCTCGGTTAATTACAAAATAATTAACACAATTACACTCAGAATCATCAGCTTATTACTAAAGAGCTGATATGTTTGTTCTCATTACCCTTCATGGATCATTACATGTTCATCACCTCACGGTCGGCTGCAGATTCATTTGACATTTTCATGCAGGTTATATGTGGGTGGATGCTAATTTTGCAAAGGAGAAAATTTACACGTAAATCTTAACTGACACGTTAACTAGAGAAACACAGCAGCAACAGGTCACTGATTTAACCAGGTAGTTTGGTTTTTGGTTGATCAGCGTGAGCTCATAGTACATTAGGTCCTCCTAAGTTCAGTGAATTCAAAAGAACTTTTACGGACTGATGAACAATTTCATTTTAAGTAAAACGGATTTGTCCTCCTCAATCCTCCCTCCGGTGAGAAAGTCATTACAAACTTATGCTGTGCACCAAAACTTTATTAAAACTCGTATAACTTTATTAGACATTCTAGCTGAGGTCCCAAAGTTTTCAAAGATACCAAGTGTCAAGTTGAATTCAGAGAAAATGTGTCTTAAATGATGCACAAGACATCTAGAATATTTCTGTTTGATGAAATGGTGTAATAATGAATATTTCACTCAGTGTAAGCATTACATAGCTTAAATGAAGAGCTGGAACAACAGGATACTAAATATGATATGAATGATACTGTCAGACAGAGATAAGATGATTTTTTTCCCAACTGGTTAAATGACTACCTATATGTGAACGCTGTGACAAACTCACAGAAGATTATTGCCTGACTGTGCAGTTCCTGTCAGCTCTACAATGTTTCACCATCTTTTTGCTCATTGTATTGGTTTTATGACCCAAAACTTCATGGTTTAATTCACAGTTTAAAGCTGCGTGTAGAGGAAATGAAAGAAAACTAAGATGTTAAGATGCTAAATATGTTTTTAGCATCACTGCCATGTTGATAATTTAGCAAACTTTTTTAGCATTAGTGGTATGTTTTTAGCATGACTGTGAGATTTGGTTTTTACAATTGCAGCAGGTTTGAAGCCGTTTAGCATGTGTTTTGCATGGCAGAGATTTTATATATTATTGCACGTTTTGGTTTGTTTTTGGGAGGCAGGAATTAGTCATTTTTAGCGTGGTTTGGCATTAGGGGTGTGCCCGAATACAAATACATTATTCGGCAAAGCACAAATAATGGGTTTTCTACGAATATTTGTTTCATACAAATTTTTTTTTTTTAAAATTGTTAGCTAGTCATAAGGTAGTCTATCCATGAACACTTAACGTAACACTTAACAACAAAATTAAAAACGTAATAAAAACAAAAACAGGATTTTTAAGCCTCTTTCCACTTTTATTCGGATACAGATACAAATAATTTTGCTGCCTCAACAAATACAGATACAAATACAAATACTGAGCTCTCTGCACATCCCTATTTGGCGTGTCTATGTTTAACATTTTGATCATGTTTTAGATTGTGTAGAACAACATAGCTTAATTATAGTCATCTATAAGAACACAGAAATGACTGCTACAGGGGAATAAACTTTAAAACCTTATCAACTTGGCAAACTTTGGTAAGCGAACCAGCAGTCTCTCTCTGACTCTCTGATCAGTGACAGTGAGTTTAAGCTGCCGTGATATGAAGTGATAGCAGGAAGCAGCAAACAGACTCAAACATGTTCAGGTACAAGCTCATATGACTGCTGGTAAAACATCTACAGACTCACTAGACTAGAAAGAGGAAGAAAAAGTGGGTGAGGCGTGTGCCATGTTTGAGCTCTGTTGTCGTTGAAGATGCAGCAGCAGCTCATGACTGCGAGAGCAGAGATGAGAGACAGAAGCCATTTTGAGCCTCATCGGATACGAGTACGAAGCCTGAAGGGCCTTATGTAGCACTCCGAGACAACAAACACCCATCCTGTCAGCAAACACACACACACACACACACAGGAGCGTTACACTGTCAACAAACAGACACACACACATTGAAGCTTCAACAGCACTGTTATATATAAAAAATACAATACAGGGCCAAAAGTATGTGGACATCATAACATTACATCCATATGTGACTGTTGAACATATTGGAAGAAGAAAGGAAAGAAGGATGGGAGAAAGAAAAAAAGAAAGAAAGAAAGGATTATAGAAAGACATGAGCAGGTGGCAGAGTGGAAATGAAAGGTCAGAGAAATAAAGACATGTACATAAGAAGAAAGAGAAATAACAGAAGTAAGCAAGAAATGAAAGAGAAAGTGAAGAGTAGAAAAGTAACAGATATATAGAGAAAGAAAAAAAAGAGTTGGATGAGGAAAGAGAGAGAAAGGTGTTAGAAAAAGAGAACAGAGAGTAACAGAGGGATAAAAGAAAGAAAAAGAAATAGAAAGAGAGGAAAGGTAGAAAGTTAGTAGGGGAGTAGAGTTGTGTATGCGTGTCTCCCATCAATATATCATTATCTGGAGGTGTAACTTTATCACTGCAGTAATGCTCTAATTAAGAGCTAACGATTTCCTTTAAACTCAGAGCTGCTGCGGCTTCGCCACACACCGGCAGCTACACACCCATACACAAAATGACACAGACTACAACACGTGTCCAGGAATTAGTCTGAGACACCGGAGAACAGATATGAACTTAGCGGGGTCCTCCGCAGCTGAGCGCTGAAGTCGGAACTGCAGTGAATTCAGCCGCTAGACGCTACTCCCAGAAAACTTTGACTGCGTTGAAGTGAATAGGAAAAACCCCCAAAATCAAAATGATTTTTTACACAACAGATAGTAGACATATAGTACTCTATTTATGCAAACCAATCTACTATTTTGTACTAACAAGAAAGGGATGATGTTATGTAAGGGATAACATCTGACTAGTGGCACGCCAGCGATTGTATTGAATGATGAGATCCGTAGTCACAAACAAGGTCGCAATCTATTTTGATAGAACAGATGATCTCTCATCTATTTGGTTATTATGCAACCTTGTGCGTTGCCGCGGGATACAACACTTCTTTAACCTTTTGAACCCTCGGATGTATGCACTTGCTTTTAATTCCCTAAATTCATAGGCTTAAAGCAGATTCACTATATGGGACAAGTTAGGCTAGTACTACACATGCTGTTCTAAGGAGCATCTTGTTTTCTTTGATTTCAAAGTAGATTCACTTTTGATGCACATGGCGTCCCACGGGTGCAAAGGGTCAAAAAAAGCTTACATTATTTTTTATTTTACATAACAGTTGAAAAGCTAGCTATTTCCTCAGAAGTTAGATCAGGAAAAGCTGTGTGTGTGTGTGTGTGCGTCTCAGCAGTTCCCCTTAGGTGTCATAGAAGACGACTGCTCTGCGACCGATTACCCAGCAGCCTTTGTTGTGTTTGGGGAATTCCTAGAGTGATTGTTTGGATGTTTTTCTGCTTTTTCCTCCTTTTTTTTTTTTTTGTCACTGCACACCTGCGAGTTTAACACTGATTACCTGGTCACCTGAGGAGACGTGTTTACAAAAGCATTTGTGTTTCCTGGCAGCTCTTTGTGATGCCGGCGACAACAGGCAGGACGCGGCGTTAATACAATTCTACTTCCTGATGGAAACAGCTGAGAGCGGCTATTCACATGCTAATGAGATGCATCAACAACCAGCTGACCTCCACGAGACACAACAAGCATGATTCTACCTCGTCTGGATGCGCACAGTTACTTGTTTGTAACTGACAATATAACTGACAATATTTCCTAAAAAACGGTTAAAATAATGAAATTGTTAATGAAACGTGATGGAGACCGTTTCAAAACTGTGAGGGAAGAATGATCTCTCTGTCTCTCTTACTCTTACACACATGCGCGCACACACACACTTAACACACACACACACAAAATCAGTGATGCTGCCTCTCTATAGCTGCACCATAATAACTTCCACTCAGCATTCAAATGGAAATCAGCTCCATCGTTCATTTCAATGAACATCTGCTGTGTGTGTGTGTTTGTGTGTGTGTGTGTGTGCTTCTGTGATGATAGCACCCAGTGAAGGGCATTCACACACACACACACACACACACACACACGTTCAGTCTGAGTTAAAGTCTCAGTTCTCGTCGCGTGAACACAAACTCGTTAGCAGCCTCTTTCAATCTGCACTTAACCACTAATTATCTGTCATTAAGTACATCCATGGAGACTCTCTACACACTCACACCTTATCATTCACTGTGGACATGATGTCTCAAAGAGTTAACGTACTGTAAAGCCACTATCGTTCAAGAGTGTAGAGCTATAGAGGGCCGGGAACTCAGCAAAACGGGCTGGCAAAAGACATTCTGTCCACCGTTACCGAACTTATAGGGGATGTATCATGCATATTTCCAGGTCTGTATTTATATTCTGGGGCTCTAATGGAATATTTAGACTTACAGTCACTTTATTTATCTCATACTTCCACAGCCCCTCAGTTCAGCCTCATTCTGAAACAGGTTATTTTAGCTCCTGTCTCTTTGTGTGGTTCTCCTGACAAATAAACCTCTAGTCTCTAGAGTTGATACTGAATGCATATTTTAACAAACGGTCAAAATTGAGGCAGCTCTAGTGACACTAGTGACACTGGATAATTGCATAGCATCATTTCACTTGATCCGCAGGCATTCATTAAATATGTATTATACAACACACAATTTAAAACATTTAGAACGTGCTCAAATCAGCATGACAGCAAACCCGAACCCTTCTGCACTCTTTATCATTACCCTGCACTGTCATACACACCAAAACTTAAACATTTTCCCTTCAGTTGAGAGTATATCTCAGCTCCCACTCCGGCATCCTCCATCAGCTGTACCGGTGACACAGCGCTACTAGCTTAAAAATGTCTGAAGTTTGCGGACGTAGTAGCTAAATCTGTCCATGGGGAAAAAAAAATTTCAGCAGATATCTTAGCTACAATGAGACTGAGCTAGCAAAGCAGTTTGTGTTTATATGTGAGGTATTTATTCAGTTTGGGAAATGCCGCGATCTCCAGAAAGCATTAGCTGAAGTTGGCTAGCTGAGTCAGCAGGGACCAGAAATCGTCTGTTGCTAGGTCGTTACTAAGGGTCGACCCACTTGCTGGAGTAGTAAACTAGGTTTCATTACATGGGAGTCTACTGACGTGAATGATTGTTTTCCAGGTATTAGTCATACCCCATGTATTTCCATGGAAACGGCGATAACACAAGCAAGAAGTTTTTTATTTTTAGAGCGAACTGCCTCACAATATGAATGCATTTTGTTTATATCTTTTATTTTGTTATATCTTTTAAATGTTGTATAATCGCAATATTACACTCGAGGGTGTGCTTTACCTTAATTGTTGGCACGACAGTGATGCTTACGGAACTCTGCGCAAGCGCAAGTAAATGACGGTAAAGCACACCCTCTTGTGTAATATCGCTTAAGTCTAAGCCCAAGACAAGTTGACATCACTGTGACATCATCAGGATTATTTTCTAAGGCTTGACAGTTCCTCCAAAGCCACAGAAGACATTATAAAATTGTTTTCATTGGCTCACTGATTGTTATGTGTAAAATCAGCAGAGTGCCCCTTTAATATATATAGCGTACATATAAATATACAGCTTTAAATATCCTTATTATTACTTTCAAGTATTAAGAAGTTTTATTCACAGTGAGTAGAAGTGGCACAATGTAAAATGGCTCCATTATAAGTCTTGCATTTAAAATTTGACTTGAATGAAAGTTTTATCAGCCAAGTGTAATTTAAATCAAATTTAAAGTATAAAAATTTAAATGACTTATTATGCAGAATGGCACATATCAGTGTTCTATTATTATATAATATATAGTTAGATTCTTATTCTTTATGCATTAACATGTAAGCAGCATGTTAATGTTGTCACTGACTGAGGTGATTCTACTCGTTTCATAGAGTTTGGTGGTTTAAGTTGCTGTGTGACAAGACATTGGTTTTTTTCATGCTCGCTGTCAGTTTTTTACATCTTAATCAGCAAAGAAAAAAACAACATAATGCAAAGTTTTAATGTATAATATCAACCAGCCCAGGAACTGCAGATGAAAATTTGCATTTGGTTTAATCTGACAATCATCATATTGATGTTGTGCTGTCCCTGATTAATGACTGGTGACAAAAGTAAATGACTTGAGTAAAGTAAAACTTACAATATTTGCCTCCAAAACGTGGCGGAAATCAACTTGCGGTCTCATGCGGTTGAGAAAACTAGAAAACTTTTTGAATCATTGTCAGTTTTATTTTCATACAACGCTGAAAACAAATAACTGTTTTTCAAACTGAGACTCTTTATTACCATCAGGTCTCAGAGGAGACCGAGTGAAACCATTCATTTCAGCACAAACAGAGGACTTGAGACCGAGAGATGCTGATCTTTCTGTCTGCATTTCTCAATAAAACTACTGAGTGAGCACAAAGCAGTAATCAATCTGCAAATCAAGATCTGGACGCAGGCCGGAACAGATCTGTAAGAGCAGGAGAAGTTTAGAGAGCAACGATGGAGAAACTGATGGTGTCTGCAGGTTAGCTAAATCATGTCCAACACTTTCATATCGTGGCTGTAGCAATAAAAACTAAGATAAAAGTGTTAAAACAGAAAAAAACACAGATTTATTATCAATAATGGTGTTTTAACGCCATAATTTAACACCTGGGTTTAAGTTGAAACAGATCAAACTCGCAGTAATCTTGTTAGGCGTCGGTGCTATGCTAAAGTACACCGCAGCGGGACGATGCAACGCTGCTGGAATTGAAACACATTCATTTAAGATTATTTTTTTAATATCTAACATCATTTAAGTCCTGCTCCTCTGATCCTCCGCTGACCCGACGCTGACCATCAAACCAGTAAAATCTCATTTCTCAATAGAATTAAGGTGAATGGATTTTTCATCAGAGAGAGAGCAGAGACGAGTGATTACAGCAGCACTGAGGGACAAAACATCAGGGAAAAAATATTCCTATAAATTGTTAAATAAAAGGCCCTTTATATAAATCAACTGCAGGGAACCAGCCCTTAATTTGAAATAACTTAAACAAGCTTTTATGTAGAATTTCCTGTTTTACTTGTAGATTCTCCAACATTTTCAAGGAAACTAATTCCATCAGTACCTGAGTCTGCTCTGCTTCTCCTTTTCTTGCTTACAATTCAATTCAGATTTTATTAAGGATACAACTCATGGGGGGGTCCATAGCACAATAAAATACTGTTTTCATTTCATAATTAACTCTAATCGCTTCTATTTTGCTGTTTTTTTGAAGCCTTCTAGCCACTTTTAAAAATGCATAATCTCTCCAGCAGACTTTTAATATGAAACATCTGTAGGAAGTGTTGCATTTCATGGGGGGGAAAATGGCAATTAGAAGCAAGTGAGAATGAAATGTGAGTGTTTGTGTTAAAAGGAGAAACTGAGAGCAGTAGATGTGTTGAGTATGATATGACGATGTTGTTGTTGTACTGGTGGAACTGGTGCTGTGGAAATGTACCATATATGCAGTGGATAATAGCTTTTGTTGAGAATTTACAACATTTTAAATACTAACACTGCATTTTTAACGCTAATAAAAACGTCTGACTGGTTGTTCTCTGTCGTCTGAACACAGCAGTGAAGGACAGCTGTGCTTTTTTGGCAAATTCTTCCTCAGCTGCAGCTCACAGCAGGAAGACAGACTTCCAGCTGGTTGCCAGCAGCAGTTTAGTTGGACAGCAGCGGAGGTCATCATAGCAGGATGACACAGTGGATATTTATAATGGATAATTAGCTCTCTGTCCGAAAGCCTTGACCCAAATCCTGTCAGATCAGTACGGCGGTGGTCCCGCTGAGAGACGCAGTCACAGGATGAGACACCCGAGGCCGACCTCACCTGTCGGTCCCAGCTGGAACTGTCTGTCCGGACGAGCAGGTGAAGCCGGTGTGAAGGTAATCGCAGCGGACAGACAGGCAGGAAGAAGGAGGGAGGATGCTGACAGATGCTGTGACATCACAGCGAAGAGGAAACTAACAGAGCAACGCGAGGTCAAAGGTCAGACAAGCTGCTGAGTACAAACTGCAGCCTGACACGTGACGGTTGAGGTTTAGAAGGAAGGACGGAGGGAAACACATTCGTTTTAAATTCAGTTTGTAGAAAAAAAGACACTAAAACTGAAGAACCCATCAGCATGACACCACTTCTCAAATTACCTCCAACCAGCGGTGAGATCTATTTAGCATAATATCAATTTCCAAACAAAAGAACCCACAGATGGGAGGATTAAGGATGGCAAACAAGGACGAAACGGATGGCAATCTGACTGGCGAGAAGGAACAGGGATCTCCCAAGATTCATCACAAGCATCTAAACAATCTGCAGCTCCGAGAGAGACAGATGGTAAAAACGAACAAATGTCCGTAACTGATGAGCTCACGTTTTTTTTTTTCACTTTCATGAGACGTTTGTTTTCTCCAGGACATGCTGAGGAAGACGTCTCTCCACAAGGTCACACGTAGTGAATCCTTTTTTTTTGATCATCAGCTGTTGACTTTGAGCTCAAACAGAGCACGATGAGTAGTACATACCGAGCAGGTCGGTCCTCTCGGGGGTTGAGTCACACTGAAAAGTCACGTTAAGTCCTTTTTCCTTTTCCCCTCTGTGACTTGATTGAGTTCAAATCCTGGATTACAAAGCTTAAGAGACAAAGGACGGGTCAGGTTGATTTGATTCGTCGGCTGGTTGGACTCAGCGGGCGCATTAAAAACCTGTGATCAGGCAGAAAGAAATGAGCAGCAGCAGCACGCTGGACAGACTGAGACGGATTAAACAGTCTGAACATACGTGACCAAAGAGCCGGCGACGCTTTAATCTGTAACACCGAACAAGTTCATAAAGAAACGCTGATTAACTGAGGGTTAGAGTCCTGAGACAGAAAGAAAGACAGAATCAGAGACAGAAGATGAAGGAAAGCAAATTGTATTTCTTAAATCATATCATGGGACTTGGGGTGTGATGCAAAGCTACTATCTGTATTTGCGTTCTTGAGACGAGCCATTATTAGAAGCTGATGGAAAGCAGGATTGTGTCCCTCAAATATTCTGTGCTTGATGTTGAACACATGTTAAACAGTTGTTGATTTGTACACAACTGTGTAGCTGTTAACTAAGAAGATTTGTTGATTAATGAATTGTGAAAGAGGTAAAACTGAAAACAGAGAGAGAGATGTTGATTTAACGGATTGATGTTACAGTGCCTGAACTAACATGGACCGTGTGCCAGGTGTGCACATTAGTCCACAACAGACCTCCGTTAAATGCAACGAGCTGCGCTGGTCTTACTTTAGTTTCCTGCCTACTGTCTAGACAATAAAGGGTTTCAAAGCACCAGGCTTACATATCAGATCGTGAGGTACGATTCAGACCTGAGTAACATCAGTCAAGATTTATCCAGCACTGCACAACAATGCTGGTGAAAACTGATGATCTCATTTAAAAGCTATACAGGATTAACCTGGCTGAATGTCTAAAGGTGTTTTCACACCTGCACTTTTAGTTCAGTTAAATCGAACTCTGATTTGATGCGATTCATTTGGGCAGGTGTGAACACAGTAATCACACTCAGGTATGGACCAAAACAACCACATTAAGACCCTTTAGAGTAGGTGGTCTTGGTCTGGTCCCAAATGAACTCTGGAGTGGTTCTTTGTGGTGGGAATGTGATCCAACGTCGATCCGACCTGACTACTGGGTGAACTCCACCAGAGAAATGGCTCCCATAGCCAGGTGTGCGTTGCATAGTGGGATGCAGATAAGCTAATTTAAGAGTTGCTAGCAGCTAGCCAGAGAATGATTCGCGGTCAGACCTGGACTAGCACAGCGTAGTACTGCTGTATTTGGCCAGTGGACCTACTTCAGGACCTTCTTCCTGTGTTTACATTCTCGCTCTTGCCCCAGACACATCTGACCTGATCTGTTTTTGTATTTGGTAAAACCCCTCATATAAATGTCCTCCTTCAGAATCACACCAGCTTCTCCCTTGTCTCCTGTATTATCGAACACTCATATTTCACACTGGAGTATGTTAAAGTTAAATTGAGGCCAAAGTGACATCAAACAGATCCAGCTGTGACTCAGTTTCCCCCCACAGGCACCAGAAAGTTTCATTTAATCTAATCAAATGAAATGCTGCCTTTTTAAAAATTGCTTTTTATAACTTCAACCTTAAGGAAGAAGATATGAAGGGGCGGACGGATAAGGAAAGAAATGAAGAACACGAGGAAAGAAGAACAATGAAAAGATGATGAAGTAGTTCAGGAAGCATGTAAAGGCAGCTCTCTAATAGCTGGAAGGTGGATTTCTAAACTTTTGATAGAGCTAGGCTAGCTGTTCCCCCTTGCTTTCAATCTTTGTGTGAAGCTAGGCTAAACAAGTCCTGGACAATTCTCTTGACTAGACGCACAGAAATTACATTTTTTTCATTTGTATTTATATATTTTAACACTTTGTGTGTTTGTAGTCTTGTACTGAGAGTTTCACTGCCTAGTTTGATCTGATGTTACTCTGGATAGACCCCCGGGGGGCCAGGCCCGCCTATCCAGGAATTTGGCCCCCACAGGAGAAAACAGCATCAATGCTGTTTTTTATGCACGGGCTGACAAGGACTCAAACCCTGAGCCTACTAGAGTCTACTGACTCTGTAAGTAGATGACTGTAGATGACAAAGACCTTTTAACCCAGTTTCAAATCATTTTATGATGATATAATGGTAAAAAAAAGATGATTTTACAAAATGTCAGACGTACGTTTTAAGAGATACCTTTCTGTGTCAAATTTCCCCAGATACCTCTGATTAAATTCAAGTTTTTCTGATAAAAACAGTTTCCAAGACACCGTGTTTTTACCCAGCATGGATCCACAGAGGGAAATATCTGAGAGTGATGAGCAGTTTTGGCAGTTTACCTAACCTGATTGGGTGGAAATGCTACGGTGCTGGCTGGACTGGTGAACATATTGACAGACTGAAATCCTCCCTCTGTATTAGTGAAGACTTCCCCCTCTCTGCAGGAGCTCTGTGACCCCGCCCCCCACTCTCTCTCTCTCTCTCCTCTCTCTCTTTCATGTCTTTCTCTCAATGGTTCAGTCTTTTTTGGGCGAGTGATGGCAGGCCGGCCGGCGGCACAGTGGGGGAGTTTGGCAGCTTGTTAAATGTTTTCTAAAACACCCACAGTAATTCATAGAGCCTGTAATTAATCGGGAGAGGAACCCCGCAGGCCACAACCAGGAGGTGTGTGTGTGTGTGTGTGTCGTCTTTGCTGGAGAAGTGCTTCATGATTCCACAGTGCAGTGAGACAATCACCACAGACCAAAGAGACTAAACCAATCTGTGTTTTACTGCTGTGAAGCAGTCTGTGTGTGTGTGTGTGTGTGTTTGGTGATTTAGGGTTATTAACTGCCATTAGCGATGTTTCAATTAACACAGAAGAACTCTCATTTTAAATGTAAAGCTTCAGCTCAGAAGTGGTTGCACTGCAGGACAGACTCACTCATTCAAGTTGGCTACACTGACATGTTGTTTCCCCTCAATACATCAGTGTATTAAAGAAACAACTGTCTGCTGAAAGTTAACCTTTAACTTTACAGATATTTGAGCTATGTTGTTCTCTTTTGACAGACTAAATATAAGCAACAGAAGATCTTTGAAACTGTTGCACTGACACTCATATGTCTTTGACTGATGTCATGTCAACATTTTGCTGTATCCTTTTCATTTCCTTGTCTTACTACAACTTAAGGTTGTCAAATGGGACATGACGGTGGAGTCTATTGATTGTCATCCAAGGAACTGCCTTAACATGATCTTTTTCATCAACATCACTATAACACCACCATAACACTATATCAACAATACCTTTATGATACATTATAACAAGCAACAATCTTATAAATAAAGCATAAGATCTATATTATTACCTCTATGATAACTTTGTAACAGTAACATCTACTATAACATCACTATGGCACTCTTATAACAACACTATAACACCATGACAATACCATAACAATACACCGTAGCACAATATTTCACAATTCAAAAATATGATACACATTGTGAAGCTGAAAAATGGAATGAAATCATAACCTTCAGAGGATGTAGAAGTCATTTATTCATATTAACGCAAGAGGGAGTAATCAAGCTCATTTCAGTTTGGATGATTCATATGAGGATGTGAAAGTAGAATTTAAAGAAGCCCTGCAGAGGACTGAGTGAGTCAGGATAACCACAGATGGCCGGACCTCTTGGGCTACCCGAAGCTACATAACTATCACAGCTCACATCATCTACCGCCAGCGGGAAATGGTGAGTTTTGTTCTCCAAATGTGCACAATCACACACTGGCCAAAATATTGCTGCGGGAATGAAAGTGGCTGTTAATGAATGGGAGCTCGCATCATTTTAATCAGCCCACTACCGTTGTTACAGACAATGCTAGAAACATGGACGGAGCAGTGAGAGAGTCTGAGCTGGGACAGCACATTAGGTGTTTAGCCTACACTTTAAAAAAAAAACTGCTCAGACTGCCACCGCATATACTTATGATCAACATGAGCATCTGGTGGTTTTGTGGTGTGGCCAATTTGGGTGTTTTTTAGTTTGGTAATGGCTTTTCACCTAATGTTCAGACATTTTTTGGGAAGAAATTGCTGTTTATACATTAAAGATAATCTGATTTTGGCATGCTTGTTTTTCAATTTAGTTTCATGAGGGTAGAGATCTGCTTGTTAAAAAAAGCAACATTTTTGAAGTTATGAGATTTTATTTTTGCTTTTTGCAGTGGAATTTATAGAGTAAGGAAAAAACTGTAAGAAACAAAACCTCTATTGGAATGGGACTAGTATTACCTGGGGACCTCTAATCATTTCTAATAATTGCGGACGTCGTCTGTGATCTTAATCCCGTGTGAATCTGCCATGTTCGTAATTTCTAAAGTAAAAGTTCCACTGTAAATGACCTACCATATACTGCCAAACACATGGGTCATGTGATCATATTAGTTCTGTGCAAATTGGCATCTCAGTGATTTGGGTTTTTTTTTTTTTCTTTTTAATCAAGGTTTTTTTTCTCTCTGCCTTTTTTCTGCTTCTTTTGTGATCAAGTATTATGGAGGCTATGGTAACGTGGTTCACCCCACTGGCTAACATCCTGTGGCTAACATTTAACTCACTAGCTGGCCAGGCTAGCAGAAGTGAGTCACAATCCAACAGCTTCTCTCCCAAAGCTCTCTGTGGAGCTAATAAGCTTGCTAATGTTCAGTTAGCAAACACATTATCTTGTTAGCTTGGCTGCTAATGGAACATTAACTTCACACAGATTATTCAAAAGATGTATTGTACCATCAAGTCCCGTCTGCAAACCAGTGATGCTCTTTTGTGGAAGAGTTTTTACTCCAATAAAGGAGGTTAAATGAAAGTGAATGGTGTAACACAGCTAATAAGCTATTATAGTTTCCTCCATTTTGGACTCTCAAGCTCTCTGTTCCCTCAAAGGTCAGCACTAATAAGATGGCAAATTCACCAAAATTGAACTTGATGAAGTTGACTTGAATAATCGTTGTGAATTTACTTCGCTCCCCCAAGTGAATCATGGGAATTCCATCAGAATGAATTGAATTTGCCACCGAATTTTGCAGCTTTAAATCCTACAGGTCTTAACACTGTAACAACACTATAATACCTTTATAACAACATTAGAACACTACAAAAACACTAAAATACCCTTATAAAACTCTGTAATAACACTCGTTGGTTACAGGAAACTCTCTCATACACCCTGTATGATTTTTTTCCATTAGCGTCCAGTACTAATTCCAGCAGCCGGTGCTGACAGTGAATATGACTGATAGCTGCATTGCTGGCTCTGTTTCTCACTGCTTTCATTAAGCTGCTAACAGGAACCAGCTAATGAGCCGGGCTGCACTCATTATTATGGGAAACAACACGTACATTCGTTATCCTAATCATCTAATCACGGTCACTGCCCTATGGAGTCAGAACCCACACATCTCCATATATCACCACGCTGCGGATATTCATCAGCATCTAACTGCCTCCATTTGGAAAAAAAACAAAGTGTAATGGAGCATATTAGCACAACATATTTATACTTTATTAGTTTCATATAAATGCAAGACAGACTGGAGAAATGAGCTAGTCTCGTGTCCAACAACAACCAAGTTTTCTAGAAAAATGCATTTTTAATTTATCCGTAGGGTTTTTATGTTTAACATTGAAACATGAAACAGCAATAAACATTGTTGAACTCTTTTTGCATGACCTCATTTGACTTTTAGACACAGTAAATGTAAAATGACAAACATTTTAGAGGACATAAGGGGTAGAATTTAATTTGAAATTTATAGAGTATACTGTATATGGGTTAGGGTTAGGGTTAGGGTTAGGGTGATGGGCCAGGGTTAGGGTTAGGGTCAAAATAAATAAGAGTTGCAGGTTTAAGTATAGTATTATAGTTTAAGTATAGTGAATTAAAAAAAAAATCAGAATAAATATGACACATCGGCCTTTTTCTACAGCGAGCAGTGATATTTGAGACATGTCTAGACACTTAATGAAACTTGTTTAGTCTGCCTTCGGCTGTTGAATTTTCATTTACATCGCTTTAAAAGTTACAAATGAAACGTGTCTCTCCACACTGTCTGACAATATCATACACCATAAATATACCATTCAATAGCCAGTATTCAAATAATGTCAGGATCTCAAACAAGGGTTCAGCACAAACAAATAAAAGCTTCCTAATAACCAATTCCTGTTCTGTTAGGGTTTTAATGTGAAACATCTTTAGGAAGTGTTGAGTTTCTGAGTTGCTTAACAGTGTTCGACAAAAATGGAAAAGTAGAGTGGTGAGTGTGACATGACTCTGTTGTCGTGCTGGTATGTTTAACATTTCCTCTCTGTGTGTATCTGTAAGCTTATTATCCCTGCACTGAAGTCCATAAATATGCAAAGAAAGTGTGTAAATGTAGCGTGTAAGTAAACTGTTCACCTTATCAAATATATTTAATTTGCAGATGAGGCAGGGGGAGATAAAAGGCAGGCAGAGAGAGGGATGAATATATAAATCCAGAGTGTATTCACAAATCACTGGAGGCTCGACATGATAAGAAAAAACAACCTCTGTCTAAATCCCTGTCTCCTTCAGCTTTGAAATGTATTATCAAAGACCATTTTAGTTAAGAAATGACAGGAAATAGATTAAAAAATACACAAAGTGTAGGAAGTCTACAACATCAGCCTCCCTGTGTTTATCAGAAACACTGGAATTAGTCAGAAGGATTGTTCTAATCACACCGGCTTCATGTCTATTTTAAATTTTAGATTTTTGAAAATGTATTTCCTTTATTCTCCTCTTCTTTCCTCCTACCTTTTAATCCTCTTTTCCCTCCCGCTTTTCTAACACTGTCCCTTTCTTTATTCTATCCTTTCTATCCTCTGTCCTCTCCTTTCTCCTTCAGTTGCCGGTTTCCTTCTTCCTTTACCTGTTTCTTCTGTAACCAGAGGCACATAGTGATTCCCACTGAATTGGGGTGAAGTTTAGAAAAAGAAGTCTGCATGTCTTTGCAGTTGTATGTTTATTAGAATGTGATGGAGATTCATTTTACTCACTTACAGGTAGATCTACTGTGACAAGTGCTGGGGTGCAGTATGTCAACATAGCAGGTATGAAGAGTGTATGTATGTTATGTGTAATTTTACATTGAAACTTTTTACATTTTAAATTATTGTTTGTGTTGTGTAGTGACAGCAGGCAGGTCCCACTCCATCATCATTTTTGTGTGAATATGTTGTCTATTATACTGTGTTGTTTTTATTGTAATACATTTTGGCTTCTTTGTGAGTCTCTGTCAAAAGGTAAAGATGTCTGCCTATCAAAACCTCAAGATTAACATGTTATGTTGCTATTATTGTATTGTGAAAATGACTAGATGTGGTTTTCTGGACATTCATGGCCCAGACAATTTCTTAGCCAGGCGCAGTCATCATAAGGTTTGCAGGAAGTCACTTTACTCAGTTAAGAAACAGAAGAGCTAATGATCCTTCAAACAACCACAACTTGTCATTTTTACACTTTGGGTTTTGTACAGATAACAGGAGATATAACATGTTAATTGTGGAGGTTTTGGTACTAGTAGGTAGATTTATATACTTTTGGATAAGCCAGGCTAGCTTAGTTAGATAGTTTCAACCATGGATGTATAAAGAGAACTGGATACAGTGTTGGAGGCAGGGCCCCGTTCATTCCTATGAAAGTTGCTCAGTGGCACATGAAGCCAAAAAAGTTCAACTTTCGTGTATAAAATTACCGAAATCTTCCGGGATCATTGGGCCCACAGAGCCTGCGCACTAGTGGCTTTGGCCGGCGAGTGGGCTACTTCCGGTTTAGCCCTCTGGCTAACTTGAATGGGGATAAAACAATTCAATTGTACGGCTCTTTTAGACTTTCAAAATAACTGAAAGGATCAAATTATAACAGTGAGACAAGTCATTTCGCAGGGTTGTGACACTCAAAAAAATGTATCTGCTCATTTACAGACGTCTCTTTCACAATGTAAGTCTATGAAAAAAAGTCTTTTTGGGCCCAATAGCGTCACGTGACGTTGTAATTACACAGTTTGGTGCTGTTCCTGGGGGCTTGGGTTCAATCTATATCCAGTCTTTGTGCTAAGCTACAAACAGGCTGCTGGATGTAGCTTCATATATGACAGTGACATCAATCTTTTTTATCTAACTGAGGTGTTTTGAAAGTCCACTACTGATGTTATAAAGTTGTCTTGGTTGGATGTTGGCATACTAAACATCCAACTGCACTAATGTTGACATGTCAGAATGCAGCACTTAATATGATCAGATCGCAGACAGACTCCTCCTGTTTATTGTAAACACTGTGTGATGTTTGCAGGCAGCGACTGATGACAGCGGAGTGTAAACAGAATATGAATGTGATGTGAACACAGAGACAGACTCAGAGGGGACGCTGAGACAAAGACATGAAAGGACGGAGACGAGCAGAGAGGCCCAGCTGGAAGGAAACTGAAAACACCCGAAGGTTAATTTGCAGATTTTCTCCTGAGAGTCGAACAAACAACAGCTGCTTCTGTTTGATTTCAACTCTCTGCTCGTAGAAAAAAAAATGCCCTCTGTTTCATTAAAAGGTACACAAATCTGATGCAGTAGTCTGGTGGTAGGCGCTGTATTCACAGATATGTATATCAGTTTGGGCGTGACTTTCTTTCGCCGAATGCTTGATATAATGACAGTAGAATCAAGTCTGTTCAAAAGACCCAAACACATTTACTCAGATAGTTTCCCTCAACTAACTTTTGACATTTCATCATTTTCTCTCCATCATTATTTGTTAGATTTGCTATCAAACTGATGATTACACGGACACAGTACCATGGAAATATTAAGAGAAGTGCATACAGTGTTCCGAGATCTGATTTTTTGCAGTGAATGTGGCTCACTGGGCACGAAGCCTCATTTTGAGGTCCACAGAGCACAAGTATTACAGTCTCTCTCTGGCTGAGCCCACTGACTTCCTGCTGGCTCCACACACACACACAAATGGCAGAAAAATATATTTTTTAAAAAGTAAAAGGGAAAATCTTTGCCAATGCTATTTTCTGAATTTACATATCAATCAAGAAAATAACACATAATTATCAATCTGGTTATTGGGCTTTCTAAACTAATTGCAGTCTAATAGAAATGCTATGTTAACTGTGGTATTATTAAAACATGGAGGCTACATTTAGCTTTTATTACCAATATCATATTTTATTTATTCATCTTTTACTGAGCACTGTCCTTTACTGCATTTTCTTTGATTGATGTTTAATTCTAGCATTTTCATAAGAGAACTGACTGTTACTCTAGAAAACAGCAGTTTAAATATTAGTACCGGCCAGATTCATCAATTAGAGGATACCCTGAGAGGCCAAACTCTGGGCAAAGAAAGTACAAAACATACGCTGTTGCTCATAAATCTTGTCCTTTCTGAGCTCCTGGCAATAACTGAAAGCACCCTATGAGCACAGATTTTTATCAGTTCCTCTCATTCTCCTCTGGATTATAACAGCCCCAGAGAAATTTTAGTTTGAAAGTCAAACTGAATCCGTTAAAGTGCGGGAGACCAAAACAAGTTTTTCAAAATAAAGGAAATGTGGAAATAACACCCTTGATTCATTGTTTCGCAGCTGTTTCTTCAACAGTTGCTTATTCTGTAAATAAAACTGAATATTCAGATGAAAAAAAAGCAAAAAAAAACCCCAAACATTTTACCACATTTTTCCCCTAAATCTGATGCAGAATCATTTAGACAAATTCACACTTTTTGACAGTGAACTTCCCCATCAGAAGAGACCAGGATCATGACTGCATTCAAAAGGGTTCAAGTACAGAAACCATCTTCTTATAAGTGTGTCAATTTCAGCCTTGTCGAAATACAAAAAAAGGCAGGTTTAGTTATGGGGTGTTCTTTGCAACATAAAAGCAGAAGTGGTGTAGAATAGTGGCCTTAGGATGGGAATAGTTATGTTAACATAGTGTTTTTTGTTGCCTATATTTTGCTACATTTTATGTAAATCCAACAAGATTACAACTGAAATATCGTTTTAGGTGTTTGCTCCTCACAAAACCAACAATCAGCTGCTGCTCAGGTGTCTGAATACACCTGAATACATGAACAGCTTCAGCCTGAATCCACCGGCAGCTGAGGAGCACTCAGACAATAAATACAAAACATATTTTATTTATGAAAATCTCCTCAAGCTAACAGACGGCTCGGATTTCATATTTTATGACTGCATTTGATTCTTGGTGTGATTCTCCGTCCCCGAGAGTGTCTACAGCCAGGACGGTTTCTGCCAGCGGAGGATTTTTTTTTTTCTCTATTTTATTTATTTTTTTATTGTTTTGCAGATGTCGGGCTGTTAGCAGTGTCCAGTTGGGATTTTTTTTTTATATCCCTTCCCTTGGGAGCTTTGACAAGTGACACGGTTTCATTTTATTATTTCCACACTGCACTGAACACTGAAGGTGTGTGTGTGTGTAATTCATGCACTTCTATCCATGTGGGGTAGATTTAGGTGGGTTGCATCTTGGTGGCTTAGGCTTCTAAAACGTCTACTGTGTCATCGCAAAACATCCCCGGTTGGAGTGTGGATGGGGACCTGTGTTTGAATGTCATCCCTCCTTGTCACCTCTCTACTGTCACTCTCAAAAGGCAAAATATGAAGAGAAAAAAAAACACAACACATGTCTGGTTTCTCACCTAGCACACTCAGCTCCGTGTTCGCAGTGATGTTGTGGTTCTTGTTGGTGGCTGTACAGCTGTAACTGCCAGAGTCGTCGTCAGTGACGCTCCTGATGATCAGATTGCTGCCCGCCAGCAGAGAGTACTTCTTATTCCTGCAGAGAGATGAAGATTGAGCTCGTTTTTATCTTTGTTTTTTGTTTTATCAGTTTATAACTTACAGAAAACATGTTGGATTTTTTTATGTTTGCTTTGATTCTTAAAAGATCAGTTTGGTGTTATACTATATTTTTCTTATTATCAACAAATCCCATGAAAAGACTAAAATCAACAATGTGTTATTCCGTCTCTCAATACTTCTGACTTCCTTACGCTTGTTTATGCCTCTCAGCCCCAAACCCATCGGTTCCCACTGATGCTCCGTAATTCCCCCAAACAGCTGGGCACTGTGGGTTTTTTTTTAAGCAAACATTACTCAAACAGAAGGGAAATACTACAATGCATTTGCTGGAGACTATTTTCAGCTGTGGATTAACACACATTTGTTGCTCTAGTGAGTATTTCTGGCAGCGGGACAGCGTGTGTACGATTTGAGTCAAAACAAACTACGGCGTGTGTGTTCATGGTTATGACGGAACATGTCTCCCAGTGCAACAGCGTGACTCAATGACATGTTTTTAATAGTTTTTTTGGACAACAACGGAGCTCTACGGCACAGAGGAATAAGATATATCAGGCTTTGATACACACAGACGATACTTGTTAGAAGATCAGTTCGGTGTTGGTTTGGCTTTGCACATGAGATTTGTTGAAAGAGAAAAAGAAAGAAGAATATAGAACATCACCAGACTTTTATGTTCAGTTATTCAGTAAAATTTTGGGCTACTGGTGGATGCTGGGATTGTTACCACAGGGCTTCATTAGAGAATATCTTAGGTTTATAGTCAGTTAGACAGACCAGCTCTGGATCAGTTCCTCTCCTCTCCTCCACTGGATGCTGGGAGTTGGGTATCCTGAGGCGGAACATTCCAGAATGGCGTCGGTTCCCAGCAGAGCCGTTACTCTGGATGGACGCTGGAGGAACTGGAGGTTCCTGCTCACACCGGGCTCTGAGGGAGAGAGAAATAGAGAGAGACAGAGAGGGGAATGAAAAGCTGAACCGAGGTGGTACACATCATGAGATACAGTGAACCGGAACGTTCCATACGTAAGTGATAGTTCAACATGTCATTCCAAACCACCGCCAGCTTTATAATCTGCTGCTGTAACAGCCTCCACTCTTCTGCTTTACAGCACATTTTAGAACCTGGCAGCCACGAGGCATTAGTGATGATGTTGGGTGATAAGGTCTGGCTCACAGTCAATATCCTTGTTTATTCAAAAGGTGTTGAATAGGGTTGAAGTCAGGGTGGCTGGGTGAAGGCCAGACAAATGATTCCACACTCAACTGGGAAAATCTTTTCTTTATGGACCCGGCTCTGTGCATGACGTCATTGTCATGTTGGCAAGCATGTATCATGCTTCAGTCTTTTTCTTTTCCTTTGCACCTAGTGAAGTGAAATCCCAGCAGGAAGCCACTGAAATCACACACTTCTCCTACTCTCTTTATGTTGGGAACATTATCTACAGCGGTCCATAGAGACCTCCAGCTTCACTGTGAGCTCTTAGGTTTATCTGTGAGCGTGTATAGCAGCAGAGGGCCCCGATTTCCTCTGGTAGAATTGTCATGTAGGTCACTGAAAACTTTTTGTAGCTCTCCCAGTAACAAGGAAACTGGGAGAAATCAGGCTCTGCCATTGAGCTTTCTTACAGTGAAGATGTACCCGAATTTAACTTAATACGGTCCAGAGACTTCCTTTGAGAGATCCCAAAGGGGACAGAGTTGTGGCTAATTGCTGCCAAAATGGACATAAATACACCGTTTTCAGTGAGAAAATGTCACCAGTTGAGCTGACAATATATATATAAATAAATACGTCATTTGTAGTTCACTCTGTAACGCCAAATCAGCACACAACTACTAGAATGTATCCAGGGCTGTAGGGGTAAAGCTTGGGTAAACTTTACCTGATCTCAGCTACCACATAGCACGAGTGGGTCGTGATTTGTTGGTTCCTCTGTGTTAACAGTAACAGCTGTCTCCATGTCTCATACAAGGATACAATGTTCAAACAGAAAACAAAATGCTTCTAGATGCTCCAATAGAAGCTGTGGTAGGAAGCCAGTCAGAGCGCACTGACAGCTGTAATGTGATGGGAAGTCTGTGTAAACGCTATACCAGAATTTGAGCCTGAACCGATCCTTTTAGGTCTGGTTAGGATGTTTAAACAGTATCTAAAGTCTTTGTCTTGCACAGGCTCACATGTAACAAGCTAATCAGAAACCCAGAAAATATGTTTACATGGCTAAGAAATCTGCTTTGTCCAGGACAGATAGAGATGGAGAATCAGGTTTCTCTAATCCCTATACCCCCGTTAAAAACAGCTTTCTGGTTAACATGATGTTAAAGAAATCTGACCACTGCAAAAAAGCCAAACAGTAAGCAGGCTATGGAAGTGAAACATGAATTTCTGTCCAGATGTGGCAGTTACTGCTCTGATGGACAGACCATATGATGTCACACTGTCTTTAATCCACTGACAAAGATGATTGGTTTTTTGAATTGCAGAACTGTCTCAGCATGCTCTTTTGAAAAAAAACAATAAGTCGAAACTTTAATGTTTTCAGACTTTGATTATATCTGATTTAAGAAAAACTCAAGCCTGATATATATATATATGCATCGTCTGACTGGCCATCAGGAGCAACAGGAATCCTGGTGGGGACCTCAATGTGCAGGCAAAATCAAAACTCTTTGGCCAACATGGAAATCAGACAGCGTGTTTCCTGTGTACTCCATCCACGACAATCCATTTTGCCTGTTTTTGTGGCTTCTTCTTGTTGTTTTGCACTTTAACGTGATGCTGTTGGCGTGCGAGTGAGTACTTCCACTGACACAGAGGACGTCAGTTGAGTGGGTGGTCCTTCAGTGTGGCCAAGGACAAATTGCGTACACACTGCTAAAAGAATGTGGCCATTTGTGGTCCAGACCACATTCGGATGAGCAATCAGATCTCAATGCGTCCTCTATGCGTCTCGGGTGCATTCACACCTGTACTCCACTTGCGTTTGGATCACCCAAGATGCATGTTAATGTCAACAGGGCCATAGTAACAGGTTCCACACTCACGCTTGAGCCGCAAGTTTCAAATAACTTTAAAAGACTGAGGAGATAAAATGTAGTAATTTTACAGCACAGGAGGGCCCACAATTACCAGCACTAATATTATATCATGATATCTTATTAACATTTTACATTTATTTTTATTACAATTATGTTTTCAAGTGTATTTTATTCCAATATTATTTTTGAATATCTTTTACATTATTATTCTAATTTTATAATAATAATAATAATGATAATGATAATTGTATTTTGTTTTCATAATTGTTTCTTTTATTTTTTACATTTAATATTGCATTATTTTATTATTTCATATTAGGCACACAGTAATATTGTGTTCAATTTTATATTCAATTTGTTGACAATTTAATCATGTATTCATTTAAAAAAATATCAGGTCTTTTTGTCAGGCAAGTTTTCTGCAGTACAAACTACGTATGTACTTTAATATTTAATATTTTTGTTTTAATATTATATTTTAAGGAATGGATTATATTCAATCTAAAATTACTTCTAAATTCCATTAATATTATAAGAGTATATATTTTATTTAGCAAGTGTTACCTGCAGCAGGAACAGATTTATCTGATTCATATCCCACATCACACACACACACACAACGAATAATATGTAAATCTCTATGACCTCCAGATTCAGGAACTAAAAACAAAAGAAAGAGAAAACAAGATAATCAGCAGAAACCTGAGCAGTGAACACGAGCAGACAAAAGAAGAAGAAACAGGGGAAACGTCCACACAGCAGATTTTACTTGTTGGTCAGAGAGACGAGTTAAGAGCGAAGGATCACAGAGATAATCACCCAACAGCAGCAAGACTCCTTTAATGTTTTCATGGACACGTTGCTGAAGGATGCTGTCAGCACATCAGTTGACACGATGATGTCACTCGTATCACAATGTGGAGCCAGGACACACTAATACCAACACACATACAGAACATACATTCTGCAACAACTGTATGGAAAGCCATTAGTGCCATATTTCATTATCGCATTTTATTGTGACGTCTTTTTCAGCACTAAGCTAACAAATCAAAGTTACATCTTGTTGATGTGAATGCCGTTAGTACTTAACTCATCTGTGTCTATCACCAACATTTGCTGGAGCTTTTCAATTCAAATTTGGGTTTTAGATGAATCATGCAGAAACATTAGCCACTTCTTCTTCTTCTGCTGTTACAGAGTTTCCTCACTGTTCCTCCTATGTTGTACCCGGGTCTCTCTTGTAACAGAGATCTTGATCTCAATTAAGACTACCTTCATTACCTCTGGACAGAGCCAGGCTAGCTGCCTCCCCCTGCTTCCAGTCTTTATGCTAAGCTAGGCTAACTGGCTGCTGACCGCTAGCGTCATTTTTATTGTACCGAGTGGTATCAAAATGGAATTAAGCTCTGTGATAGGATGTTAGTCGACTTCTCTCCTTCAGTTTTCTATGCCCACAGGGTTGTACTTACTTCTTATTAAAGAAGCAGATATTTTGTAAAGGCATCTTCAGTAAACCTTGTAAGAAACGAGTCGATCAGATCAGCCTCTGAGCACATCTCCAGTACATTTCACTGAGCACACTGCAGCTGTGCATCTCTTCTATCTTTAAGATCAATGTTTTATCCAGACTGACTCACAACAAATGGAACAAAACAGAAAGTAGGACAGAGGTCAAAGGTCACGCATTATCTGGAAATGACCCATGGGTATCTGTCAGTTCCATCCCATATTATCTGACCTTTGACCTCTGAGTCCCTCTAAGGGCCCTATCTGGTAAAATCTTAATGATGTCAAAGTTAATAAAATCTTCATGGTGTCAGAATCTTTAAAGCTTCATCCGTCTGATCCATTAAAACTTAATACAGATCAAGGAGGAAAAAGGATACGAAGAGAAAAGGGTTCAAACGGAAAACTTGCAAAGCCGTCTGCATGGCAACATGGAGAAATCTTGTATTTCTACATTTTTATGCAATTTATGTATTTAAACTTTGTATTTAAATACATGTATCTATAGATTTGTTTTTGTTTCTATGCTATAAGGGTTTATTTATTAATATGTTTCATTAATATATATATATATATAGTTCTTTTACCTCTATCTATATTATTTATTTTTATTTATACTCTCTTTCATTTGTTTTAAATTCTAATATTTTATGTACTATATGTTTTTATTTTTAAATATTTTTTCTTTACTTTTATGTCATTTTTTCATACATTCATCTATTTACTATAATTTTGTTATTAACTATATGGGCTTATTCATTGATTAATTAATTGATTTATTATACATACTGCACAGTATTGGTGAGTTTAGAGCTTTGTCTCCGCTGATTCTTCTTCCTAAACTTAAGACACTGTTCAGCCAGACCAGCTGAAAAACAAAGTATTTTCAGCCGTGGGGTACATGTGATTATCCTGCTGAAGGTCGACGCTTCGGCTCCAGGGAGCCCCTGCTGGGACCAAGCACAGGAGTACTTCATGAGCCTGAGTCAAAGTGGTGTTCAACCAGAGATAGAGTGAGCTAACCTGAGCTGTAATCTGAGTGATGAAGTGGATGGTGTATGAGCTCGTCTAATTGGACGGTGTAGAGTGTACGGAACATCAGCGGCTGACAGACTCCCTGCAGACTGAGGAGAAGCTGCTTCCTCTCGCAGTTCGCAGACATGTTATTATAATCACATCATACACTGTATATATTCATCACATCACATTTTATTTTAAAATGAGCCGTCCAGCACTGGGAGGAAATGTAAAAAATTACTACCTGACGAAATGATAACTGTAGAAAAAGTATAACTCACTATTAAATGAAACTGCTGGTGATGTACCTCACTGTAACAAGACTGGAGATCTAAAGAAGTCAGCTTTTTCATTCAACATTTTAAATATGATTCAAATTTCATGCCAGAAAAAGTTTAAATCAAATAAATGAAATTATATCAGGTTATTATATCAGGTTATATAAATAAATTGGAAGCATGTGGACCAAATGAACATATGTGGTGCCATTTCGATCAGTCGACCAATAGATCGATAAATCAAGCAGCTATGTGTTTGCAGTGCATCGTTGTTTGATCAGTCACCTGGGAGCACTCGGAGTTCAGCATCCGTCCCCGTCCTGGTGCTGCCAGGGTTGTCAGCCAGACAGCGATACGTAGCAGAGTCCGGCGGTTGGACGCGGCTGACCTGCAGGGAGCCAGACGGGAGCACCGCCAATCGGGAGTCAGTGTCATAGGTCAGTGGCAGGTCCTCCCGGTTCTTCTGCCACCGGATGATGGGCGTCGGGTCACCCGATACCTCGCAGCGCAGCAGGGCGGTGTCGCCCAGGTACGAGGAGACGGACTCTGTGGGGACGACTACCTTTAGCGGACCTGGAGGGAGACGAGAGATGGAGCCGTCAATAAATAAACAGAAAAACAGAGTATTGACAGAATTCACTTAGCATAAATATACACATTTTATTGATTCTTTCCTTGACTCTTGCCTACAGTTTCCTGTTACCCCTGCATGGAGTTATTTATTTTATATAAGTCCAATTCAGATAAGAACTATAATGAATCGAATCGTACTAAACTTTGCTGGACTGTCCAGAAATGAAATGAACTGCACTGAAGTGAACTGTAATGAACTACTACTACTACTAGAATTACTGATAATACTCCTACTACTTCCAACGTTACTACAGTGCTACTGCTGCTATGCTAAGCTAGCTACATGTACGCCTACATCATATTGGTACCAATAGTGCTCTGCGTCAGAAACAAAAGGCACACAGTAGCAGCAGGGAAGAAGAAGAGGAAGAAGAGGTGAGCTGACAGTAAAGGTTTTTCAGGTCGACAAGAAGAAGAGAATTATTAAGACAAAATTGGAACAGGAAGAGAAGTGAGGCACAGCAGGTGTTGATGTGTGAGAGAGAAAGAGTTAGACCCTGAACAGCAGGGGAACAGATGAAAGTCAGGTCATAAAGTATGGATGGACAGTGTCCAGCCTGCTGTGGTCAGGACACACGCCGTTTCCTGTCTGATCAGATTGACTTCAACAACAAACAGCCCGTAGCCACATAAATACACAAACCTGCTGATTGCAGTCCTCGCTCTGCTCTCACACTGAAAACTTGTTATTTTATCAGCAGAAGCTCATGTGTGCTTATGTTTTAATTTCAACATGGCTGACAGAGCCTCCGGGCAGTGAACTATAATCACCAGGAATGTCAGGAATTCAATAAAAGAGAAGTTTATTTTCTTCGCTATGTTGATGTTGTTCTGAGATTTTGCAGTTGACTTTAAACATGTTTAGATGGTTGAATGTGAACAATTTCATGCCAAAGTATTTGAAATATTCTGCTATTCTTGCCACCCTCTTCTGAACCCTCTGACACAGGATTTAGACCTTCATGGGAAACTAAAACTGTCCACTGATGTACAGTGTTTGAGCAAGGATTTGAAGGGATCACATGTGCCCTTTTCTAAGGCCGTCATAAACAACACTGTGACAAACACAGTTCTGTGCAGTGTCTCTGCATAAAAAGATTAGATTATGATTTGTTTAGATGACTTCATTGCTCCCCAGAGGGTAAACTAGTTGGGTCACCTATCCACAGTAAGAAAATAACAAGAGACACACAACAGACAGACACACTAACACATATTCCAAGAAGACATTAGTGTGGCACTGATGCCCACATGGCCACTTAATTAACAGTGTAGACAATTTAATACAATCGATGAATCAAAAAAAAATAAAAGGTTGTTCATAAGTGATGCACCTGAAAACAGGACCAATAAAACAAACAATGAATGTGAAATGAAACTTACATAAAAACCAACAATGTAGAAAATATGTCAAAAACACAACTCATATTTCAGGACACAAGCAAGTATGACATTTCAGTCAAAGTTTTCACAGCCGTGGGCAAAGACCTTCATTGAGGAATTAATTGGGCATCTTGGCCTCCATAACTGGTCATTTTTAGCCTAGCAAAAACCCTAAACAGGGGATGACCTTTGAAATGATATATGGTTCTTTCATCAACCTAACTTCCCATGGAACCACAAGTTATTGGTTTTTCATTCCAGTTTATGTATGGATTAAACAAATTAGATACAACATGTTAATTAGTAAGCTAACATTGTGCGGGTAGATGTACTTTTTTCATTCGAGTCAAGTTAGCTGTTTCGCTCTGCTTCCAGTCTTTATGTTTAGCTCTGCTAACCATGTCCTAACTTCAGCTCTGTAATTAACACAGACATGAGATTGATTGTTGATCTTCTCATGTCATTCTCAGAAAAAAAGGCAATTAGATTATATCACAAAATGTCAAAATATTGCTTTTACTGCAGACCTCTAAACCACAAAATTTAATCAGGACAACGTTTCACCCCTACTCAGATCCTCCTGACCTTCAAAATATTGCTTTGAGCCAAAGATATCAAATGTGTTCTAAATGATCCCACAAAGTTAGCTGATGCTAAATTGTTTATCTACAGTTAGACTCATCACTCTGTTGGTCTTTTTGAACATCAAAAAGACACAATTTACTTGCTTTCAGTGTAGATATTAAAAAGACGCAGAGAAACATTTCTCTGTCTAATAACTTATATTCGGCCTCACGTACAGAAACCTGCTTGCAACACATGTCTACCAGAGAATTTTGTACTTTGGCTAACTCATGAAACGCAGATACAGTTGATATACTTCCTTTATACTGTCCTTGATTTTATGGTGGACAACTGGGCACAGGAAGGTCACAGTGCTGGAATATTCTATGTTTTAAGATGGTAAATGACTCCCAGGCAGTCTGGATTAAACCCTGAATCTATAAGAAAGTAATTTACGCATTCATTTAGTGTTTCATATCTAGAAAGAGACATTTTTAAGAAAGTTCTGTGTCTTTTAACACATTCAAAATTATATTTAGGAGAAAGAACACTGCAATTTGCTAAGTAAAAAAGTTTTGCAATGTTTATTTTCTCATTGTTGCTCATGTATTTCAAAATCTAAAGTGCAGTTTCGAACAAGTTTCCAAATCCCTGGAATCCTACATTTCTGACAGCATATCATGAAGACTTTTCATCCTAGCAAGAGACAGAAAATAATGCAGTTTGGTGTCTGATTTTCCTTGCAGGTTTCTTTTTGTTTGGTTTTTTTTTTCATGCTAGTTTGAATCACTTTCTGCTTCCTAGGTTGTACCTTGACGCACAAACAGCCCAGAAACTTTACCACTGACACAAACACTAACTTTCTCTTTCTGTTCTATAATGTTAGAAAAGCTTCAGTTTGACTCTTGAATCATGGGACAAGCCGCTGCTGGATGCAGGTTTGTGCATCTTCACGCTGATGAGAACTTGAGCCGCCGCGACATCACACAGATCGGAGACGACGGGAACGCTGATGTGAATTTGGATCGTGTGTCTTATATAAGTTCTGCTACTGTCTGTTCTTGTGTGGATCACAATGCTGCCTGCAGCTGCGCACACACACACACACACACACACACATAAACATGAAACACACACCCTTGTTTTTATCACTTGTAAGGACATTGTATTGACAAAGACTTCATTCCTGGAGGCTTAGCCTAACCCTTAACCATAACTACTACATATAAAATCCACAAACCTTAAAAGAAATATTTTTAGGTCAAAGTCAACTCTAAAAAAGCCTTAAACCTAACATAGCTGGTTTATGTGCTTTATGAGGACTCGTGCAGGAACAGTACTTGTGGGGACCTGCTCTCGTAATGTTGGTGTGAGAGCAGGTTTTTATCCATATGTGATTAGTGGGACCTACATGTAAAACTCATACAGTACAAAACATGAGGGAGATTAACTGTGTGCAACAACTTCCCAGAATGGCACAACCTCCCATGATGCCATGTTTACTGTCTGCCAGTGAAAACCTCTTATTTTACCTTTGTGACTAAATGATCCTCTAGTACCCTTAGGGACCTAAAAGGTCCCCATCAAAACTGCCATAAAAATGTTATATATTAATATTGTTTTCAACTTTCACTGAGTTAAATTTTTTAACCAACATCGGTCCTTACCATAACTACTAAATATTCATTCATTTTCAGAATTTAAACCCTTTAAATGCCAGTATTTGTGATAATAGCACTAATTTTATGAAAGAAAAAACACACAGAAATTGAAATATTTTCATTGTATCTAAGGCTAGGAGGATTTTTTTTTTGATTATCACAATCTGGGAGATGTCAATGATTAGCAACAACATTGATATTTATGCATTATTATTTTTTGTGCAGTATAAAATTAAAGAAAGAATCTGACCTGTTATCTTATAGTCTGCAAAGTGTCCTATTACCCTTCAAAGTGTTTACCTCCTAATAGCACATTACCTTATTTTGCTCTAGAAGTAAAGCATAAATATAACATAACTTTGAATAAGAGCAAGATTTATTTTAAGAAAATTCAACATTCAAAAAATATTATCATACTGTGTTTTACAGCTGAAAGGAAGGATGTGTGATGATATCGTTCAAAGGAAGAGCTGTCGAAGTTCTTGTTTTGTAGACGTTTATTAGACGATGGCCATCGGGTCCATTCCATATACAAAGATGGTCTGGGCAATGTACCACTGTCGATGCACAGCTTATATAGGGTTACACATCTGTATCTTATCATATGAATAACATGTTTTCCAGGGGCACTACCTCTGTTGGGAGCCATCCATCAAGTGATTGACAGCTATCTCGCAACATATTATGTGTCACAACATGCCCACATCTGGAACCGTTCCAAACTTAACCATGGATCCATTGTTTGTATCTAAAAGGCCCCCCAGAAGGGCTATGCCATTTTACCCAAGGTGTCATACAGACCAGGGAATGTTTCTGTCACACGTCCAACATCCAAAATCAGTAAAATACATAGGGTCAGATAAAATCATACTAAGAACAGCAGATACAATAATTCATCTAATCTAATTTGTGTGATATTTTACCAGTCAAGTGTGCCAAAATTAACTGTATTGAACTTAACAAAAATTTTGAAAAAACTAATATAATTAACTAACTACAGTTAAAAAAAAACAACAAAAAAACAAAACCAGCAACTGTGGTGAATTTACAGTATTTCACAATTAATCAACCAAAATATTCTTTAATAAAGCATCATTCTTACTCCTGACATTCATTTCTAGAAAATGTATGAAACTGACCTGGGAAAAGGGGGAATTATTACTAGAGAAGAACATTTTTTGCAGAATACAAACATGCTGATTTGTAGTTATTTTCACATCATGTTTGTCATTCATAAGACCTGATCTGTGAACATGTTGCCAAAGTCTCATGAATCCAAAGTGAAGAGCAGAGAGTTCACAATGATCTTCAGTCAGAGAGGAACTTCTGATCACACAGAATGAAAAAACACCAAGATGGAGTAAAGCAGCAGGAAGGAAAGTGAGAGAGGAAGAGAAATAGGTGAAACCATCAGGAGAGGAGAGAAGAGACGAGATGGGATTATAAAAAAAAAAGTGATTGAACTCAACGGGTCTTCACCTCATCTTCCTGTCCGACCAACAACCTCCACATTCCTGGTGGCTGTTGTCTCCCTGCTGTTTTCATCCTCATTAGACAAACAGACCAAAATAACTCAGACGGATAATAACATGCAAATCATAGCAAACAGACGAGGGCAGCGGAGGGATTTGGGGATGCTCCTGCTCTGAATCTTCGCCTTGGGAACAATTATTATCTGCTTCTGTGGGTCGAACCACGTTCTTCCTCAGTGCTGTTAATTGGGATTTGTCCAATTCCTGAGAGAGTTGTTGATTAATTGGGGATGGACAGACTGAAGGTCGTTCCGTTTCTCTTCACTATGGATAAACTCAGGAGTTTAAAAATGATAGTTTGCATTTTGAGTGGCTGGAAAATATCAACACCCTGAACTTTAGACACCTTTGCCTCAAACACTGGATTCAATTAACATTACAGCCCGGCCAATACAGTGCTTTCAGCTCAATACGATTGATATCTGACAGTTTAAAAAATCTGAGAATTATATATTGGCCCATACCAATTTTCTTAACTCAGCCCATAATACATATGAACAGTTTTGATAAGTTTCCCTTAAATTAGTTTTTTTTAACAATTGGAATCAAGAAATGTGCTGAGCAGGATGCTTTACAGCTGAAAAACAAACTCTCTGGTGAACATACGATTGAATGGTGACACGTTTCAAAACATGGCAATTTCTAGTCATTTATTGGATGACATACAGCGATATATATATATATATATATATATATGCAATGAGTTCATATCAGCCAATATATGTCAGCCTGGATGTCGAACAGTCGGGCTCAGTAATATGTGCTTTCCCTATGTCAGAGAATAGTACAAAGCTGGCTGGTGCAGGTTAAATAACTGCCTTTTATCCAAAGTGCTTTACAATTTACAATATAACCAAGGAAAAAAGGAGGTGCAACAGGACTGACCTTTCAACAAGAAGATGCTTTAAAAGTAGAGCCCTGCGTGGGACTGTCTCCTTAATCCCTCTCCTGCTAGATTCTGACCATTACTGCCTACTCCCGCAATGTGTGAATTACGTTCCCAGTATCTCATAATGCAATACGCACGCATTTCTCTTCTTTAGTGATTCGGGTGTAGTTGGCAGGTTGCAGAGGCAGGTGGTGTGCACTCATGAGTGTGTGTGTGTGTGTGTATGTGTGTGAGGAGGAGCAGCAGCAGCAGGTCGTGGTATCAGGGAGCAGCAGGGAGAGAGAGAGTCGGCCTGCAGCACTGCCTAAGTCCAGGGACTCGTATATTTTTTGACCGCCCGCGGCAAAGTTAAAATCTGCGAGATTTGCGTTGGCTCCCGCAGGATCCGCAGTCCTCTACTTTAAAGCTAGGTTTGAGCATAAAACATTTTGTACACAATATGTATGTTGTTGGAAAACCACCTCTATTAACATAATACACCAGTAAGAATATAATATAATGTGATTATGTGTAACAGAGCAAAGAATAAAATAAAATAACAGAGAATAATTGAATAATGGAGTTCCTTTTTTAGGTTTTTATTTATTTTGAAACAATGTATAAATATGAATAAAATATTTTTAAATTCAAATTTTCTCTCTGTTTACTCTGCCGGTACCTCACTCCCTCTGTTAATTCTGATATACACTCTTCATTTTCTCTGTATAATGTGTGTGTGTATACTTTCAGTTTCTTTATTCTTTCTCCTCTCTCTTTCTCTCATCCTTCTCTCTCTATTTCTCCTGATTCTCTCTCTGCTCGCTCTACAGTATTCTCTCTCTCTCTCTCTCTCTCTCTTAGTCTGTCTTGCTCACTCTGCTTGCCTTCTGTCTCTATTCTTCCTGTTCCTTCTCTCTCTCTCTCTCTCTCTCTTTATCTATCCGAGTGTTCAGTGTTTCTAATTAATTCCCAGTTTACAGTCATCTCTGAACGCACACACATACACACACACACACAGAGTCAAACTGCTAATTGAATTTTTAAGCCTCTGCTGTTCATTAGCATTTTGCCTTGTAATGTGTTGCCTCGCCTATGTGTGTATGTGTGTGTGTGTGTGTGTGTGTGTGCGTTTGCGTGCGTGTGTGTGAATGACAATGCGGGCAGAACTGATTCATATATTAATGTAATATTCAAACTGGGTGAATCGCTTCTGATTGTGTGTGTGTGTGTGTATGTGTGTGTGTGTTTAAATTGTATAATGTCATGGAAACAAGCTCCATCACTGATGAACCACCTGAGCTCTACATGACGGTTCACTGTCATCACTTCTGACCAATAAATCACAAGCAGCACACGATTCAATTAGCTGCCTGACTCCTCCTGTTCCAAACTGAACAGCCACATGTACTAAAAACCATTCACCTGCTGACCCATCATATAACCCCGGCCATGATTTTAAAGGTGAATTTTTTCGCGGAGCCAAACACCATCCACTCTCTGATAGTTCTGCCTCCTCAACATCCATTACAATCGTGGAACATACACCTCATCAGCTCCACCCAAGCTCCACACCTCTTTGACCATATAAAGGCCTTTAAAATAACAGTTAAACTATCGTGAACTTTGACATGCAAATATTGACCGAAAGCAAGCTGTACTGAGAATGCTGACCTTTGAGGGGACTATCATAGCTATTGTAGCTTATCGTAGCTTGTAGGCTAACTGTTCCACAGAAGAGCAATGGTCTGCTGACAGTTGTGAGACAGGAATCAATTGTAGATCTTTTGAATAAACTGTATGAACTCGGAACTAAGCTATTGAGCTGACGAGTTTTGCTAACTATTTTTTCACAGTATGAACTTATGACATGTAACATGTACTCATCGCTACAGTCCTCTGCCTACGTTCCTGGAAATAAATGTGGGTACTGCTCAAGAGGTAGTAGGACTACTAAATGCAAGTTGCAATTACTTTCAGGGCCTGGACTTTGTCTTGACTTGATTTATTTCAAAACTGCCAGGACTCAGTCCAGTAGTCTCCAACTCGACTTAAGTGATCTTGACTGCTCGCCTGAACACACAGACACTACAGATAGGTCTCTCTCTTTCATTTATACACACACACACACACACACGCACACCTCCCTGTGAGCTGCAGCTGCTGGTCTCCTGTCTCTTTAATTGCTCTAATTGACTGGGAGGATTCAGAGTCACTCCAGAGACCAAAACACTCAAACACAAAGCGCTGAGCGAGCTAAAGAGACGACCAGCTGATATACACACTGTGACGGTAAGTGTGTGTGTGTGTGTGTGTGTTATCCAGATCCTCGTTATCAGAGTCTGAGGAGTCGTCAGCGTGTTGTTCAGGCTGTAGTTTTTCTAGTAGTTATTTGAGTGTGTCACAAACACTCTGACCTCCAAACTCAAGTTCAGTTCTGTAGCTTTTCTGTCTGAATAAAGCCAACATTGATCAGGGGAAATCTCTATGATGTGTGACATTTTAAAAACTGTAACATGAAACACTCTCTTGACTGTCCACAATTGCATTTGTGATGTTTACAGATTAATTCTAATGAACTGTAATAACAGTATGATTAGTTGTTTCAATTGCCCGGACGATGTTCTCTAATGACCCTCTGACTTTTCATCTAGTGCCACCAGAAGATAGATGTCTTTGGTTAAGAGCGAAGGACAGCAGCGGGATGTACTGCCATTCAATTTGGTATAGACAGTCATGGTTTCCCAAAACATTTTTTATTGGAATATCAATGACTAGTGGATGTATTACCATGACATTTGGTTCAGATATTCATACTCCCCTTAAGATGAATTGTAATAACTTAGGGGGTGGCTGTGGCTCAGGAGGTAGAGCAGGTCTTCCACTAATGGGAAGACCGGCTCCTCCGGTCCGCATGTCAAAGTGTCCTGAACCCCAAATTGCTCCTGAAGGCTGCACCATCAGTGTGTGAGTGTGTGTGTATGAATGAGTATTAGAAACTGTCCCTGGTGAGCTGGTTGGCACTTGCATGGCAGCCTCTGCCATCAGTGTATGACTGTGTGTGTGAATGGCTGAATGTTGGCATGGAGTGTAAAGGGCTTATTCGGAAGACTAGAAAGGTGCTATATGAATGTAGCTCATTTACCATTCCATCTGATGTCCTGACTTTTCATCTAGCTCCATCATCATCCTCACCATCATCATGTTCTCAATACTTTGGTTTGTGACCAAATGCAAAACCATCAACCTCAACTGTGTGCTGAGTGTTGCTTAGCAAATGTTAGCATGCTAACACACTAAACTAAGACGGTGAACGTGGTTAACATTATACCTGCTAAACATCAACATGTTAGCATTGGCATTGTGAACATGTTAGCATGCTGGTGTTATCAAGTAGCTCGAAGCACCGCTGTGCCTACATACAGGGTCCAGTAAAGAGTTTATAAGGAAAAGTTCAGTTTTATAACCCCGTCTTCATCCCGTTTACACACACGTGTGGCAGTCCCTAGCGTCTTCACCATAGCAACGGTCGCTGAGGATCATGGGTAGGCTAATGTAGCCGCTTCCGCTATCGTATAAAACTGACAAAAATACTTGATTTCTAAACCAAAATTGCACGGTCTTCTGAATGTGGTTTTCTGGATTTTCATTGGGAAACTAAAAAGGAATAGATCACGTGATTTAGTTTTTCGTTTTTGGTTTAAAATGAAAAAAGGAAAAACCCCTGTGACTTCCATTTTTGGTTTCAAACGCAAAAACGAATTGGCTCGATGTCCGCAGACCTGTTCGATATTCAATCCAAAAAGGAATAACGAGAAAACGAATCGGCAAAAACCAAAAAACGGGCCGGGTTTGATCGGTTTTTCGTTATTTGATTCTGACACCAAAAACGGTTCACCGTTTTTTTTACAAATGAATTACGAATTATCCGATGATACCTGGACCGTACAGCCTAACAGAGCTGCTAGCGTGGCTGTAGACTTCTTGTTAAATTGACAGATTGATGAATAGAAAAAATAATGAAGAGATTAACTGGCTACAGGATTATCCCTTATAAGGTATCTACGGGGATGGAACTAATCCATTATTTCTGCAGATATTTCCAGCTCTGTTTCAAATCATTTAAATTAAGGTTTTAGGTAATAAAATTGGGATTTTGAGTAGACAATCATTTGCATATGATCTGACTCTGAGGGAAGACATTAACATGGATACTGGTCTGTAAACCAGTGGTGATCAGTTTCAGTTGAAGCAACAGCAGTAAATGTTCTCAAGAGACAGCAAACAAATACTGTCAATCAGCTGATGGCTGCTGCAGAGATCTACTACATATATTTTTTTTAAAATCACTGATATATGAGGAGCTTAAGAAAAGTCTGGATCATGTCAGAGCAGTGAGGAAACCTTTCAGTAGTGTTTCAGGCTGCATCACATCCACAGCACACAACAGTTTATGTGCTCACGCTGCTTCAGAAAATGGGAAAAATCTCCACGAGGAACCGCTTGGGTTCACTTCTATTGTCAGAAATGATTTGCAATATGTCACGATTCCTCCTTATAAACTCTCCTCTGTGCTTCACTGACATTTAGAGAGTTGACAGAAGAATCTTCATGTGGAGCTTAACGTGTCTGTTGACAGGATGCCAAATAGAGCTGGTCACAAAGACCAAAATTATTGGTCATTTTTTCTGTTGTGTTGTTTTACTTTTTTCCCTACGCAGTAAATATCATCTTAAATTGCTGTCATACAGGATATTTTAGTGCATACTGTCTATGGTGGTGCACTTAAGCTTTTGTGCATCTCTCTGTCTGTAAACGTCTTCCATAAACTCTATTGATCTTAAGCTACACTCCACTTACTAAATTACATTACAAATGAATTACTTTGGTTCTATTAAATAAATATGAACAGTCAAATAAATGGAGGAAGCAGAGCAATACTAAGTCTGTGTGTGTGTGTGTGTGTGTGTGTGTATGTACAAGTCGCCACAGTAACTGTCAAGGTCAGGTCAAGGTATTGTAGAAAGATTAATCTGAGAATCTCCTCTCCTTTCTTTTCTCTCTCCTCCCCATCCCATCCTCTCTTCTCTCTTTTCTCTCCTCTTCTTAGGAGTTAAGGTTGGGGGGGGGAAAGGTAAGGCTCGGATCTTCTTTTTGCATTAAAGAGCCGAGTGGAAACAAACTGTTTACACCCAGAAAGGAAGAAATGGAGCCCTGGGGAACACCGGAGCTGATACGTGCAGCTGATGAGGTGGAGTTTCAGTGTCTCTGTCCACAGAAGCAGCTGTCTGTCAGCTGAGAGGACGAGCTGCCTTCAACCGGGGCTGACTGACAGCAGAGATTTACTGAGGCAAAATAGTTTTCTTGTCGGCTCGGCGGGAAGAAGTCGACAGCGTTCGTAGGCGTATTTATTGATTCGTTTGATTTTATTTCCCTGCCCACGTAGCGAGCGATGGGGAATCTGCCTGCAGTGGAACAGGCGAGCTCACAGGCAGACTGAGAGCCTTGATCAATCGATAAAGATACTGTTAATAACTTCAAAACATATAAACAATGGGAGATTTGAGTAAACAGCTGTCTGTGCAGATTACGCTTCACTAAACGTGACAGAGGATTAAAAAATTAGACTTGGAGTGTAAAAAATCACTGGGGGGGTCCTGGAGTGATGCATGTCACTCCCACGTCTCTCGGAGGCGGTGTGGATTGATACATTAAATAAGATGGAAGCACATCTGTCATCCATAAGACCATAAACTGTATATAAAGATGGATGAGATGACAGCTCCCCAAAAGTGAAGCCAAAATATCTCAATTGCCCCCTAGTGGCTGGTTGTAGTATATGTTATGAACTCTGCCCCTTCCATGTTAGCAGAAGGGAAATGAGACAAACTAACAAATCAAAATGCACATCAAATGAATTTTTCTCAAAAATGGTTTGGGTCATTAAGTAGTTCTGATGCTTGTTCAAGAGTTCATTTTTCTGATAAGTTTGTTTTTAATAAGTTATTTCATTATTTAAGAAGGGGGTGTGACATCATGATTGACAGCTGTGACAGCCACTCTCAAACCTCCATCAGACCGGCTGTCGTCCCGCTGCCCGGACTCTACCGCACAGACTCTGGTTGCAAATGACATCACACAAGCAAGATGGCAGTTCCCGGAAATTAGATATTTTGGCTTCACTTTGTGGCAGGAAGTAGAGAGACTTCGTATCAGAGTAGTGGAAGTGTAAATGACAGCTAGGAGATTTATTAACTCAACAAAACAAAATAGAAACTAAAGCCAACAAGGCTATCTAAACGCTGGCAACCATCAGGCTACGCCACAGAAAATAACAAGACAGGCTAACTCTTCTGTGACAGGAAGTTACTCACACATGAAAGCAGATTTCAAGAAGCAGCAACCAGAACGCACTAACAGAGGGTGGATATATATATTTACTCTAGGAAACAGGTGAAAACAAGGATTGGACTAAAGAAGGTTTTGGCTGGAAGTTCCTGCTGGTGGGAGAAAGAGAAGAGAAAGATAGAACTCTGGACAGCTCCTATCTGTTCTAAACAGCAGGGTCAGCACCTTGGACAGCGCCACAACACCTCATACATCTTTATATACAGTCTACGCACAAGAAGTGTGAAAGACGGACGTCAAAAACGCTTCTAAAAGTGCTTTCTATGTGGATTGGCTTTTAAACATGGATGCCAAGTCACGTAGTTAGTTTAATAAAGATTTAGTAGTCTGAAAGTCATATTAAGATCTAATTAACACTGTAAAACAGTAAACAGCTGGCTGTATGTGTTGTTCAAAACATCATGAATCTCTACGGGACATGATTCAACGAGTTAATAGAGTTAAATGGAAAGAGATTAGAATAGAACAGAGCAGTCTCTTACCTGCCACAGTGACCCTGGCGGTCCGGCTCACGATGCTTCCCAGTCCATCCAGCGTGGCGAGGCACTGGTATTCACCCTCGTCAGGCCTGTGGTGCCGCGAGTGCACCACGTTCTGCACCAGCAGCGAGCCGTTAGCCAGCTGTCGCCGCCGCTCGTCCACCACGGCGCTCAGCAGCACGCCGTCCTTACGCCACGTGATGGCCGGAGGAGGCCCGGCCGCCGCGTCCGAGCGCGCCTGGCAGTCGAGCTGCAGCACGCCGCCTCGCACCGTCACCGCGTCCTGAGGCTCCTGGGTGAAAGCGAAATCCACGAAACCTCCCAGACTAGATGATGAGGAGGAGGAGGAGGAAGATGAGGAGGCATCTGAAGCTGTAAGGAAGAGAAGATGAGATGAGGAGTCGTCAGATGGAAGCACAAAAACATGGGAGAACATTTCAGCGCAACTAAACTGAATAAAAACAGGGGAATCAAACCCGTAACCCACAATGCCTTGCTCTGCACAGTTTCAGTATCAAAGCTTTGTTGTTGTTTTTATCAGCAGGAGAATTTTGATTTATTGTCTCATTCTTTTATCTACTTATTGATTTATTCAGGTTTGGCTTTGTGTATTTATCCCTATTTTTCATTTCTTAATAGTTTTTGTCAGATGTGCGTCTTTACAACAGAGAACATGACAGGAAGTGTTTAACCTCCAACCTGTGGCGCCTCGCTCCGCAAGATCACTCATCATAGCTATCAAAGCCACTTCAACCTGTTGTATTCTTTGTTTTTATGTTTTTTTATATTTCGTCTAATCTCGCAAAAAGCTCTGACAGCGGCGGCGGTGGTGCGGGCGTCTCTTCTCGTCCTTGATGTCGACGCTGCTAAAAAAGTCTTTCATCCTGATCAGAGGAGCAGTTTGTTCGGTCAAAGCCGCCGTTTCACAGTGCCTTGTGTGTTTTTCCTGGAAAGTCTGAATGGAGAGCTCAGAAAGCTGAAATCACATCGTTACGGCGTATTGTCGGTTTTAAAAGCACAGCAGATGGTTTTTGTTTTGTTTGTCTCTGACTTTACTGATGTTCCTTTTAAAACCTCACGGCTTCACTTTTCTCCTGCAGGACAACTCTGATCAAACAAACATCAGGTATAAAAACTAAATGCTCTCAGGGGTCTGTTCTTAACCGAGGTGAGAAAACAAATGAGAACGCTCGACACAAAAGTCATTAATCGGTAATGACTGTTTTCCCTTTCGGAATAGCTTCGTGTCTTTTCTAAAGAGCATTCTGTTTTGTTTAGAAATACTGAGAGTTAAACCACTTTCCTCTCAAACATTTTTATTATTCATTTATTCAGTTAGCTCTTCAATTATAGTTCCTGCAAGTCTTTTTACTACTGTAATTAGCGTCAGATTAAAATTCTTCCTTCCAGGAAACATCCCTCGGAAGTTATTAGGAAATTACAGCTTGAAATTTGACCTATCTCTGAATACACAAGTGTAAGAACTCAAAAAATTAAAAAAACTGTTCGCACAACTTTAATAATTAGCATTTGATTTTCAATTCATAATTATTAGTTTTCAAGTGGCTCTTGTTGTTTGGACTTTTAACTTCATCTTAGCTGGTGACATTAACAAGTAGTGGTGGAAGAAGTACTCAGTCATTTACTTATCTAACAGTACCAGTACAACCATGTACAAATACTCAATTATAAGTAAAAGTCCTGCATTTAAAATCCTGCTAATGATACTGTATTTGACATTATTAGCTTGTTATGCATCATGTAGCTGCTTACTGTACTGTTGTAGCTGCTGGAGGTGGAGATAGTTTAAACTACTTTATATATATTTAGGTAGATTAAGTCCAGTGGTTCCCAACCTAGGGGTCGGGCCCCTCCAAACAGTCAAAAGATAAAAGAAAAGAAAGAAGAAGCTCTGCTGTATTTGTGTGAAGTTGTTGAATTTTTCTCTACTCTTTGCTTTTGCATGCCTTTACCTCTTTGGGCCTCAAACAGTTCATTAAATGAAACCATGTCAGAAGTTTACATAGTAAATGTCTCTTTAGAGGAGCTGCTAACAACTCATAGACAACTGAGATATGACAAGGAGACACAACTACACACTGCTTTTTTATAAGGCGTCACAAGCCAAACAGGTTGGGAACAACTGGTATCAATCTTAAATAATGCAAAGCAACCAATCAGAACTGTCACTTAAATGTAATGGAGTAAAAAGCACAATATTTCCCTCTGAAATGAAGTAGAGTGAAGTATAAAGCAGCAGAAACTGAATATACTCAAGTAAAGAGCAAGTAGCTCAAAATTGTACATAAGAACTGTGATTCCACCGCGGTTCACAAGTCTTTACAGATGCTAGAGGCAGATTTATTCTTCCTCTGTGGCAGTAAACACAACACATGGCTGTGCAGTGTTACATTCTGAACTTTACTAGATATTCAAGGTTGACCAACAGTAACATTCACTTAAACACGATAAACAGCAGGGACACGACTATGTACTGGTGCATCGATACATGACACTCACACTGTTTAAGTCTTCCTTCTACCGACAACTGATATATTAAAATGTGACCTGTATCAGTGAACTTTGTCTACACACTTTATCCACACAGTTCTCCTCACCATAAGATACGAAAACTGACTTCAGATCACATAGATACTCAACCAAACATGTTATACTGGCTAAACAAACAAATGACAAGCATGAAAAGTAATACAAAGTGTAACAAGAACAAAATGGTTTGGTCTCATCCTCTTTGTCACAAATCCATAAAACAAACATTTCATTTCCCAACATGAAGGTCTAACTGCTGTTTCTAACCCCTCATAACCAGGAGCTACATGCTGATAGAAAGACACTGAATTCTTTAAGTATTTATTCATTTTGTCAGCCTAATAGTAGTCTGCTGAGTAAAAGTATTGGAATCAGGTTTGAAAAAAAGTTCCTCCAGGTTGCCAAACCCCTAAATATACAGAAAAAGTACAAAGGACATGTCCTCAGTGTCCTCAGTGTCCTCAATGTCTACCATAGAGACAATGAAACCTCAACTAAACCTCAACCTGACACCTTCCACTCTCCTCTTACTTCACATCTTTATTTCCTTCTTCTCTTTGTTCCCTTGATCCTTCCTATACGCCCTCATTTCCTTCCTTCATTCCCTCCTTCCTTCTTTTTCTCCTTCCTTTCTTCACTCTCTTTTCCTTCATGGTTTCCTTCTTATTGATTCCCCTTCAGCAGTCCTCCCCCTCTCTCTCTCTCTATCAGTAAATCACTATCTTGACAGCTCTATCTGTACTCACTCCCACTGGTCACACACACACACACACACACACACAAACACACACACACACACACACACACACAGTCACTTCATCAGTGTGTCCTTGTCCTCATTGTCCTGCAGTTTGATGCTATCACTCTCTGTCTGCTCTCTTCTTCTCCTCTTTTCAATGCCTGTTTTGTCTTTTTTTTCTCTTCATATTTCATCTATAACATAAAGCAGGTCTTCACTTCTGTCTCTTTGAACACAAACACTTTATATCACTGATCTGTAATTTCTGGATAATTTCCCTGATGATTTCTGAGAAGTTTCAGGGAAAAGGATAATCCCATTTATTAATTACTATTCATTTGTAGTCTAACCTACAGAGTCTAGAGCACAGAGAGTCAGCTGAACATGTAAAACTGTGAAGTCTATGAGCGTACACTTCAACAACAGCATTTCCTATAATAAATCAACTGTAACCCACAAAATATCTCGTTAAATAAGACCTTCAGCTCTTATTTCATTAAGCAACAAAAATCCTCAAAAATCAATAACATTTTTCATGACAAATTAACTGAAGATGAAATGATTTGTCAATTAATTGACCAAAAATGAATGATTAATCCATTTAGAAACATCAGCAGATTCATTGACAATGAAAATCATTTTTAGTGGCGACGTCAGAATTCATCAAACCCAGAGGACTAAAAAAACACATCAAATCACAAAAACTATCAATCCATTAGAAGACTCTATAGTCTAACTGTACAGTAAATGTGTGAAATATAACATCATCAAAAACCATTTAAGGTCTTATATTTGATAACTGTACAGACAGACTTGCAGACATGGATGGATTACTGGCCTGTTGAAAAGTCACAACAGTCCCATAAAGTACAGACATAATGATCTACCTACTAAATCCACTCCAACCTTCATATCACTGTACAGCTGTATAACATTAGTACTAGTATTAACATCAGTACTAACACTGGTAAAACTCTTTAAATCAGTCTGACAGCTCTGCTTCATCTCCTGTTTTCTTTGACGGTTTCCTTTAATATCTTGCACATGTGCATGTGGTGTTCAGTGTAACATCTGTACAGAGGAGTTTCAGTGTGAATATTCTGTGGCACAAACCTTCAGACGGTCTCTCAGGTGAAGTTTTTGAACCAACAGTAGAACTTGAGAATTCTGGTTTACCTGAAAAACATCAGTCTGGGTGTTTTGGTCTTATGTAGGAGGTCTGGGGGCCTTTTACATGACTGTGCCTGGGGGCCCGTTGCCTCATAATCTGTTGATGCTTGCACACTAGAGCTGTTTACAGTTTCAGAAGTTTAGACCCGATCCATAACAGACCAGTGAAAAACACGTACATTAACCACTAATTACCAAAAGCACCCGAGCACGGTCAGACCTGATCCAAAAGCTCTGAGGGGAATTAGATCTGATCCAAAATTGGGTGACCTGAACAAACACAAAACAGAGAGAGAACACCAACGCTGGCAGCAGAATGATGCTCCACCAATTAACAAGCAGCTGCGATGGAAATGAGCAACAACATATCTTAAAAAAAATCAATTTAAAGTCAACAAAACCCTGAAAATCATTTGGATCCAGACTGATTCAGATCCCAAGTTGGGTCTCAGTTACAAGGCACCAAGCGGACCTGCAACAACATCTACTGCAGACCGTCTGATAGTGAGACATTTTCCGCCACCTCAAATGCGTATCAGTTGACCCCACACAGGTCCAACACCGCGGTTTGAGAAACTCTGAGGCCTAGTTTTATAATAGAGGTAGAGAGGTGGAGGGATATAGAGCTATACAGGAGTTTAACTGATAAGATGAGAGTCGGTGACAGCGAGGTGGACAACAGCCAAGACCATCTGAACACACACACACACACACACACACACACACACACACAGTGGCTGACACCACGGGTTAGTGTCTAAAAAGCAGACTGCATTAAGACTCTGGGAAGCATCCAAAAGCTGTGTGTGTGTGTGTGTGTGTGAGTGTTTAAACTCAGTGCCAGCTGCTGCCTGCCAGCAGAGAATCATCTTGACTGAACAGAGGAAACATGAAGAGAAGAGAAACTATAAGGGGGGGAAAGAAAAAGATTGAAATATCGTTGAGAAAATATATCTGTACCAGAGATACCATGAAATCAACCAGACAGCAACATGTCAGAAATTATTTTAAAACAGAGAACAGCTACTGACGTGTCAGTAAAAGATGCGAGAAATATCTATCTGATCAAACCTTCAGCGAAGATCAAACATCATCCCGCTGAATCCTGGAATCATAAATCTTTGAGGTCAGGTTTTGGCTTTGAGAGTTTTCAGTCTTCAAAGCAAATACCGAGAATTTATAAAAATCTGTATTTGGAAGGCCAAAACTAGTACTTGTGTAAAAGTTTGAAGGAGAAGAAGAAGGAGAAATAGAAGAAGAAAAACAAGGAGAAGAAAAATAAACAGGAGAAGAAGAAGATGATGAACCTCGAAAGCATATTTTCTGGAGTAAAAAGAGCGGAGTGTGATTGCCGAGAGCTGAGAGTTCTGCATGATAAGCTTAAAAAGTTGGGAGCAGCTGGAGGAATGAACTGTATGGAGACAAGAAGAGGAAAAAAAGTGCTAAGTGAGCAGGAAGCAGTAAAAAAGTGAAAACAGGAAAGAAAAGTTTGTAAGTAAAATGGAAGTAAACCAGTAGTGCTGAAAGCAGATTTAAACCTCATGATGTCAGCTGAGGTGTCGCATTGTGCACAGAAACACATGATAACAGCGTGGCAGGCTATGAGCTTTGACTAAAGTATGTTTTATTTGGTCGACCATGTGAAAATGAGACATTTGATGATGATCCAAGGTTTCTGAAACATCCTAAACCAGGCAACTGTATAGATCAGCCCAATTTTAACCCAACACCAGTCGTCCCAGACTAATTCTATCATCCTGTTTCAGATTGGTTGTCGTTTGATGTTCGGTTTGAAAGGCCTGAATGATCAACCATCTGACTGTTGGACAATGGGATGGATTTGTCAGAAGTTTTGGTGGACTGTCTTACAGTTTGAGAAGTTTCCATTGTTCAATTCCCCACACGGCTGCTGTCAAAAGATCCCTTATAAAGTGTGGAGATCTTCTTTTGACATTATTAGAGGAGTATTTTACATCTTGTGTCCTGAGACTGTGCTGTGCTAGGAATAAAATCTTCCAGCCATCTTTGTATTTTTCTTATCTTTTCTTCTTGATTCCTGTTCATATATAGAATTGCAGGAAGTACCGCTGCCTTTCTCTTTTTGTCAACAGTGTTGAGGTCTCAGCCATCTCGTTTGGATAAACTTAATTGATTGTCGGTGGGTGAAACAGTCGGAGGTTCCGTGTTTACTTGCAGCGTGAGCATGATGCTGTGACCAGTTAATTGATCCGTGTCAGCACAGAAGTCCTACGTTTTTGCAGAAAGGCAAATTAAAAAGTGTGAGTTGATACACTGTAAAAGATTAATAAAAGTACACTAGACTGCAGTGTAACTGGGCAGAGACCAATTCTAGTTAAGACATAATAAAAATACATCAGTAGCAATCTTTGTACAGCACACATCATATACCCAAGTAATCTGGTGGCATATCAACATTTATTAATTAATGATGAAGTAAGTGTTGACTAATCAAAGTCACAGTGAGCTGATCATTAGAGCTTGATTAAATCATCATGAGTCATGCATTAGTTAATTACATTACTGAAGTATATGATTTGTACGCTGATTATCGAGTGTTACCAATGCATCAGTGATAGTGTTGAGTGTTTCTAAATGTGACAAAGACATCAATATAGATAATAAGAAGCAAGAGAAATTGTTCTATACTGTTAATGCAGAGGCAGCTATGCATGTGTGTCTTTGGGTAGATTAAACCACTGTTTAGACATGATTCTGTGTCTAAAATCATATACTCCTGTACTTACACTTCACATTTTGAGTGCAGAAGTGCGTTCACACTGAGAAGTATGGAAAAATGCAGTACACTGTGAGAACCCGGATAGTGCACTCAAACCGTCAAAAAGTTGAGTGTGGAACTATGGACACTTCTCGCCCTCAATGGTCACCATCTTGGCTACGTAGCAGAAGGGGAGGGACCACTTTTCAAACTGGAAATGGCGGACGGGTACGTTGTTACTACGGTGAACATCGCGGCATTATACAAATGTAAGTTATATATGTGTTTTTTAGCACTAAGCACCACTATACTGTTGTCAGATATAAGCCATCAGTATGTGTTTTTGGGTTAATTTAGCAGTCTGTAATGATTTGGTAGCACTAATGCTAACGCTAGCTAATGCTAATTTGCGATCGTCATTTCCGGTAAGTGTTTGATTTGAGACGACACTACCCTGTCAAAATTCGCACACTACGCCAATAAGTACACAGTGTACACAGTGTACTACATGAAAGTGTACTAAGCTGTGTCTCAAATATGATTTGAGACACAGTGATTAGAGTCTTCTATGATTTTAGCATCAATGTGATGACTATCCTTGATGTAATTCACTGTATTAATCATCTGGTGATTTTATCCAATAATAAATAATTTCCAGAAAACGTACTATATGATGACATGTATTGAAAGTACAATATAACATTACATATACAGTAACAGAGGGTTTTATCACCCACACTACTTTCTACCTACTCAGCTCAGTCAATGTTTCACTGTGGGTTTGTTGATATTCTATAATAAATATACAGTATATGGATATGCTTTACAGCTACACCAAACAACAGCAACACCACTGCCTACTAGACTAAGAAGTGACCACACAGCTGAATCAGTGTCACCTACACGACAGGTAACACCAACACATACTGAATACACCCGTCCAGGTATTCCTGTTACTGTGTTCACCCCCCTCTGAGTTCAGCATGAACACCAAAACTACCTCCCTGCAGTCAAACACATTTACCAACCAGCCAGCAGCGAGCTAATTATACACACAGAGTTTGCAAAGGTCCCATCTGCAGTGAGCTCTGACACCAGCTGGACAACACCAGTGTGTGTATTTAGCATTAAGCCTTCATTAACAAGTCTCACCTGTCGTCCACCCTCTGAGTCTCATTGAACTCTAACTCCCATAATCCCTCCGACGATTTCACAGCTGCGCTCAACACACACACCACACACACACGCCACACACACACACGCATTCAGCAGTGACTAACATATGCGTCCATTCAACATCATTTTCAGTCGACCAGGAGCAGTCAGACTGTGTGTATCAGTAGGATTCACATTCATACTTTGTCATTTCTCAGTACTCATATATATTGAAATGAAATATATCCTCTTTATACACTAGGAGCAGTGGGCAGCTACAGTGCAGCGCCTGGGGACTGACTGCAGTTCTTTTTGCCCGTGTCTTGGTCGGGGCTCTGACAGGAGTGTTGAAGGTAGAGTCAGTTATTCTGAAGAAAGATTGACTGACAGAACACAGTTACTGAACCAAAATAGTTTGCATGTAGGCTCCACAGGAAGAAACATATCAATGAATCAATAACTACAAACAGTCTCTGTAGTTATTGATTCATTGATATGTTTCTTCAATGAATCAATAACTACAAACAGTCTTTGTAGTGTTTGCTTCATTGATATAGTCAATAAGTTGAAAACACATATACTGCAGGATATTTGTGTGATTTTAACAGCTGCCTGCTCACATTACATTTCACTAAACAAGACAGAAACTGACTCGGAGCAGGAAAAAAAACCTGGGTTGTCTCAGTGAGACTGTGTCTGATTCAGTGTGGAGTGATACATTGAATAATTTACAAGAGAACCATGAAGAGATATTTGCTGTTATTGGATTAGAATCGCTGACTCTCCCTTAAACCCTAAAATACATGTCTTTGATGGTGGGAGGAAACCGGAGCACCCTGAGGACACCCACGCAAACACAGAGAGAACATGTAAACTCTCTCTCTCTCTCTCTCTGATGTATATACAGTACATACAGCCTTTATATACAGTATGTTGTTTCACCACACCTCTATAACAGCTTCCTATCATACACTCTCTGTAAAAATATCTTCTGATTGAATCTGAATGTACTGTTCAGATAACCACACACACACACACACACACACACACACAGCACCCACTCTGATATTTACACCAATTGGTCTTAATTAGCCAAGTCTCATCCAGCCTGCTGTGTTTTCTGCTAATTACTCTGTGTGTGTGTGTGTGTGTGTGTGTGTGTGTGTGTGTGTGTGTGTGTGTGTGTGTGTGTGTGTGTGTGTGTCTGTTGTCCATCAATCGCAGCCTGTTTGTTTTTAGTGTGTAAATTAAATTAGCAGCAGCAGATGTTTGAACACTTTACAACAATAATAAAGATCTCTTACGATTCTTTTTAAAAAGCTGACAACACTTGTATGATAATTGTAATATTCTAATGTGATAAAAAGAAGTTATAAAAGTACAATATGATGCCGTCTGTATTGGACAAACATTCAGAGACGTCTTTGTTCTCTTTTGTATTTGCTTATTATTTTATTTGTTATTCATTGTTTTGTTCTTCTTACTTTTATGATCATTGTTGGGTTATGAGTGTAAATCTGAACCAAATGAATGAAAATACTGCATTTTATCAGATTATTGTAATTATTAATAATACAACAATTGTTGTTGCCACTGCTGCTGCCCTTATTCTGATGACTGTTACACCAAATTATCACTATTACACCAATTACATGTAGCTGAGGTGACCGAGCATTTAAACTGTGCTGCCGCCTGCTGCTGTCACACACTGCTGCTGAATACACTGCTGTGTGAGTGTGAGTGTGAGTGTGAGTGTGTGTGTGTGTGTGTGTGTGTGTGTGTGTGTGTGTGTGTGTGTGAGTGTGAGTGTGAGAGAGAGAGAGAGAGAGAGAGAGAGAGAGAGAGAGAGAGAGAGAGAGAGAGAGAGAGAGAGAGAGAGAGAGAGAGAGAGAGAGAGAGAGAGAGAGAGACAAAGAGAGAGATGTAGTAGTAGACCTGCCCACTTTCACATTTTCTGGGTTTCATAAAGTTGAGCCGATGCATAATAATACAAATAACCAAGAAATGAAGTGACATGAGTCTATTTTCAGAGGTAATAGACTAATAATTTCAATTATTGTCTATTAGTCTATTGTTAGGTCTTATAATATGTCCTCTACTCGTCCACACTTGCACACAGACAGGTACAGACACACCCGCAGGTCTCTGTTGTATTTTGGATGATTATTCTGTGGGAATTTACTTCAGGGAGAAAGTTTTAACAGTTACAGATTTTTTTCAGCCATGCAGTGAATATTTTGGAGATGATGTTCTCTGTGGGCTGATCTTTCTGATGTTTTGTTACTGATTTAAAGCTAATGTTTTGGAAGGAGTTTGTACTTTTTTTTTTCCATCTGTTAACACACAACTTGTGAATCATTGTGAATGTAAAAAGCTGCACGTTATCAGCAGAGAGAGGTTTCCATTCAGCTGCTGGTGTTTTAGTGTTCTGGTTGTGTGTGTGTTTTATCAGAGGGGCAGATGTTTACTGATTTTGTCTGTGAGTGTGTGTGATGTTGGCAGACCAAAAGCCTGCTACGAGCTGCACTTCATATTTAAAGTGGATTCACTCATTACTGAACCCTATCTACCGTACCGCTATCACAGATCAGAGCTGGTTAATGAACCATCATAGATCAGCTGATACAGCAGTCCAGTCATGTCTTTATTGCACAAAATGCATCTAGCCTAAAATAACAATTATATTTTAAAAACTATAATATAATAGTTTATATTGAGTTTTGCACATTACATAAACAGAAGAAGAAAGCTGAGCGAGGCTTTCTATGTTTTATGTGTTATGGCAACATCAGGAGGAAGAGGAGGAGGAATGAGCACAATACATGGGCGTGGCCCCTAAATGTCTGTGCATGCCCCTAAAAGAAAGATCCATTAAAAATGTAGAATTCACTCCTTATACATTTATAGATTTGACTATTAATAACTTAATTCTAACTCTTAATTTATATGATTGTTTTAAAGATTGTTATATGGCAGGTGTTTAACTACTCTGGAGTTATTATTGTTGAAAGACATTCTGGGAAGAAAAAGGAGGGAGGAATAAAGAGAGGTGTGACAGAGAAGGAAGTGAACAAAAGAATGAAAAACAGAAGAAAGGGATAAAAAGCAGATGAAAGGAAAAGGAAGGGATTTGTTTCAAACACGCCACACACACACACACGCACACACACACACACACACACGCGCGCACACACGCACACGCGCGCACACACACAGAGGAGTGTGTGCGTTTTTCCATTTGGTCCTTGTCAAAACGCTTCCAGAGACAACAGTGACACCCCATCTCCTGAGACAAATATGATCATAGTCTGTGTGTGTGTGTGTGTGTGTGTGTGTGTGTGTGTGTGTGTGTGTGTGTGTGTGTGTGTGTGTGTGTGTGTGTGTGTGTGTGTGTGTGTGTGTGTTTGCAGGTTAAAACCCCAATAAGTGTCTGTCTGCACGTTGTTAACGGAGACCTTTACTGCTGTCAGACACAATTACCAACCGGTCAACAGCAGGCCAATTATACACACACACACACACACACACAATCAGTGAATGACAATAACAAGGTAGCTTACTGTCAAAGAGGCGAGTAGGGAATACCTGTCATAACACACACACGCATACGTGCACACGCACACGTGCGATCACACAAATTCCTAAATGACAATTCTAAAGAAGCTTTGTGTCAAAGCGTGAAGGGAATAGCAGTCATACATGTCACTGACAAATACACACACACACACACACACACAGTGCACTGATACTTCAGGTTCACATTGTGTCCCCTCCCACTGCACTATTTGCACTTAATTAACTGTCACTTTAATAATTAACCAGCAGATTAATGATTAAAAATCCATTAATTCATTCATGATAGTCTCTGATTTGCAGTGCCCGTTCAATACGTGCCTGTTTGGAACAGGCCAATTGCCTATTATCTCTGAAGAACCACATATATATGTATCATTGGTTGATTCTGCTGCCAATCAAACGTGTCTGCACTCATACTGGTTAGTTTTACTGACTACGCCTCTGTTTTTTTCTCCTGTGTGTGCTCGTTCTTCTCCGTCAGGCAGTTTAACTGAGCGGGGCACATGCCTTTGTCCCGTTCAGCCAGTCAGAGCCTGGAAGCCCCACCCCGCTGTGATGTGACGGTGTTTATATCAAAGTTAGTAAAATGTGTTGCATGTCCGAACTGCACCGAATGTAACACTGCACGTCCATGGGTGCCGAGCAATACACCCGCTGAGTGTGAAGTTGATCAGATGGACAGTTCTCGAGATATGTGAAGGACAGACAGACATACAGAGAGGCAGACAGAAATGTCTTGCTTTTTAGTTAGATGAACTGCAGTGCCCATTCAAAATGTGCCTAAGACATCCTGCAGTAAGTCTTGAATGTAAATGCCAAGTTTTATTCACAGTACACAGTTAAATAGTAGAGTTTAAGACTCTGCAATGGAAGAGTGGAGCTGTCTGTATTTCCGCTCATTGACTCCACAGGCAGAAGAGGCAGCAAATCAACATTGTTTATGAGGTATTTTTATATACTATTTCTTGAGAACCACACATCCAAACAACTTCACACTCGACACTGCACCTCCTTGGGTGCTCAGCAATACATCTGCCATGTGTGAAGTTGATCGGATGAACAACTGTCTAAATACGCAAAGGACACACATACATACAGACAGACAGACAGACAGACAGACAGACAGACAGACAGACAGACAGACAGACAGACAGACAGACAGACAGACAGACAGACAGACAGACAGACAGACAGACAGACAGACAGACAGACAGACAGACAGACCAAGATTCCTTCCTTTATAGTTAGATATTGCAGGAATGGGGTCAACGCTTTATGTAGGATATAAAATCAAAATGTATAATTTTCCTTAGTTCCAAATGGAGTTGATGGTGATTAAACTGATTAGATGTAAACTGACGATTAAAGGTACAGCAGACAACCTCAGACTCTGTTGCATACAGTATGAATGGTAACAGACACAAAACTGTCTCACTAGCCTCAGAGGTTGGTTGGCCTCCATTCACAGTTTGAATACAAATATGCCTCTGCTAACAGTCTGAACACAGTTAAACCCAACCATAAGACAGTTGGGACAAAGCTCTAATAGCTAGCCTCAACCTCTACTAACACTGAATATGGTTACAGCTAAACAGTAGATAACCATGAACTAAAGCTCCAGACTTTTCTTGCAATCTGAACACAATTAAAGCAAACTGCTAAAGTCTCATGCCCCATTCATCTTATATGGGAAAGATGGAAGAGATGAGAGCTTGGAAGCAGTCATGTCAAAGGACAATCCAAGACAGTCATGTTAAAACACTCTATCCATTAAATGGGAGTTTTATTACCTTCAATGAAAGACTTTGGCTGACATTAGGCATCCATATTTGTATGACTTTTCACACACTATTAAGGGCCAAGTCGGACATATTGGAGCTGTCAGAAAAATCTGTTGTAATTACAACTTGGATGTTGACTTGAATTATATTTACTAGTCAGAAGCTAATAAGGGTGTCTCTGATATGACATGAATTTGGCATCCTCTGTTGGAGACTCTTGAGGGAAGGCTGTGACATACAAATAGTGGGTCATGTGACAGATGAAGGCAGCCAAAGGCTACTTTTCAGTAGCCTCGCTAACTACGCTAATGTTAATTATACTGTACGACAGTGATCAGTGATAATATCAGTTATTGTTTTCTATCAGAGTTAGAAACACCAACTCTACATTCTTCAGTTGGAACCAATATTCATACAGATTATTTGTATCAATGAACACTTTCTTATCAACCAATAAAAAGCCCTGTATGATGTAATGAGTGCCAAAAAGCCTTCTAGTGACCAAACCGAAGCAATCAGAAAGAAAGTAGATGGAAGAGATGGTCACGAAATAATCATGTAAAAGGTGTAATCATCATATGACCAACAGGGTAGACGAGCTAGAACTAGTGCTAAGGAGCTTTTCTGCTAGTACTGATCACCTTCTTACACTAGGTCATACCAAACTTTAGCACAGCTATGCCGGCATCAGTCTACAGGAGTTGACAGGAGTCCGAACCATTTTTGAAATAAGGTTGCAACAAACACATGAAGAGAATCTTCACAGATGTTCTTCTCTCTAATCTCAGTGGTCATGTCAGTCGCCCAAAAATGACATATGGTTGCAATTGAGTGACAGATGCCATCTATAGTAGTAATTATGACTCGGAAGAGTGGTGCTGTTAATATGACGTCTATATAAGGTGACAAATATCCTTGGAGGTGGCGGGTTGGGTGGAAGGCTTGACCCAAACTTGGAAACAGTGGACTTTGCCACAGGAGACTATTGTTCATTTCCAGTTTCCAACCACAAGTCTGAACAGTTTAAAATAAAAAAAAACGTAACTACAGTCGTCCCCTAACTTTAATCCCATGGTTATTATGGTTGCCATGGGGACGAAGGCTGCCTAACTTTAAGGAAGTAGCAACTTTAACCCACACCACCTTAACAAAGTGATCATTTTAACCTAAACCATGATCTTTCCCGAACCCAACCAAGTGGTTTTTGTGCCTAAACTTAACCAGACTTTGACCGCAGTCAAAGTCTGGTTAACATCATAAAACATTATTATTATTATTTAAACAGTGATTTGTAACGGTTTTGGAAAGCACAGACAAATGATGTTGCCCTATTGATTCATGCTGATTATTGCCGATAGGGGGCACCAGATTAGAAACCACTCCTATGTGTTGTTCTGGAGTTTGGAGGACTTGTTGAAGCTGCCTCTATCTGTCATGTCGCAGCAGTCCCTCAGTAGCTGCTTCAGTTTGAAAACACCTCAAGCTAACCAGCTAGCTAGTTTCAACACAGTTAAATGCGACCGAAAGCCTTCCATTGTTTATCCATCGTCAAAAATGATATCTGAAAAATAACTTGGAACTTGCGCAATATCTGTGTAAAGGTGTTACCTGCCGAGTGACAGGGACGAGGCTGAGAGTCATCCATAATAAATACAAGCAGGTCTATTAGCCGGAGTATAATGTGATCATAGCCAGAGTAACAGTATTCAGAGACAGATTTGGTGCGCTCACAGCGGGATAATATCAGGGATGAAATCTGCAGTGTGAAGTGAAAACAGTGTCAGAGCGATTCTATTGGTCTTTGATCACAGATTCACTTCCTGAAAACCATGAGAGTCGAGAAATAAAACACAGCAGCTAAAAGCTGCGGGATGAAAGGAGAGATCAGGATGAAAAGAAAAATCAGTGAGGGTGGAGGAAAGAGTGATGATGTTCTGGATTTTTATTTTAAAGCCACTAATTCCTCCTTTCTCCATCACTCTTCAGTTTTCCTTTAATCTCTATTTTCTTCTTCTCTCATCTTTCTTTTCCTGATTTTTTTATTTACTGAAAAATATTTACTTCCAATACATAGAGTATGTGGTTAATAATTATGGTAGCCTATTTAAAATCTGTATGACATGAAAGTACAAATTTATGATATTATCAGAAATTATCAGCAGTAATCTTAAGTGTAAGTGATTTTGGATTTCATGAACTCACCACTATGGTTGTTTAAAAATATTTTCTTCCACAGTTGAGGTTTTCTGTAGCAAATGTTTGGCTGGGCAAACTGAGTGGGAAGAAACAGAAATTGGTTCCATGTTGTTGAGAAAATGTCTTTCAGCTGGAAACCATTTCCAGAGGTGGAAGGTCAGTGGTGTGCAGCTCAGTCTGACGGTCTACCAATCTGCCTCCAGCTGAACGCTGCCACAAACTTCCAGCGTCTGGTGGAAAAGGTCAGAGTAGCACGACTACAAAGTCTAGAACTAGAGTGGAAAGAAGGCTTAGAGCTATGACAACGTTAAGGTCTGAGCCATAATACTGACAGAGCTTAGGGCTAGCGCAAGAAAAGGCCTAGAACGACCATGACTACCGCACCAAGAGCTAGACAAAGAGCTGGAACTAGAAGGTTCGATTGAGGACAACTACAAGGTCTAGTTAGAATTAAAAAGTCACGAGCAGGAACAACTTAAAAGGCCTAACGCTAAAATGGGCAGAGCACCTGGAGTTAAAACTAATAAGCTAAAAGACTTGCTAGAATAACCACGAGGCATGCAGTTAGAACCAGAAAGTCTATGGCTAGAACAACAACAAAACTTCAAACTAAAAGGCTTAAATCTGCAACACTGAAAAGGCCTTGAGATAGAACAACAATAAGCATCAGGACTATAAAAACTAAAAAAAAACTAGACCAACTAAAGGGCAGCGAGCTACAAGTAGCCGTCTATTTAGCCTCCGTCTATTTTGCCTCATTTTTATCTAATTATTGCATCAGTTCCACACAAAATATATTGCTGATGTAAGTCTGGCTTGCATTTACATTATTAAAGCTTTTTTTATTTAATTCCTTTTTTTTTTTAATCCTCCACTCACAGCAGAACCCAAGGATAATAACGCCAGCTAATCAGTTGACTGGTCCAATATTTTGGTCCAGAGTGAGACATCTCAATAACTGTCAACTGTAGACATGTAGTGTTTAAAGTGATTTATTGTAGAGATCCTCATATTTTCTCTGGTCCATTATACCTTCCTCTCTCCTTCACTTATTCCATTATTCTCACCTCCACTTTTCCTTTCTCCTTACCTTCCTCATCCTCTGTTCTTTCATCATTCTACCTTTCCTTTCTCTGTTCTGTTGTTTCCCTCCTTCATTCCTCGCCTGATCCTCTACGCTTCCTATTTTCTGTCTCCTTCCCCTCTTGTCTTTCAGTGCTCTCTCACCCAGTGAGCAGTTCTAACCCTGACTACCTCACGGTCGGTGTCAGCCTGCAGCATCACAAGGCCAACCGGGATCGATAATATTGATCAGGAATCTAAGTCTTCTTCTAACTAGCGATGTGTGCATATGTGTGTGTGTGTGTGTGAGTGTAACTGTATGTTTAAGTGGTATGAGTGCAATTGTATGCATATTGATTTCATCTACTTCACTGTTTGCATGCATTGACCTGTTCACATTTAATGAGAATAAATGTAAAATGTTAAGATTTGACCCTTTTTACACACACACACACACACACACACACACACACACACACACACACACACACACAGACACGTATACACTGTGAAATGCAAATGAGTGCTTACTGCCTCTCTTGCATAAATGATTTATGTAAATTCATGTCTCTCTCTCTCTCTCTCGTGGGAAAACAACTGTTGGTTTGTTGGGACTACGGTCGTCACGGTACATATCCCTCCGGTTGCCGTGGCAGCACAGCAAAACTCGCACCTTGTTACTGTTGAGTTTTTTTTTTACATTCCAAATGGCTGTCCGTGAAGCACTTCACACTCGGCATATTAACAGAAACTGTCTGTCAGGTGCTTGTTAAATGAGAGCAGTATGATTTCACAGTGCCACAGTGGTGTCAAGGGTTCCTGCTGTACAGATAATGTCAGGCCATGAGCATTTCAACACTTGTATGGAGATGAAATTTTTCCCATCCCTGTCTCCTTCAAATTACATTTATATTCTACTAATTTGTTTTGCAGAATACGCTTCGAAAAAAACATAATTGCTGCCTATATTACTTTATCTGCCAACACTTCTCTCAATCCCAGAAGTGAGACATCCTTAAAGCACACAGCCGGAGGTTAGATGGCTGGTTGGTTCGGAGACTAGGGTTCACATCCTGCATCCCAGCGTAGTAAAACTCTTTGGTTAAGATTCTGCAAAGAGAGTGGTTTTGGTGAAATATTTAAAAAGTCAATAAGTCCTGACTTGTTCTTCAAGTCTTGACGTTTTCAAATATTGAACTGAGATCTTAACCTTAACCAAGTGCTCTGAGTTGCCGAAGCAGAATCATAAAAACGCTCAGCTTCAGTATGAACAGTCTGTGTTGGCAATGACTGAATGAATGAATGAATTATTTTTTATTAAAGTGTCCTGCCGTCTCATGGCCAATTCCTCATGGGATTATAAGACACCTTTACAAAACATCCATGTTTACAATACAACTGCTTCCATTTGTGCTGGTCACCAATTAATCTAAAGGAATCACACCGACACCAACAAAACCCTACAAAAACCAGATAAACAAGAAAAAAAAACAACCCAAAACACAACGAAGAAAAAAAGGTAATCTCTCTATATAAAGCAAGAAACCTCTGTTTGTCTGTCTGTTTTAGCTGTATGTGTCCCAGATAGCAAAATTACTGTGACCCACCTACCGCATGGAATGATGGCATTTGGGCGGTCCGCTCATGTTTGCCAGATCCGGGCCACAAGCAAGCCATAGCAATGCCACATGTCAACCAAAAACTAAACAAGTAAACCAGATCTGGCCTGAATCTGGACCACAGTTCATTTTTATTCTGGCCTTGATCAGGCCCACATTCCATACTCTCATCCAGCCCACATACCGCATGGAATGATGGCATTTGGGCGGTCCACTCCTGTTTGCCAGATCCGGGCATCAAGCAGACCATAGCATTACTACATGTCAACCAAAAACGAACCAAGTAAACAATATCTGGCCCAAATCTGGACCACAGTTCATTTTTATTCTGGCCCTGATCCGGCCAACATTCCATTTCCTCATTTGGCCCAAATACTGCATGGAATGATGGCACTGGGGCGTTCCACTCCTGTTTGCCAGATCCGGGCAACAAAAAAGCCATAGCGATACCGCATGTAAACCAAGAACGAACCAAACAAACAAGAACTGGCCCACATTCCTAATGTTCATATGGCCCACATCCTGCATGGAATGGTGGCATTTTAGCAATGCACTCCTGTTTGCCAGCAACAGGCCTAGCAACATTGTTTTCGCAGTCACCACAGTCAACATGGTTTGCTAATTCAAGGACCTGTGGATAAAGCACTTGTGTGTCACTGGGAAGACAGCTGCCTTAAGCTGTGCAGCCCCCAACAAGATGTTATCAGTTAATCAGTTCAATTGGGTACACCTACACTGAGCTTCACCTCTAAAATTTTATGATTCATTTAGAACCACAATAAACCATATCTCATATCATATCGTATCACATCCAGATTAGCCAGTTCTGAGTGTGCCATATCTTGGCCAAAACTGGCCCAGATTTGTTTTAAGATGACTGGGCCACATTGGCTGCATCATATGTTGGCCACCTCAGGCTCACTTCCAGATTAGCCAGTGCTAATCGTGCCGCATCTTTACCTATAGTGGTCCAATACTGTTCAACCATATTTGGGCCATATTCATCATTTCAGATATGGGCCATTCTGGGCTCACGTTCTGATTAGCCAGTGCTTACTGTGTTGCCAGAATTGGCCCAGATATGTTTTAAGATAACCAGGCCACATTTGCTGCACCATATGTGAGCCACTTTTGGTTTACACCCACATTAACTATTGTCAACTGTGCCAGATTGTTGCCAAAGGTGGCCCACATTTGTTTTGTGATATTTGGGCCATATTCACTATGTATCACATGGGCGACTTTAGGGTCACATCCAGTTTACACATTGCCAAGAGCACCACATCTTTGCCCAAAATGGCCCATGTTTGTTTTGGGATATTTCGGCCATATTTGTTATTTTACATGTAGGCCACTTCAGGCTCACATCCATTTTGTCTGGGCCAGAGGAAGGCCAGCACTGCTGCATCATTGCCTGAAGTGGCCCACTTCCGTATGCTATCTGGGATGTATGTATGTATGTTTGTCCTTTGCATATCTTGAGAACTGTTTATCTGATCTACTACATACCTGGCGGATGTATTGCTGGGGATTCAAGGAAATGAAGTGTCAAGTGTGAAGTTGTTTGGATGAACGGTTCTCAAGAAATATATGAAAAATACCTCATAAAATACGTTGATTTGCTTCTTCTTCTTCCCGTGGAGTCAATGAGTGGAAATACGGATTGCAACCCACATTGTGGTTGGAAAAGAGATTACATCTGTAGTGTTTATGACTTGAAAAAGTTTAAGAGACTTAAGCCCTACTATTTAACTGTGTGCTGTGAATGAAACTCGGCATGTATGTTCAAGACTTACTGCTTAGGGAGCGGGTCCCCTCTGTAGATATAAAGGGCTGATTCAAAGGTAATGAAAACACAGCGATTCATAGTTCCAGGTGATTACACACTAATGAAACTATACTTATGAATATTAAATTCCATTTCTGCCAATATTTCTGCTAATAGATTCCCCGAAATCTGACACACTGCTCCTTTAATGCATACATCTGCTAATTAAAAGAGACATTTGTCGAGATGTGTGTAGCAGGGCTGCTAAGTAGCTACGCTAGTGACAGTGCTCGTCAAAAAGCACAACACCTGTTGCTCAACGAGATGTTGGAAGCGATTCAGAACGATTCAGACACAGCTTACATCAAATATCCAACAGCATGTTACTGTAAAAAGACACAGCACACAGTTACACATAGTGGAATTCACTTAGTAGTAATAACATGATGACTGAGAAGGGAAAAAATAACGAGTGTGTTTGTTCATGTGTCTGTATGTAAAGTGTGTGGGCTGGGTAAAATATGTGTGTTTTTAGTTGTTAGCCTGTGTGTGCACGATGGTCCTATGTGTGTGTGTGTGTGTTAATTATGTAAAGCCTGAGGTCAGCAATAAGCTCAGCTGTAGAAATAAACTCTCCTTCACTAACAGCTGTGTTAGATTTAACACTCCAGACAGGTTTTATATCTGACTAACTGCTGAAAACAGTCAGTAAATCATATTACTGCTCTTTGTGCGGGAGACCGCTGCTGGGGGGGAAAAAAAGAAAAAAAAAAGAGAAAACTTGCCTTGACTGAAGGTGTTTTCTTCTCTTTGTGTTAGAATAGATGGGGGTGAAAGCTTGGCTCAGTCGAAACGATGGAGTGTGTGTTTTGTGTTTTCTCTTTTCAGCCTTCAAGATGGAGAGAAGAAAAGCAGCCGATGGGTTTTTCCATTCTTTTTTTTTTTACATCTAAATATACTGACAGAGACTTTACTCTGTGATTTCAGTACAATTCATGAAGGAAAATCTATGACTCCACTGATGGAGCGATGCTTGATGTAGACTGACTGCATTCAACTACAGATCAGCTACATGTCTGTACAATCCTTTGTTTGACAGGCTTGTGTTAGAGATAGGTCTTTATTCCTAATGTCCTATTTTATAAAAATTGGATAATAGTAGAATCTGCTTCTATTTAAATCTCTGCTTCTGTTCACCTATTGTCAGTATAATGTACATTTCCACAGCAGTAATTCCAAGAACACCACTAAAGACTCGGAACCCCGCTGCTCTCGCTTTATCTTCTCTGACAAAAAACACTGTTTTCTTTCAGTAATGAATTCCAGTTGGCCATATTTTGATCGCTGTTAAGCTACAATCATCTCTCCCTGCACAGTGTTTCACATCCAAACGGTTCAAAGGGCACACTCTCTCCTGTTCTTGGCAGGCTTTTATTATGCCGTTGCCATTACTAGCACCTAATTTTTGATGTGCATTCACAAGACGACTCTTGCTGATTCTGAGCTTTTATATCTAACAATAAATGTTCAAAACATATGCACATCTTTCCTGTCCAGGTGCACTAAACTGTAATAGTCATTTCTGCCTTCCAAAGACATGCAAAACTCTCTTTCATATGTCTATATATTTGGAAAGTTAAACCAAATAGAGTCAGGTGTATTGTCATTTAATAAATAGTCAGTCTACAATCAAAGGATTAGTGCATAACTCCAAACCAATCCTACATTACAAACTAATACAGAACTTATTATTAAGAGTGATCAAAGAAGCAACAAATATAGTGAAAATAGATCAAGTCAAAAAATACGTAGATATATACAAAATCTCTGCAAAGATGATCAAAGGAGCAAAGTCATGAATAAATACAATAACACTATGAGGACAAAAAAACTGGGAAAGGGGATTCAAATGTGAAAACAAGATTCAACTTAAATCTTAGCTCAGAATAGTTTTGATCTTGAAAGCTCTTGCTGTAAAAATCACCCTCAAGAAAGAGAGCCTGAGATGAGATACGAGTCCTGGAGAAAGCCTCGCTGGCATCAACTGAAGCTGTCAGAATATTTACACTATCAACATATTCACCAAAAAAATTCAAACATGAAACGATGTAGCAAAAGAAGCAAATGTGTAAAAGAAGATAACTATTCTAGAACTGAATTATGACAAAAGCTGGAAACATCTGCAGGACGTGTTTTCTTTCGTGATGGTAACAGCCATCCCAAAAAAAAAAATCAGCATAGTAGAAGCGAATGGAAAATGAGAGCAGCATTTGCATTAAAAAGAGAAAGTGAAAGCCGCTGAGTGGTGAGCACCAGTGTTGTGGAAATGTATACTGAATTTATCATGTGTGCTGTTCTACCGCAGGTTATTTCTAACTGTAGGGCACAATCATCCAGCCATGTGGAAATCATCATGTTGAATGGACCCTACAGTTTCATACACGGTTAAAACCAACAGGAGGCGACATAGAGACGTCCATCCTTCTCACCTCCTTTACTTCCATCCTTCTTTCTTCCTCTCTTTGCTATTCTTCCCCTGAATCAATTTCCTCCCATCTTTCGACCTCTCTCTCTCTCTCTCTCTCTCTGGGGAAACCTCTCCTGTCATCTTACTGATCTGAAAGTATAAACGCTGAGACCCCTCTGATACTGTCTGTCTGTGTGTGAATGTGTGTTTGACAGGACGGGGGGTTGTGCGGCCAGATGAGGATTTCTATTGACTGCCGTTTCATCACATTTTCTCTCGAATCTTGACTGCCAGGATCTGTTGTGTGTGTGTGTTGTAAACTTGTAAATCAGTGGTATCAAACTACCAGCGTTGTGTCCAGATCACGAAACGATTTCCTAAGACCCTCCACAAACGGACCGTTAAATCTGGTCCCCGTCCAGCAAACACATTAGCTCTGATTGACTGCAGGCCTCCTATTCTACACATCTGGTTACTAGGGGGTGTTACGCAGCCTGTGCACATGAAAAATATAGAAAAATATACCCTACACTGACATTTGGACTCATTTTTGTAAGACAGCTTTCCTGTCCACATTAAAATTGGAGGAGTAGTCAAGTGAGGCCGAGTTTAATAATATATAGATCTTAATGCTAGCTTTGCAGTGAGATTGCTAATCTGTATTCATACACATATGATCATTTTGACCCTGATAATTGCAGAAGAAACCAGAAAAAATCTAAAAAAATGAGAAGAAATAACGGTCAGTGGTGAGAAGTGGAGCTGTAGTGGAAGAAGCAGTGGAGAACTGGGCCTCACAACACCTGATAGCACAATACCTGGTAGCATCACGCAGTAATGAGTCAAAGCAATTGGCACAATTTGGCCGATTGGAGACAATTGGAGAGGTTCTGGGACACCAGTGACACCATAAACTAAAAACTCCCGACCTCCCATAAGGTTAGGCCTAAAGGTCTGGAATATTATACAGGTTGACAAGATGTAGAAGGTTTATGGTGTTCTGCATAGTTGTGGCCTAAAGCATGTTCTAATTATTGTTATTCAAATATGACTCAAGATAGACGAGGACCAAAAACACTTCTTTGAGCCTAATTTGAACTGATGTAGTTTTGCTTGTGTGCCTCATGCTAACCAAGCACATTTCCAGAAACTAGAAGATGTCACTTGTCAAATGAAGCCTCATACATGCATCATGACCTTACAGTTCATCTGTTATAAGCTTTTCCATTTGGGGATGCCAAATAGGCAAAAATTCTATAAAAAGGGTGGATGTTAAGAGGTTGAGTATAAACACAGCTGTACTCTGGATAAGCACTGACATCACACTGATGCATCAGCTTAGAAACTTTAGAACAAACAGCCTGCTTTAAAATCTGTGGAGTCAGTAAAAAACTACAGATTGCATTGTGGGAAATAAAAGAGAGTTATTTTCTGTCTCTGCCTGCCACAACATGAGAGAATCACACTGACCTGCTGGATATACATGGTTCTTTTGTTAATTTATTTTGTTTATTGATAAATATTTCTTACAAATCTAAATAATATTTTATTTTTCCTCATGTCTTATGTAAAAAAATATGTACGTATTAATTCTATCCTTATGATTTTATATTGGTATGTGTTATTTGGTAACTCTTTGACTATTGCACTTTGACAAGTGTTTAAAAATAATAATATATGATAACAGGCTTGTATTTATTAGTTATCTATTAATGCTGGTATTCATTAAGTGTTTTGGCAATACTGTATCTGATTATGGTCATGATAAAGCCCTTTGAATGTGAAATTACTAATTGGGTTGCATTATGGGAAATTGAGTGTTTTTGGAGTTTAGCCCATACTAGGGCCTAAAAGTCAGGATAGGGGTGCACCTTTAACTAAATTCTGAGCAGCTAGAAAACACTAAACGCTTTTGTTTGTTGGCTTCTCAAAGTATCTTTTTTGATGGTTGCTGTATTTTACTGTGTTAAAATCAGCAGTTATAACAGCACCAGTATAAATTTCCATCACTACTGGTAATGGTAGCAGCAGCTGCAGCAACATTAGTAGCAGTATTAAAACCAGCAGTCTAATGATGTTGTTACAGCTTTAAAATGTGTGTTACCTCTTCACATCTGACATTCTGCTATCCTGTATCTTTGTGTTGTTTATGGAACAAGCTCCAGACTCAACTGAGCGTGTGTGCGCGTGTGTGTGTGTGTGTGTGATTCGATGCAATCAGCGAATGTGTTTTTAATGTTTATTCTTTATCTGTCAGATTGTTTATTTGACTGTAAACGAGAGATTTTGTTGCTCCTGACTGATTCTGAAGACTCTTCAACGTTCAGACACATCTGCTGCAGCGAGGACACTGCAACGCCTTCACCACACACACACACCACGCCTCCCAGTGTGTGTGTGTGTGTGTGTGTGTGTGCGTGTGCGAGAAAGAGAGTGTGTGTGTCTGACATCCGTGACCAATCAAGACAGAAGCCACAGGCTTTCCAACTGCCGTCCCTCGAGACGGAGCAGTGGACGGCCAATATGTCACACACTCTCAGACACACACACACACACACACACGCTCGGTGTAAGCCTGACAGATTGGTAGTTTATGGGTGTTAACAGACAGAGGGAACCTCTTTCTTCACCATCATCAGTCATCGCCCTCAGACCCTCCTCCTCCTCACACACACACACACACACACACACACACACACACACACACACACACACACACACACACACACACACACACACACACACACACACACACACACACACACACACACACACACACACACACACACACACACACACACACACACACACACACAATAGGCATGTGTGGTTGTTGTTTATTAAAGCAGGAAACAAACAGGGAGCGACTGGCGGCTGCAGGTCAGCTGCGTGACCCCTCGCGACAAAGCTCGAGTGTGTGTGTGAAAAAAAGGAAATTAAAGGGTGCAATTCAGGGTCAGAGGTCAACAGTGTGTGGAGCTGGGTTGAAGAGGCAGGTCAGCATCTAAAACATACACTAGACAAGGGCTAGCGGAGCGTCTGGGGGAAAGAATAGCAAACGTTGCTAACGAGGAATCAAACGCGTTAATGAGACAAAATCAGAAGCCATCTGATCCCCTTAGTTAGACTAAAGGGCTGACCAATCACAGCCCAGACATTTGACATAATGTTAGAAAGAAATCAGAGCCTCCGGCTTCCAAAAAGAAAGAAAACCTTTATTTAAAAAAGTCACATTTCAATTTGTAAAAACATTATCCTCCTCTACAGTATGTGCTTCACTCAATATGGGTAAATGAGGTTGGTACATTTTTTAAAACACACTATTATTGTTTGATCAATATTTCTGTATTTAACACCATTTCATGAGAAGGTACAGAGCCGGCCGAGTGCATTTTTTTTTTTTAGACGGTTGAGATTACGGCTAAAACGGAAAGAGGACATTAGAAGAGAGTGGATGTTATGAATGATAAGAGGGTCTATTTCTTGTGGCGGAGGAACAACCAGCAACTCTGCTTGGAATTTGGCGACAAAATAAAAGTAAATGCGTTGCAGCAAATGTGCCCGAATGATAGAAGAATGTTCAGGTGACTAACTGAGACATTTAACAAAGATTAGGTCATTCCTCTCATTCACAGATCTAAAAGAAGGTCACCTATGATTTTATCTCCTCCGCTACTGCAACGCACTTTTATTCTGGAAGCATCTCACTGATCATTACCGCTCTTCATTCACCGTCTGTATTGATGTATACGTGTACATTCTTACAGCATCTGTTGTCCACAGCTGCTTTATTTATAATTGTATGAAAACCTTTTTATCTACAGAGGATAACAGCCTCAGTAGATAACAGTTCTAATGATGTGTCATTTTTTAGGGTGAGCATTAAGAGTTCCCAAACACATTCAGCCATTATTATTATTATTATTATTGACACTGCAGTGAATGGAAACAGCCGGAACTTGTCTGTAAGCATAAACATGTCATTAACTAGGCTCACCGCTGGCTGTGTTTGAATCATTTCTGGAAACTCTGAGAGAACATTCAAAGTGATGATGATGATGATGATGATGATTTGAATGTTAACTTTAATACCAGAATCAGGATGGATCTGCTCACACTGCTGTCAGATATCTGAAAAGAGGCGATGCTTTACAGAAACCAACGTGTAGCAGGCGGCTCTGTTTGTGTGTTTTTTCTCAATGTATACACACACACACACACACACACACACACACACACGAACACACACTGGTGACTAAACATGTACACTAAATATAAACCACACGGGCCTCCGGGTGTTTGTTGAGGGTGTTTGTTGATTATTTGTGTGCATGTGTGTTTGTTTATTTGTGTGTGTGCATGCATGCGCGTGTGTGTGTGTGTGTGTGTGTGTGTGTGTGTGTGTGTGTGTGTGTGTGTGTGTGTGTGTGTGTGTGTGTGTGTGTGTGTGTGTGTGTGTGTTGGGGGTTGGTTGCTGTCAATCAGAATCAGTGAGACATGAAGATGGAGGAGGGGCAGCGCCTTTGGGAATGATGTAGAGATTCCCTCCTTAATTCTTTCACCTTTTCTTTCCTTCTTTCATCCCTCCACCCATTTTTCTCTCCTTCCTTCCTTCCTTTTATTATTTCTTTCTTTTTTACCAGCAATTTCTATTTTTATATAAACTCTCATTTGTATATCATGTTTATGTACATAAATTACTCTGACTCATGCTGCACGTTGTATTTTTCCATTCTTATTATTTTAAGAATTAACCTTTTACATTTCATTTACATTTTTATGAGTTTATAAATAATAAATGCAGAAACATTAATAAAGAGCTTGTTACAGAAGTAAATATAACACATGATATTGATCAAAATAAATAAAAACTTGTACATTGTTTGTCTGGTTTGAACCAGTTTGAGTGAATTTAGTTCATTTAAACTCAGAGCAGACTAATGTAGTCCATCTGTACTCTTCCTCTTCCTCTTCCCCTCCAGCAGTCTAAAATATTACCGTAACACACATACACACACACACCCTGCGGCACACGTTCAGGGGTCAACACACCAACGGTGGCCACGCTCCTGCAGGGGATTATGGGTAGGCTGAGCAGTAGCTGTCAGCATTGTGAAGGCCTCACTAACTAACAATCTCTCTCTCTCTCTCTCTTTCTCTCTCTCTCTCACACACACACACACACACACAAATACACACGCGTATACACACTGTAGCTGAATCTCTCCAGGGTTTGATATGTGTGAGATCGTCCTTCAAGCTTTATCCTGTCCCTGGAGTGTGTGTGTGTGTGTGTGTGTGTGTTCATGGTCTGCTGCAGGCACACACATACACACACACACACATACACACACGGAGCAGAGCAGTGTTCTCTGTTCACTGACCATCTAACTCTATGTTTTACTTACAGCGTTTTCAACTGAAAATAGACTCACTGGTCACTTTAACATCTGTACACTCTAAATATTTTGTCCACCTCATATACATACATGAGGAGGACAAAATATTAGAAACACCTTTCCAGCATCATGTCACTAATAAACATGAAGTTGAATGATCAGCTTTCTAACAGGTGTTCCTATTAAAGTGCTCAGTGAGTGTAGGCTTTAACAGAATCATAATGTTATGGACAATTCTCACACATGTGGAAGTATTTCATGTTTAAGGATGAGCACTATCTTCTCTTTTCATTGGTAGTATCTCAGCTAAACCTTTCCAACAGGACCAGTCTGATAAAGTATTTCATATCTTTTTTTTTTTATATATATATGTTGGTAAAGGAGGTTCGTCTTTATAGTCATCCCGATGCAGTATATAAAAGATATTCTAGAGAGCAGCCATATTTTTATGATGCGGTAGCAGAGAATAGAGTGTGAACATGGTGATAAATGACTAAGTGAGGAAGAGGAAACTGTAAATTCACCGTTCAAGTAAGGAAAGAGCTCTGCGGCCCTGCAGGAGGCACTTAACACACTGGGTTGAGCATTTTTCAAGCCTGGATTCAAATCAACATCTTGTTTTTCTTTCCTGTTCATACTGACCATTAGAAGGTCCCTTTGCAATGCACTTACAATGTAATTGATGGGAAAACCCCGTCACACTGGCCGCTGCTTGGATTTTGATGTGTGTCTATCCATGCTGTTACGGTACCGGTGCTCTGAGCGGCCAAAAAGGATGAGAAAGTGGCATTTCAGCAATCCTTACTCATGTTTTATATATCAAATAAAAATGGTATTATAATACACATACACACTCATTGTGATTGAGCTGTGTCCAAACAGGATGTGGAATCAGTGAGTCTGCAGGGTGTTCAGGGCCTCAGGAGGCTGCGGTGATAATAATGTACTGATGATGTCTCGGTGTAACTACTGATGATAATGCTGCCGTTCATAATAATGATGAGGGAATGTGACCTCTGGAACAAGGACTCTGTGTTCATTTAAAATGGAATTAATGTCAATTAAATGACAGGGAATCAGTGAGGGAGTTTGTTAAGATCAGGAGGGGGAAAAAAAAACAATGATTGATGTAAAATACTGACTTTTAATAATGAAGTCTTGGAATATGTCTCTGGCATCACACCAAAGTCTGGATCTATCATATGAACACTCGTCAAAAGATGGTTCCAATGCTTCACTCATCCTAAAACTACAAGTTGCTGACTTCACATTTCTGTTTGTGAACAGATGAAATAAATGAAATACAACGTCTTCAGTAGGTGTATGTAGGTAGGTGTATTTTTAAACTTTGGACAAGGCCAGGCTAACTGTGTTCATTTTGAGATTGATATTGATCTTCTCATCTCACACCCAGAAGCAAAAAAAAGCATATTACCAAAAATGCTGAACTATCCCTGTGAATAGGACTGGATTACGTAGGTTTTTGATGGCGTGACAAAGCCAGTTTCACTCAATACAAACAATACTAAGCCCCTAATATGACATGAGCAACAATTTTTCTTTCACAAGTTTTCCAAGCGCACAAGGTTTCTCTTCAGAGCATGATGGCGTTTTACCAATTCTCTTTTTGTTACTACCACCACAGCCCAGCAGGGAAACACTATTCAAGGAAACACAAAGAGGGAATTTGATGCTAAAAAGCTGCAAATGTGGCAGATATCCACCTGATGTGACTAACTCAGACTGATGAAGCCTCATATAAACATTTAAATACATTTTTGCACAAAATGACTGTGTGGACACACTGTGGATTTTAGCCTCCATCACTTACATTGAAAGTAGGGATGTGCAGAGAGCCCAGTATTTGTATTTGTATCTGTATTTGTTGAGGCAGCAAAATTATTTGTATTTGTATTCGAATAAAAGTGGACAGAGGCTTAAAAATCCTGTTTTTGTTTCTATTACGCTTTTAATTTTAGAAAATTAAAGTGTTACAATAAGTGTTCATGAAGTGTGTGTCAGTAGCTCAGCTTTATCTCTGGGGAACACTCCCAACTCTGAGAGTGATGTTCAAATTAGGAAATGTGCATCATGTAGCAGGTGGATGTGACTCCCCTCATTGAGACCTACGCTGAGATAGCGATGTAACCGACCTGCACGCTGGTATTTGACATAGTTTATTTTTCTTCCTGAAAACAAATAATTTTTGAAATATTTGTATGAAACAAATATTCATTAAAAACGCACTATTTGTGCTTTGCTGAATAATGTATTTGTATTCCGGCACACATCTAATTGAAAGCACATTTGAAGGGGATCTTTTAACAGTAGTATAAACAGGAGGAATGATTACTGTGAGGAAAACCTCTTTCACACTTCATATGGACACCTGACTGTTGTTTTAAGACAGACTTTGTCTGACAATAGTGAACCTGTCCTTTAGGTTATATTTTCGGCTTGTCTAATAACCTTTTATTCCATTTTGTCAGTGTCAGGGCTCCATATTCTGGTACCAACTAGAAATATATGGGAACACAATTTCTTTTTCTATTTGTTTTTGAGGATCTCACTATAAAAAAAGCTGGTTGATATATTCAATCCTACATAGTCTCCTGCTGAGAACTCCTGTCAGGTTCAGACACAAAACCCTGCAGTGAGAGGATGGGTTTTTCCAGGCTAAATAAGCAGATAAAATGTTATTACTTGAGTTTTTAAGACTTGAACCAAATGTGCATCATTCAGAGTTTTGGGGCCAGGACTGATTTCCTGCTCTGACTGGCTTCAGCATTACAGACTGAGTCATTTCTGTTTGTGTGTATTCACTGAGTAATGGATTATATTAACCAGGGACATGCAGAGGATGTCAGAGGGGCAAGGGCCCACATTCATAAAAGGCTATTTTTGCAAATATTGAAATAAATATATGCATAGAATGACTACTTTTGCGACACTGTTAAAGGGATTTTAAAATGTATGTATAACCATACTCAGGACTGAGGCTGGTTCAAACACTGCTACTACTACAGCCCTCTGACTGACATCCTCACTTGCAGAAGCTCAGCTTAATACTGCTGATAAAGATGTTCTTCATCTGGCTGCATGGCTGCCTCTCTCGCCTCCATATTCCTCTCTTACCACCTCTCCATAGAAGACATAATCGCTTCAGTAATAATAAGAAGATGCTGATATTATATAACTAAGATATTAGGGGTGTGCCTGAATACAAATACATTATTCGGCAAAGCACAAATAGTGTTTTTTTTTTTTACGAATATTTGTTTTATACAAATATTTTAAAAAATATTTGTTAAGTAGAGATCTGTCTGCAATGAGGCGATGAGTGAAGTTTTAGCTCAATAGTCAGTGCAAATTAAAAGCGTAATAGAAACAAAAACAGGCTTTTTAAGTCTCTTTCCACTTTTATTCGAATACAAATACAAATAATTTTGCTGCCTCAGCAAATACAGATACAAATACAAATACTGGGCTTTCTGCACATCCCTATAAGATACTATTACGACGTGCCAACAAATGTGTGCAATTTCACAAGTGTGCATTCTGTCACCATAGGAAGGATCTGTGCCCACACTGTGCTCACCACTAGGTCAGGAAACCAGCAGGGAGGCAAGTTAGAGGGCACTGCCTGGGAGCATCAATCTCCCCACTTGATATTTTGATTCAATCAATATATCTGTTAGGCAGAGTAGGCTGTGTGCAAACAGGAATTTATTTATTTATTTAAAAATGTAAAAAAAAAAAAAAAAACACCCCAGAAAAAGGGACACTTCCTCTCTAGGAGGCTGAATGGCGGGTGCTTCGGCCCCCTTATCTATCTACACACGTGCCTGATATTAACTACAGTATTCATTTGACATAAAAGTCAGTGTGTCATTAGATTTGTTCCGTGTGTCTGTGTGTGTTCATGCTCTCTTACACAGTGAAAAGGCAGTCTAGGTGTGTATGTGTGTGTGTGTGTGTGTGTGTGTGTGTGTGCGCGTGTGTGTGTGTCTTTGAGCTGTATGTAGGTCAGAAGCTGCCAGGAAATCTGTGTTTTCTGTTCCTGTGAAGCAAAGCCGTCTGCTTCCTGTGTGTTCAGGTCGCACTCGTTTGTCGGCCCACCAAGAAACAGGCTCATTAGGCTAATTAGTCAGATTAATGCAGAGGTGACCTGCATGGCGTCGGGGCCCCGGGGCCAAGCAGATGGGACGGTAACACCACCAACCTGTCAGTACTGAGCACACAGTCAACTGAGTCAACAGTTAAACACCGAAAAAGACGACAGCTAAACCCGACGCCAAGGTTTCAGCATCAACACGGAGTTGAACATTGAAACTCGAATGATAGACAACCACGACTATGCAAAAGGTAGACTGATACAACATGACACAGGAAAACCTTCTATACAGGAGAAGACTGTGGCTAACATGAGCATGATGTCACACTGAATAATGTAGTGAAACAAAGTGGCTGAGAATCAGTGGAGGAGGGTGTAACACTTTGGAGATGAACTGTAGCCAGCTTCTGAGCAGGAACAGAGTAGACATGTGATTCAAAAAAGATAAACTACTATTAAATTCATCTGCTGAATGTGAATGGTTCAGAAAACAATCTATAGAGCTGCAAAGTGTTTTTTCTGCCATTCTAACTTGTCAGTACACACGACTTCCTGTTTACTCTTATTGGTTCTTTTGTAATAACAGAACAAAAAGGAAACTATTCATCTTTTTTTTCCCCCTCTTTGGTCTGGACCAAGTGGTCCAATCTACAGGTGTGAGAGAGACTTTTACCTCTGTGTCTCCCACATCTTCACCCATTATTTGTTTTTCTTGTTTGCATTCAACTCATGCAAGGTTACCGCACCTGTGCAATAGACCTTCCACTGAGATGAGATCATGTCACAGCAGAAAAAGTAGCTTTTACTTTAGTTTCTCTGGTTGAGGTTATGGTTTACATATCATGGTTATTGTTAGAGAAAGATACTCGCCATGGGTACACCTGTTACCTATATGTACTGCATTCAGAACATCAACAGCCCAGGGACAACTCCCTCTCTCTCACACACACACACACACACATACACACACACACACAAACACATGTTCATTTCTAACAATAGATGTTGGAACAACATGACAAGGACACACTGATTCAGAGGAGGAGGCAAACATGTAAACAACTCTGTGATGTTGATGTTTGTTCTCTGTTACTGAGAAGAGAAGGCATATTGTTCACATCTCGCTGAATTATGGGTAATTGTTAATTGCGTGTCAAAGTCATTTCATGGTAATGAATGAGCCCAAAGTCTTTTCTGCAGACATGATCCTGTTGTTGTTGTATGTTTTGACTTGTGAGGGTGATAGCTAGCAGTTTCCCCCTGCTTCCAGTCTTTGTGCTAAGCTAGGCTAACCACGTCCTGGATCTCTATATACTGGATGCACAGAGAAGAAACTGACATCCATCATCTCAGTTATAAACACTGTGGGTCCAAAACATAGGTGTATCTTTGGTTTCTGTCCTAAATTTGGATTATCACATCCCATGTTTACCATCTAGGAAATATCACCAAGATACCATCGGTTTTAAGTTTCATGGATGCAGAAATTGTCACATGCCCTTGTTTCCTCACAGCTGGACTACTGCAATGATCTGTCAACCAGAAATCATTCAGCAGCCCCCCAACTAGAACAAAACGCAGCTGCTAGACTTTCAACCAGTACCAGGGAAAGAAATCATGTCACTCACTCATAATCATGTCACATTCAGCATCGCTACACTGGTTAACCATTTGTTTAAAGCTCTTCATGACCGTGCTCCAGATTATATTTCATGGTTTGTTCTCTCCTTCCCGACCTGTGTTCAATCAAAGACCTCTGACAAGAACCTGCTGGCTTTTATTATTACAATTTTCTCAACATCCACAAGAAAATGAACCCATAGCAGCATGTACCCGCTACTAGTCTGATGTGCTGTCCAATGTTTCAACGATAGAAATCAAAAGTGTTTAGAGTTGTACTGAATGGCCAAAATTGAAGGCAAAGTAAAAAAGTTGCCCATCATAGAGAAGGACGTGATACTGATTAAATACAGGGATACATTTGGTGCGTATTTTCTCTCCTGGAAGACATCTGCACTCGTTTGTTCACATGAAAAGTGAGAGAAATAATCATCTCTAGAATGACCAAATGGGCTTTGAAGCTATTTGATCATCAGACAACAGCAACATTTCAGAATAAAATCAATTAACGTCAATGGAATCATAAAGGAGGCACAATCAATTTACAACTCTGCTGAACTTTGCCATATTAATTTGCACCTCTGACCAATCGCAAGTCAGCGAGTGAACCCTCTCACTTTACACTGAGTCACTGGATCCATTGTTGATATAAAATGATTGATTATTTTTTCGTGGGTGTAAGAATGAATCAGGTCTCTTTCTGGTCTGACCGGGCACCAAAAACTCATCCCAGCTTCATCTGTCATCCATCTGCACACATCCAAACAGCGGCTCTGTGGGGTTTCATTGAGAATGCCAAAATAAAAGCTGGACCCGTGTGACGGTTGTCAAACGGGACTTTGCAGCTCCCTATGAGCTTGTCTCTGAAAAATAACCCCGACCGACATCACTGTCACATCACCGATCAGACACAAGCCTCCTTCTAACAGCGCTGAGATCTAAATACAGTACGTGTAGCACTTCCTCCTGGTCCACTCGTCAACTTCAATATCCTCAGATATGTTGAAATCCCTCACGGGTTGTTGTAGTCTCTGCAGCACATGTTCTCTTCCTGGGTTTGTAGTTTTCAATAAAGCGAGGTTAACTTAACAGCGGCAGGAAGTTCATCATCTTCCTGTTAAATAAAGACGTCAGCGCGGCGCTGTCAGGTTGTTAATGATGAGATCTGACTGACAGGGAGGGAGGACGCTCCACCGGTTTCAGTGTTAATATCCAAACCCTTTGATGTGCAGTCGGCCTTCAGACTGACACGCACACCTCTTGACATCAGTCATCATCAGCGCTTTGTCTGTCTGACAGTCGTCCTCGCTTCCTGCCAGCCATGCAGCGCCCATACTGATTTTTTTTTTTTTTTTTAAACGACCAGTTCTGGAAGCTGGATGACTAAATATTTTTGGAGAGTTTTGGTCCGTACAGTCGTGATGTTCCACAGAGAAAGCAGAGCGAGATAGAAAAGAGGAAACATTTGTTGTGGGATTTAAACCAAATCAATGAGCCGAAATAGAAGTGCAGAGCCAGCTGATAATTCACATTACACAAGCTCATTTCATCCATCGCTGATATTAAATGTTGATCTTGGCAGCTTTGAGTAAAAGTAAATGCAATGGAATATATTCTACAATGTAAAAAAAATGTAACTCAATCCTCTGTGCAGGAAGGATGCAATTTGCATCTTAATTTTTTTTTTTACCCCTTAATCTGAAAATCATATCATCAAATCAAATCACATCAACACACTATGAAAATCAGCAGAACCTACCCTGTAGATAGATGGCAGTTTCTCTCTAATCTGTCATGAGCATCAGTAAATCCACTTTGATATCAGAGAAAAAAAAGACTTTCCTTATAGCTTGAAATCTTTCTTCATGAAAAAAAAACACAGTCCATCTTTCCCAAAAAATTGTCTTTTAGGGGGAAAAATACAGTTTTTTCTCCAAAACACACCTTGATATCAGTCAGAATGATGTCACAACATGTACTGATGCCTTAGTAGTTGATACTGTACACAACTATTACAATTAGCTAAACACTCTCTCTGTGTTTTGTTCGTTTGGCACTTTTTTTTTTTTTTACATGAAGGCTCAGAATGTCACACTAACACAGAAGAGAGCAGAAGCTTCAGGCACTAAAAGTAACGTGAGCATGCTTACAAATATAATGCTACAAATTGTTTATCAGTTACAAAGTTGAGTAAAGAGAAGAAACCTGAATGAAATCAATATGTGCCGTGAGCAGCTTTGCCTTTAAAAACAGCAGCACTTCTCCTCAGCTCACCTGCACACAGGTACTCGCTCGTTCCCGCATCTCGGAGAAGTCGCCGCAGTTCTTCTTCTGTAAATTTAGGCGTCTCGGTTGTTCGTCTGTCTCTTCGTGAAATCCCAGACTGACTCCACGATGTTGAGATCAGGGCTCTGTTGGGGCCGAACCATCTGTTGCGGGACTCTTTGTTCTTCTTGTCGATCAAAGTAGTTATTTTTGACTCTGGCTGTATGTTTGGGGTCGTTTTCATGCTGCAGAATAAATTTGGGGAGGATCAGACGCCTCTTTGATGCGATTGCATTATAGAGAAGAATATAAATATATAAAAGTACCTCAAACTTTTGCACAGTCCTGTATATTATTTGGAACCCTGAAAATCTCCTTTATACATTCATATGTGGAGATTTGTGCTGTGTTGAAAACTTCTGGACATAAAGACAAAAAAAATTTCAACATACTTTTTTTCATAAAAAGTCTTCCGGAGCATTTATATTGCTACTAGCATGCTAAATTATGGTGTTTCTGCATAGTCTTAACCTGAAAAACATAGTACATGTCAGCCTGGGTGACACATGGAGTGATGTTAGCCCATAAACATCAAGCGTTAAAGGAATAGTTCAACATTTTCAGAACTAGTCATATTTGGAGTAAGAAGATTGATGCTAAGCATGGTTAGCCTAGCTTAGCGGGGGGAAACAGCTAGCGAAGCTTTCTCAAAAGTTTAAAAATACACCTTACAGCACCTTTAAAGCTCACTCATGAACACGTATTTTATTTGTTTAATCCAAACATTGTGATTTTAGTTAGTTAGACGCTGGAACTGCTTCTTGGAAATAAATCAAATCAATAAAAACTCTCTTCCTCGGTGTTTGAGTCAAATCAATTTTATTTGTATAGCCCGATTTCAGAAATGTGCCTGAGTACAGCTGATCAGATGACGGCCTGATGAAGTCTGACCCCGCTCTGCTGCCGTACGATCAATTAACTACAATAAACAATTAATAAATCGCATCAATATTGACTTTGTGTTGATCTGCTTTATTTTGCGGTCTGAGTTCTTTCAGCACAAATACGCGTCTGAGTCTGATCCATGGTCTGTGTAGCAGCCATTAATTTTACACAGACTGGTTCAGAGAGGGAGGAGAGAGAGAGAGAGAGAGAGAGAGAGAGAGAGAGAGAGAGAGAGAGAGAGAGAGAGAGAGAGAGAGAGAGAGAGAGAGAGAGAGAGAGAGAGACACAGGGAGAAAAGTGGGGGGGGGGGGGGGGAAGAGAGAGAAAGAGGCTCTGGGCTCGTCTCCGGCTTCATTCTGTTTCAGTCTCGATCCACCCACCCCTCTCTCTCTCTCTCTCTCTGTCTTTCTGTCCATGTCTCTCGTCCTCTCTCTCTCTCTGGTGCAGTCTCGGTGATGTATGGCTGCCATCACCGAAAATAATGACTTGTCTGCCCGTAATCTTTTATTTCACTGCAAGGCCGAGGAGGAGAAAGAGGAAGAGGAGTAGGAGGGAGAGAGAGAAAGGAGGAGGATGTTGTCTTCTATCGGGAAAAAAAGGGGGGATAAAGAAGAGGAGAATGACAAGGGAAGAGGAGGGAGACACTGTCTTCCTACTGTATTTGAAGATGAAAAGAAAGAAGTGAAGGAGGACAGGGAGGAGGAGAGCTGGTGTCATCTATGTGAAGGAGAAACAGGAGGAGGACGAGGAAAAGAGGGAAGAAGAAGAAGAAGAAGAAGGAACTGAAGAGGGTGAAGATAGTGTATCAGACTCATGTTAAATCAGCTCTCTGTGTGTTTGATTAATAAGAGCTGCTGGTGTTTGAATACTGAACAAGCTGATCAGAGAGCAGATTTAACACTGAAAACGCTGACTGAACAAGTCTGAATCAAGTCCAGTGTTGTTTTTTTTCTTCACATTAATACAATAAAACACCTTCAAATACAGTCATTGACACTTTTATAGGAGCGCTGATGAACATGCTTTTAAAAAGGACAGGTACGCAGTTTTTCTTAAAACAGTATTCAGGAGCCCAGATGAACAGTGAAATAGGTTTTTCTTGCTATAATCATTCCTCCTGGCCAAAATACCTTCATAATGCACTTACAGTCTAAGTGATGGGGACGAGAAATGTATTTAAAAGTTTATCTGAAGCTAATATGAAGCTTCAGCGTCCAAATGAGTTAAATCAAGTAGATATCTTTCAACGTTACAGTCTTTTTAGTGCCAAAGCTCCTCTTTATGTTACTTTACTTCCACCTGCAGCTCAACAGGGAAACACTGTCCGAATTTGATGGAATTTGATGCTAAAGACTGTAAATGTGTCAGATATCCACTTGATATGACTAACTCAGACTGATGAAGCCTTGTTGTGGATGGACACGGTGGCAAGTCACTCATGGTTTGGAGAAAATTTGGCTACTTAAAGCCCCGTTTAGCCACAAACTGGACGAGACAGACTCGAACGAGGCTAGGCTACGAAACAGAGCGATGGAAACGAAGACAGAAAACGCCTCAACTGAAGTTTATAGCTTAAAGCATTACCGTACAATAAATAATAATGCAGAATGCGAGCACTCATTCTCAAACCCCAGCAATTACACCCATCCCCTGTAATATGTGTCAAACTACTCTGAAAAACACAGCCACAGTAAACTGTAACTCTACTATTGGTTTTTTAATGGCATTAGACACATCACACATGCTGATCCTTCTTAATAGCAAATTTATCTTGTATGAGAGTTGAAAATGGAGGCTTGAAATTGATTAATATATTGATCCAAAAATGAGTTTCCTGGGTGTAAACGTTTCACACTGGAAGATTTATAGATTCATACTGACATGATTGAAGATTTTTTTTTATAATTTTTGTACACTTATCTAATCAAATATCTTCTAAGAGATCTATCAATAAATCTTTGTAGCTCAGACAAGTCTTGCTAATTCTTCATATTCTGAATCTACTTCTAGGAAATTTAAAATTTCAGAGAATCTCAAAGTCAACAGAAATAGTTAATTGATCTGTATTGTGATAAATGTTGATATCAAATGAAAAAATAATCTTTAACTGTGTGTGTGTGTGTGTGGATACACTATAAAATCCTTCAGGTACACACAAAATATGCAGCCTTATACAGACACTTTATTAAATTCTAATAATTTTATTTGTATAATAAAAAAGTAAATAATAAGCCTCCAAGTTTATATTGGATTATAATTTAACCCCCAACATTCTGTACAGGATAAACAATTACAAAATAGAAGCAGTGATTTATTTTATGTAGTGATCTTGTTAATTTTTACTGTATATGTTATAAAAGGCATATGAAAATCAAATCATCAAAAAATAATGACCTCATAATAAAATGAAAACTCTACTTGTTATATTTATTTTACTTGATTCTTGAGTGTAAGAATAGAGGGATCCTGAGATGAATGTGTGATTTTAAGATGTATAAATAAAACTGACATGACTTGACTTGAGTTTGCTGCTTTATATATCTAAAATCATAGATATATAAATGTATGTATCGAATGCATTTTATATATCTGCACTTATAAAAAGTGGATTAAAAACATCCAATAATATTTTGAGTAACTCTTATGTATTGTGTGTAAAAACTAACATTCAAATACTTTCAGAAGTTCTTAAAACATTTCTGCAACTGATGTGCTTTTACTAGTGTTTTACTATTTCCTGAGTTTCATGCTAGTTCATTTCTCTTTATAGTTGATTAAAAATAAGTAGGCCTAAAAAGTATACTTAGGTAAGTATAAGTTATACTTTTAGTGTATGAATACTTACACTTTTTATAAGTATACTTATGTGCTTTTAGTTCTTTTTTAAGTGTTTTACTATTTCCTGAGTTTCATGCTAGTTCATTTCTCTTTATAGTTTATTAAAAATAAGTAGGCCTAAAAAGTATACTTAAGTATAAGTTATACTTTAAGTTTATGAATACTTACACTTTTTATAAGTACACTTATGTGCTTTTAGTTCTTTTTTAAGTGTTTTACTATTTCCTGAGTTTCATGCTAGTTCATTTCTCTTTATAGTTGATTAAAGTAAGTAGGCCTAAAAAGTATACTTAAGTAAGTTTAAGTTATACTTTTAGTATATGAATACTTACAATTTTGATAAGTATACTTATTTTTAATCATTGCCTTATTATTTTTCCCTGCATGTCACACTCTCTCTCTCTCACTACATTTCCTGTCTGTAAGTAAGTTAGTCTGTGCATGTGGTCCTTGACCTTCCAGCTATGTTTAGTTTGCCAGAAAGTCAACAACTAGTCAGTGTCATCTTCCAAACATCTTTCTCTCTGTCGTCTGTTTCCAAAGCGAGTTCAGCAGAGTTTCAGCTGCAGCCCGTTGGACTCGTTAACACGGTCTCCTTCGTTAAGGATCTCTCAGCTCGTTAAGGCTCTCCTTCCTAACGAGCCGTCTCCTGACCTTGGAGTTGTGGTTTTTGGCACGATGGGCTAATGAGCGCGCTCAGAGCGTCCTGTCAGCATATGGAGGGGCCGGCCGGGTGTCCTGGATGAGGACAGAGACTCCACAGGAAGAACTGGATCCGCTCCAGATGGAGACGTCCCGCCAAAATAAGAACACATGAACAGTTAGCTGGAATGCTTTGTCCTGTTTTACTTTACTTTCATTTGATTTATTTTCTTTTATCTCTTTACGTTCTCTGATTTTGTTTTTTCTACACTGTTCTTCATATTATTGTCTTACTGTATGTTTTATCATTTTGTCAGTTATGTTTGTTTATATGTTATAACTTTCATGTTTCTTTTTGTATTATATTTTTGCAGTCTTGTTAATGTAAAATTGTTTTGATGTCATTATTTTGTTTTTATTATTTTTGTTATATTGCATATTATTACCTCATTTTAGCTTCATTTGGTCACACTCTTTCATGTGGAATAAAGTAATATCTCTGAGTTTTTATCCTCAGAGCCAACAATAACGTTCTTCAGTAGAAACACAATAAACTGTTTTTTTTTTCCCTTCAGTGTTGACGAGCTGAGTGGAGTCTGTCCATGCACACACCGTATGGTGAGCAAAGACACAAACACACACACACACACACACACTAGGCTGTATGCGTTGGCAGTAGCTGTGGTGTTGTGGGCAATTTGGTCAGATCTGGCAGAAGTTGTGCCAACGAGGCTCAGAGCCTGCAGAGACCAGACAGGAACTAATGACCTTCACACACACGTTACACACCAACCATATGTTTCTGAGTGTGTGTGTGTGTGTGTGTGTGTGTGTGTGTGTGTCTGATTGTTACTATGTTTTGTTTGTGTACTGATCTACATGTGTGTCTGTCAGCTTTTTTTATTGTTTTCATTGCTGAATATATTATTATGATAATACTGATACTAAATATTAAAAATAGTACAACTCTTCACAGAAACGTGTCCCACATGCCTCTGCTACAGGTTTGTGTCTCTTGGAAGAAAAAAAAAAAAAAGAGAAAGATACTTCATGAGCTAAAAAGTCTTCTTCATAGTCTGCATTATTGCTAGACGTCTTCCTTCAGCTTCCTTAATGTTAGCTTCATCATCAACAACCTTTACCTGCATCAGAAACATGTAGGAGAAAACACAAGCTGACCACAGCTCTTCTGCGTCAATGTAGTGTCTCTGATGTGTAATTTGACTATGGCATACATCAGCTATATGGCATAGCTTTGGTGGCTACATGCCTAGATTCTGAACTACTTTTAACCCTTTAACCTACAAATATAAATCCCCCTCATCTCCTTTCTGACACTCAGCCAACAATCTCTGGACATGCTAATCTTTAAAACAATAGGCTTTATTGCAGATTAAAGACTTTTTGAAAATATCATATAACAAGACCGTATTGTTCCCGAAGAAAGAACTTCCGAGCTCAAAAATAAGATTGTCATATTAGAAAATAAAAGTTGTTGGTGTTAATCTGGTAGAAGACAGTACGATTTAAATGTCTCACCAGACACACAGCACACCAACAAACCCTATTATAGGCTCTTTAAACTGTTATTGAACACTGTGCTAGGCTGGGTCAGTAGCACCACCGTTTGACTTGCTGGCACTGACACAGAGAGCCAAACAAACTCCACTAACATTTTCTCTCCTTGGTTCAGACTACTTCAAACCCATTTCTTTAAATGGCTTTGACCTTATGGCTTTGTGTTTTGTGAAGGTAAAGCATCCAACGAAAAACAGCGTTTTTATTTGTCCTGTTTTATTTAGAAAAGTAAAAGTTTTTTTTTATGTAACATCTTCATTTGTATGCAAGATGACAGTATTTGAAAGTAAAACAAGCTATTGTCACATCAATATTTTTTGTATTACAGTTAAATTTCCAGACCAGCAGAAAGGCGTCTCACTCAAACAAAACGTATTCATTTTTGTGTGTGTAATTAACCCTATATGGATTCACTTTAATGGATTAAGCTAATCCAGCCATTTAAAGACTTTCCAGGAGCTGACTGACTCGACTTAAACTAACTTCTTCTTAATACAATCTGCTTTCTGATCTAAACACTCAGATGTGTGTGTGTGTGTGTGTGTGTGTGTGTGTGTGTGTGTGTGTGTGTGTGTGTGTGTGTGTGTGTGTGTTTGTTCATCTTTGTGTATTTTTGTGGTCCTCTCTCTCTCTGATCAATACATCTTGTCAGACAGTGGTTGATAGATTATTGATTGTAATCAGCCTGTCTTCTGTGTGTGCAGACAGCCTCTAATTCCTTTGTCAATCTACCCGGCCGCTCATCTCTCTCTCTCTCTCTCTCTCTCTCTCTCTCTCACACACACACACACACACACACACACACACACACACACACACACACACTTATTCCCAAAGAAGTACTGCTGCACTAGTTCAGTTTTAAGAATGTTTTTGTATTTCTCTCTCAGAAACTAAACCTATAAAAATATTGTATTTCCCAACATCCGCCTGAAACTTCTGGATATGTACCTTAAAACTTCCAACAGAAAATATCTAAAAGTCTTTTTGAAATCTCATGCCCTCCTCCTGAAATCTCCCTTAAAAAAATCCAACTAAGTCTCCCTGAAACATTCTCATATCTCCCAGAAATTACCTTAAATGTCCTTGAATCTCCCTGAAACACTTGAAACATCCTTACATCTCCCCAAAACATCTACAAATCTCCTTAAACGTCCCTTCAATCCGTTCTGTCTGCTGCGATTAGGTAGCCGACCATCTGCCACCACGGACACAAAATCTATCAGATGAATTGATATCGACACGATCAGAATCATGGATGAACCGCGACTGTTGACTCCTACTGAAAAAAAAAAAGGCATAAACACCATCAGCTTCTCACAGAGCTGAGCCTCCAACATGGCCGCCGGAGCGGGTAGGGCGACTGGGGTGGGGCTGCTGGTGGGTGTTTCTTCACCTCCGAGCCCTTTAATAGACAGGCTGCTTTAATTCTCGCTCTCTCTAGAATCCATTAAAGTCAATCTGTGATAGCCATTACCATCTCATCAACACTCTAACATTTACATAAACACGCATAATTAAGCAGAGCAGCGAGGAGGAATCGGAAGCTCTGATTACAGACAAAGAGCAGGATGCGCTGTTTATTTATTTGTTTATTTACAACTTTATCCAATCGGAGCACGCTTTACAGTCGGGGCTGACAACTGAAGCAGCACACACGCGCACACACACACACACACACACGTTACATGCGCACACACATTAGGTAGAGCTGTAAGCCTTCCTCTATCTCCATTCCATCACACTCTCTCTCTACCACTTACCCTCTCTCTCTCTCTCTGGGTATTCAATCTTCATTCGTCGCTGCCACTGATGTGTGGAGAGAGAGAATGAGCTACAGGACCAGTGTGTTTGTGTGTGTGTGTGTGTGTGTGTGTGTGTTGAATATCAATGCTCCTACTGGTCGACTGGTCTTTTCCATTTAACTACTTTTGGATCTTCTCTTTCCCCCCCCACACGCTCAACAGGCCAGACCAGAGTAAAACCATCATTTCAATGCAACCTGACCCAGACAGCCAGCGAGTGACATTACTCATGTCGTCTTTCAGCTGCTAGTATCCGCACTTATCGAGCTTGTTGTCGGGAGGTAGGAGGTAAGGTTGAAAAAGCAGCCCGTTATCCTAGGAATTACCGGACACTAGAGGTTTAACACAAGGCCTCTAATCTGTGTCCGTTCATGTTCCCAAAATATCTCAATTCTGATTCCTATCAGAGGTGGATGTGTTAGAAAAAGTCTTTTCTGCCATTAACGATCCTCATACATATAGTATACCTATACATGTAGCTGCCAACAAAGTTTCAATCATGACTCTGCGATAATCAAATAATAAAACGTGATTTGTGTTTGAGTGGAAATAAAAAACTGTGCACCTGTTAAAAGGTCCAGGTATAAATCAGTTGGGAAATAGCAAAAGACCTTAGTGGAAGAGTATAAATCAGAAATGCATTAGGCAAACTGGAGCTTGTGTATATCACTGGAGGAAGCCCAGATAAATAAAGTCGGTCTGTGGTGTCTGAGGCCCATGATTTAAAAAAGGAAAGCTACTGACCAAAAAGGTGGGGCATAGTAGCTCAGTTGGCCCTGTTGTATAATGTTTTAAAAAGCAGATTGTGCATGTGAAATAAACCAGTTAGTTACTGTCAATATGAACAAGCTGCCAGGCTTCATTATCAGTAAACATAAATACACCTCAGTGTTTTCAGCCCGTTAACATTTTGGCACATCATGCATCATGAAAAGTCATGCTGCTTTGGCTACTAGCAGTATCTGTTCACACTGTTCAAACAACAGTCACCTGGATTATGGAGCGAATGTTACTGCAAAAGTTCAGATATCTGGAATTGTTCAGTGTATTATCTGTTAAATGCCATGTGTCACGACACCAAACATACTCATTTAAATGACACTATAAGAACAGAGTTAAAAACTATAAAACCTAACGAAGCTGAAATCATCATCCAAAAGAATAACTGTAAAATGACTGACTCAACAAGAGTGGGTAACTGAATCAGCATTTGCAATGAATGCAGAGAAAAATTCTCACTGCTGCGAACTTTTATCAATGAAATGAATAACAATAGTCAAGGCAAAGACTGAATAACTGACTGAATGTGTTCAACCCGTAATCAAAAACATCCCCTAGCTTTCTAGAAACCAACTTTGAGTTAGTAGCCAGGGAACCTAAGCGCTGATATGAAAAGGTCTGATTGAGGGAACGGACAAGAACGTCAATTTTGTTATGATTTAACTAAAAAGAACGAGACATGTAGACACTATTATATAAATTTGGCAAGTTCCCAAGTCTTACAAATACATAAAGCTGGACATCATTAGCATAGCAGTAATAAAAGACACAATCAAACACAGATAATGAGTCCTAAAGGAAGCATGTAGAGGAGGAATAAAATAGGTCCCAGGATTGACCCTTGAGGAACTCCACAGGTCAGGGGAGCAAAATCACATCTGGAGTTTTTATACTTTAAGCAATCCCTCACTTACAGTAATCCACCTCTCTGTTGCCTGTGACACTGGACATATGGTTTGTGAACATCTGTTGTATTCAATCTTTCTGTTACTACCTCTTAGTTAGGGGATTGAAACCAGCAGCTTCAGGTAGACGGACACAGTTAGCTTCAGAATGATCTGGGAGGTTGATGTGATAATCTGCATCAGTAGGACTGATACTGGTCAAAACTGTGAAGAACATGCAAACTGCACACAGGAAGGACACTTATTATCTCTATTCTGTCCTTTTTTATGACTGCAAATGAATTCATTACGTGCTGTGTGAAATAGTCTGGTAGTTCTGAACACGGACGGACCAGACAGACGAGACCAGACAGACAGATAGATAGACAGATTTCTGTTTGCCCTTGAAACCAATAGATAAAATGGTACATGGCAGAAAATAAACTCTCATCCTTCTCTTTCTTTTGTCTTCCTCTGCCGAACTCATTTACATTCCAGGACGTTCTCTCTTGTCACATAGTCTGATTGATACGTTAAATCGCATTTTCTCTCTCTCTCTCTCTCTGTGTGTGTGTGCATGTGTCGCACCCACATCCTGACTTTCATGTCATACATTAGCATTAGCATCGACAGCAGAATCCCCATTAACATCTGCACAAATATTAGCATCTCCTCTGTGACTTCGGCTCTGTGTCCTTCACGGGAGATGACAGTTCTCCTTCGCTCGTATCTGCATCTGTTTAAACTCACTAAGTGTGTTTCCATCCACCTGGTTTCATGTGCATTTTCAATTTTTGCATGAAAAAAAACCTATAGGGAAAGCCTGGAAATTTGAAAAAAAGTTGTTTTTTATCTTTGTTTTTGAATGAAAAGGTAAGTTCCAGTATTATATATTCATATGTTCTGGTAGTCCTGATGTGCAAAGAGTAGAGGAAATAATAAAAGCAGGTTTCATTCATACATTATACATACGGGTACATATACTATAACATGATATAACATGAGAAGTGTGCTGCAGTATTTCATGTTTTCATGTTGTTATGTGAACATTCACAGCAGGATGACCATGAAATAATAATCGTTACATTCGATTCATGTTCCATAGCCTTTTTTCCCCCCTCTTTTCTTTAACTTTGTCTTTAAGAATGGCTGACAGATGAAAAGAAAATCAAAGTTAAAGCAGACAAACGGCCTTCAGTCTTTACGACTCTCTTCACAGTTTTCTCTGATTGTTTGCACAGTTGTATGATTATTAGAATTATTTGTGTGAACTGTAAACAAAACTTATTCACTGCTGCACTGTCCTTGCTGAAGCTTTTAGTGGTTTATTGAGTGGAAACGGTAAAAACATTGTTTCCTACTGTTCCTTGGGGGAGAAATAAAAAATCCTCAGCTGGCGGAGGAGAAACTTTATGTTTTCTGTTCTGCTGCTTTTCACTTTTACACTCTGGGGCCTTTTTTTCCGGGAGCTGCTTTACCGAGTCAACTGCGCTGATTCTCTTGTCTCTCTGCAGGTCTGTTCAAGGTAAATCAGGATAAATGAGCGTCAGCCTGTGTGCCTTTAAATCTCCAGGCCATCCCAGGTGATAAATTAAACACACCTCCCTCTTTGAATTCCAATCAGAGCCGTTGGACGCTGAGACTCAGAGGTTAAATGGAGTCTGTTGGTGGTTGAATGTGATAATGAAATTCTGAACGTTTCGGCTCGGCCTGCAATGCAGCTGAACGGAGCGAGCTCACGATGAAGACGAGAACAGAAAACATGCACAAAAAGTATCATCATGGATCATATCATTCTATCAAATGATAAAAAATGTGTGTAATACACTTATCTCAGATGTGAATTCACAGCTATTACAGATGGGCTACAATGCCCACAGTCCTTATTCTGTGTGACGTTCTGGTGAAGTCAAGACTGGGTTTAGTTAAGACGGGCTAAACACATCCTCTTCCTCCTGTTAGTCAGCAGCTCCATTAACTGTTGCCCTTTCAGGACATGAAGCTCCTTGCTGGAGTTTCAAACATGAGCCGTAAAACACAGATCAGGAGACACACATCATCTGCCTCATAAAACACACTGCTGTGTGCCGCGATGACCCACCGCCTGCGTCCATGTTCTCTGACTGTCCTCCAACATGCACACAAACTGAACCATGTAACCAAGACAGGGTTTAACCCTTCAAAACAGTTTGTATAATGTAGTAAATGCTATTTACTGTAGTATTTACTAGTATATAAACAGTTAATAAATGGTTTACAACACACTATAATGTAGTTGTAGGCAGATATATGGACATTTTAAGTGTTTATTAATGTGCAGCAATTACATCTTCTCCAATGAAGACTTATTTTATATCATTACAAATGTGTTATATATTATCATTCATTAGCCGTTTATACAGCAGCCTCCATTTCTGCATGCCCACAGGAGGAGTCATAGTTGTTGGCAAATTAGATTAATATGCACTAACCGTTTGTTTAATGTTATTATACTGATTATGAATTGTTAACTAGGGAGAGTTGGTAAAGTGTTTTGAAATTCACGTTTGTTGCATCTTTATTGGTTTGTAAAGCAGAAGAGTAACTTTGCTGAAGAGTTAATCCTCTGCATTATAATGGTAAATATCAGTCTCTGTTAAGTCGATCGCTACTTAATTTATCTGCAGTTTTGTCATGTTTCTACTTCTTACTATTCCACTATGCAGCCATGTCACGAACTCAAACGTACTCACATATCCACTCAGTAACAGGAATAGTTTGAAGCTTTAACTAAGTGCTCCAGTTCTCCCAGTAGGCAGCAGTAATCCCTCTTTATGCACAGCTGGAAAGGATCTCGCAAAAAATAATAGTTTTCTCTCGCAAAATCGACAAAAGCAAATCAAAGCAGTTTAATTCAAACAGTCAGAGGCTGTATTGAGCCAAACTAACAATCAAGACAACCTCCTTCCTTCAATGAGGACATTTTTACGTCTGACCTCTACATTACAATGCTAGCAGGCGCACTTCACCAGTGATAACCTTCAGTGGATAGTCTATTCACTATACCAGGAAAAATAAACACAACTGGTTATAGCAAAAAGATTTATATAAGAATTATTCTTGTATAGAATTATTTACAGTAGTTAAAATATAGAGTACATTTGGTTTTTACTCATTATGTACTGAGTTTTTGCCCTGTCCAGCTCTTAACAGCTGGTGGAGATTCATTTCATGTCCTGATCAGTGGCAGCTGGTGACTCAAAACAAAGACAGGAGGAAAACCAACATGGAATCTTACAACAAACCGCAAACTACTTTCCTATGTATTTTCTTAGTGTACAGAAATATATAAAGTAGCACAAAGCTTATAATGTGATACAGGTTCAGATCAGTGCTGAATACTAGAAAGATTGAACACTAAAAACATTCACTGATCTAAAAGTGTAGGTTCACATCAGAAAGTATTAATGCATGTATCAAATACATGACTTACACACTCTTCTCTATATGCACAACAAATAAAATATAGTCTACAAAGCTGACATGTTAACACTTGTTAATCTAGTTACTTTAAGCTTATTACTCAATATACGACTCAGCTTAAACACAAACCGAAGAAATTGTCACAAGCCAGCAGCCAGACCTCCTGCATACTTAGACACTAATCACACAACATCAACAGGTGACTGAACAACCACTTAATTAAAAACTGGATCAATTCCAAATGAATGAATGAGTCCAGACAGCTCACTGTAACTTCAACAAGCAAACTACCCACAACACATTATATGATCTCTGCTGCATTCTTGTTAAGGAGATACATTCACACAACAACCACAGAGACATTTAACTAGCAGAGATGAAATTAGCGACCAAAGAGACACAGAGAGAGAGAAGCTGTATCTGACTCACGTTATCTGTTGTCTTCTTCTTTCTTTCATGGAGATGAAGTATTCATGTCATAACTTCCATTTGTAGCTGTTGGTCATCTTGTTTGTTGGTTAACAGAACTTTGTGGCTGCTGCTTAACCAGTCTGATATCATTAGCAACAATGCTGCTAACGCTCCGCTAGCCTCTCAGCTAACGTTAGCCCCTCCGCTAGCCTCTCAGCTAACGTTAGCCCCTCGGCTAACGTTAGCCGCTCAGCTAACGTTAGCCCCGGCTCTCCGTGTGGATCCAACCGGAGAATCGAGCCCTGGTTTGTTATTCAGGTTAAAGTGGGGAAAAGCAGCTGATCTGACGGGCAGCTTGGGTGAAGTGGAGCCTGCGGAGGAAGCACCGGGATGGTCATGGTAAAATAGTCCGCGGGGGAGCTGCTACGTTCGGCTGCACAGGTGGGAAACACCTTAGCTGGCAGGATGTATAAAGAGGACTGGATACAGCGTCGGAGGCGGGGCCCCGTTCATTCCTATGAAAGTACCCGGATCTTCCGCATTGTGCGGCCCTTAGAGCATGCGCACTAGTGACTTTCGCTGGCCGAGTCGGCTACTTCCGGTTTAGCCCTCCGGCCAACTTGAAGGGGGATAAAACAATTCAATCATGCGGCTCTTCTAGGCTTTTGAAATGTGATCAGACCGAACGGATTTAATTCTGATAGTGAGACCGTCGTCCTCTGCCCCCCCACTATCCCCCACTGCCCCCCCACCACCCTCCACCACCACTTCACACAAGCTGCCCTTTCTCCTCCTGCCCTGCAGGTGTCGCTGTTGAAGCATTTTAACCAGAATATCATAATGGATTTTTTCCAAAGAGAGAAAAAATATTTTATAAATAATACTGGTATTTAGTAATGGTTTATTTCAACCAAATATTCTTTTTTATATTTTGATCTTCCTTTTGCCTCTCAAAAAATAGAGGAGGATTAGCCTCCTCTGCCTCTATGGACCAGCCTCCACTGGTCCTGATCCTGTTGTTTGTTCAGTCCAACATGTTCATATTGTGGCTGTAATAAACACTGATGTTGAATTTCAGTTTTTCTCAGATTCTTTTTCATTTTTCTTTTTTATTGAATTCAATTCAGAGAATGGACACTACACATATTGAAGCTACAATATGCAAGTTGACTGGAAGGCAGACCACTCCACTCCAGCCTCCCCTCCACTTCACCTAGCCCTTCACCTGCATCCTTGTGATCGTACAGACCTGATGTATTTTTTGTATTTTCTTTTTTTTATTGACAAAATACAAACAGAAAAAAGATACATGGTTCTGACAATTAATCAACAAACAAGTGAACAAGGCTCTAACCCTCTCCAAACCAATTTACATGCACCCTTCAAACAGTATCAGGCATAAATCCTTCAATTTTCACTGTACTTTCATCTTGCAGCAAGGGTAACATGCAATGTTAATACTGTAGAGCAGCACTGACAGAAATAGAAGACAGCACCTGATTGTATTGATTTCTCCACAGACACTGGAAGGAACAGAGCTCTTCAGTTCAACAAATGCAGGTATCAGGAGCTTGCTGCCTTGTGAGTAAGCCATAGCAATGTCTTCCTGCAGCTAATGCTGGCTTGAAGCCGCAATACAAGAGGAGTTGTAAGCCAAAAGTGCGTTCATGTATTGATTGACGGCAGTGACCTCCCACCCCTGACTTTGGCCTTTGTCTAATTGGTTAGGAGGGCGAGGCTCACTTAAAAACTCTCCATAGTGCTGCCAGGCTTGTCAATGAGATGGGGTAACACATTTAGATATGCTTAGGAGCATGTTTCTAGAAAAAATATAAGAAAAACATACATACTGTAGTTTTGTTAAGTAAAATTCTGGATTTTTTCAGGGTTTCACTGATTTTATGGAACAGATTTAGATTTTTTTCAAGTCAGTATCTTCATACAATACACTCATTATATGCCATATGAAAGAGTAGTTGGTAGCTGTAATCATTCCTCCTGTTCATTCTAGCTGTGAAGTGATCGTTTTCTAGCTCAGACCACAGTTCATTAAAAGCCTTTGTTGGAAAGAGAGTGAAAGGATCAAGAGAACAAAAGACAAGCTGAACACCTGACACACTCACACACACACACACACACACACACACACACACACACACACACACACACACACACACACATTAGCTCTTTATAAGGACTAATCTAGTGTGTGTGTGTCCAGTTCTCACACCTGCATTATGTGACATTTTTCATATACTGAGTCAAATGAAAATGACAAAAATGATGTTTTCAGACCTGAAATATTTCATATTTGTGCCTTTTGTGTAAGGGGCTGCTTTAATTAACATGTTAGTATTGAATCAGTGTGTTTGTCAGTGACATTACAGCTCCATAGAGCATCCACAGAAACTGCAAACCGCTTCGTAGTGTTTCTAACTTTGAGATGTTTCCTTTAATTTTCTTCTTTCTCAATATTAGAGACACACAAGAATAAAACCTACAGAAAAATACAGAAATTGCAGTAAAATAACTAAGCTAAAAATGTCTATATTCTACCCTCCTCCCATCTCTTGCTGCACTTCTGTTCAGGATTGACTATTAAACCAACATAATGAATGAAGCAAACATGCTGCTGTTGCCTGAGGCTTCTGTCACACACATACACACACACACACACACACACACACACACATACACACCCAGTCTAGTCTTTCTCATACGCACTGTTTCACCACTCCTCAGCCCTCTGGAGGGTTTCTCTCCTAAAAAAAAACTACTAACTGAAGCAACATTCCCTGTGATTTAACTTTTTTTTTATCATTAATCAGGAGAAAAAAAGAAAACACTGACGATAATTTGCTTCAAATATTGAACATTCGAAGTTTCACAGCAAAAAGGATGAAAACAAACATAAAGCAGATATTTGCACCAAGTAAAACTGGGCTCAAGAAATGTACAAACAGACCATTAGAAGTAAAAGTCCTCCATTCAATAATTAAATTAAAGCAAATCAATGTCATTAGTAAGATGAGTTGAGGTGTAGAAAGTAAAACAACATCCTAGTGATTTATTGAATACATTAACTAATAACAACTCATTGTACAGCTCAGCACTATATTTCCACTTAAATGTGTACACATGCTGTAATATAGTAACTTCTGTCTTTCGGTGTTGCAGGTGCAGATGGCAAGAGAACCTCCAGAGGGTTCAGGGGGTCGGCCTACTCGGTGTGCCCAGGAACCTGCTGCCCTGCTGGGCTTTGTGAGGCCAGACAGCCTCCTGCTGTCCCTGGAGCTCCACCAACACAAACACACACACACTTTTATGTCCCACTGTGTTGTAGAGATTTTCTCTTAAAGCCATTTGCTGAAGCCAAACTCCAGTTTTAATGTAGTGGACAGAAGAAACCTGTATAATATAGTACCGTAAGGGATTGTATAAGGTAATATAGTGCTATATTGTAAAATAAAGTATAGTATAATCAAGCATAGTATAATGTAGTACGGTGTAAAGTGCAGATGGTTGGAGAGCCTCCAGAGGGTTCTGGGGGCTTGGCCTGCTCAGTGTACTGGGAGCCTGCTGCCCTGCTGGGCTTTGTAAGTCCAGAACCCCCCCCCCCCTTGCCGTCCCTGGAGCTCCTCAAACACACACACACACACACACACACACACACACACACACACACACACACACTAACTGTGACTCATAATAATGCAGCTCATGCACAGAGTAAGAAATTAATCCTGAGCACACAGTGAAGTCAGCAGCTTACAGCCACACACACACACACACACTCACATACACACACACACACACACATACACTGTATTTCTAAAGCTATTTTATTTAAATTCACTAATTAAATTATAATTTACATGAGATTAAAGTCTTACGGAGGTTCAACACGGTTTAAGGACATTTTTAGAGAGCTGCCACCCCGCCCCTATTGTTGTAACACACACACACACACACACACACACACACACACACACACACACACACACACACACACAAAGTCAAGACAACAGTTAATCCTTCGCACACACGCGCAGGCACACACACACAGTGACAGCAGTGGTGTTGGAGGGAGTGTCAGCGTTTATAAAAGACTGAACAGATGTCGATTGTCCAGCTGCCTCCTTCTACTCTGTGTGTGTGTGTGTGTGTGTGTGTGTGCGATCTTTGTGAGGATCATTTTGAGTTTGAGGACATTTTGTCCGGTCCTCACCTCTTCAAAGGGCTGTTTTGAGGGTTAAGACCTGGTTTTAGGGTCGAGGTTAAATTAGGGGCAGGGCAGGGGCGGAGGGTAATGTAGGCTAGAGGAGGTTAAACCTTCCCTAAATTTTACTGGCTATTGTGCACCATAGTTAAAGTTAAAATAACAGTAGCACATTATGTAGCCCTGAGGTTAGCGCCAACACACACACACACACACACATACTGTACTGACGTTAAAAAGAGGTGAAGTAAAGTTCATGTGGGTATAATAATATATACATAATGTTGGTGCATGTGAAGTAAAACACACAGAACTCCTAACAGACTGGTTAACAGACTGGTTTCCCGTGTTGTTTTCAGATATCACTTTCAGATATAATTAAACCATTTCCACAGGAACACAGAGCTGCTGCAGGCTGATGCTCCTCAATGTGAACTGCTGTTATTTTACAACAGAGAGAAAAAGCAAAAAAAGACTAACAGACTAATGAGATCCATCTTCTCAGTGAAAATAGTTTTTTAATACATTTTGAAATTACACAAATTAACTAATTACTCTACTTCTGAAGCCAATAAAAAATCATTATATCAGAGCAAGGGGTCTGGTTTGCTGTGATTCCATGAAATAGTGCCTCTTTAGTGTCCTTTGATGATCTGAATGGAGCGTTTTAGTGTCCTTTTGTGATCTACAGTAAATGCTCTTTGATTTGGGTTTAAAGGCTCTTCACACACGGGGGGTTTCAGTTACTCTGGGTCTGATCTGCTCATGTTCAAGGGCAGTGGTGTGTTTATACGTTACAAAAGGTCACCAGGGTGCGCTGTCTCTTCTAGCCAATCTGTTTCAATGGATTGCAGGCAGAATATATTAGGAAGAAGGTTTGATGTTAAATCTCTATCAGGTGATGATCAAACAGCAGCAGGTGGTGGAGATAATGTGGAAACTTTCATATCATCTTTTCACCTTTTGCAGCCAAAGATAGTTTTGTGGATGATGTAACACCACTCTGTATGATTGTATGTTTGGACAAATGGGCGGACAGTTTCCTCTTCGGTTGGTTATAAAAGACCAACAGAGCGGTGAGTCATTTTTTACATTACGATAGCAGAAACAATGCTTCATGTCAGTTATAGACGAGTAGCTAGCAAGTATCTCGTCAGAGTGTAAATGACGGTAGACACTAGATGGAATGATTGCTTTAAACTCATCACCTTCAAATCTCTCATTTAAGACTTCCAGGATTCACGCCAATGAAGCCTTTTCATGCAGAAACAAGATAAGTTTGTGATGCGCTTGGCATAATAACCCCAATATCTGTCACACTTTGCAATTATTGGTCAGAAAAATCACAATTTCAGCAGTTGTCAAGAATGATAAAGAGCTACACACACAGGAGTGGCATATAACGCACATTAAAAGACACCTGCTACTACTGTTTACTATGTAAGCCCACACACCGCCTGTGAATGGACGCTCTTCATCGCCTCATCATACTCCATTGTGTTTCCAAGTATCTGACATAATAAAATGTCAATCTCAACACCTGCAACTAACAAGACATTTCCTTATTAGTTCATTCATCCATTATATTTTCCACTTATAATAACTTATGCCAGTTTTTGCACTTAACAGTCCGTTTATAGTCCACACACACACACACACACACACACACACACACACACACACACACACACACACAAAGGGGGTGAAATCAAAGGACCACAGCTGAAAGAGACAAAGAAAGGTAATTGTGCTTCAAATCAAGTGAAATCTCTCTCTCTCTCTCTCTCTCTCTCTCTCTCTCTCTCTCACACACACACACACACAGTCAGCTGAGTCCAGTCATTTTGACTGATGGATAAACCTTTTTTTAATCAATGCAATATAACATGACAGAAGACTTCAGACTTTATGTTGTATGACAAAACATCAAAACAGTTAATAATATCAACACGGTGAAATGTAGATGTTGGGAATACATGTTAACTAAAATCTACATCTGAAAAAAGAATAATGTAATGGAGAATGTTAGGAAAATCAAATATGTGGAATTCATCGTTCATAGAGTATAATCTTTGTCTTTTCTAATATCAGCACTTTTACACAAAAAATGAAAAGTTTCCCCTCAGGCCATTGTCGGTTGAAATATTAAATGGGGAGAAAAGAAACTATAGAGACAGAAGAAGTTCCTCTTCTGAACTGAAGACGCCTTCTGCATGAAAGGCAAAACGTCTCTTGCCCTTCTTGATAATCCTGATTTGACAAATAACCCTGATAACATCAATAGAATGATAAAAGTTCCACTCCTGCATTCAGATTATTCAGATCAAATAAAACTCAAGTTTAGAATAATTACAAATCTATTCAAACATTTAGATTCAGATATATTGGAATAAACTCACTTCTCTAAGAGGAACAGTCAGTTTATTAGTGGTTGCGGCAGCAGCAGTCTTTGTTATAAGAAGCCCATCTGCTGTGTGTGTGTGTGTGTGTGTGTGTGTATTTGTGTGTGTGTGTGTGTGAGTCAAAAAGCCAACAATGACCTCCTCCTCTGCTTCTTCTTCTATCCCACTACATCTGCCACGACCCCCTCACTGTGTGTGACTAACAGCACTGTATGAAGTCACAAGTGTGTGCGTGTGTGTCGGACAGATGGGGCGATGAGTGTGGATTGTCATGGAGATGAGGGCAAACCCTTTCAGCACACACAGACACACACACACACACACACACACACACACACACACACACACACACTCAGGTCTTTATTTCATCTTGTCTGTTATCTTGTCTGATTCCTTCTCGACATACATGCTTTCATCTCTCTACACAATAAATGACACAAACTAGAATTTAGCAGAACCTAATATAACTTATTAACTTAGATACCATTTTAATAGTAAATGTACCACAAGTTTAAAGCACATTTCTAAATGTGTCTCTTCTAATCCGAACAAATCCTGATGGGTTTCAATCAGTTGCTTGGACAGACAGGGGTCACATATTCAAACCTGAGATGTTAGACTTACAGCCTAACACATCACCTGCTCTTTTATCTCTTCCTTTTCAGTTTTTCAGGTGGAATGGAGCACTGTGGCAGTGAGTGGCAGCAGAACATGAATATTTTATCTACAGTTGAGGAAGACAAGGCAATGCCTGGGTATGTTACAAAACACCAGCGTTTATCACATCTTCCTTTTCTTTGCCAACTTTCCCTCAGCTCAGACTAAAAGTCTGGACACACCAGTTTTTTAAAATGGCAAAATTTGGTTCCAAAGGCATAGCAGCGATCAGGAGATTTGCTTGAAATTTATATTTGGTGAGTTTTGACCCATAAATTTGCATCATTGACCAACAGCAAGCTGTCTTGACAGTGCTGACTTTGAGGGGACGGAGAGCTGGAGAGCCCAAAGTGGAGGACGCCACTGTAGCTTATTAGCTGTGTTGCACCATCCACTTTTTAAATTTAAAGGGGACATATCTTGCACATTTCCAAGTCTATATTTTTAACCAGGGCCACTACTGGAATATCTTTGAAAGATTTACAGTTTTAAAAACTCCTTATTTAACTCATACTGGCCCTTTGCAGCACCTCAGTTAAGCCTCTGTCTGAAACAGGCCGTTTTAGCTCCTGTCTCTTTAAGGTCCCCCTCCCGATGAGCCCACTCTGTTCTGATTGGCCAGCTCCTGGAAGCTGCGTCTTGGGACACTACCGCCAATTCCAGATGCCTCGTCAACAAACCATGAAACAAACTTTATCCTTTTAGAAGGATTTCACTACTTTTTCTCATTCTTTACTCGAAATGTCAGCCTCTCGAATACATCCGTACATGTTGGAGCTGGAACAGTGGACAACGCAAACAACACATGGAAAAACCTTAGCAACAACGTTAGCAACCTTAGCAACCAAGGCTACAGAAGTCAATCCAGACCCACCCATTTCGCCTATTCTTGTTTTGTTTTATTCGTTTTTTATCTTGTGTTTCCACTCAGTTTTTGATGTAAATGTTCTGACTTGCGCTCTAAATATAAAACTTATTCTTCTTCCTTCCTTCTTCCATCCTTTCTCCTCACTTTAATGTTCAAGTCAACATACAGTACGTCCCAGAGTCATTAATGTCTGCTGTGGTTAAACATACTTAACCTACTTGTGTGTGTGTGTGTGTGATCTGCAGTGTTAAATAAATCATCAGAGGCAAAGTATTCCATTGACAATAATGTAAATATAATGTAAAAGCAGTGACTCGTGAATACATGTATCTGCGAGAATGAGGACAAAGTCACTGAAAGCTGAAACACATGCTCTCCTTCTTCTTCTATCATTAACAAGACGTTCTTAATAAATCACGCTGGTTTTTGATCTGCAGAGATGATGACTTATAGAGACTTGGACTATGTTAGCTGATTCACTTTGCCGCTGCTTCACATCAAACACCTGAGCATCAGAGAAAAGGTCATTTATATTATCAGAGGTTCATCTTCATATCAGTATGTGGCAGTATTTCTGGACTGACACTACCAATTATCTTTTCTGATTCACTGAGAAACACCCGCCGGCCATGTTGTGGTGTGTCACACAGGACACGTCATACAGACTGAAGTAGTACTCCTGGTTCAGGATGTGCAAATCCGGTTGATGTGTGTCAACCTGTGATCACTCAGCATTTGAATTGGGGGGGTGGGCAACATCCGACTTCTCTTTCAAACTCTCCTTTTTCCTTCTTTACATAACCAGTCCGTCACTCTGAATACCTTCAGGGAGACACTGTATGGAAGCGTGCACCATTATCCCCATTTATAGAACTCATCCCATTTACACTACTTGGTTGGATGGCTGTGGCTCAGGAGGTGGAGCGGGTCGTCCACTAATCAGAAGGTTGGTGGTTTGATCCCAGATGTAAAGGACTGGATGAAAAGCTAATTCTGTTTATAACAACTTTACAACACTATGTTCAAACCATACAAGTCAAATCATTCCTTCTTGATTTCTGTCACAGTAGAGCTCTTTGATGATAGGGCTTTTGGTATTACATTATTTCTGGTCCCCTAATAGAACTACTGACACAGCTAAATTTGGTATTTCCAACATCAGGCTTTGCAGTGTGAAATTCTTCTTTTATTACTCTTGGCTGACATTTCTGTGAATGAAACTTGCCTACAAACGGAGTGGAACAAGTAGCCAATTTGATGGCAATTTTATGGTCAAAACTCGCCAAAGGGTGGCATTTATTGAGTTGAAACCAGCATTTACCAACGTGTTCGTGCAAGCAAACTTCATAGAAATCATTAATGATTGTCTGAAAATACAAAAAATATTCTTTCATTAGGCTCAGTAGTAGTTTCCTCCAACCTGTGGCACCTTGGTGACATAAACCTACGTCTTCACACTTTGTCATGTGTAGAAAATCTAACTTGTACATCTTGAGATATCTCACACTGGACCAAAGAATTAGATGGATTACAAGACTGTTTGACAAATGATTGAAAGGTACTTCTTAATAATAAATTCTCAAAAGCAGAAATCAGCTCTGGCAGCGTCTCTGTCACCTGCTGTGAGCATCTCTCAAACAGAAACATGAGAGGAGCTGCCGGGTAAAACGGAGCCTGGACTGCAGCCAAACAGCCGTCAGAGTGGGAGGACGATACCTCGGATGCCAAGGCTGCACGGAAAACCTTGTTAGTAGGAATGGGACAAAAAAATCGATATTGCAACATATTGCAATAATTCCACTTGTGATACGTTATCGATACACTGGCACTAAGTATCGATACATTTATTTTAAACACAGGACTCAGAATTGATTCAGCTACTTTGACTTACCATTACCAGAGCACCACTACCCTCCACCTCCTCATGGAGGCGCTGAACAGACTGGTGACAGTCAGATGGATGGTAATTGTAGGTCAAAATGTCGAAGAAATGCAAGCAAAATAACCAGCCATGAGCCACTGAGCTACTGTCAGACTCTCCGTGTCAATGCTAGAGACACACAGAGTCCACTGGAGCTTTGACAGTCACTAGAAGCACATTCATGACCCTTTAAAAAAGTTTCTGTGTGGCACCTTTGTTGTAGCTCAGCTAGCAGCTCTACAAGAGGCTCTCTAAAGTGTGTGTCTGTGTGGGAGTGTCAGTACATAGCCCTGCTGTTTATCATGTTAATGTTACTTTATGTTACCGTTGTCAGCCCTGAATATCGTGTAAAGCTTTGAATATAGCGCAGTTAGTTATGGCGATGTTAGGGCGGGTTGTGTGTTGTGTTTACTGCCACAGACGTCGTCTCTCTGTTGTCTCTAATCAGGCTTAATAACACAACCAGCAGCTCTGTGTGAGAACAAGTAAGTAAGTAACTTTATTTATATATATTTATATAGCACCTTTCAACAGCAGAAACGTCACAAAGTGCTTCACAGAGGAAATAAAGCGTAAACATACAAACAGACATAAAACAATAAAAACAGAATAAATAGAAAATAGAAAAATGACACAAAGGTAAGTCTGAACAAATGGGTCTTGAGCTGCTTTTTAAAGGTGTCCACAGAGTCCATAGATCTTAAATCCAATGGGAGAGAGTTCCAAAGTTTAGGAGCCACAACCTCAAAAGCACAGTCTCCTTTAGTTTTAAGCCTAGGTCTAGGAAGAACCAGCAAACCCTGATTAGAAGACCTGCTGGTAACATAGGTCCACAGTAGATCTCTAATGTAGGCAGGTGCCTGACCACGCAGAGCTCTATAGGTGATCACAAGAACTTTGAATTGGATTCTGAATTTGATGGGGAGACAGTGAAGAGCAATCAGTGTCACATGAGACCTTTTGGAGGACCTGGTGAAGAATTTAGCAAGTGGCACAAACTGAGGCTACAGTTAGCAGTGTTCTGATATTTATACTTGGTGGCATTTCTTTACTGTGAAAATAATGTACTGTTGATAAGCATTGTACATTATCTGACTAGTTCCTGCTCTTTGAAATACTTTTGAAATATTGTGATATATCATATATTATTTCTTTGTGATATATCGTGTATCGCATTATTGCCATTGTTGTGTTATATATCGTTATCATGGGAAGAATATCATGATAGCATTACATTGTGAGTTCATCTCTGATTCCTCCTACTTGTTAGACTGTCCAATCTGTTCATAGAAAAACTACATACTGAGAGATGACAGTTGGTATGAGTCAGAGCAGAGAGGCGCATTCGTAGTGCCTCAATGATGTAAAAACTGTTTTAAATTTGATGTAAATTAATGTTAATACCACTACAGTTATGAGTTCATCTAATATTGATGTAAACACTGACACATTCAGAGGACTGATTACTTGGATTTCCTGGCAGACAGCTGTACATATCCTATTAAGATAGTACACTGACTGAAATCTTTGTGTTATTTAGTTTTTAATCTAATGAACGAGTTGATTTACATAGAAGACACAAGGAGTTTCCTCACCTCACTGACAGATCCCTGTATTGTACCTAAGGGGAGAACAAAACTTAATAAATGTGATTTGAAGTCTGGGTGGAAAATTAAATGACTCGTAAAGACCAAGGTAGTTTGTTGAATATGAATGAGGGCCACAGTGGGAGGCGTTCAGTTCGCTATAGGAGCTGCAATTAAAACTAATCCACACACGTTTAAAATGTCTGATTCAGAGCCAAAACTTAAGGAGGAGGAGGGGAAGCGTTGCCAGCTGCTGTCAGAGCACAACAGCACAACTTTAAAATACACAGTAAGTACATCCAGATCAAAGGAACCAGGCTAACAGTTACTAGCATCTCATAGAGGTGTTCATTACACCCCAAAATACAAAAATCTATTGGATATTTGATTCTGTTGCATCATCTTTTCAGTTTTAGAATGTAATTTCTATATGCATACATGGACAAATACTACATGTCTGCATCAGTTAGTATTCATGTAGTTTAGTGTGACGGAAGCAACCTTTCGACCTGTTAAGGCCTCTACACATTGTGTGATTGCAGCAACCTTATAGGTCCATGTCATACTGTGTAACATGAATCTAATAAAATCGTGGTGTCAGTCTGTGTCAGATTGTATGATGTCAGTTTTGAGGCATGTCAAAACACTACTGTGCAAACGTTTTCAGCACTTTAGATGTTTAAATTCTTTTCCATGGACATTTGTGTCACAATTTCAGTCTTGGTCTCAGAACCGTTGCTCCCTTAGTTAGTTGGTTTAATCATCTGCTTGACAGTTACACCTGGCTGTTAGTAGAGTATAAATATTTAGTAAATCTCTTCTTAAGAACCAGTTCATCTCATGCAACCTTAATTCAGTGATAATAAATCTCACACTTACTAAGTTTGAAAAGCTGGTGCACACGACTCCTGATGATTTAGCTATTCTTAGAGCCTTAAGATGTTTGTCCTGAGGATGACACTGTACAAAAGGTCAAAGAGTCATGAGGTTCTCTGGGGAACAGGATTGGGATTTCACAATGTGCATGGCAATTTTATGATGATCTGTCCCATACATTTGATATTTCTTGCATACAAGTGGAAATTTTGTCCTGGTGATGGATCTGACCATGCGTTGTATTGATATCTCATTCTTTTTTAAAATATTAGATAGAAAGACCAACCAACCGCAGCATCATGTTCTGAAAGTATCAGGAGTTTAAGTTTCACTTCCTGCTAACCCAAGCTGATGAAGTTCTACGACATCAGACAACTTCCTGCAAACTGCAGTTGATCAAAAGTCCGATGTAAAATAACAGCAGTGAAAGTATTATCATCATCAGTGATAGTAATTAATCATCCTGCGATGTCGGCACTGTGTCATCATGCAGCCGCACTGTCACCTCCTGCTGCTGATGCAGTTTGACGTCGCTGCTGCAGGCGGTGAATTAACATCATGACCGGACGTTACACGCAGCCAACCTACTGATGTGGCTGCAGGCACCGCACTGCTGCGGCAGCGTGTGTGACTGTAGCTGGTTAAGCCGATGTGACATTTTTCTGAAGTTTGGTTCCATTGAAATAAACTGAGATGTGAAAGTTTTCCAGGTCAGTGAAGACGGTACGCTTTTAAATACAGCGACCGGTTCTCTGAAGATCATGACCTCTCTGACATATCCTGGGTCATGATGAAGACTGACAGGGTCGAGCTGACTGACTCAGTGATGTCATAGAAGCTGTACCTCTGACCTCTGTTTCTCTAGGGAAAGACGACAGAAGAGATATTTGCTGGGTTCAGAGTATCTGTAAAGGACCACACCACAGTTTAAATACATTAGCTACGAATCCAAACTTTCCATCCCTGCTGGTCATTTTCCAAATCTTCCACCAGAGATCCATCTCCTTCCTTCCATTGGTTTCAGATTGTTTTTTGTGGGTTTTTTTTTAATGAAAATCCGCCTGCAGATACTTGAAACCTACTGCAGAGAGATGATCCATCACAGTCAACAAATCACATCATGCGGATACATTAAAAAGGTGATAAACTGATCTTCTTTGACAAAGTGACTGCTGGTACAGAAGTAAAGTACATGTCATGTCCCTATTTAACTAATTCAGTGAAGCTGTAAAGAGTTGTCGAAGCGCAACTGGAAAAGAAGGTCAGATGTACTATTTAATTAGTGTTCGCTTTGATTTCTCTTACATATGCTAATTAGTCATTTATGAATTGAGTTGCTGACATGAAGGTTTGAATATCTGATTATTAAGTTGCGTGAACTGTCTTTATTTTTGGAATGTGGTATCGTTGGAGAATGTGTGCAGCGCATTCTGGATCTGGTTTATATTCTTTTGGGGTTGTCCATGCAAGCATATTTGTATGCATGACGCAGTGATCAAAGGTCACATTATCATGATGTTGAGATGCAGTTGAGACCTGACATGGTTTTTAAAAACTCACACTCCACAAAAAAGCTGCTGAACATAAATTAATGTCTAAGAACTACAGAGCCACAGGAACTAAACTCAGGTCCAAGAAACTCTTGAAGGACTCAGGACTAGAGGAGCAGAGTCTGTCAGTGATTGGTCAAACACAGATGAAACAACATCAGCAACTTGTCTACAGCAATAAACAAAAATAGTGTGATGTGAGTTTCCTCTGTGTGTATATGTAGTCTGTCCTCTTCCTAGGTCTCCATGGTGATAGAGCTTGCATCTGTTTTTGGCGGCACCTAGAAGTTGCTCGATATCCTCCAGTCTTGATATATGTTATTAATCCATCTATAATTTTGTCATCCTGTTTATTCTTGCTGTATTACTGTAATTTTGCTTTCTTAGTCTATCCTTTACACATCTATTTCCTGTCTGTCCATCCTGGGAGAGGGATCCCTCCTCTGTTGCTCTTCCTGAGGTTTTCTAACGTGAGTTGTTTGTTATTCAAATTGAGGGTATAAGGACACAAGATGTTGTATTACTGTGCAGCCCCCTGAGGCAAATTTATGATATTGTGCTATACAAATAAAAACTGACTTGACTTGACAAGAACAAGAAGTGAAAGAGAAAGATGGTTATACATTAAACTAAAGTAGAAATGAAGGACAATGAAATGCTCTAGAGTTTTCAGTCTCCTTTTCCTTCATTCATTACATCAAAAACATTAGAGTCAATCATAAGTACAGAGGACAGCAGATGAATTTGTGTTATTTCTTCATGTGTGGAAACAAGATCATTTTAGTTCCTGATGGCTTTTTTGACCAAATAGTTCTGGGAAACTAGGAATTAAAAGACCATTTTGAATAGTCCTGTTTGTGTTTCCAGCATATTTAAAGAATGGAAGAAGAATTACATAGATGTCAGGAAGTACTATTCACAGAACAGGGAGTTTTTTGAGGGTTGGGAACTAATATTAGTTCCTGGTTCCTCTGATTGAAGCACAGATAAAGTTCCTGAGAAAGTTCCTGCAAAAGTTCCTGTGGTAGAAAGAGGCTGTAACTTTGATTTCTATAGAAATGAACTGAGAGCAGCTGCCTGGAAAGACTCTACAACTGATGGATGATTTACAAAAATCATCAACACAAGTGGAACTGTTTTCTTTTTTCCATAGTTGTCCTCAAGAAAATAAAATGCTTGAGGACAACTATGTCAAAAAGTAAACATGTGAACAGTTATATTTATTTAATTTACATATTACATGAATATATACATATATAATAATATATACATATTATGTTAAAATATAGAAAATGTATAATACATTTTATATTGATCAAATCAGCTATGGTCTAGAAATAGTGTTTATAATCCAATGATACAACCAAACACACCCACACACACACAAAAAGGCACATTAAACATATTTGGTTGTTGCTAAGCGCCCAATCAGCATGCAGTATTTCACATGTTTAACTATTTAACGACGACACATGTTCTCCATTAGAACCACAGAAGAAGAACTCGACTCGACTCAATGAGGCCTGCAGCGGAGGGGGAGGGGCCCCCGTGTGTGTGTGTGCGTGTTTACATAAATCATGGTTGTCAGGTGAAAACCTCGTATAGTGGTAAAATCCTCCATCTCCTGAAAATAAATCATCAAAACAAAGATTTACATCACGGAGATACATGGTTTGCATCTGACAACAGATCTGTGTGTAGGACTGCTTGTTCAGTAATGTATGTGTGTGTGTGTGTGTGGTGTGTGGTGTGTGGTGTGTGGTGTGTGTGCTGCATGCAGGACGCATCACTAATCTTTATAAGTGGCTATAAATCCAGCTCGCTGTGCTGCGGCGCCGGGCGGCATGCTGCTGCTGCTGCTGCTGCTGCTGGGGGGAGGTAGGCAGAGAGGAAGCAGGGGGGTTCGGTGAGCGTTCAGGGTTCATTGGTTTCTGGAGTCCTCCTCGCTCGCTCGCGTGACGCCACGCCTCATGATATGAATATTTATGAGAGGAAACTGCTGCAGTTGAGGCAATTGATCTCATCTGGCGAGAGCTGCGGCGCTGCACAGGAAGTGATCGTGCCTCACGCCGTCCTGGATGTTTCTGGATTTCATCCAAACATGGCCGACTGTTTTGTCATCTCCCGACCTCAGCGGCTAGATCGTCCTGTTTGTTTACAGCAGAACAGGCGAATGAAAATGATGTAAATTGTACTTAATAACCATGCAGCACCAGCACACCTGCACATGTGTGGCCACGCCCCTGCCCTCTGACCTCGAGATACAGGCTCAGAATATAGTAGTACTGTTCTTTCCCTCTACATGTACAATGCACCGCATGGCCAAAAGTATGGGGACACCTCCAATCATCTGGTTTCAGGCTTTCCAGCAGATGTTGGCACCTGGCTGCAGGGATTTACTCCCATTCAGCCACAAAAGAATTAGGGAGGAACACTGATGTCTAAATGTGATGAACAGGACATACTGCCAAAAATGCAGAGAAGATTTATGTGTTGTTCTGGAGTGCATGGACCAACAACGTTTTTTTCGTCATTTAATTTGGAGGACTAGTTGATGGCAGTCTAAACCCGAAGCCTTACTGAAGCAATCAGCTGGCACATGTTGTATTCATTAGCTATTTCCTGACACCTCTACCTGCTCATGATGATGTTTTGTTAATTTAGTTTTTTTTACTCTCTTATTTGCATGAATTAAATTCCTTTTTCTTCCTTTTCATTATATTTTCTTTAATCAGAACAAAACAGAACAGTCTACAACCCAAAGATATTTAGTTTACTATCATATTTGGCAAAAACAAGCAACAAATACATTTAAGAAGCTGGAACCAACAAATGACTGAAATGATTAACCAATTAATTTTCAGTCAATCAACTAATTGATTAATTGTATAAACAACAGGAAAGTGGCATTATCTCTTCTACTTTCTACGGTTGGCAAACAACAAAACTCTCCATCACAGCCAACATCTGTCTGAAAGCACTATTCCACTGTTTGGATAAATTTGGGTAAATGAAAAGGCTCAGGTTTGATGCATTTACAGATTGAGTTGTTGAATGTAGCTCAGTCTGTGTCTCGAGGCTGTAACATAAAAGTCCTGGGGATGTTCATTATGTTTGTGTGTATGTATCATGCGGTTCAGAATATAAACACTTTACATCCAGGAGGCATGAAAACTGCACGCCTCTGCAAAAAAAAAAAAAAAAAAAAAAGCTTTTCATTTGTTCTCCAATTTTTAATCAGCTCTAAAATTTTTCTGCAGACAAAAAAACAACAACAACACCCACAACAAAAAGCAGCAGAGTAGAAACTACCAAAAAAAAAAAAACAGCAGGCAGGAATAAAATAAGTAAAAACCAATTAATGTAAAAGCCTGCAGGAGTATTAATGAGGAGGATTTAAAGGTGAGGGAGATGTAGTGCTCCTCAGGCAGGTAATGCAGGCTCCTGACATGAATAATGTATGAGTGTCAGAGCAGAGCAGCTGATGTTAAATATAGACAGCTGAGAGCACAAGACGTAAATGAAGCGCTAATGTTCAGAGCCGAGGCAAATTACCGTTCTGTAAATTACTCACATGCCTGTTTTGTTTTTTTTTTGTTTTCTTTTTCCATCCAACCATCTGAATAACGCAGAGACAGAAACACATCCACATACTCACTTAAAATACACACCGAGCCTTTCAAGCTACAAATGCTACAAATCCAGAAACCTTCATTGGAACATGAGATACCAGAGGATGAGAGCAACCTAGTTACAGTTTGAGTTCCAGCTCCTGGAGCAGAACATTTTGTAGGGCTTCTTCACTCTCTTTATTGCCACGGTGTTAATAGCAATCAATATTTTTACAGTGACAATGGATCAAACGACTATGTGAAAAGGGTCACTTGTAGTGAAGAATTATCACCTGCAGTTCCCCTCAGCTTTAGAGAGCTTTTAAGCCTCGTATAGCTAAATATTTTGGTTTCTGGGAATTGATTTTACTGTACTGGTTAACTCTCATAGCGTCCTAACCCTAACAGGAAAGACCTCAGGAAGACAAACAGAACAAGGAACCCTCTTCCAGGATGGACAGACACAGGACCCATATAAATATCAAACTGAACTGAGAGAGTAAAGACACACCTAGATCTGCCATTAAGACATCTGTATTCACCTTCAAAAACCCACAACTGGTCAAAACTTCCAGTGAACTCATGACTCGAACCTGAAAAATGACAGTGAACACTAGATAAAACATAAATCTACCTACTGGCAACAAAAGAGTTTGACCAGTCTATGGAGAACAAGGGAATGTGTTTTGTTGATGAATATACATGAGTATTTCTAAAGGGTTTCATATTTGTCCTTTTTCAGCTATGTTTTGCTTCAGGTCAACCACTAACTGGTAAATGGAGCTCTGCCGTACTAACACACAGGAACCCTCCATGTGTTTGAATTATATTCTCAGATTTGTAAATGACTTCCTGTCCACCGCAGGAGTGAAAAACCAAATTAAGCCGAGCTGAGCAGCAGCTAACACATCGTTTTCACTTGTCCACCTTATTAATCCACCGCTCCTGGCTGCGACTACACACAGAGAGTCTTTTTCATTTGGCCGAGTGATCAACCTCCCAGACCTCAGCGACACACACACTTCATCTGTTACCGGAACACAGCGAGAGTTCAAAGCTGCTCCACAACATACAGTGTGAAGGGTCCAAAGTGTCTTTGTTCCAAGTCAAGACCAACAAGTCCCTAATAAAAATCAACAAGTCCCAAGTAAAGACCAACAATCCAAGTCAACACTCAAAAGTCAAGACAAACAACCTGTGCCAAGACAGGGAAATCCCAAATCAAGAGTAACGTGTAAATTATGTCAAGACTTAAATAACATAACAGTGCAGGTATTTTTTCCTTTTTCCCCATAATGGATGGCTGGATGGATTGATAGATGGATGGATGGAGGACGGAGTAAATTAACGTCTCCTTGGTGTTAAAAGCCTGCTGTGCCTCTAATGGATTGTCTCTGACTTTATTATTCAACTCTGCTTCTTGATGAAAAGGTTTTACTGCTTTGAGCTTTTAGCTTTAATGTGATTCTTGATTAAATTTAACTCCTGTTGCTTCCATTGTTTGTTGTTTTTCTGCAGCGTTTGGAGCCTCGCCAGTGCATTTTGACCAGCTGTCGGCAGAAAGACTGACTCTTAATGAAGCCGTGGATGAAGTAACGTCTGCTTTTTTTTTTTTTTGTAGCTCTCCACTTTATAAAAGCAGAGTAGTGGCACCTTTTATGAACCAGACAGGCATGTATGCCATCATAGTGACAGTGTATCTATGATGTGTTTGAATCCTCTGTTGCATTATCCCACCTCAACAGTAATCTTCATGAATTTTTTTTTATCTTATGATGCTGAGCTGTCAAAACATTGATGCTGATCAGTTCATGATCACAGGAAAACAAAACTTGTCATGTTGTCACATTGCAAAATGATCACAAAATGATTACATCTTCAAATGTAATCTTCATTTTTTTTTGTAATTTACTGGAAATGTTTTCACACATTCTTCACTCTTTCATTTCATTTCTAAGAACATTATCCGTCAGAGCTATGAGAGCGAGAATCAACCTTTGACTTGAATCAACCAACCTTAAGTGAAACATAATTGATCACACTGATTGATTGGAGGAAGGAAGATGCTTCTATGCTGCTGAGCTCTGAAACATCAATCTGGTGATAAAATACCCTGATATTAGCAGAAAGACAGGGAATTATTTCAAGCAGCAGTCGGCTCTTTGCGATCGTCAGACCTTTCATCAGCTGACTGATAGCTAATAGAGGGACAGAGTCTCTGCAGTCTTTCAGATAAATCAATGAGACCCCTCTCCAAACAAATATATCAAAGCATTGATATACTGTTTATCATCCAGCAAATTATGATTAAATGGTTATTATTATAATCAAAAGAGTGACATAGATGATTGCATTATACACGCTTACTCGAGAATCAACAATAATTTCCTTAATGAAGACCTGTTACATTGTGATAATGTTATGATGTTATATGAAAAATGGGTCGCAATTTATTTTAAAGTACACTAATGAAATGTAATAATACTTTGTATCAAATTAGACATAAACAATAAAATAATACAATACAACAATAAATAATATTTTCTTTATTAGACAGTAAACAAACACAGTTATAACCTAATTAGACCCCATACACCTAAATTAGAAAGTGCATACAATGCCGTATTAAACCCAAAATATATTATACTTAGACACTTATTATATCTTATACTCTAATAATATATCTATGGATTGGAGACCATGGATGTATTATAAGAGCTGGATATTGGACCGAAAATGGCGCCTATTCAGTCCAATGAGAATTGCTCCTCTGGCGCATACGCCAAAAAAAGTTTCTAGCTTACGGGTTTGCTTCCATGTTCTGTGGCCCAATAGACTTTACATTGTGATGATTTCACGGATTTTTATCAATTGACCAGGGGGAAAAATTGGCTGCAAGGCTGAGTGGCAGAGCCCTATCCAGCTCTTATGAAACGGAGCAGAATTAACGCTGTTGGTTAAATTTGCTTTTATGTTGGCATGTATGTTCTAAAACACTCATGTTGATGAAGAGCTCAGTGATTTAGAGCCTCTGTTTTCCTGACAGAGTTCCGATAAGGACTGTTGGCAGGCATTAGCAACATTAGCATTAGCCTGCTTCAGCAACTCGATGGAAACTGAAGTGCATCAGATGAATTAAAAGAGTTAAGAGTTCAAATTATTAGTTTATCTACAAGAAGCTGTACTTTTGTAAATCATCCTTTTCTGCGTTTATCCAAATGAAATACTGTTGTACGTTAACGTTACATTAACAGACGACTGAGTCAGACATGGCGTTGGTTGGAGCATTTTAGAAAGTAAAGCTAATATGTGATTTCACTTTACTTTACAGTACATTAATGTTGTAATGTGTCACACATTTGCCTCTAAGACAATCTAATAAGAGTCTTACAGTAAGAAATAAAGATGCAATGTCCTGGCAGCTTCCAGGGGTGTTAAATGGTCTGGTGTCTAAATAGCCTGCAGCATTTGTTGCTAGACTACAGTGCATGGGACCAGCTGAAGAAGGTGTTGGTTTGTCTCAAGTAGCAGATATGTGATTTCACTTTAGTTCATGGTACAGTTCTGTTGTTATGTGTCGCAAATTACCCTCTAAGATAGTCTAATAAGGGTCTAACAGTGGGAAATAAAGATGCAATGTCCTGTCAGCTTCCATAGGCTAATGTTACTGGATAGGATAGTGACATGACATTGCATGGTCTTAACTGGTATGGGAGTAGAACATCGAGGAAGCATGTATTAGGCCATGTATTATTATTATTTTATTAGTATTACTACCTACAGACTCCATAGGAGAGAACATCCAGGCTATGAGGGACATGTGAAGTAGTGACCAGATGTGACCCGATGTGGTTTGACTTTAGTTTATGCTACAGTTTCCTGCTAATGAGCCAACAAATGACCCTGTAAGAAAGTGAAACTATGTTAAATAAAGGCCAAATAGAAGTATTTTTCTCTGAGCTCTGTGTTGTCTAATTAAGCTATCATAGTTTAAATTTAGACCATGTTAGTAGTATTAAATTACAGTACAATTTGGTAGTAAGGGTAGAATAGCATCTAAATGTAGCATATTTTGGATCTGATATGGATTGTATTTGATTTCTAATTAGACTATGATCTTGTAAAATGGTGTGTAATGTGTATTAGGATCTCCTATTTGGTTTCTAATTAGAGTGTAATCTGTATAATAGTGTCTAAGTATAGTATATTTTAGGTTTAATACAGCATTATATGTGGTTTCTGACTACAGCACAATTTAGGTGTATGGTGTCTAATTAGGGTATAACTGCGTTTGTTTACTTTCAAATAAAGAACACATTATTTATAGTTTTTGTCTAATTTGATACAAAGTATTATTACATTTTATTAGTGTACCATAAAATAAAGTGTGACCAAAAAATGTTAGACGAAAAATTTAAACTACTTCAAATGTCAACAATGAACCTTTAAACATTATAAATAGTTTTTTTTTCAATCTTTACTACTGAATTATCCCATCTGGATCTTGGCAGCTGTACAGTGAGAGGATGAAGTTTGGAGAGATTTTAGTGAGTGAATCAAATTTAAACTGTAAAAGCGAAGCTAAAATAAGATTTTGAAAAGTGGAAATTGCACCAAACTATTCAAGTGAAAGTTGTAAAGTTGAAAAATGTGAACCTATCCTTTGAGTCAAAAGAGAAAAGTACAGAGTCTAAGATCTTTAAAATAGAAATGAAATATGTATACAACATTTTCACACAGTATTCAGACTAAAGAGTCAGCAGAGGACCAAAAGTGAGAAGAATCCTTCCACACAGAGACACAGACAGCAAAGTGTTCTGAATGAACAGTGAAACAAATCCTCCTCTGGATACAGACAGAAGATAAATCTGATCAGTCTAAATACTCACAGTGTTGATTCCTACAGCACTGTTCTAATGGCCACCCCCTCTGCACATGCACACACACACACACTCTCATAGGACTTTTTGAGAAGCTTATGGCAGAAAGAATAAAACTCTGTAAACTGGGGCTGATAATCCTCAGATTCACCCAGACAGGCAGAGGATGTGAGGAGACATGCAGGGACAAAGAATAACATGTAATCAGCAGGAGGATTGTGAACGTCACTTTGTGTTGCAGGAAAAAAGCCTTGTAAACAGTTTTTTATTAAAGCTGAATGTCTTCACCTCCTTGAAATCTGCCATCAACAACAGTAAGAATAATGTTTCATACATACACAAGCAGCAATCCGAGGACATCGCTTTGTTTCTTTATGGCTTTAAAGCTTTATTTCCAAACAGAATACAAGTCAGCAGTCCGTCCAACAGTTTGATCCAGAATGAGACATCTCAGCTACTGACAGGATGACATTGTTGTGGATATTAGTCATCCCCAACAATCAGGTGTTGTATTAATTAAGTTAGTGGTTCAACATTTTACCCATCATGCTCTGGGCTGTATGTGACTCTAGTAGGTCAGAGAAGAAGACAGACAGGTTGGTGGTTTCCTTCAGTGTGTGACAGGTTTAAAGAACTCTCTGCTCCGCCAGGTTCACAGTCCAGTGTCGAGTTTAATGATGAATTATGGAGGTTAAAGCTCACAGGGAATAATCTAATAACACCACCAAAACAAAAACAAAGATGATGTACTCACCTCTGTTTCACTCCCTCAAACATTGCATCCATCTTCATTTGGTCGGACACCGAAATGCCCCTGGTGGCAGGAGGAGGAACTACAGAGAGTTTTAAATAGTTTTTTCCACAATCTGCTGTGTTTCTACATTTGAATCTGAATATCTCTCAGCTGACTGAGGATGCTTTGTTCTCAATATCTTCTCGTTAATCAGCACTCACTTCATTCCTGAAGCCTTAGACTTTGCCATGTTGGATCCAGTTCATGAATGGGGAGTGGTCAGACTGAAATTCAGTTGCTTATTAGTTCGGTCTGGTTTCACTTTGTCCTGTGAAATCATTTATGCTCTCTGATGTCAAGCCAAGGAAATGATTTCTGTTTATTCTGTAACTGCAGGTAAAATGATACAGCAGAGAAGAGGGAAACAGACCCCTTGGAAAACCTACCTAAACCCAGCATGCATGAATTACTGAACGGACCCAAACAGAGCGAGAACACCAACACTGGCAGCAGCATGACACCAATTAACAAATTAATTAATTAGCAGCAGCGGTAAGAACAAAGCAAATGAAAGTCCTAGTTTCATCTCCCTCACCGACGATGAAAGTGGACAACTGGACCATAGCATGATAATCATTTTCTAACAAATTTAATTAGTTCACACTCTCTCTGTCTCCAAAAACACATTTTCTGCATGTGATCAGTGTGCTTGGATCCGCTCAGGGATTGATCCACACATTGTCACCTGTAGAATAAACGTCAGGGTTGGTTGTTGGTTGTTAATTGGAGGCACACACAGTCATGCTATCAGCGCTGTGAGGCTGAACTGAGGCACAGCAGTGCATTGAGCGAGTTGCTAATGTTACCATGCTAACATATGCATATGTCACATGATAATGCTAGCATGCTGATGTTTAGCAGCTGTGATGTTTATCATGTTCACATCTTAGTTTAGCGTGTAAGCATGTTAATATTGACTAAACTTTTGCAGGTATTTGACCATAAATCAAAGTATTGGACAACTTAAATTTTTAACCCAATGATGCAGCTGGATGAAAAGTCAGAGGATCAGCAAAGCGATAACAATTCATTGTGAGGGGAACATGGATGTGCGTAACAAATTTCAGTCTGGACAAAAGTGGTGGAATGTCAGAACGATATTGCCATCCTAAAAGTGTGGGTAGATTTTTTTAGCCCTGAGAACTGTCTGCTGAGCTCTCTATCAGGCTGCGTATGACTCCAACAACCTCCAGTGTAATGTGACTGTGGGGCGGACAAACACAGCAGTGAAATCACCTGCTGAGGTTATCAGCTGGGATGAAAGCCTGCAGACTGTTGACTTTCTAGTCTGAACAGACAGAACACCTGAACACACCTGTGAAAATGTCTGCTGGTGTAAAATATTCAGTCTTCTTGTGTGTGTGTGTGTGCAGTATCCATACAGATAAATGCTCGGTCTGGGTAAAGTATTCAGCTGAGGATTTTACAGCTGTTGTACAGCTGTTGAAAAAACACCAACCACACACACACACACAAGCATCCTCACACTGAGTGAGAACTTCTCAGCTGATCCAGCAGCCACCATGTGTGTATGTGTGTGTGTGTGTGTGTGTGTGTGTGTGTGTGTGTGTGTGTGTGTATGTGTGTGTGTGCGCTCTCCTACCACCAATTAGCTTAATTAAAGTGTTTGGACATAATTTATTGACAGCATTAGACTCACAGAGAGAAAGAGAGAGTCAGTCCAGCCAACACATCCTTATAATTAAACGTCCACATAGGTTGATTGTACCTGGCCTCCACAACAAGCCATAGGAGCGTTTCCAAAACCATTACATATCACTGGTGTGACAACGCTGTGGTTACGTCTGTTTAGGGTTAGGGGAAGATCATGGTTTGGGTTAAAATGATCACTTGGTTTATGCCTCCTTAAAATTACGCAACCTTCATCATGGCAACAGTAAACACCAACAATGTTATCATCATTGTTACGTTTTTTAAAAAAATGTCCCAACTTGCGGTTGGAAACGGGAAGCAAACAACAGTCTCCTGCAGCTAAGTCCACGTTTTGCCATCTATCTATCTATCTAGCCATCCACCCAACCCAACCCGCCACCTCCTAATAGGGCAAATTGTCACCTTATATTGACGTCATCTGAACTGCATCACTTAACCGGGTCATAATTACTACAGCCGCTAGATGGCATAAACATAACTATAAGTCATTTTTGCCAGCTGAATTTTGGACCTATACTGTTGTTCTCCTCATGAGGACGGGCTGGTCCAGCAGCTCTCAGATCTGTCTGTTCAATAACCAGAATCAATAAGCAAAACAACAAACATTAACTGATTCTTAAATGCTGCTCTGGTACATTAAATGTGAACTGAACCAACAAGGATTCATTTCAAAATCCACTCAGATGATTTGTTGGTGAAACAGATTTTATATTTACAACATAATATGTGACAAAGGTGATATTTACTTATTCTATTAAAGGACTAAATACCTATAGCATACAATACTAAATGAATGAGGGTTTACAAGATGGACAGGCAGGATACTTGATGTTGTTTACTGTGTGTTCTAAGACAGTGAGAAGCTTCAGACTAAATATCTTTAACTGGAATAAATAAAACCCAGAAATAACATGTAAAATCCCATATTATGGCCCCAATAAAACCATTAAAACCAGCTTAAACTAAAAGAACGTGTTCCTCGTAAACCAGTCAGTCAGAAAAATTCACTAAAACCTGCTCAGAGTAGCAGCCCGAATGGAAATCAGGTTAAATGCAATAAAGACCCCAAACACACTCAAAACCTGATCAAACCCAGACTAGTTAAAGCTGGCTATAATAAAAAAAAGCAAATCTGAACATTACTAATAAACACACAGTAACTGTATCACTGTGTGATACTGAAAGTGGAACAGCAGCAACATCCAGTAACATCCACTAAAACCTGCTCAAAGCAGCAGCCTGAATAGAAATCAGGTTAAATCCAGTAAAACCCCATGAAACACAAAAACCTGGTCGAACCCAGTAAAGATAAGCAAAATCTGGTTTGAAAAACACAGTCAGACTCACTAAAACCTTCTCAAAGCAGCAGCTATAAAACAGGATCAATACATGACCCACTGAAACCTGCTGAGGCCCCATTTAAACCCACACTCAGAAGTCAGACCCCAGCTGCCTGAACCCAGTTGGTACAAGAAAATCATCATTCTGGAAGAAACTGAAGGGAAAAGAAAAGCAAAATCCTGGAAGATTCAGTAAAACCTGCTCAAAGAAGCTGCCTCAGACACGACCGCACTGGCAGGGTATCCCCACAAAAAACCTATCAAACCCAGCCAAATCTGATCAAAGTCAGCAGCTTGGACAAACCTGAATAGTATAAAACACATCATTCTGAGTGATACTGAAGGTGAATCAACAGCTAAATCTATGTGAAATTTTTACCAAAAACCTGCTCAAAGCAGCAGCTACATAATCAGACTGCTGAAGCCCAGTGAAGTCAGTTTAACCCAGTAAACCCAACATGGTCATACTTGCAAAAATCAGGTGAAATATATAATAAATCTCCTCAAATCCAATCAAACCCAGTACAACACAGTAAAGACGTGGTGGAAGCCAGTCAAACCAGCAGTCTAAACCTGCTCAGTCCCAGTAAACCAGTTATTTTAGGTGATGCTGAAGGTAAAACTGCAGCAAATTCCTGCAAAATTCACTAAAAGCCACTCAAAGCAGCAGCCTAACACATGATCAGAGCAGAGAAACCTGCTGAAGCCCAGTCAAATCTATTTAAACCCCAGTCAAACCCTGCAGCCTACAACCTGATCACGCTGAGTAAACCCCGGTAAAACCCCCGTTAAACCCGGTCAGACCCGGGTCCTCCCAGGTTAGAGTCAAGGTTTAAAAAGCAGCCAACAGGGAGACGCAACAAATGTGTACATTGTCGTTGGGGTCTGCGGCAACCAGCAACACCCCCCCCCACTCCTCCACCCCTCCACCCCAACACACACACACAGTCACACACTGCGGGATGGAGGCAGAAATCACGCATAAATTTCTTTTTTTTTTCCACTCACCATGCGCTGTGGAAAGAGCAGCCAGCAGCCAGCAGAGCAGCAGCAGGTAGAGTCCTCCAGTCCTCCTCCTCCTCAGCACCAGCACCTCCCAAACATCACCAATACATCCAACCAAAACCAGCTCCATGCTGCCCTGCTCCAGTCCCGATGAACCCGAGGAACCACAGGAGAACACACACACCCGCAAATCCTGCTGTTCTTAGATTTTTTTTTTCTTTTAAATAAAAAAATCCTCCACAGAATCCAATTATCACTTCAATATAAGAAAAAGGAAACCCCCACAGGGTTGTGAGTCAGGAGGATGATTAGGAGGAGAGGGGGGGTTGGAGAGGGGGGTAAAACAACCTCTCCTCTCCCCAAAAATAACCCTCCCCGGTCGGGCTTGGATCCCAAAAAAGAAAAGAAAAAAAGAAAAGAAAAGAAAAATCCAAAACAGACGCAGTTAATTTCCTCCTTTCTGAGATGAGAATAAGTTCCAGGAACTATGAAGGCAGAGTCTCCATCACTCCTGCACGGTGCGGCTGATTCCCATTCATACAGATGGAAGGACGGTTCAAATCCACGCTGCCTTCCCGGAGGTCTGCTCCGTCTGCCGGGGAGGACGGATGGAGAGAGACGGTAGAGGAGTGATGGTCTATACAGCTGGAGAGAGAGAGAGGAGGTAAAGAGACCTAGGCAGAGCGTGGAGCCATTGATCTAAAGAGGCTGGAGGTAAAGCTCGGAGCTGGAGCTGAGGGGGAGCGGGGCGGAGCGGGAGCTGGAGACCGGCAGAGGAGGGAGAGCAGCGGGGAGAGATTAGCTGAACTCTCCTGCCCTCTCTGGTGACACCGGGAACTTTAACACTTCTACTACAGCTGGGACAGCAAAATACATGAATATTTACCAGTCTGCTCTGCTAGACACAGATGTTCATGTTGTGTATTTAAAATGTTAAGGCTATGTATTCATGTTAAGTATAATTTGAATTGTACTCTATGGAAGCCTATTACTGTCAAGACAAATAAAAATAATCATAGCGTGTCAATATTGAGATATACAAGTCAAAATGATAGTAGAGCAAAATTTGGACTTGTATTATCTCAATTTTTTTTCAAAGTGAATGATATCTCATAATGTTTACTTAGTAGGTAGAATATTGCTTTTTCTCATATATTTAATTTATTTTGCTTTTTTTATTTAAACATAAAGTGTTTTATGTAGAATCTCAGACATTTATTCTCATATATACTTTACTTTTTTTCGACTATCCCATAAGTTTGACTTAGTAAGTCAAAACTAATTATTATTAATTTATCTTTAAATTACTATCCCATATATTTGACTGAGTGTGAGTTCCTAGTTTTATAATTTCTAACTCTTTTTTTTCTTTTAAATTTGAATTCCTGCCTGTGTGAGTTTATTAGAGATATAAAGTTTCAGACAAAGGTCCATGACTGACTGAATGAGATTTTCCGGCACCCCACCTGACTATAATTTTTACATTATGAGAAGGGTTTCCTCTCCCGGCTCCAGAGATCTAATCACCAGATACCTTTACTGCCTGCCCTAATGTAATTGAACGGACTGTTGATGTGTTCTTTATGGCTCCTTGGGTGTGCTTATGTTTAACAGACCTAGCATGCTGATTAACATCATTTTTCCCACCATGACCAACACTAAAGTCCATCCTACACACCTTGCAAAACGCATGGTTGTTTCCTAACATGCTTTTTGTCAGGAATGTGAAAATGGTATTTAAATATTCACACAGAGAGTTTCTTTCTTTCTTTGCTGGTGTCTCACCTATTTCTTTAAAGGTACAGTTACCGAGGTCAACAACCTTTTAACAGCTTATGAAGAAAACATCATGTTAGTAGAGTTGTTGTGTAGTGTTAGTGCCTGTATTAAAAAGTCTGTAAATCCTTTTATAGCAGGTTTCAGTCTTGTGCTTTGACTTTTGTTAATGGGGATGCCCTTGAATGTATATTTGGATTTACATTTGGACATTCTGCAAACAGATTGTGCCTTTAAAAATATTTACCAGAACAGTAATTCATCTACCAGTTTTCCTGCTTTGAATTTGTTCATGTCTCTCCATCACCTGACGCTCGAGCTGCCTCTATGTGTTTCTCTTTCCTTCTTAAACTTCTTATCTAAATTTTGAATCAGTTGCATATTCAATATTTTCTCCTTGTTTTTCTTTCAACACCACTACATCCTGCAATTCTTCCTCACTTCTCTCTCCTGATTCCCTCACTCACTCTCTGGAAATGTAAAAAGGCTTCCTTTTAAAAATATGATTGTCTTGCTAAAATCACACGTGGACACTTCAAATGTAGTTCTCCTCAACAGTTAAACCACTATTCTAAATCAGAGCTCCGGGTGTGTTAAATTCAAATAAGCATAGCGACAATACTGGTGCTTCAGGTTCTGTTAGCAAATAACTCACCTAACCATTAAATTGACTACAAACTTTGGAACTTCTCTGATCAATATCAACCTTTGTTTAAGACTGCCTACACTCTTCACACAAACACACACAGACACACCAACGCACGTCCGCAGACAGACACGTCACACAAGAAGTTACAAACCAGGTAAACTACAGCACAACAGTGTGTGTTTCTGCTCTCGGTGCGAGTCTGATCAGCTGATAACAAACCTCCCTCTCTCTCTCTCTCTCTCACACACACACACACACACACACACACACACACACACACACACTCAGACACAATTATCTAATTACTGATTATCAGACTGTGAATTCACAGCAGACTAAACACTGAAGCTCTGTCTGTGTGAGTGTGTGTGTGTGTGTGTAGACCAGGTATTCTTCATGTTGTGGGGACATAAATCTGTTTATACAGACTTGCCTCCTTTATGGGGACAAAAAGCAAGTCCTCTTAACCTAAATCATTCATTTTAGGGTGAAGACTTGGTTTAAAGTTAAGGTTAGTTTAATGTTATGTTAAGGTTAGGGTAAGGGTTAGGGTTAGGCAAGTAGTGGTTATGGTTGAGGTTAGAATAAGTCTCCAGGAAATTAATGTAAGTCAATGTAATGTCCTCTGAAGTGGTGGAAACATGACTATGTGTGTGTGTGTGTGTGTGAGAGAGAGAGAGACCCTTGCTAACAAAGCTCTCTTTATCCCACATTGAAAACCCTCCAATAGGAGCCAATTAGAACACAATACAGTTGATAGCATGTATTTATCAGGCTGCTGCCTCACCCTTCCATCCTCCTCTGGCCGCCTCTGAGTTTCTGAAGCCTCTTTAACATTTACATCTTCACTCTGATGTATTCAGGCAAAGATTTCCTCTATGTAGGTGAGATGATGTGTGTGTGTGTGTGTGTGTGTGTGTGTGTGGGAGGGGGGGGATCTGAATCTTTGGACTGATTGAAGATGTATCTCTGTTCACCTTAAAAGTGGTTTAAAACCACTGTGGCCAATTACACCTGTATTTACTTTGTTGAAACTTGCACAACTTTATTATAAATTCCATTGGCGTTCGCAAAGTTTGCAAAGCATTTCAGGCTGAACTTTTGGGAAACTGTGTCTAAACGACGTACAGGACATGTAGGATATTTCAACTTCTTCTTCTTTCCTCCTCAGTTTTACCTTCTCCCTCTGTGTTTTCATTACAAAGATCAGCAGCTCAGATATACCAACACAACAGTGGAAGACAATGTGTGTGTGTGTGTGTGTGTGTTCATCTCTGAACGGATATTAATGTCAGACGGGAAATTAAAAGCCAGGTTTGTGAAAACTGTGTGTGTGTGTGCGCATGTGTGTGTGACCAGTGTGTGTGGTGCAGCAGTCTGTGTTGGCAGCCTTACAAATATGAGTGCACATGAACACGCATATACTCACACACACATACACACACACACACACACACACACACACACACACACACACACACACACACATACTGTCTGAGATTTGTAAGCTGTGATGCATCTTGGTGTTGTTAAGATACCTCTCCAGTAAAACACAGCAAACTGGCACCTACGTTACCCACAACGAAACTCTAAAGCATGAGTTTTATGTTTGATGAGTTTTTGACTGTATCCAACGCTTTGAAACAGTGAACCATTGTCAATGCAATTGCTTCATATTGATTCAATGCTTCAGAAAGCTTTGTTTCCCCCATCACTACCCAGCAAACATTTCAACATTGAAAAATAGTTGAAACGACATCTAAACTAGATCTAGATGCTGTCAGGGGGTTGAAATATATGGACAAAATGAAAGTTGAACCAACGTCAGGTTGCAACGTCGACGTCGTCTCACCTGCAGTCTTCAATGTCTCCACAACATCAGGTCACGACATAGAAGCCATCTCAATGTGTAGTCTTCAACTTTTAAAAATGATTCCATTTCCTGACATGTTTAGTGAATTACTGTCTTGCAAGAATGTCACCAATGCTTATGTTGATATCAGGACTAAACACAACCACTCAGTATTCAAGAATTCCTCATTACAATATAGTAATTATTATATATTAACAGCGCTGTATATATATCTTAATTATAATACACATGTGACTGTACAGTATATTAATTAATTAAAAAGACCATCTCATAGAAAATCCAACAGTTGAATGCTGCATTATTCTTGCTCTGGATGGCATCCTGGACTACCAACACACTACACAAAACAGCCTACATTTGCCATTTTTTTTATTGTTGAATTTACAGTATGCAGATGAACTTATCTATATCTCCTTTTCAACCACAATTACAAAAATATATTGAAGATATTTTAATTAAGATGTTATTTGATAACAGATAAAGTAAAGAATGTTCCTAACATGCCCGCAGTGACTGCATTTATTCATAAATATAATGCATTGAGAGGTTTTGGTAAAAGTGGTACAGTTGACACACATGGCACAAGTATAAACAGTTTAGTTGATTTTATTTGTGCAAAAACATCCATAGATACTAACTTGACATCTCATTCCAGAGGGCAACACCCCCTCAACATACTTTGGCTGTGCTCAGAGAGGTTGCACTAAAAGTTATAACAATATGACACTCCTGATATTAACATTCCACGATAACCTTTTTTCTGACTGAATTAGTATCATTGTACTGGTTCTTTAAGTTTGATGCATGTAGAATAATCCACTAAACTAAACTAATCAAAAAGAATCTGGACTGCCTGATGCTACCACTACCTCCATCTCCCTCCCTCTACCTCCATCTCCCTCCACCCCCTGCTTTTCCCGGAGCATGCTTTAAGTGGTCAGACATGGCATGCTCTATGTCGTGGGTTGCGCTGTCAACGCTCCATCTTTTCACAGCACCTGCGGAGAGGCTAAACAAACAGTTCCTTGAGATCTGTCAATTCTTTCAACATTGGCCCTTTGCACAGCAGCCATTTTGATTTGTCACAGACGGTTTAACCATACATAGAATGATGGATATTCAATGAGTAATGGTCTGAAAAATGTGCATAAATGGCATAATGTTCACTAACATCAATGCTCCATAACTTCTTAAACCCAGCCATCAAACATCAATACCACACCAAATGATATTATTTTAGAGAAAGGTAAACAGTTGACTGGAATGCACTTTATGTTCCTCACAAATCATTATGTCCTCATTATTTTTTCCGGTTTACCATGTTCTTGCAAATCACTCAAGAGAAGACAGTGTTCTTGTTTGTGTGCATTATGAAAATGTGAAAATATTATTAAGTGGTAATAAAAGCGCAGGAATGCAAGGGCAAATGTCAGTCATATTGTATAAATGGACTGACACATTCACAAACAGTACAGTAATACCATTCAGCCACAAACAAGGGTGTAAACCTGGCTGTCCTTGAATCTCCTCTTGTTGCGATGTCCATCACCAACCATGTTGAGAGCAGCCATTACAGAATTTGACATCACCTTGAGAAAGAAAAAAACTAAGATTGCACAATTCTAAACAAACACTTCTGTGTTATTTATTTTTTTTTTTTGTGGTGTTTTTCTGCATTATGTACTCCAATGGCTCTTTCCAAAAAAAGTGCGATGCAATGATGAAACGCCAGTGAGTGATTTAGGTCTTTTGTTATGCAGCCCATAGATGTCAATCCAATCTTTTTCATATAAGAATATAGAGGGGGATGAAGAAAAATAAGCACCAACCATCTGAACCTTTTAATGACATCATTGTAGCTGCTACTCCAAACAAAGTAATGGGGGAATTTACTGAAAGAGACTAGGCCAGTTTGACTTGCACTAATAGGCTAGTGAATAGCCTGATCATCACAACAATGCAAGTCATTTTATCTTTAGGTCACAAGATATTGTGCCTTTACACATTTTAATTTGCTGTGACATGAACTAACACAAACTTTCAAAGACCCATCATGAAAATATGCATACCCTTACTATAAAAAAGTAGCCCGAGAGAAGGAAAAAAGATAATATAAAATATATATACAATGTTTATTTCAGAGTGCAAGGTGGTTCAACAGTCATTGCACTGAAATTTACCTATTCATTATCTTGTTGGTGCAGTCATGCAAGGAGGCACTTCCAATTCATGCCAAATGCACTACCTGAGGATATGAATATCACAATTACAAAAAAGCAACACTAGGACAATAGCCGTGAAATTAAGGACAATATCGGTATGGTTATAAACCTAGATTGAATTGATTCTGCGTAAAATCTGTTAAAGTGAGAAAACAAGGTTGAAAGCTGCTGTATTTATCTGTGCAGTAACTTATGTCTTTATTTTAGGGCAGCGCGATATAAGGAAAATCTGCGATGTGTGATAACATTGTTTAATACTGTTATGCCTTCAATATTGTTGCTGCCTTCGAAACTTCCGGAGAGTGAACACTGGCGTGATCTGCTGCCGCTGCTCTCTGGATTCCTCCTTTTTGTCATCTGTCTACTGTTCCTCCAGCCAAATGAACAGTAGCTCACTCTGCCATCATATGTCAGAGATTTAATTTGCTTGATCTTATGGACTATTTATCGGTCATCAATATACTGGCTTCTTACCTGGTTGCTGCTCATCGCCTCCCCAAGCTGTTGCTTCCTACTCTGGAGTCTGCATCTTATAACATCAGCAACAATGCTAATCAACTGGCTGCTTACATAGCTCACGTTTGCCTGGACTGTCCTGTATTCTATACTCCATCCAGTGACACCAATACTTTCAACTACGATTCCACCTCTCAGAGCCTCCACCGTCATTGCGTTTCCACCTGGATGTCACTCGTCACCCTCGTCGAAAATATGTCCACCGAGGATCCCAACGGAACTTCAACTTTGATGACACAAAGCCAATGCGATCCTTATGATCCCATATTCCACGTCCAAGAAACTCGGTTTAGATGCCAACAATTTGAATAATTTCCAACCAATGTCAAATTTACCATTCCTCTCTAAAACACTCGAAAGAACAACTCAGATTCATGCTCATTTGTCTGACAATAACCTGTAAGAACAATTTCAATTTGGTTTCCGTCGCTCAGTACAGAGACAGCCTTGGTCAAAATCACCAATGACCTGTTAATAACAGCAGACTCTGGCCTCTTAACCATACTTGTCCTCCTGGATTTGAGTGCAGCCTTTGACACTATCTCACATGCCATCCTCCTTGATAGATTAGCTTCCATTGGAATCACTGGCATCCCACTTCCTTTGTTTCATTCATATCACTCTGGCCGTTCTCCTTTTGTTCAACTTAAAAATCTGAAATCACAGTCCTTCCCTCTTATTAGCGGTGTTCCTCAGGGGCCTGTTTTGGGCCCCCTTGTTTTTATCATTTATCTTTTACCACTTGGCCATATTCTCAGAAAATGTGGTATACAGTTTCATTGCTCCACAGTGACACCCAGCTCTACCTATCTACCAAGCCACTCTTCCACCCTCTTCCCTTTCTGACTGCCTACTGGAAATCAAATCCTGGCTTTCTTAACAGTGATAAAACAGAGGTTGTCCTCGTGGGTACAAAATCTACTTTATCCAAACTTGACAGTTTTTCCCTGACTCTTGATAACTCCACAGTCCCTTCCTCCCCCCAGGTTAAGAGTCTGGGTGTCATCCTTGACAGTACATTATCCTTTGAAGCACACATCAATAATATCACCCGGTCTGCTTACTTCCACTCACACAATATCTCTTGACTCTGTCTGTCTCTTACATCCAATAGCACCGCCATTCTCACACATGCTCTGATTACATCACATATCGATTACTGCAACTCTGTCCTTTCTGGTCTTTCTCACAAGATCCTCCATAATCTTCAAATGGTTCCACATGGTTACCAGAATTTCCAAAGAACATATCATCCATGTTCTCCAGCAACTTCACTGGCTTCCTGTTAAACACCATATTGACTTTAAGATTCTGCTTCTCACCTTCAAGGCCCTTCATAATCTAGCACCTCTGTATCTCTCTAACCTCCCTCACACTACTCTCAGATCGTTCTCTACCATTCTCCTCACTATACCCCCTGCCTACTTGACAATCATGGTGTCCAGAGCCTTCAACTGTGCTGCCCCTCACCTCTGGAATTCACTCTCCCAAGACATACGCAACATTGATTCTCTCCCAACTTTCAAATCTCATCTCAAAACGCACCTTTTCAAACTGGCACATTATCTCTGATCCTGCCTTTAATTGCTTTATTCAAATCAAGTTTGCATTGATAATGTTTTTATACCTCTATTTACTATTTACTATGTTAACCCTATAATAATAATAGTATAATGCTGTCTGATTTATTGATGTTTGATTTTAGTTTGTGTTTGTAAGGTGTCTTTGAGTAACTGCTAACATAGACTCTGAAATTGAATAGCCTATCCACTGAATAAAAAAATGAAATAAATTATTTCAAACATGCTTTTGTTGAACAAATTGCACATGAATACTTAACCATTTAAACAGAACATTAATTTAAATAATGCATTATAACTATAACCTGCTCCCTTTAAAATAATTTCTTCTAAACTCAACAAAAACATCTCTTACCATACAGTGTCTAAAAAAATCTGAATGAAAACTTAAATAATTAAATAAATATGTATTAAACATGGCAATTTAAAATACCTGTAATGTCTCCCATTACAATCATCAAGGCCTTCGACTCTGCCCAACAAGGTGCAGAGATCTATAGTATGAGGGGGAAAACTGAAATAGAGTAGGGCCACTAAAACAAACTAAAATTAGATAAAATTGGGAGAAAAAAAATCTACCCCTAAGGGCAGGTGTCATTTCACAAAGGTCAGAAATCAAATTTCTAAATGTTAGCTAGTAACATGATTCATGGAATGAAAAAGGCGGACCTCAACTGCGAGAGAAGTGCAGCATCCGGACAGAATACAGCTTGCACATGCTAGAGTTCATCTTCAAAAAGGATTATTGATTTAATGACTAACCAAATAATAACCTTTGCAAGATGAACATGACGTATACTGTGAACTTTCTATGCCGTCACTCAGAGACTAAAATTAGTGGAGTGGAGCAGTGAACTCCAGCAGTAACAAACAAGACTGGCTGACCAACACACAATACAGCATTAAACAACTTAAACCAACTCTGAGATGAAGAAAATAACTCAGTGCTCTGTTTCACCTCAAAAACCCTGCACCTGCTGAGCACCTTGAGCAGTGACGGGTCACCCCGGAGCTGCTGGAGACATAATGTTAATAATACATTGGAGCACTCTTCCACCTGCATGGCATGTGTAAATAAAATGATTTTTCTTATTTAACGCATTTCAGGCAGTCTTTTGCGATGTGTTTATCGTACATGTTCATATTGCAATGACGATGAAAATACGATTTATTGTTTAGCCTTACTTTATTTGCTTGAAAAACACTTTGTAACATTAGACTTAATACAAATAAAGATTAATACACTGAAAAACAAGTTTTCCAAAAATATAGATATCACACAGTACTGTAGGTTTCCACTTTGGCAGTTCCTACCAACTTTCTCCTATATTCCCTGTCTGCCTCAAGGTACTGTTCAAAGGCCTCTAGTTCATCTTCATTTTGGACCTTCAGAATGTCCAGCAAGTGTCGTATGAGTCCATAACCCCCTGGACTGCACTAACTTTCTCCTTTACTTCCACCAGCAATGTGAGAAACCTGCATTGGGATTCTAATCAGAGTCAAATATCAGTCTGAATGTTGAGCAAAATCCATATAACAAAAGATCAGGCTAACAATAGAATTATTAAAACATAATTTGACCAAGGACAGAGTGTCAGTGATCCTTCAAGATATATTTCACTGTAGTAGAGCTTGTCAAGTTTCAGCAGTCTTACCTCTATCTAAGTGCATCAACAAATAAGCTAGTGACCACTGCTGTGCCTTGTCAACACCAACATTCCTCCCAGGTGTCATTCTCCTCATTCACCTCCATTCATTTTGGGTCTAAATATCATACTTATTAAGTATAAACAAACTACTCCAGTGCAGATTTCAATAAAACAGGCAATTCAGAGTCAAAGGTATGTGCCTGTGTTGGCATTTGATATGTCTTTAAAGATTTGTAACCTTTGGAAAATGAATGCAGATCCGCTACATTTGTTGTATGTTTGAGTATGCTCTGTATCTTTGCCTTGCACGGGATGTTTCAGGAGTCATTACCCATGGTTACATGTTGCCATGTTGGAAGAAACACTGTGAAATGTTGACAATTGGTCAAACTACACCTCAAGTGAGATTTGGTTTCTTTATTGAATATTTGAGAATAGCAACATTAGCTCATAAAAAAACTAGCCTTGCTGAGTATAGCTGGTCCTAGTAAGAGAGCTGAGAGCTGCCCTGTGATTAGACGGCAGCAGCGGTGGGATCACATTTGGCATTTTGATGTGATGCTGCACTGCAAGGAAAGCGAGACACCAATTCCCCTGCTTCCGCTGACAACACACTGCCGCCACTCCCAGTCACTCCCAGCTGGGACAACTGCTTCGTTCCCAGATGATGAAGATGACATCTCATTGGTGTCCAGTATGTCAATGTCCCATGGAGCCCCACTGCTGGCCAAATGAATAATCTAATTCAGGGTGTCACAACCACAGCAGGTGGAGTGATGTCCCTGGCCACAGTAGGCTCTTGTCACATGTGACTGGGACTTACTGCCATTCCCAAGAGGGACCAGGGTTGAGCAGGGGTGAGCTCCTGGGAGCCCCTGTCACCACTGAGGGAAGCTTCAGATCCATTTCATCGGTTACTCAGCGCCTTAAACGACTGGAGGGGGAGAAGTCACAGCTTACATGTCATCTGCCACTCACCCACCCTCAGAGAGGGGATGAAGCGAGATGCAACAGCATGACAGAAAGAAGGAGAGAGCGGCAGCGGAACAGAGCACCTACAGCTCATGCCACCTCCACTTCTCAGGCCGCTCCGATGGAAGGACTGCAGCATGCCCCCCGAACATGAGGGGCCGTGAGGGCAGCAGAGATGGCAGAAAAAGGATATCACAGATTCCTGACTGCCACTACACAGGTGGTCACTCGCCCCTTGACACAATTTTAGGTGTGGTGACGCAAATGCATGTTGATGGAGTGGATGGAAAGGACTCTGACACTGGTACAGGGCAACATGTGAAATTGCATCTGCTTTGCCCAGTTCACCCTTTGGCATGTTATGTTCACCCTTGCATGTAAAAGAAACTCCTTGCTAAGCGGCTTTGCAAGTGCATCTCCCAAGCCTATAAGCAGGCAGGAAGAGACCCTCCCACTGTTGTCTGTGCAGCGTTGTGGTCTACGCCACGTCCATTCATACAGTTCTATCTCTTGGACACGTCTGGCTCCTTTTCAGTCTGTGCTACTACCTGAGACTGGTGAAAGGGGTGGGTGTGTGTGTCAGCTGTGTTTTACCTGACCCCACTCTGGGCATGATACACCTGCATTTTTCGCATGCTCCTTGATAACCTGGGCAATAAGGTGTGCAGAGGGTTTGTTGCTTGACAGTAGACCGCTGCGAAATATGTGGGCTGCAGCGACTAACCTTAGCTGATAGTGTGGGATGCTGGACAGTCGTGACGCTGCCTTATACACTGTGGGCTCCACATGTATTGTGGTAGACACATCTTGATCGGCTGGCTACATTTATGCAAAGTTCAGTGGGCGAATACGTGCAAGTGATTGGAAGACAGTAGTACCCAATAGAATCCAGTGGAGGGCTCCACCTGTGCTAACAGAACAAGGGTTACGATATCGTAACCTTCGTTACACAGGCAACCTAAGTACAAGACTGTCTCTCCACCCATAAGAACAGGGGCTGCTGACATGGATACTCATTAGCAATGCTTGACACTTATCGGAGTATATAATCTCTGATAAACTTTTAAACACCTCAAATATTATAATGAAAATCAAAAACAAATTTCACACAGGTTGAGTAGAAGACACACAAGAATAAATAATGAGTTTTATTGTAAATTAAATTCAGTTGGACTATATATTATTCAATACAATAATAATGACACTTTAACTTAACTTTAACTTTAGTTTATTTAATGGGAAAAAAGAACAAACTCAGTTCAGTTAACAATTTGTTTGTAGAGTCCTCTAATTAAAAAGAGAAGTGTCAGTCCTTGTGTCTCGTTAGTGTTTGGCTAACGAGGTTGGAAAAAAAGGCCAACAAAGGTCACGGCCTGTTTTTTTTTTACAGGACTGTGAATCTATTTGGTCCCCATAATACAGCAAAAAAACACATCTAACATTTGAAAGTAGTCAGTCAGTCACAGCACATCACTCAATAATAACGATCTCAATTATTTAGACTGGAAAACAGAGAAGAAAATGAGACAAACACACACAAATAAACTCATTAAACAGCTAAATATAGAGTTTAGTTTGAACAGGAAACTGTAATTAGAGATGTTTACATGTTTAATCCTCTCTCTCTCTCTCTCTCTCTCTCTCACACACACACACACACACACACACACACAAGAATTTAGTTATTTAAAGGTCAAGTTCTTTTACTGACATAAAACTTATCGACTCTTAGGGATTGAAAAGGTTGAATCTTGGTCTGAGGTGTTGATATCAGAGCAGCAAGAGACAAGTTTTAGTCTCAAAAATGAGTTCACTTCTGTTCTTTAAAGGGGACATATCAGACTTTTTTGTGATTTTCTGTCATTTATATACTGTTATAATGTCGGATTTCTAGGTTAAACATAATTCCAAAATATGAGGTGAAGGTATGGTACCAGTTTGGAAACACTTTCTCATTCAGTGGAATGGGAAGGTGTGTCCAAACTTCTGACTGGTACCGTATATAAAAATGCTCCCTGAAAGTCAAAAGTCAGGGCTTCAGACTGCTCTGAACACTTCATTTGCAAATAGTACCCCTACTTCCTCCTCGTGGTGATGTCAGAGTGTTCACACATGCCCACAAACAGCCATCCGTTCCATAAACATTTTTTGCTAATGTTGTGCCATGTGTTGTTTGCGTTGTCCACTCACATATTGCAGTTTGGATTTTTGCTCAAACATGCATGGATCTATTTGAGAAGTTAACATTTTGAGTAAAAAACAAGAAAAAGAAGTGAAATCCTACTACTATAGTTTGTTGATTTGCCTCCGGAGTCAGTGAGGTCTACCAAGGTGCGGTTTCCTGAAGCTGGCCAATCCGAACAGAGTGGGCTCATCAGGAGGAGGGTCTTAAAGAGACAGGAGATTCACTTTTCAATTTACATAAAATTGGTGGCAATTCAACACGGCGGTCTAATGTCTAAATAAATGGTAGTCAAGGTAGTTGAGAAGGTGAGTCAGTATCATGGCAAATTAAACCTCCACCATGAAGACAAAAAAACACGGCAAGCAACTCATGAAAAGAGTCTTAATGTCCTGGAGTGGCCAATCAGAGTCCAGATCTCAGTCCACTCAAGACTGGCTGGACTTGAAAAAGGCAGTTTACTCACCATGCCCATCCAACTTCACTAAACATGAGCCCATTTGCAAAGAAGGCTGTAATTGGCTGCATCTACTAAATACTAACATGGAGGGGGCGAATACTTGTGCAAACATGTATTTCGTATTTTAGATTTGTAATTAATTTAGATCACTTTGTAGAGAAGATTTGCTTTCACTTTAACATTAACGGGTCATTTTTTGTCGATCAAGTCAATCTACTGTGATTCAACGTTGTAAAACAATAAAACATGAAAACTTCCAAAACTTTAGGCACTGTACAGTGATTCATGCAGGTCCCAGGTCAGATCTGGTACTGATATTGGTGGCTCCAGGTTTGTAAAACTCAGGATGTGTATTTCACTGTCTGTATATTATCTGTCTGTCCACACTGTAAAGTGGCGTCCATGCTGCTAATTCTCTTCATTTTACACAAACTCATCACCACAAGTCTGTCAAACACAAAGAGCTCTGAGCCTAATGAGTTCTTTAATGGCAGATAATTAATTGGATCAGCTTCATCCTCATTCAGCACGTGCTGCATAAAATCAGTGTTAGCACACAAGACATTATTTTAATTAACTTTTTATATTATCTATACAGAGGCAGGAGTAAAGTAAAAACTCTGTGGCTCATGCTCTGAGCTCCTCTTACTTTGTTAATCTTGATGTAATTCAGGAAGTTTTAACTTTAGAGCAGAACGTTTTCAGTATGGTTATCAGCTAACGTGTTGGATAGAACATAAAAAACAGAATGAGTAGGTTTAGTCATCAGGACAGCTACTAATTACTAAATTACCATCAGATGTTAATTACTTTAACAAGGAGTTAAATGTGTTTTTTCTTGCTGTTTCAAACATCATGTGGTGATGCTGAGGAGAGCAGAGAACCCTCCCAGACGATGCATTCGATGACACTTCATCTGAGAATTCAAACGCATGGCAGGAAGGTGTTGCATGACAAGAAAAAAATGGAGATCCAGATTCATTCAAACACATTTGAAACTAAACTCCTAAACTATGTGGTTCTTCCTAAAAAGCTGTTTGTAGTTGGTTATACAAATAATCCAGTTACTCTTGTCTACACTGCGAAAAACTGTCTTTGGCTTCAACACATAGTGCAAAAAACCATACAGGACAATAAGGACAAACAGCAGAGACTCAGTGTCAATAAACAACATAAACATACAGTAAATACAGTAAAAATGGGTATTAAATGGGAGAAGGGCTGGATGTTTGTAAAATTCTCAGTAGGCTATGGATTCAGAATCCTAATTGCATTTGGCAAGAAGAACTTACTGCTCATATTTTTTCTGGCTCTTACTTGTCTGTAGCATCTCCCTGAGGGTAAAAGCTCTAGCTGTGATTGAAAAATCACTTATAATCTGGAGAGCTTTGCACTTTGCATGTGGTTGCATATGGCCTTCCATATAATTTCACTACAGCTATACTATTCACTACAATTTTACAATTTTCCTGACATTCAGATTTCCATACCACTCAATACCTGTGGAGCAGTTATATAACATAATGACTTGATTTCCTCACCAGGCCATCACACTTATCCAGGATGCATGTTGATGGAGTGAGGCAGTCCACATACTGCTACAAAGTAAGAAGACAACTCGCCAGATCAAAAGAATAAACATCTGCATCGACTGATCTGCAGAGCGAGCAAGTGCCTTATTGTAATTTTCCTTTTATCTTGTTCGCTGCTTTAGCATCTAATTGATCCAGGAGCACAGATGAGAATGGGGGTTACTTGGCCACATCTCATCAATATATAAAAAAGTCTAAAAAACACAGACAGAGTTGGAAGTCAGGGGTGCACACTTGCTCAAGGATTCAGAACTGCATGGCCCTGTTGGACCTGATGGTCGTGTAGGGTTTCCAACTTAAGCAAGGTTTCTGTAAAACATCATGAGCTGCTGTTTCTGAAGGCACTATCATATTCAACATTTGCTGTCTACTCATCCAAATTATAATTCAGAGTGTACATTAGAGTAATTACTGACAGCGAAGGTCTGTGGCATTCTGAGACTTACCCTAAGGCCTTTGCTTTCTTTTAAGCAGTCTCATTCTGAATCCTTCTGCTGTTAAGACGGCTACAAAAAGCACCATCCATACCATGGATCCCCCCCACCACCCCAATCTAGTTACTAGAGGATTAATGGACACCTGCCAGTCAATCTGAATCCAGATTTCTGTCTGGCAATGGTATAATTTGTATAATTACAATATATAATTGTTTTCCTAAACATTCAACGCTTCTTTAAAATGAAAAATCTTTTTTTTCTTTTTTACTGTTTTATTCACTTTTGCTTCATCTATCAGATAGTAGACAGTAGAGACACTGCAACAAATGAGGGGAGCGAGAACGAATGACAAGGATGGATTACAAACTGGGCAAAGTGGGCAACAGCCCAGGGGCCCTAGACACCCAGTGGCCTGAAAAGCCCAGGTTTACTCCATATCATTTGGGTCTATGTAATGTGATTAATTGAAAATTTGTTGAAAGTTTCATAACAATACCAATCATCATTCTCTCTAGTCCGAAGGAACACATTCAAACGTCTTGTTTAATCTGACCAACAGTTGAAAACCCAAATATTTTGAGTTTGCTATCATGAAAAACCCAGAAAACTAACAAATATTCACATCTGAGAAGCTGGTGCCAGTTAATTTTTGGCATTTCTGCTTCAAAAAATGACTAAAATGATTAATCAGTCATCAAAATTGTTGCCAGTTTTCTCAACTAATCAATTCTAGAGTACTACCATGTATATTGGGGGTCAACAGGTGCCCAACAACAAACTTTTGCCCTGGGGCCCCCCCATGGGGAAATACCATAGACTGTAAAAAAAATATGGACGTAGTTACCGTGACGTCACCCATTGGTTTCTGAAGAGCGGTTTTGAAGCTCAAAGTGAGCCGCTCCAGCCGTCGCCATCTTGGCAGTGCGTGACGCTGCCTAACTCCCAGCCAATCAAAAATGGGCAAAGAGGCGGGCCGAATGGCTGAAACAAGCCACCAAGCAGCTGGCGGACCTGTCACTCAAAGCAGCCATGTCCTTCATTATGCATAACTTTACAGCTTAATAAAATTCACCCCCTGTACAGTTGTCATGAGAGGGGAAATTAGCTATAGAGACCTAAACCGTTTTTTGTTCCAGGCTGAAAACATGTTTATTTCTGTTGTAAAGTTGGGCATTTTAACCTGGGGGTCTATGGAGAATGACTCGCTTTTGGAGCCAGCCTCAAGTGGCCATTCAAGGAACTGCAGTTTTTGGCACTTCCACATTGGCTTCATTTTACAGCCCCGCTTGGCATACAACAAAGGTACTCATCACATGGTTGGTGCCAGAAAATTTTCATTTCTTGCACTACAAGGGCTTCTGTTCTGCATCTGACGTTTAAATCTCAGATGGTTGAGCATCCTTGAACTCATCAATGGAGGCTTTTCAAAATGGTCTCTGCTCTCAGCTGTTCAGTCACATTATGATAAATAAACTTAACAAAAGAATACTGTGATATGTATCTGTTGGCAGCAACTTTTAAATCTGCAGGTTGATTTTCATAGAAATTAACTGAAAGCAATGGCTGCTTAAAAGAAAGGAAATCGATCTAAAAACCGAGATGGGAAATGATCGGCAGGAACGTGAATTATACAGGGTTTATAGTTAATGTGTTCAAACCTTGAAAACCCTTCTAAAGGCTGAAACCAGTTCCTGGTACTAATTATCAGTGTTGGCCAGTTTGAGGCCAGAATCAATACTCGGAGGTGTTATCAGTTTATTAGCAGTGGTGGTGTGCCAGCGACTCCCCTGATAAGGTTGTAATGTAGCCGCAGTCCAAACAGCAGCTAAATGGACTGAACAAGCTGCTGTTTGTGTCTGTCGGCTGGAAGTCGGATTGTATCTGCAAAACAAAGAGCAGCAGAGAGATGGCAAACAGAGAGAGAGGAGAGGATTGAAGCTTTAATCAATGTAGCTCATCCAGGGATGGAAGGAGGGGATAGAGAGAAAAGGACAGCAGGAATGTGAGAGGTACAGGTATGAAGAGAGGGAAAGAAAGAACAGAGAGTTCTGTACAGTCTACTGAACAAAGACCCCAAATAATAAAACTCTGTTGTTGGATCCCCTCATGGCTGCTATTTAAATTAATTTCATGTGGTAATGAGGCTGAAGCTCTGATTCAGCACCATCATACTATCATGATCCTGGATGTCTCTCAGAGGGAACCAGAACCTTTGAGCCTCTCAGCAACCTCTCATGAAAATTACATTCACATACAACCAGGGCCATAGCCAGAACACTTCTTTAAGTGACCCCCGCTATAGGCCCTGGGGGTTGTGATGGGGAGAATTTGTTGTAATTTCCTGCAGCCCAGAGCAGCTTCCATCTGTTCTGAAAGGTACATTTAATCTGTCTGATTCAATGCTCTGTGTGTCATCATCCTCTGTCTCTGGACCTCCTCTTCCATCACTCTCGCATTTTATTTGGACGGAGGAGGTGATTTTTCTGGCTGCTCTTCAGATGCTTAAAACAAAAAAATAAAAACAAAATAGTTCGATAAATTGTAATAAATGTGTTGAATTGGATAACAAATTTAAAAAGCCTGGAACCAGTCATAATTTCACACTAATAATATAAGCAGGTTAGCATTATAATTGGTTATTTAATGTGTGATGCAGCATAATGAGGGGTCACATCGTGTTTTCAAGGCCCTTTAAAACTGAATTCTGAGGCTCAGTTACTTGACTCTGGCGTGCTGGTTGCTATGGAAACAAAACACTCACAGACTCATATCTCAGCTAAACAAACTAAAAAAGTTTTGCGATCAATTTTTATAGCGAGCATTAATCCTTGAAATAACCTTAGCTAACACTTCACTCTGCTGCAGACTACTAATTTATGTGAAATCCCGCAGGCCTACACAAACACTGTTTATCATGTTTAATAAACGACATTAGCTTAATATCTCAACATCCATTTTGCCACTCATGGTGTCCCAGACAGGTGTACATCTTTAGTGAGAGATAGACTTATTATGACACTAGCACAGCGCTATTTTACACAGCTGTCCCAACATTTGATATCCACAGGAGCACTTAAATGATGATGCCACTTAGACTACAAACATCGCTGTCAGTAACCAAGACAACCAAAAAACAGGAAACCTGTGGTAAAAGTTACTGAGGTGCAGACCTCGGGGACCTTGATGGTATCTATAGCTGTGTATACAACCAATTAGCAGACGCAAATATGTTTCAAGGATGCATCATAAAGTCTTTTACTTTATTTACTGTTAATGGTGTTGATACTATTATTTTTACTGAAAATAAAATTTTGCATGTTGTATCATGACAGTAGAAGAAATAAATGAATGGAGACAATTTAAATGCTGAAATCATTACACAAAACTATGATTCCCACTAACAACAAATCTAACAATTAACCAAACTGCAACAGGCAGCCTAGTGTAGTGTCTAACACTTAAGTTCAGGAACTAATCTGGCGAGCACCCAGTCGGTATCTTCATATTCTTTGTCATTCTTTGTCATCAGATAGCAAGTTGGTTTATACAGGAAGTGTCAGCGACTTTTTACAAGAGCTGGTATCATGAGCATCTGAGTCGAGTCCAGTATACGGGTTTGCAGAGCCGAACGATCATGTACAGTTGTGGTAAGCACCAGGCCTGCATAACACACCATGAAGACAGAAGACGTAGTTCTGGGTGTGTTTGTGGGCATGTGCAAATGATCTGACACCATCATGAGGAGGAAGTAGAGGTAACTTTGCAACAACAAAATGATCAGAGCAGGCTGACGCCTTTTGACTTGCAGGGAGCATTTTACATACATTCAACTCAAGTTTTGGAATTTTGACCATCTTTAACGTAGATATCTGATATCATAACAGTATAAAAATAACAGAAAATCACAAAAAGCTGAATATGTCCACTTTAAGGCAGAATAGCTGACATGTTGATCCTTGGAGCTAATGTGATACAGTTTTTTGCAGTTTTTTTTCGGAGAGTTTACGCGCACCAAGATGCTGGTGACGTGTGGGATTTTACACAAAAAACAAAAAGTGCAGGAGTTCTGGCACGCATCACACACCACAATGCCTCTACAAGCCAATCAAAACCAGCCCGTCCTCACAAGAAAAAAAGACAGTATAGGTCTAAAATTCAGGCCGGCAAAAACAACTTATAGTTATGTTTATGCCACCTAGTGGCTGTTAATAATTATGACCTGGGGAAGTGACGCTTTTCAGATGACGTCAATATAAGGTGACTTCCTTATCAGGAGGAGGCAGGTAGTCTGATTGATTATATAGATCATATTCAACCTTTATCCAAGAAAAAGTTCAGTAAGTCTGGCAAAAAAAGAAAGTTTTATTGTATTTTCTTGACATGGTCATAAACACACAAACATGACTTCAGCTGAAGAACCATCCACATGCAGCACGCTGAAGGTGAAAACATATTTGCGTTTGTTTCTTCTATTGCAGCAGCAGGTTTCCAGTTTTATTTTCACTTTTTCTGTTGGTTTAAATGATGAAAGTGATTTTTCATCTGCTGAGAAAAGAACCAGGGAGAAAACAAAAACTTTTGATTCCAGAGGGGAAAGAAGAGGAACAAAGTCAGCTGAAGCTCCGCAGGTGGTTCCTCACTGTCAATAAGAGCAGAACAGTTTGTGCAGAAGAGACGAGGACTTCCTGTTTTATTACAACATATGAAAAGATGCACACAGAGAGCTGAATATGAATAAAACACAATCCAGGAATGATGACTGACACCTCTATTATCACTCTACCGTCTGAAACACAAAATAAAACATTCAAATCAGACAATAAAAATGAAAAGTTACAGTCCTTGAGTCATCTGTGACACCGACCGAGATCAAATATCAGACTGATATTCTACAATATGGTCGCCACCAACAGAACAAACTAAACAGAAACAAACACATAGCTTCTCATACATACATTGTGTGTTCACAGGCCCCGCCCCCTCCTCCTCCTCCTCCTCCTCAGTATTCTGGCGGCAGCGGCAGAGAGCACTGCCAGCGCCTATCGATCAGACATTTAGCTGAATGTTCTCATCGAACAGCCGGCTTCTGCGGACGAGACACACGTGGGGAGACTGGGAAGCAGCCTCACACACACACACACACACAGAAAGAGAGAGAGAGAGAGAGAGAGAAGAGAAGAAGTGGAGAAAATAAATGAGACTTATGTAGGAAGGCAGAAAGAGAGAAGTGATATTGCTGTCCAATAATACACAGTTAACTAATAATTATGAACAAATTAAAAGGCTGTTTACTATATGGCCAAAAGTATTTGGACACCAAAACATTACCACCATATATAATTGTTGATCATGTCATTCCAAAACCATGGCCATTGATCTACTGCTGTAACAGCCCCCATTCTTCTGGTTTCAGGATTTCTATCAGGTGTTGGAACCTGCCCGCAGGGATTTGCTCCCGTTCAGTCACCAGAGCATTAGTGAGGTCCGATACTGATGTTGAGTGATAAAATCTGGCTCACAGTCCAGTTCATCCTAAAAGAGTTGGATGGAGTTGGGGTCAGACATAGGTTGGCTGATGATTATTTGTATGCAATAGCTAAGACAGATTATCTTGGTGAGAGAGAGGTAAAAAATGTCACTACGTGATGAGACTCTTTTTATTAATCAGTATGCTGTTAGTAAGAGGTGATTAAAGCGCCCATCTCTCTCTGCTGGTTCAACTGCACTCATCATCACAAGTGTATCCCCTCGACGGATTGGCTTATATCTGTAGTTGAAAGAAATTGAATGAATTTACTTTTAATAAAAAGTGAACTCGTCTGTAACCATGTCATGAGGCATGTCTACCTGTCCTGTCTACCAACAGCAGTGTACTTACTACTAAACATAGACTAACTGGGCTCTGTTTTCATGGCAGTGCGACCAGCTCAAGCAGTGTTCAACAGTTTGGTAGTCACAGTACTTGACTTTGAAATTTGCTTTGTCCATCTGTGTAGTATTTTGGTGTTCAGCGCAGGGGTACGCAGGTGGGAGGGTCAATCGAATGAAACAGTGCAAAGCCAGTTGTGGGTATTTTGGTGGAAAACAGGTTGCACTGAGAATAGATGTCTCATCACTCTGCTGCCAATCAAGTGACAACGTAACACTTGCAGCAAATGTGCAGCAGCAATGGAATAATGCTTAAAATGTAAACACCAAGCAATAAATGTCTTTCAATCAGCAGATATAACGTTTAATGTGATTAAAGCAGCAAAGTCTGTAAATCAGTCTGTATTCATCAATAAATGAATGAGGGTGATTCTTGCTGTATCTGTTGTCCACAGCTTATCCTTCAGTTCATGAAATCCCTGCAGCATCTGAGGCCAGCAGAACAGATATGTTGATAAATCTGCAGCCTCTGATTAGAGATGTCAGATGTCAGAGTGCAGTGCCTTATGCACGGCCGTTCACCGTGTTTACCTTCATTAAATCATCCGCAGATGCAGGCTGCTTCAAATAACCACAAACACACATCAGTCGGTTCCGTTATAGCTCGATATTCTGCCTGACAGATTACAGGAGCTCATTAATCCTGTGTGTTATGACCTCCTTTATAACTACTTCTTTTGGCATCTTTTCAGCTGAAAAAAAGCCTTCCTGTCAGCCAGTTCAGTCGTATCAGGAGAACCTTCACTTAACAAATAGACAATACAGACAAGCTGATGAATTAGAATATAGATTCAAGAAAAGATGGTATAATGAAATTTGGTTAAATGCTGCCCAAGACAGTTTCAGCACTGTAACACAGGAAGAGTGCCTCATCAAAAAAGGAAAACCTCCACCAAATAATGCTCCTAGGTGCTATTTAAAATATTCATCCCTGGGTAAAGATTTTGAAAAAACTATTCAAAAACACCAGCACATTTTGAGCTCTGATCCACTACTTAAAGATGAATTAGAAGATTCACCCAGTAGTGTAGTAGTGTACAAATGTCCCCATAACTTGAGACAAATGCTGGTGAAATCTGATCTCATCACAGCTTAAAAACACAACTGTCCTTGATCCTCCTCCAGGGAATTACCGGTGTGGTTCATGCATCCGGCGCAATTTTACATATAAGTGTACCATATACACCCACCCGATAACAGGAAAAAAAAATGTGAGTAAGAGGCAGTATATCATGTTCCTCAAGAAATGTGATCTGCCTTATCAAATGTGGTTTAGCATATGTAGGAAAAACACTAAAAACCAGGATAGCAGAGCACAGGAGCTGCATCCCAACCCAGGACCAGCATAATCTGGTGGCAGTGCAATTCAGAGAGGCAAATCACCCACTGACCTCTCACATACATTGTCATCTCATATACGTTAGCATCGATGAGGTAAATCCTGTCTCAGTCTAATGAGATAGTTTCTATATTTTCGCTCTCCAGACTATCACACCTAGAGGTCTGAATCAAGATTATGAGATCAAACATTTTCTCTAAAATAAAAAATAAAAATGGTGGCTCTCTCTCTATATATATATTTTTTGTATATTTCTAGACCTAGACACACATATAAAAAATGTTAAATCTTATAAATTCAACAGGAGAGTCATTTTCCTTATTATTTGAATTGTTAAGACACAATTTTTATTCAAAAATTTGAGGTTTCTTCTCTCTTTTTTCTTACTTAATACAATAAACAGTGTTTTTGAATGTAGATGATGTTGATTCTGATATATGGGATGATGAATCTGATATAATATTTATATATAAAATGTATATTTGATATTTTGAAGTATGGCTTTTATATTACTGCTTTTTTCGATGTACTTTGTTGAATTGTTACCTGTTTTGGGATGTTTATCACCCTGGGTGGGTTGGATGATTTACCATACCTGCCATCATAGAGCTTGTCAGCCCATTAGTGTGCATCATGTATAAATATGAGTGTGTTTTCCATTTTTTTTAAACATTCTAACCTGACAAATATCCAAGTAGGATCAAAATGTCATCATTAAACTTTTGTGGCTTGGTGTAAGTATGCAGGTGCTGCCCTTTTTCATTGATGCTGTTTTCTGATAGCCTTGCACTGATGTGATGAGTCGAATAAATGCACTGTTAGGAGTTCACTCTACTCATTAAATTAAGTTCCTAAAGAAACATGATCAGCATGTTAACTGACTCTCCAGAGACTCTTCTTTGTGATGGAAACTTGCTGTGTGTCTTTAATACATGTTAAAATAAGTCATGGTTCTTTCTTTTCATAACAATAAAAACAATGCAAACCATGATGAAGGTTAGTCCACCGTACACTCATATAATAACAAAGTCACTGAGAGCAGCTTTGCATGTTATCTCTGTACTGACTCTACAGAGTAGCAGCAACTACCACAGCTTAAAGTTCTTTACTTCAAATGAAAAACTGACTCTCCAAATTGGTAAAAATGTAAATGAAAACCAAATTTAATCTGAATTAGATTTACAATTTCATACAACTGCCTTAATGAATCCACAAAACAAAGACATACAACATGCTATGTTTAGTCAAGATAACTTTTGGTGGTGTGAGAAGAACCATTTGAATTTATTGACTTAACCTAAAATTTTAAGGCAACCCCATATTTAAGTTGAAACAACAAGTTACATTTTACAGTGTATACAGTAGGTATTATTTAACTTGCTGAATTACTGTACTAATTAACACCCCTCCACCCAAAGCTATTCAATCACTGAATTTTGTAGCCTCCTCAAGCATGATGTCCTGGTGCTGCCTGTGGATCAGGGCTCCGTGCAGGTCGGCCAGGTTCTTCCACACTAAACTGGGAAAGCATTTCTTTATGGAGCTGGCTGTGTGCACAGAGGCATTATGAAACAGGAAAAGGTCAACCATAAACTGTTGCCACAAAGTTGGATGCACACTATATTGTTTAAAACTGAAAACTGTAGCATTAACCCTTTGTGCCTGAGGGATGCAATTTGCAAATTCGTACCCTTTAATCTCAATCATATTCATGTCTCTGTCCATATATGCAAATTATATATAATATAATATATATACACAATTTTATATATTTAAGATTTTACTTAATTGGAAGGCACTCTCCTTCATGCTTTGTAGGTCTGCTCTGCAATAAAACCTTTAAGACTAAACACTGAATTATATAGAAGAGGGTGTATTCTGAAGGGGCCTATAAGTTGGGTTTACTGTGTGATTTCTCTAATGTATCTGGATTGAATCAAATACAGGCAAATGTATTATGTATGTCTCTTGTGTCAAAGTTCTGTCGAATCCAGAGTCCAAATGCACCATCATTTAAAAACTGGTTTGATTTATTAAATACATCATATGAGGTAATATTATTAAAAAGAATTATACATGAATATGGAATAAATGTATGAAAGGAACAAATTTAATATAATCAATCTCTATGGTTGAACTGTATAGTTATGTTCGTGTTGGCCTTTGGACTGAATGTTTAATAATGTAAAACACAACTGAAGTGGTGTAATGAATTATAGTGTGGGTTAAGGAATTTAAATCAACTGGAAAGTATGTCCATACTGACATAATGGACTATTGCACACTAGGGCTGCTCGATTATGGCAAAAATCATAATCATGGTTATTTTGGTCAATATTGAGATCACAGTTATTTAACACCATTACTTTTTGACTCTCATTTTTGCTGATTGCCAATGCCGATATATGCACATATTTTTTTTATTAACCAAAAGGAAGAAGAAGAAGAAGTCTTTTCAAACAGAGTGGTACATCCTGTCAGCTGAGGGGTTTCCTATCTGTGCAGCCGAACACCGCAGCACCTCCACGGACTATTACATCCAGACGGTCCTGGTGTTTCCTCCGCAGGCTCCACTTCACTCAGCTGCCCGACAGACCTGCTGCTTCTTCCTATTTTAACCTGAATAACAAACCAGGGCTCGGTGCTCCGGTTGGATCTAAACAGAGAGCCGGCTAACGCCTGAGACACACTGGATGTGTGAGCAGTGTGTGTACGTCGTGGAACCTCTTGCTTTTCATTTTCAGCACCCATGTTAACAGGTTAGAGCGGCCACACAGCTTGCATGAGGCTGCTGCATCACATCATCTAGAGATTCGAGGTCTCGCCTATTTTCTCTGCATGACGCGTGTGGTTCTCAACAGAAACAGACAGGGAACATGTTAGAAAGATAGGGCTGCCAGTGGCAGAAGCGCCGCAGCAGACACGCTCCCTGTGTGGACGCTACAAGCCAGCAGTGACGCACACGCACTGCTGAGGTTCACGCATCCAGTGTGTCCAGTGTGACAGAAATTGGATAATGTTCACCCACAGGTGTAGAAACAAAAATCACTACGTTGTTACAATAGTCTATATAAGTTCAGTTCTCAATATAGAAATTCATTTGCATTAATGTATCCTTCATAATTTTGAAATGATGTTTGTGTGTTTAGATTGCTCAGTGTCCAACAGAGCCAATATTAAATAGCCAATATTAAATATTGTTAAAGGCAGTAACAGCAAACATCAATAAATCATTAACAAAATGTTCTTGTTGTCAGTGTCATATTTGTATCAAATACCACTATATATCTGATGTCAAGTCGATGTGAGAACTGTTTATACTTTCATACAGCTTGTCACATACAGAGTATGTTCACACCCAGTTCCAACACAGAGTGGAGTCAGCTGTGGAAAAGCGTAATGCGTCCAGATTCATTTGTGATTATACAAAAGGTGTAGAAAATGAAATGACGAGGGGGGAGTGGAAACTATATAAAGTTGATTAACATGCCACAACTTTGTGGGTTTTTGTTTGTTAGGTGTTTCGATAGAGCTTTTGCAGCGACTAGACAGGATATTAGTGAGCGAGATATAGCGAGAGATAGAGACCGATAGTGCGTGATTAAGTGTCTTTGTGAGTCAAAGTGGCTGAGTAAGTGAGGTGTGTTACTGAGAGAGGCTGTTTTGTGTCTGTGTTCGTATTTGTCGTTTTGTTTGTGTATTTGTGTGCATTGTAATTGTTTGTGTGTGAAAAGGTAAGGGAAAGGAGGTAGGAGTAGGTAGGGTAAAATGGATCCGAATATTGTTAAGGAGGTACTGGATGTAAAAATCAATAACCAGTATCCAGCAGGATTAACCAGTAAACAACAATATGTAATTAAGAGAAGAGCTGATAACTTTAGGATAAAGGGTGAGGATGCATGCCATGTGCTCCTAACAATACAATGATCAACTGCTTTGGTACAACTCCCAATAATCTAATATCATGACATTGAAACACCAGATAGGGACCTGTACTACTTGTGCAGGCGCAAAAGAAATAAGACTGAGCACCTTGCAAAGGTTGTAGCAAGTGCGGAGGACTTTGAGGAATTCCACTGCAGTGCTGTTGGTGGACATTGTGGGGTGGAAAAGACCCACAGTGTCATCATTCAGCGGTATTATTGGCCTGGCATCAAGGAGGACATTCGCAAGTGGGTGAGTTGGTATCTTTAAAATATTGAGGTGGAATACAAATTTAGCGGCTGTACAGAGGACATTACAGAAAATTCCAAAAAGTGTCCCGATAATACCTGCTGATACTGTATGCTCAACAGCCTACCACTATATATCATCTATAGCATCTATATGGGGGATTCATTTGCACATTTGTAATAAGTTTGAAATGTTTGTTCAGATTGCTCAGTGTCCACAGTGCCAGGCAAAGAGAGCCAGTATTAAAGAAAAGATAGAGTATGAGCCCATACAGGCAAAGGAATTAATGGCATCAACAGTGATACAGTGATAGCCTACTATAATATCATTTTTTTTTACTTTTTGTCTTCTATTCCTTCTATTCTTCTATTCCTTGAACTTGTGGGAATGGATCTGGTGGGTAAACTCACACAGACACATGATGGCAACCAGTACACATGTGTCATTGTTGATTATTTCACCAAATGGGCAGAGGCCTACCCACTTAACAGCAAAATAGCAGATTAGGTGACCAGTTGTATTCTTGATTTCTTTTACAAATTTGGTGCACCTAAAAGACTGCTGACAGACCAGGGCACTGAGTTCTGCAACAAGGTACAGTATTGAGTCAATATGAATCCCCAATATGTAACCGTTGCTGTGCTGACTTCTTCCATTCTCGTCCAATTAATCATTTCTAGGTCAACTATGGCCTTTGTGAGAGGCTGGGTATAAAAAGAAGCCTGTGCTCCCCATATCACCCACAGACCAATGGCCTTGTGGAGAAACTAAACGGAACAATACAGGGGTATATTTTGTTATTCACATGTGAATGAATTCTAGCTCTTGTTATGAGATTCTGTCTTTATCTGAACGTGCAATCAGTAACAATTTCTGAAAATAGGTTGTCATATTGTACCAGGGAACCCAAATTCTCTCCTTCCTATTCATGCCTGTACCTGAATTCTGTTTTGAGGTCCCTGAACAAAGTTGTCATGGACCACCTCCAACGGTGGTACCTCTACCTACAGTCCACCATGTTTGGTCTGCGTACCAAAGCAGCTAACTACTAAATACAGCCCGTATTTCCTCATGTTTGGGAGGGAGGCGAGGTATCCCTCTGAGGTTCCAGAGTATGACATAAGATTCTCTTATGTATTGTTTTTATTGTTTTAGAAATTTAGATTTGAATGAACAGTCAGCTATTCCACCTATATTCTCTACATTCTATCTGTGGTTTGTGGCAGGTAACGGAAGACAGAGTCAGAAATGTGGGTAAAAATGAGGAGATCCCTGAGGGGCTGAAGAGATAGCAGGCAACATACATGGAGGTCAAACAAAATATTAAGAAAAGCCAGGACAAAGTCTGCAAACGACAAGATGAGAAGGGCCAGGAGGACCACTTCAAAGTGGGGGATATGGTATTGTGAAAAAATATAAGACAGGAGCGGAGGAAAGGGGGAAAAATGGACCCTGACATGCTGGGACCCTTCATAATTTCAAAACTGGAGGGGAAAAGTGCAGATCTGGTGTCAGACAGGGGCAAGTGTTCACTTAGAGTGAACATAGACCATCTTCTACTTATGTCCAACCAGAAGAGAGGATCCCTGCCAATTTACAAAAAGTGTTAGATCCTTCTCCTCTGGCTGGCCCAACACACACTACACCACAACAGACACATACAGACATACACAGACCGACATCTGACAGGCCAGCCACAAGCCACAATGTCCCAGAACCTCCAAGTGCCACAGAAATTTGTGAGTAAACTTCCACAATTACACCCTAAATCGTGCATTTCACAAATATATAACACTGATATTTTTGCAGTTATCAGGGATTTATGGGCAGGGAGAAAAAGGTGCATACAAGGTGTACAGCGAGAACTTGTTGGACCTGGCCCCAGGATAGGAGTTGGGGAGTGAAACTTTCTCTTTTTATTTTTTAAAGAAATATTATTGGTGTGATATTTCACTTTCTAGATTGTTTGAACAACAGCGGATCATAAGTCATTCTTATACTCATAGATTGTGAACGCCTACCTCTCGCTTGTGGGGAGGAGAACGGAGGCTTCCATTATTGATGCCTACACCATGACTGCAGTCTGGCAAGGGTCAAAGAAAGATTTTAAAAAGGTGAGTAGGATGTTTTACCCTTCGAATATAGTTATCTCATGAATTTCAATGTGTGCATTTTATTTATGTCATTTCATTTTATCTGTTCAAGTTGGACCTTTCCAAATATGATGTGGCAGCAGGTGCGGTTTGTCACAACAGACACTGGACACTCATTGTACGTAATCTTAAGTGTTAACAGATTTAGATGCAACAATGGGACCATCTGGTGTATGAGGGGTTGGCTATCATTTTTAATTGCATTTCCATAGATTATGTATCTTAAGGAGATGAGGTACCTGTTTGTGGACCCCTTCGGGGCCACTGAAAAGCAACTCAGCCACTGCAAGGACGTAACAAGGTGAGTGAAGTATCGGCTGTAATGTGTGCATTAGACTGACTTCTGTTTTCATGCACTTTGGATAATATTGAGGGAGCAACAAAGCACATTAGATCATCTTCCTTGTGATTACTGTTTACTTAGGCTAACATGAGGTTGTCCTTGTGAAGTCCTTTTCACATCATTCAACTTATCTTGAAGGGATCTTACATGAGCTGAAGTTAAGACTGGCAAACTGTACATCAATCTGTGCTCTCTGTGTAGAGCACTGGTCCGCAGGCACCTTCCTGCGGTTGGGAGGTAGGTGTGCTCCACAATTAGCCACCCGAAACAACAGGACACTTCGTCATCTGTGTGCAAGGTAACAATGTGATTATCTCTGCAGACATCTGTTATTAGGATGAATCTTCATTATTATACCTATCGAATTTTTTAGATTGCAAAGCAAGCCTTGCAGGGGGAGACTGTCCAGTGCCCTGTGGACCAGGAAGGTGTGGCCAGGTTGCAGCTGGACATGGCAATGTCCCTGCTGAATGACACAGGTATGCAGTACTCTACCAAGTATGCTTAAATGATATGTGTGTGTGTGTATTGGCATTGGCACACCAGGGCTAGACCCAAACACACGACTCAACCAAACAGTTCCAAAAAACAAAGTCTTTACTTGCAGGTTTGGTACACAGGCAGGCAGTCAGAGAAAAGCAAAAAGGCAAAAAGGACTGGGCTAAGACAGACAGATCTGGGGTCAAAAACACTAGAGGTCAATAACTGGAATAATAATACTGGAACACTTGCAAAGAAGACTAAGATGAACTGGCACAGGGAGCAGGGATCACAAAGACTAAATACACAAGGGGAGTGTGGGTAATGAGACGCAGGTGGATGACATTAGGGGATGATGATGAAGACAGGAGCGGGAAACACACAAGGGCAGGAAATGGATCTGAAACGAGAGGAGAGTTAAATACTGTTCTTTTTTTAATTCTTTTTCCTTTCAGATTGAGTGCACCACCTGCACTTTATGGTATCACACTGTGTGTGTGTGCACCATCCCTCCACAGAGGGAGACTATCTGTGCAGAATGTGCAAATAAAATGCATAATGAAAAATCATTATTGTTGTTCTTCCTTCAGTCACAGTAATGGGTCACTGTAGCTACTATGAGAAAACATGATACTTGCATTGCATATTGACCTTGACTTTGTCCATATTGTCAATGAATACATTAAATAAAAATGTATATATTTTTAAGAGCAGGGCTGGTGTGTTGCCTTCGCTGTTAAGTGGGTCTGACTGATGCCAGTATTGGCAGTGTATTGTGAAGCTACATATTACACCATATAGCATAATATTTTAGCTACAATAATACCACAGTTCGCTCATATTTTGGCTGCATTCAGGTTTCGTTATTGTGACACGTTTATCCTCGCTGTCTTCGTGGTTTAACGTTAATTCTCAAGTAACCACTTTGCTTCCTTTAAAAATGAACATAAAACATATAAAAGTGCAATTTGTACGTATTAAACAACATTTTTATAAAATGCTGTTCGACTCCAGCATGGGTTGTTTTTACATGACCAGACAGCGAATGGTGTTTTCGTAATGGAGAGATCTACTACTTTCACTTTTTTTTTTTTTTTGCCGACACCCGGCAACCTGTTTCTAATGTGACATCTCAAAAGACACTGATAAATTAATGTGCTGGAGTCGCGAAGTGATCAGACTGTTTATTTCTTGATTAGTCAACAAGGGGTCCTGAAAAGCCACGGCTAAGAAACATCTGTCTCTATCATTATCTATGGATGTCATTGTCATTATCATTGTCATTATATTTGTCATTATCTATCATTTTATCTCGATTATCTTGTTTTCATAATCGTGGGAAGCCAAAATCGTAAATAAAATTCGATTAATCGCACAGCCCTATTACACACTGAAGAAAATCGAGCTGAAACGTCTGTGCATTTCCCCCTGTGCTTCTATTGGACAATTTAAATGAAATGAAAAGAAACTCTTATTCTTCTAATTGATTTGGGAGTGTGAGCCCCTTTCTGTGCATAGTGGCATAATGTAAAATGATATTTTTAAGAGAGAACAAACAGAAATGTTATTGCTTAACTCTCAGCAACAATATGCTTTTGGCCCTAAAAAAGCAAATATACAACTGCACACACCTCGAGGTACGTAAAATCCATTTCATGCATCTTGTCACCTGAAAATTCTGCAGTCTGAACGTTGCAGCTACAGCATGAAACAACAACAGAAAGATCACCTCTTTCACCTCTTTCATCTCTTTCATTTCATCGTGCTGACAGTTCAGCGAAGCTCTGGTTGAAGTTTGTCTACTTGATTTAGGCAGGAATTCTCTGCTGTTCCTTCATTGGTGATTCAAAGGTCACACATCACATCTTCTGTCTTTTCTTTTTTCTTTCTTCTGTGCAGCAAGTACAGCAGTACACATTGCTTCACGGACACCATGTTTATTTGTACTATATCTGACTAGCTTGATGTTCACCGAGGTTGCGTGTTTGTGTCGACTGGGCCAGGCTTTGCCATTTGTGTTTGCATGGAGCACGTTTTCAGACAAAAAGAAGAAGAAAAAAAGATTTCACTTAATTCTAGCTATGAGGCACAGACCAAACATGTTAAGAACCAAATCAGACCAAAAGTATCATTAATGTTTGAAGTGTGTTCCATATTATTTAAATGTTTAATTAATCATTTGATTGATTGATTGTTCAACAAGTCCTCCAAACTAAATGACCAAATGCATCATTAGACCATGTGACTCCAGAGTGACACGTAGGAGCGTTCTCTAATCTGGCGCCACTATCAGCAGTAATCAGCAGAACAACATGTGTCTGTTTGCAAAACTGTTACAAAAATCATTAATTCAACACCAATATTTCATGATGGTTTTATGGTGTGACAACGCTGTGGTTAAGGTCTGGTTAGGTTTAGGCATAAAAATCACTTGGTTAGGTTTAGGGAAAGATAATGGTTTGGGTTAAAGTGATCTTTATTAAGGTTAGAGAAACATGGTGGTTAAAATGACTACTCCCTTAAAGTTAGGCCACCTTCATCATCATGACTACATTAATATTATGAACATCAGTTTACAATACAAGATATAAACATGCTGTAATTAGCAAAAATATGCTAATTTACATCCGTCAGTCTTCAATTATTCCAAGTCCTCCAAATTAAACTACAAAATATGTTGTAGGTCTATGAAGATGTGCACCTTCCAAAACTGTTATAAATCTTTGTTGCAAAAATATATCAGTGTAATAATATGTTTTATGATGCTTGAAGTTTGGTTAGGTTTATGGAAATATAATATAAGTTAAAATAAGTACTTTGGTAAAGTTAGAGAAACATTGTGATTTGGGGTTGAAATTACTACTAATGCAAGTCGATTTTATTTTTTCATTATACTTAGATTTTAGGTAAATTATATGTGTAAGGTGCAATATTTTAATTTTATTTATTTTCACTTGTTTGAGGAAAAAAATGAGACCTGTGTCCAGATGATAACAGACTAACCGGTGTCAATTCACCTCCAGCTCGTTCAGTGTTACATCAGGACTTCTCAGTGAGGATCATCAGCTACATAACACCCCTAAAAGGCAACATCAACCTTAACAACAAGATCGACATCAGCTCAGGAGAAGGTCAACCACCAGTCGAGATAATCATAAGACTCATACAACGCAACGTACCGCAGCAGAGGAGAAAACGACGGATTTGAGAGAGAAGATTTGTTCTGCAGGTTACGCAGGAAGACAGACAGACAGAGAGACAGTAAGAGGAGATAAATCAGAGTCAGACAGTTGTAGTCAGCAGGCAGAGTGATGGAGAGGAAACTATTGGTCAACTTCCCTTCAGCTCAGTGTGTGTGTTTGTGTGTGTGTGTGTGTGTGTGTGTGTGTGTTTGACCCCTCAGGTCAGATCTATAATGGAAGATCCTCTCCTCCATCTCACTGCTCTGCCCTTTACACTGCTACTGACACACACAAATACTGTACACACACACACACACACACACACACACAGAGAGAGAGAGAGAGAGAGAGAGAAACCCTGCATGTGAGCACTTACACAGACAGAAATCACAATAGATCATAGAAAAACACACAAAAAATTGTAATAATGCATAGACATTTGTAATAACGCATGTAATAACGAAAACTAAAGATCCAGCCTTGAAACAAAGCTGTACTCAACGGTATGTCATGTGGTTCATTTCATATGTCTAGATAACAAGGGTAATTTTAAAAAATCCAACATATTTGTTGATTCAATATATCTGTTTTTCATCAGCATTTAACAAACATGATTTCCCATCAGCCCTAGAACATCAGCAGTTTAACATCACAGCCCAATATAAGAGACAAGTTCATGGATGAGTTGAGTGTCTATGGTTAATTCAGACATGTCTGTAACAACAGCAGGACAGATTACAGTATGAGTACTGGTGAATATAATGTATACAGATGAAAACAAATTATGATGATGTAAGTACCTGCACTGCTACGCTTTTAGTTTTTTCATGGGAGCTGTAGTTTGCATGCTCACAAAGCAATCGTTGTTTAACTTAGTTAAAATCATGAAGGTTTCAACTTCTAACAGCAGCTGCTGTAGAGTATGGAAAGTAAACTCCAGGGACATGCTTCATTTTGTCAGAGAGAGATGAAAGAAATGTTCAGTGAGTTACAGACGCTAGTGAGACAGAGGCTAGCCCAGATGTCACGTCAAGACTTTTAGCAGGCGCCTTTGTCCACAGCAACTTACAGATATTGTGTTCAAATTAAAAATGAACAAGAACATGTCATCCAAAGTGGTGGTGCAACTGTCTAAAATAAGCAGCTAAAGTGTGTTAAAGAGCTACATCACATTTTTTCTTGTTTTGACCTTAATGCTACCATCAGCATGCTAACATGCTCACAATGACAATGCTAACTGGCTGATGTTTGGCAGGTGTGATGTTTACCATGTTCATCAATTCAATTCAGTATAACTTTGTTTATCATCTTAGTTTTGAGTGTTAGCATGCTAACATTTGCTTTTGCATTAATTAGCACTAAACATTAAGTACAGCTGATGCTGGTGGGAATGTCATTAGTTTTGGAGGTTTAGTCATAAACCAAGGTGTAACGCAAATTGAAATTTTGACCTGACGGAAGGCACGACATGGAAAGTGAAAGGATCACCGAAGTTATTACAGTTCATCCTGAGAGGAACAGGAATATCTGTACCAAATTTAATGGCAATCCATCTCATAGTTGTCAGCTTCATGATGGCGCTAGAGGAAAAGTCAGCCAATCATCAAAGTCAGTAGGATTCATCTTCTGGGAACCATAAATGTCTTTACAAAATGTCATGACAATCCATCAAATAGTTGTTGAGGTAATTCAGTCTGGACCAAAATGGTCGACTGACCAACAGATAGACTGACATTACCATCTACACAGCTGCGCTACTAGCATGGCTAAAAGTATCTACCCCCAGTGATGGAAGAAGTATTCAGATGCTTTACTTGAGTAAAAGTACCAATACAGGAATGTAAAAATACTCCATTACAAATAAAAGTCCTGCATAAAAATCCTACTACACTAAAAATACATAAGTATTATGAGCTTGATGTAGTTAAAGTATTGCAGTAAAAGTAGTGGTTTGGTCCCTCTGACTGATATATTATTATATATGACATCATTAGATTATCAATAGTGAAGCATCAGTGTTAGAGCAGCATGTTACTGTTGTAGCTGCTGGAGGTGGAGCTAGTTTACACTACTTTATATACAGTTAGCTAGTTTAGTCCAGTGGTTCCCAACCTAGGGGTCGGGCCCCTCCAAAGGGTCAGCAGATAAATCTGAGGGATTGTGAGATGATTAATGGGAGAGGAAAGAAGAAAAAATAAAGTTCTGATACACAAATCTGTTTTCAGTTTTTGGACTTTTTCCTCTAATCTTTGATTTTTGGTGAATTATTGGATCGTTTGAACATTTATTGAGATGAAAGCATGTGAGAAGTTTAGAAGGAGAAATCACTATTTGGTGGAGCTGTTAACAACTCATAGACATGTGAAATGTGACCCCGACTACACACTGCTTTTTGTAACCACTGGTTTCATCTTTAACAATGTGTTGTATTTTAAAAGCTTGTTATATTATCCATTGTGTCAAATCTTCATCTGAAAAGTAACGAAAGCTGTCAAATAAATGTAGTGGAGTAGAAAGTACAAGTACAAAGCATCAAATGATTATCAAAGCATCAAGTAAAGTACAAGTACCTCAAAATTGTAAGTACAGTACTTAAATGTATTGTGATGTAAGTTATTTCCAGCACTGTCTATCCCCTTTTCATATGAGCACCTGTTATCATGTGACTCAAGATTTAAACATCACTCAAAAACGCTTCAGCAAGAAGAAGACCCTGGGAGGCAGTAGAAAGCCCTGAAAAATGTAGCAAGTGAACCTTTTAGTTGAGATTATTTTGTCACACATACTGTTCCAGAAGAGAATAATAATTTATTGTTTATAGAGCTGTAGTTTGGGTTGATTGACAGGTACTCAGGCAGTCTACTCTGTGAGATTTCACCTGCGTGAAGTGTGCTCAAAGAGCAGCACACACAGAGCAGCACTCAGCCTGCCTTATTAGTTCACACAGAGAACATCTGATGTTTATTTTATTATTAACGCGAAGAGCAGCGGGCTGTCTGTTGTTTCATGCACAAAGAGGAAACTATGTATTATTGATCAGATCAGTTTGGTTCTAACAGCTGAAACAGAATCAGAGCAGTTTGAGAAGAGAAACTTGTCTGTTGTCAGATACTTTTCTTATATTTCTTTCATCTTTACACAGACAGATGTGTTGATCCTAAACCATTAGAACAAATGCACAAATTACAGTTTGTACTTCTACTGAGAACAGGAACACTGCACCTCCTACTGAAATGACTGCTGTTACATAAGTTCAATCTTCACTATTACTTCTTCTACTGCTGATACAACTGCTAGTCCTCCAACCTCACTAACTTCTGACCCCAGTCTGTGTCTGTGCTCGAGTACTGTAGATTATTTTATCTCTGAGCTCCTCACTGCTTTGTTTCTTGCATTTTCTGACACTGGATGAAGCAGTTTATTATTTTCTCCAGCAGTTCCTCATGTTGCCAGAGACAGCGACATGAGATTCACGCTTGCCGTCATCTTCAGCTCCAGAGTTGGATGTAAAGCAGGAAGCAGGGGTGCGTTTGGTGAACAAGCCTTATCTAATCTCTTCTGATCTGGGTTCATCTGCAGATCAATGTGGATTAAGCCTTTACATGTGGGCAGATTAGCTCTCACAGCAGCAGCTTTTACAGTTCAAATGAGCCCCCGGCTGCGTCACAGATACAGTCGAGTCGCAGATAGATGGTAATAAATCCTGCGAGGAACATATGGAGGAGAAAATGAGGGATGTAAAGCGTGGAGAATCGACCTGAAAGCAAATGAAAAGATATGCTGCGTTCCTGCAGTCATTACAGCGACGGCGGCACAACGCCTTGCTAATATGAAGATTTAATGGAGAGCCTGGGGCTCCATGTGGTCATGGGGTAGAGACAGCATGGAGGAGAGTAACAGAGAGAGAGAGAGACAGTGATGGAGTGCAGGAGAGGGACAGGGAAAAATGAAATCAAAAAGACACAGAAATAACAAACAGGAGACACCCAACAGCAGACTCCATAAGTAACAAGTCAATCCATGTGAATTATTTTCTGTGTCAAATTTCAACTTCATTTTTTCAGTTTATTTACATTCTGCAATTACCTCTTTAAACTAGTTTTCACTGTAACTGGTGCAGTCCTCCTTGTCTGTGTGGGGTTGAAGGGATTCACAGGAAATGATGTAACTGATACTGGACGTGATGTTAAACTTATTCTGATTTTACAAAAAGAAAAACATGTTAATACATTGTGAAAGATTAAACCAGTGGTTTCCAACTTTTCCAGTTTGTGACCTCTTGCAAAAAAGCAGTGAGCAGTCCAGATATACACCACCACCCATACAGCACATCTCTCTATAGCCAAATGACTACAATCATTAATGTGTGATTAGAATTACAGTAACAGTACAGCAGCAAACACACAACCAACTAATGAATTCTAGTAGCTTTTCTCCCTTCATTGAATCCCTCTGGAAGTTCTGTAATGTCTGAGCTCATCACACAGACAGAATATTTAAAATATTTTGCTTAATTACCATACTATCATTTCTGATGAAACCAGAGCAGAAAATTGAGCTAAATAATCTCATCCTTCAAACATAAATTAGTTTACTCATTTTGTCTTTTTTGCACGGCTTCAGCTGCAGAACACTGAGTGGTGTTTTCTCTGGACTCACTGGGCTGTGGTCCTGAATCACTCTGCATGTCATCCTCTCTGCCTGTTGTGTGCAGAGCTACTGCTGCTGCCACCAGCACTGCTAACTGTATTCATTTTATTTCCAGGGATTTTAACTTCTTCTTCTCTTTGAGCGATTCAGCCCCACCTTTATGATTGGCTTTGTTATTATTCTATTAAAGCAGGTTTAAGGACAATTGAATGAAAAACTTCAAACTAAAAAGTTTGAAAGATTCTATTCAACTCTGTTTTTACCTTTTTTAAAATCCCCGTAAATAACTTTTTTATAATAATAATGTATCAAATGTCAGTGTGTAGTGTGTTGCGTGAGGCTCATATTGATGAACCTACAGAGAATAATCAGCTCCTCTCGGCTTTACAGATTTATAGCAAGTTTCAGCTCATTGTTTAGCTGTCCGGCTGCAACTTTACTGTTTAGGTCATTCTCAGTGCTCTCATAGTGTCATTTTTGGACACATTAGGTAGATGTTCTCATCGAAAGAGCTCTAAAAAGCCACTGTACACAACCTGCTCAGCACTAAACCGAAAACACACATTAAAAAACCCTTTGAAAGAAAACATACTGTATATATATTTGGAAGAAGAACAGAGAAAGTTGCCTACAGAGCAGACAGCTGGACCTGTAGTTTTAAGCAGGGTGTAAACATGTTTTGAGTGAAGAATGTTGATCCAGTTAATACTGTGAGTCAAACCTCCACAAAAGACGCATTAAATTAGACCATACGTCTCATGGAAGCTGCTTTTATCCAACAAACAGAAATACTTGCAAATGTTGAATATAGTCAATAATACCAACAAGACACAAAATAACAAACAAACAGGATTATTGACTTTGGCCCTGTGTGTTTCCCACAGCAGAGTCCACACACACTGTTCAGCCCTCTGATCCGTTTACCACAGAGTTCTATTTCATTTGTAAACAATATTTTTTTAAAAAATCCTATTTTGGGGCTTCAGGGCCTCTCTGGTTTGTCCACACTAGAGTGACAGTAGAAGAAACAGAATAATATGTTTTACTAAGAGAACACATGAACAAGAACGGCTTAAATTTTCTTTTTTTGGTTTATATTTGCAAAACCAAACTGTAACTGGAGTCCAAGCAGTTACCAGTTATTATATGCTTTGGCTTCTTTATTTATGATCAAACTGCCCCCTATCAGCAACTATAATTGAATAACACTATTTAACACTATATTGCGTTTAATAGCAATGTTGAATAAGAAAATGTTAACAAAAAGGCTTTAAACTCAGGGGTAACGTTAGCTGGTTAGCTAGCAGCACTGTCAAACATGACACTACTGTTTTTACTGACACTATTTATATACACTGTTTTGTAGCACGTATTTCAGTGCTTTCAAATTTGTTTGGACAAAAACAATAATTTAGCTTCTAATAATAGCAAAGGACAACAAGTCAACACTAATGTTAATGACTTGTGAGTTATAATCAAAACCATTGATGCTAAAGTCACAGGGAAATTCTGAAGCTGGAGGTACTTTACAGATTCATTAAAGTCATACTGTTTTATGTTGTGAGCTACTATATTATTAAGGCTAATTAAAAACACTTTGTGAAAATAGAATTCAACAATTTCTAAAGCCATCCAATCTCAAATATTTTTGATGCGGCACATTCCCCCCTCAAGTTGAATAGGCACAAAGCCTCTGATTGGACAAATAGATGAAATACCATTTTCCACTGATAGTAGAAACGAGAATACTGGTGGGTTTTTTTTGCACAGAAACAATAATAAAAATTTAAAATCAGGAAAAATTCTAAAGTTTGATGTGATGTGTGTGGATAGGCTGCTTCCACTAGTGTTGCACCGCATGTCAAAATAAGAGTTTGTTACTTCTACTACTTTTTTGACGGTATCTACACATACAGTTTAAGCATTTAAAATGATATTTAATCAACAACAGAGAAGTATGACTGGAGGGAGGGAGTGGGGTTTGTACACGATGTGCTGTCCTGGAGGGAGGGGGAGGGAAGGCGTATTCAGTTGGCTGCAACCTCACCACTAGATTACACTTATACCTACATGTATGAATTGGTACACCAATTACGCTGTGAATTGGGAATAATTAGGCTGTACGTTGCGGGCCATAATCTAAAGCGTTACCATATGATTACTGTGCATCCAGAGCTCAGCAATTATTTTTGTGAGTACAATGTTTTCATTACTGATTTAAATGTTGGACAAAACTTGGGAAATAAGATCCAAGTTGTAACAAACTGAATTATCCTTTAAGGCAATCAATGTGGGTGTGAGTGGGTGTGTGCTGTACATCGAGACTTTCCCAGGAAACGTGAATGCCCTCATTAATGTGACAGATTGCCACAAAGTGCTAAGAGCCCCAATTCAGTGTCAGTATGGATTTGTTTTTTGTTTAATAAGGCCGGGGACTTCCTAGGTCATATCTTACTGACAGAGACACTGACCTGACACAGGCCGATCATGTTTGAAACACTGCTGTTTCTATGTAAAAGTTTCTGTTTTCATGAGTTCAGTGTTACGCTGTCATTCTGTTTGTGCTATTCTAGTGTATCTGAGTGCCACTGTTGCTGTGTTCAGTGCTGTAAACTGTTGATAAAAAAATTAATTTTATAAAAACAAAACTTGCTTTCAGTCAGATAAAAATAAATGGAAAACAGCAGCAGCGTCACACTGCATCGCCACAAGGCTCACAGTCAGATAACTAATGTACCCATTGAATTTCAATGAGTCTTTCTGAGGAGAAATATCCTGAATAACTCAGCCTCACTGACGGCTAAAATCCATTTTATTGCTCCGATTTGCTTCCCACCAATCACATATGATTTGTCCTGTGATGCTCATGGCCTTGTTAAAAAGACACAAAAATCCACAACAGATCAGCCATCCAAGAAAAGAAGAAATATCACTTTTTTGTCCTCTGAAATCTTTAGCAGCAAACTTCTTTAGATGTTAACTTTGATACTGTATCCAGAAACAGATCACATAACATTCCATCTGTGTCTGTATATCTTGTCTGGATCAGGAAAAACATGGTAATGCAGGTGTAAATGCACACAGAACACACTGCAAACAGGATGCAATCACAGTGACCAGAACATATCTGAAGGAGGTCTGGGTCACATTGTGATCACACCACCGCCAGCTCTAAATGAAATCTGCACAGTGTGACCATTTCCTTATCTTGTTGGCCCCAAGTTGAAAATTCATGTAACTCTGCCTCTTCTTGCTTTCCCAAGCTGCCTGTAAAAAAAAAAGCTGCAGACAAGCTCTTTCTCTGCAAAGCAAACATTATAGGAGACCATACAGCACCATCGCTTTGGGAGACTCTCAAGGGTCACATGACCAAAGTGGGTAGCCAACCAAGGACTAGCACTAGCAAGTTTCTCTACAGGAGAATAAACAATAAATATTTTTCAGTTCAGCTGACAAGAATGCTGTTTGCAAGTCAGAAACTAGTAATCGCAATGACTCTAATATAACATGAACGCAGTATAAATGTCCCATAACCCAAAGATCACTGTGTCTTTTGAACTGAAGTCCAGTTATTTGCACTGTATATCATCTTATTTTAAAAGGCAATAATCTGGGTTTGATAAAACTATTTTGAGTCTATGGATCACAGAATCAGCTCATTGACTTAATTGTAAACTGTCCATATATTCTGTTGCATTTTGTTTATCTGTTGCCATCAAATTAAAGCAAGAAGCAGCCAACAGTTTCCACCGCAGTGGATTCATTCCAGTCTTTGATCGTCTGTCGAGCATTTTGTGTTTTCGAGGGTAAACTTAATATTTCATGTTTGTCTTTCAAATGAACTTATTTTCTCTTTGTGAACCCGACTGTGTGCTTTATACATGATAACAGTCTGGTTTGATTTGGAACTATGTTGGTTTCTAACTCTGTCCTTGTGGGAAGCAGTTCATATTACACACTCTAGGACTCAAATGAAGTTTTCATATTGTTTCTTGTTGTCAGATCCATACTTCAACCGCTCTGAATCTGCAGGCCGGGCAGCGTTCAATACCAATCTGTCTTCCACACATGGTCGATCACCCACAAAACTGTGTGTGTGTGTGTGTGTGTGTGTGTGTGTGTGTGTGTGTGTACGAATTTAACCTCTGGAGTGTTTTAAGCCGGTTTACTTTTTTTGAATCCACAAACAGCCAATAAATGAGCTACCTGACTGACAGTACAGACATTGGTTGTAACAACATACAACAACTCCCATGAGGCTTTGACAGTGTGCTGATGGTCAGGATTATAGGGATATGTGTTGAATAGTAACAATACAATGCACAAGTATACAAGTGGTACATACAAGTGGTAATATGTCCAGTACAGTAATAGATATTGTTTTTCTTAAAATATATAGAAAAATGTTTCAACTTTTCAAAAAGATCAAAAGTCAGGCACACCAGCATTTGAAGTGCCAAAACTTTGGAGTGAAATCTCTTTCTGTCAATGTAATCACTGTGACCATGACTGCGCACTAGTGGTGTCACAATTACTTTTTGAGATACCATGGCCACTGCCGGAGTCAGAGACGATGGAGAAACAACATAACTGGAAAGTTCTCTTGCTTCCCTGAAGTCACTGGTGTGGCAACATTTTGCCTTCCTCATGAGACGTGTAAACAACAAACACATCGTTGACAGAAAAATGACAGTTTGTAGGCTATGCTGCACACTTCTGTAAAGTTGGGAATATATTTACAGATTCTAACCTCCCAGATCAATAACTCATAAGCGAAACGTTGTTAAAACACAAACTACACCTCTTTCCTGCCATAGTAAGGTAGACAAAGAGCTACAAACCTAATTTTCACCAAAACGAGTCACTAATAACATTGGTCTCTATGTACAGCCGTGTGAGACGAGTGCACAGGGACCGTCTACAAAGTGCAACACTTAAACTTAGTTTCAGGAACTCATGCTTTTGTTGTAAAGTACCCTTCTGCAGTCTGTGGCTCTTTATTTTACTTTTCTGTTTAACAGTTTTTCCCAACTGACTGGTGAAATAAGTTATTGTTATTACATTTTAAATAAATTATTTAAATTTGACCATATGGCCTTCAAAATTGGTAGTTATATCACACTTGATAGCGATATAGCTTTTCTTTTTAAAGAAAAGCTGTTGATCTTTACAAATCAAGACTCGATAGTCTAACAATGGCATAACTGTCAGTGCTGAAAAAAAAAAAGTTTAAATCAAAAATTGCATTGAATTGTGATCTTAAAATCGAGAGTCAAATCAAATCATGGATTTGGAGAGTCGTGACACCCCTATTGCGTGTGTTACCTATAGAATACAATAGCCCTGCTGCATCTTAATGCTGATGTCATGGTTTTTAAAACAATAATTAGCCCGGCTACAACACACTGGGAAATGTGTGTGTGGTCTGTCCAGTCTTGTAGGCATCAGCTAGTCTTTAGGTGAGTCCCCAGCTTAACTGAACCTAGAAGTTGCTATTATTTTCTGACTGACTAGAAATAGCTAACTTTGCTAACCGACTAACAGTCACCGACTTATCTGTAGCGGGCATTAGCTAACTTACTAAAAGTATCCCTTATTAGCTAGCTGACTACCAGTAGCTACTGTTAGTCAACAGCAGATACTTGCAGAATGATTGCAGTAGCTTGAACTTGTACTTAACACACTGTTCATATTCTTAATCAAATTACACTTTGATACCAACAGTTTTGGTAACACTTCCTATCTTCCTTTTCTAATTCCTCAGCTGTCAGTGGTTGAGGTTGTTAACTGTAGCAAGCACACAACATACAGTACCAGCCAAAAGTATCTCATTCTTCATTTAAGGGAATGGGGAGGTGTGTCCAAACTTTTGACCTCTTGTGTGTAATATGAGGTGGAGTTGTCAAATCTTGGCATAAGCACAAATTTATCACTAAAGTTGTAACATATTCAAAATCACATCCACTTCACTTGTTCCACTGACTTGAAATTTACTTTAGGTTCAGTCTAAACACACTCTTTGGTAAATAAGGAGAATCTCAACTCTTCTGTTAAGTGCCTAAAAAGGAGCCACAAGTCCATATTAAAATCTCCGAAAAGGCTGTACCAAGTTTTTTTTTCTAGGAAATGCAGGTGTAAAATCTGCTGCACTGTTTTATCAGACACACACAGAGAGACAAACTATAGCATAGAGAAACAGTGCGAGAGAGACGCACTTTAAAAGACTCATTACAAAGTTACAAAGTTAGCTCTCTGCTCAGCAACACAACAAAAGAGCAGCGTTGTTTTGCACATGACTTTATCTTTCTTTTTCCCCTCGGGTCTCTCCTGCATATTTTTCCTGAATTTAATGGCTCCCTGCAGGTCTGGTGCAATATAATTAAAGTAGCCAGTTATTATGTAGACTGTTATATTATGTGTTTACTCTTTATCTTGTCAAAGGAGTTCTACCAAAAGACTCCCATTTGTTTTTCATTACTCATTCAATAACTGATCCTTCTGTTGAGCTGACAGCATCAGTATAGTTGACTCATATATCCTCACATAGCTTTTCTCTTGCAGAATGAATACACGCTTGCATTTTCACTCCACTCCATTCCCTCCCAGACGTGCGCAATGCATGTCAAAACAGCCCTGCATCAGCTTTTACTTAGCTGCCCTGCTATAGCAGCTGCATATGCAAATCAGATTAACTGCAGCTGGGCTCATTTAAATCCGTAGTCTTAGTAAATACCTCAGTAAATAACAGTAATTTGTTAGAGTTCTGCTCTTGGGTCAGGTTAAGGTTTGGTTATTTTAAAATGCAGTGTCCAGTGGGAGGAGTGAAAGAGTGTAGCCAATGCAACACATTGCCAGTCAGGTTAAAGACATGGATAACATGGGTATGTGCCAAGTTTAAGTCTCACTTTTAAGCCTATGCAGAACTTGTGTGTGTGTGTGTGTGTATGTGTGTGTGTGTGTGATGCATTGATCCACTCTTTCTTCCTACAGAGTCAATCAGTGCATTTCTTTTGGTCCTGCAGCTCTGTTGTAAATCTCTCCGTCTCTCTTTCCTGAGGAGAATGTACCATAACATTCAATATTCTGTAATAAAACACAGTCAATACTCCGGTGCTCATTCATTGACGCTGCCAGTCGCCAGATACTGTGTCTTTACATTTTCTTAAATCATGCTGAACCAATGCTAATAAAGCCCTTTAGTGTGTGTGTATATGTGTGTGTGTGTGTGCGTGTGTTGTATAAGAGACACTGATTTACTGCATTGATTTGTACACAAAACATGCCTCTCTGGAGTCCCTCTCCAGTGATTACACATCTCTTCCTCTCTTTATCCCCTCTCACACATGCACTGCAACCCTAAAGTTATCTAGACCCGGAGGAGCTGTATGTGTGAACGCAAATGTTCAAATCAGTTGGACAGGACATTAAACTGATTTTACCCCGCCAGCTGCCTAGGACAAAGTCTGTGTGATGTCTGATTGAGCCTTTGTAAATAGAGCAATGAATTCTCTAGAGAATTTGGGTAAATTTGCGAGTAAGCTTCCTTGTTTTCTTTTCGAAATATCTGTATGCTGACTACAAAACAGAGAAATGAGTAATGGCAATTTGGAGAAATGCAGTGTAATGCACAGACTGAGTGGAACTAAAAAAAGTTTGTTTTTTTTTCTGATCTGTGAGTTAAAGTAAGTGAAATTTATGATATTGCGCCGCCACGCTTTGATGGTGATGGCAAGTATATCATGCATGCCAGTATCTTTATTAAAGTGAATTAGTGATCAATCACCCTCATGCATGAATCATACATCAATAATAGCCTAATTTTATGCATGATCCATGATGATGAAAATACAGAAAAATTGAAATGCATTACAAAAATTGCATACTGTCAATATTTTAGAGACCCCCAAAATTTCACAAATCATGTTTTCAGGGGAACTCATGTCTTATTAAGCCAAGCCAAGCTCCCCCTGGCTCCCCTGTAGTTCTACCCTGCCTCTGCTGCATGCATTACAGTGTGTAGTTGATGTCCTCTGCTCTGACTCGTGGTCAGTGAAATGTATCACTCAAAGGAGGTCAGCTTTGCCTGGCTTCCTTCAGGGAAAACAAGTAAAGGTAATCCGACAGGCTCCATCAATGTACATCCACTAAAAGTGCTTGTTTTTGCTACTGACAGGCTCAGATTGTCATTATAAGTATCTGACAACATTATGGAAAGGACCATACAAAAAAAAAAAGTTTCTCATTACCTTTCGTTTGATCCGGTCTGTTTGTTACTGTGTCTAACCAAGTCTCGATCGAGGAGAAGTCTTGTTCTGAAATCTCACTAGAGTTCTTGTTGAAATCAGCTAAATATTCAACCATGACTTGGAAAATCTTTTAAATACCACTAAGTTATGCTTTCTGTACTCCAACATAACAAACTCCTCCTGGCACTCCTCTCTCCAACTCTGTCATGGCTGAATATTTAGCTGATTTCGAAAACAACTCAACTCTTTCAGACTTTCAGACTTCTCCTTGATTGAGACACAGTAACAAACAGACTTGATCAAGCAAAAGGTAAAGAAAAACATTTAATTTCTCTGTATGGTCCTTTCCATAATTTTGCTAGACACTTATAATAACAGTCTGAGTCTATCAGTGGCAAAAACAAGCACTTTTAGTGGACATACACTGACGGGGTGCTATTGCCCTGTCAGTTTACATTGTATCCTGTTTTGTGGCTTCTGGCTGCAGCATTCTCACTCAGAACTGGACAAATTTCAAAAATAGTTGTCCCCATTAGTCACTTAGACACAAAAAGATGGGAAAATAGAGCCCAGGTTGAAAAATACCTAAGTTTCCCTTTAACAAAGACCAGTCAAGACCTTTACTTAAGACATGGCAGCTGTCAACACAAACATTACCTATGATGCAATCCCAATCTTAAATTTATCTTCCCTGCCTGCCAGCATGGGAAATAATGCAGGAACAACAAAACTCAATGTAAAATAAGCTCTGCACTCAATGGAACAGATGAGCTGGCTCTACAAAGAATGGGAATCCTGGGTTGTATGAAGAACCGAATACCAGCAAAGTATACTACCTAAATCTGCATAATGGTTAGTGAGTGAAGTCAGTGGTGTCTGTCAGTGGATGTGTGAACCAGTGAAGGAGTGAAGCTACATTCTGACTGGACTGGGCAGGTACATTCACTTTCACCATCACATACTCCACTTATCAGGACCTAGATGGGAGATACAAACACACAAATCTACAGGCCATGAGAGAGCCACAAGGCCTTTATACAGATCTATATCCCTCATAATCAGAAAAAGCTTGCAACAAAGCTTGGCTGACAAAGAAGAAGAGAAGATTGTTCCAAACTGCATTAACTTACACTTAAATGTAATAATTCACCCAGCCATCTGTGATAGAAGCCTCCTAACTAATAACCCACAGGTCATCAGTTACCTAGTGGATCAGTTATTACTCTAATTAGTCTTTATTAAACGAGGACCATGCACAAAAAACATTAATCTCAAACTGAGAAGAGATGATTTATGTCAGATTTAGCTGTTAGCTAATTTCCATCTGCAGTCCCTGAGCTAATAGCATCATCTTTATTTTTTCATCTGTGGGTAAATTAGTATGGATCAGTCTGACAGTGACAGATGTAAAAACATCTGTGATTCCTGGTTTTATCATCACAGGTGCAGAAAACAACTGCTTTTCTTCTCTTTTTTGTGTTTCAGTTTGTTGTGTTGTCCACTGGTTTATTTAATATTTCACATATTTCTGTGTTCTCCTTTGTTATTTGGAATATAAACAATATCATGTCTTCAGAGAGACTGTGGTGAAATTACAACTACAAACAACAACAATATTGAAATATGAAACCTCCCAATTAATTCCCCTTCCTCAGAACAGAATCTCTTTGGTTTACTGTATTTATGTTACTGTGTTAAATTCCTTGCAGAGAAAATCCTCCTGTTTGGGACAATTAGGTTGTGAAGTTGAATGGCCCGTATGCTGTCGAAAAATATGGAAGTGAAATGTAGAAGGTCCCTCATTAAGTCCACTGCTTAACAGGCTGAAACACAAAATGTTAAGTTTCTCACAGAGTTTAACTTTTTAACACACACAGCAGCAACACCCAGTTATGAGCTCACACAAGATTGACAGTAACTGGAAAATATTCCTGAAGGTTGCACTGGAGGAAAGTTCAAGGATTCACCAAAATCAGTAGAATTCATCCTCTGGAGATCATGAATATCCATCGTGAATGTTGTGACAATCTGTCTGACAGTTGTTGAGATATCTGAACGGACAGACTGTCATCTTCAGAGGTTCGTTAGTGTCATCATGTTTCTGCTTTAGTGGGCAGAATACAGCAGTGAATCACTAGAAACAGGTCAGAGAGAAAGGGTTCATTAAGGATTTGGCAAAGGTCAAGACAGGGGGTGGAGGGTAAAGGGGGGTGTCGATCTGAAAACATGAGGAGCAGACAGAAGGCGGAGCCTCTCAGGACCTGGACAGCAGAATGGGGAAACTGTGATGCTGCTGGACTGTTTGACCATCAAACCTGTTAAGAAGCTGATCGATACAAAGGCCAGAAGCTCATTACCTCGTCCACTCAATACAGAGCCTCGCTCTGACATTTACTGTATGGACTCTGCAGAAAATTACCACAACCTGTCATCAGACATTGAGCCAAACATACCATTTCTCCTCACATAAAGGGACAACATCTAATTTCTTTTTCCATTTTCGTAAACATATGTAAATACTACGTTGTTCCTCTTTTATTTCCCTATAAGAGCAAACATCGTATTTTAATTGTTCTTTGTAAAGGAAGCACTGGTGGCAGCATGTAGTAGCATATATAGTAAATTGTAAATGGACTGCATTTATATAGAGCCCTTCTAGTCTTCCAACCACTCAAAGCTCTTAACACTACATGCTACATTCATTCACGTACACATTCATACACTGATGGCAGAGGCTGCCATGCAAGGTGACAACCTGCTCATCAGGAGGACTTCTAATAATTCACACACACATTCACCAATGACACAGCCTTTGAAAGCAATTTGGGGTTCAGGACACTTCGACATGTGGACAAGCAGACAAACTGCTCTACCTCCTGAACCACAGTCGCCAGTATATAAGCCCTAATATATATATATGTATATATATATATATATATATATATATATATATATATATATATATATATATATATATATATTTGTGCTTCTCATGTATTCTCATCACACTCAAATCACAGAACTAAGCTTTTGTTTCTCTGAAGGATAAATCCCTGATCAGCTTTAAAAACCCAGAAGGTACACACAAAAAAATGGTGGTTTTTCAGCAGTTCTTTAGGGTGGCTGCACCTTTAAAGATAGGTACTATATGGCAACAAAAGCAGTTCCCCTGCGATTACAAGCCACAAGCCAGACAAGAACCACTTTTAATGCTCTTGAGCACCATTTTTATTTAGTGTGAACAACATCCTCTGCTGTTTTGAAGGTATTTCAAGACTCTTCTAACCATCTGGATAAAGAAATATTCCATCTCCTGAATGATGAAAAAGCTTTTTAACCCATTTTCCAAGCTGCAAGTGAAACCAGACACCATGGGGATTAAACCACACCGTAGTTGTGTTATCATAGACTCTACAGGGGATAACCTAGACTCTACTAAGGTTAAACCACAATCTTAACCAGTCTCCACTGGTATTAAATCAGACTCTAAAATAGAATCCACTTGGGTTATAAAAGACTTTTCTGGGATTACACCAGATTTATGGGGTTAAATCAAACTCTTGTGGGGTTAAACTAGACTCCAGCCTCCACTGGAATCATAAGCAGCATTTTGTGGGGTTAAACCAGACTCTACTGAAGTTAAACTAGACTCTACTGGGGGTTAACTAGAGTATAACTGGGTTGGACCAGACTAAATTTGAATTAAACTAGACTCCACTGGGGTTATACCAATGGAAATAATAAGACTGAACCAGACTCTACTGGGTTTAAAACCAGACAAGTGGGGTTAAATCAGACTAATGGAGTTAAAGAAGACTCTAGTAGGGTTAAACCCAAGCCCCTGGATCATCCAACTGCAGTGGAGTTATACTAGACTTTAGTGGGGTTAAATCTGACTTGTTACTTGTGAGCATGTAAGTGATGATTATTTATTTCCTGTCATTTCAGTCCCGCTGGCTGATTGTTTTTATGTGTCCAGATTAATAAGATCAGAGCAGGAACAGAAAAGTGAGCCTGAAGGTTGATGTCTGGTTTACAGCTGAGTGGCCATCTTGTATCACAGCTCAGCTGACATAGCCCTCGTTAATGACAGTTGCCATGGAGTGACAGGTCAGACGACCTCATTGGTCCCCAGTCATGAATCGAGGGGGTTGAGGATGCTGAAGGGGAGGTGCGGACGAGGAAATCGGGTGCTGTGCTTCATCAGCATTTGTCAAATCATCCGCTCATGAAATATTGAACAGACTGAAAGAGATGTGAAGTATTGACTCAGAAAATGGTAGAGAGGTGGGGGAAAACAGGGTGAGAATGAGGTGGGAGGAAGGGAAAAAGATGTTGAGGAGAGTTAAAGCTCTACAGTTCAGCATAAGTCATTTTCAGTATTTACCAACATGGATCTAAACGTGTCGTACATCCATTCTTTCAGATGGAGGACATATTAACAGCAAATAAGGAGACCGTCATCAAGGTCTTGAAATAACATTTCTAGAGCATCAGACAAAAATTTTTCTGGTTGTTGTAAAAGTTACCTACATAAGAATTTTGAAAATATTCTTTATATAAGATCACAATGAGGTCAATGTAGAATCAACAGAGACAATGTTTTTAGTCAAGCTGTTGGTGTATCCATTTAGCAATTGTATATCTGCCAACTTTACCAATTGTGATTGCTTTTCTCCTGATCCTGTTTCTAGTCCAGGAAACCACAGTTCCTCCAGTTCTACCCCAAACATGAATGTTTCCAGCAAAGAGAAACAATGTGCATCAGCAAAATTACAAACAGCAGCAATGCTGATACCAATGGCAACAATGTTTCTATCAACAGCAACATTGCTTATACTCATTTACTGTTGAGGGCCACAACATGTGAGTGAAAGCTCTGGAAGAGATCTAGAAGGTGGAATTTGTCAAGTGGATTTTTTTTTTTTTTGTCAAATGGCAGTGATGTTTCTACAAACGCAAATTACATTTTCACTCACAATGATTACATTTTCACTATAGCACTGGCCTTTTTACGATCAACAACAATGCTTCCAACAACAGCGTCTACCAACAGCCACAATGTTTCTACAAGCAATAACGTTTCAGTCAATAGGGACTATGTTCTATGAACAGGGACAGTGTTTCTATCAACAGCAACAGTGTTTCCATCAACCGACACAATGTTTCTACTAATGGAAACTGTTTCTACCACTAAACATTTTGTTTAGCAATGGCAATGTGGTGAAATGTTTAAGGTTTTCAACCACGCAATGAATGTCTCCATGAACTAGTGATAATTATTTTGGTCTTTACAGTTTTACCCACAGTGATGCTGTTTCTACTCCCACTGATGCTTCTATCCAGGGACAGTACATGTACTAATAATAACATTGATTATATATATATTGCCAACAGTCAACAGTGGTTATGTTAATCATAGTCATGACATTTCCTCTTACAGCAGTGAAGTTTGTACATTGAAGATTTTTCCACACACAGCGAGGTCCATATGCAGCCATGAAATGATGTTTCTACCAACAAAACTGACATTTCTACTGACAGTGAAACCCCTCTTTCTGCAGCAACAACATTTACCTGAAGTGATTTTGATGATGATGATGATGATGATGATGATGATAATGATGATGATGGTACCCATGGTGATGACATATTATCTGTCCATGCAGATTAGTTTTTACTGGGCTCTCTTTGTTGCTTTCGTTCTTTTGAACCTGGAGAGTTTTTCTGTCTCCTCTCACTGCTGTCGGAGTGAACGAGGCCCAGAGGAGCTCTATCAATTAGCAGCCTGTGTTCAGCACTCTGCAGCAATCCTGCTATGACAGGAGTGATCAATCTGCAGTCTGCACACACACACACACACACACACACACACACACACAGCATCAACCCCCCCCCCAATCACAGAAGCAGCCAACAGTCAGTGAGAGGCAAACACCTCTGTTGGAAGCTTTGAATTTAAAACCATGAAATCCAAAAGTCTTACATGAAAAAGTTCAGAACAAACTCAGACTTTAGAAAGATAACAGCTTAAAATCCATCCTAGAGGGAATTCACACTAAGACTCGGAGGTACATTTCATATTATCAACAGTGACAATGTTTCTATCTGTCATGATTCTGGGAGAAGCTTTCACGCCAAAATAGGCCTAATTAGTCACCTACAAACTCACTATTACCAAAACAAAAACTAGGAATGGGGAAATGTCCCCCTCACTTTTCAAAATCCTACTTTTAATCCCCTCACTTTTATAGTCTCAGATTTCCCTCTTAAATCTATTTTAAACAGTGTCCTCTGACTGTCCGTCTGCCAGATTCTGATCCAAATCCAGATGAGAGAAGATGGGGGTTGATAAAAAATGTTGAATTTAAGTATATACAATTCCAGATATTCTAAGACTTTTCCAGGACTTGCAGGCAGCCAGAACAAAGAAAACACAGGCACACGTGTTACAAAATACTCAATCTCTTCTCCATCTTCATCATTAATTACATCACTCCTGTTTTACTGAAGAGCAGATAAATGAAACTGCTCGTCTCTCTTCACATATGTGTGTTTTTCTCTAAATCATCCTCTTAAGATGATGAGATGCTCTGAGAGTCCTGATGAAAACATTCAACGAAAATGGACCTACAGAACTCATTTCAAGGCCACTTGTACCATGATTATAGAGAGCTGAGCAAAATAAGTGAAGGCTGCAGTTGAGAAAAGAAATGCATTGATTCACTGTGATGAGGGAGGTATTAAACAAATAATCAGCTGTTTAGCTGCTGGACTGTGTTGCATTAGTTTCTCTCTGCAGAAGTACCATAGACTCCGCATAACCCTGTGGGAAGGTGCCGTATGGCTGGATTTTGCGTGAATGCTTCATACTGTCTGCTCTGCTCTGCTCTGTGTATGTGTAGCTCAGCCCTGCCCTCGTTCAAGCAGACACACAGACCTACATCCATGACACAGAGTGCAGAGAGGAGCAGAGGAGAGAGACGGCTAGTCTTGACCTCACACCCAGCGTGCTGTTATTGGCTGGGGGCTACACAAATGCAGCCAAAAAAGCCACGTGAGAATGTTAACTCTCTTCATTGGTCAGATGTGTCTGGGGCAGGAGCAAGAATGTAAGCTCAGGAAGAAGGTCCTAAAGAAGGTCCCATCTATGCAAATATTAAGAAGACTTCATTGCATAAGCAGAGCAACAGCAGGGGCAGAGGGGGCATCCGCCCCAGGGCCCATGCTCAGCAGGGACCCCGCTGGGGACGTAGCATGCAACCCAACTGGGCAGCGCAGTAGGAATATTAGAACTTAAGTCTCTCTCTTTTTCTATTAATTGTCTATGGTAGTTCTTATTACTACCGATTTAACACCCCCTCCGACCACAATGTGGGTTGCAATGGCAGAGTAGCGCTGTCTGTATTTGCACTCAATGACTCCACAGGAAGTGAAGACTGCAGAAGCTGCGATTCAAAGTTTATGACTAACTTCCCTGAAAACGTCAGCCAAAATATGAGATATTCCTGTTTTTATGTTTGTCGTCAATGGTTATGTCCTGCTCAACACACAGCAAAGTCAGGTTGGATAGTCTGGCGTCATCCATGCACGAATGCAAATAGCAAATAGCTGAAACACTATCTTGCAAGTTTCATTCACCACAAAGTGGTTGGCAGGTTTGCCACCATGAATGAGAGGAGGATGAAGTTTTAAAAAGGGACTGTGATATGTACAATGTCCATTAACTTGTTCGGATAGATGTTCTATGGAGGATGGTGGAATACACAAATTCACCTCAGTTTTGGTTATGAAGAAATCAGTCACAATGTTAAATTAATCTGTTGTTTAACTCCATGCTTACCACATTTCAGCACCTGTCTGTCACTGCCTGTGGTGTTGTAGACCGCTGTGTTTATTTTATGTTTGTTTATCTTATTCCTGTGTAAAAAAGACATGGTACTGAGACAGTGCACCTGGCCTGGTGCTGTCTATTGGTGGTGGTGCTGAACAGTTTGTCAATCGATGCATGTAGAGCGCCGTGTGGTGTCCTCAGTGCTGAAACATTTGAGCGCGACTGGCAACTGGTTTTCTTTTTTGTTCTTCAGAAGAAGCTTGTCTGTCAAAGGGGCTTAACTGTATGTTTTATTAGACAGGCTTGCTCGGCTCAATCAATTTGTGTTTATGGATAGGATAGAATATATCAGCTATTTTGCAGTTGTGAATTTTAAACTGTACTTTACTACTTTGCTTTACTACTTGCTACTTGAACTTCATCAGAAGGGCCCATTAAGAACGTTTAACCCCTTTGGCTGAGAGTCTAGCTCCACCCCTGCTTCATTGTTAGTCCAGGTCCACCAGTCCAGACCTTGTTTAATTCTCCAGATAGCTGCTAGCAACTGTGGATTTAGCTCATATGCATCCCAGCGTGCAAATGTTGCCCCCCTGGCCTGGTGGGTGGGTGTGTTCATACACCCTGCAGCTTTATGTAAAAACAAAGAGGCAGAAAACTTTAGCTTGTGTTCAGCTCCACTGAAGGATTTATTTTGCTTCTTCAACATAAGAATACTTAACACTTGACTCCCTGAGGTGATCAACTAAATGCTCATTGTAGCATCGGGCAAGTTACTGTATCCTCAAATACAAGAGATATCCACAATATCTTCAAAAAATACATTAGTAACCATGGCATTGAAAACTGAAGCACTGTGAAATAACCAAAATGAATGTCCATAAGTGTTCCTGTTCTTCAGTTGCACTTAAATTACATATTAACCAGTAGAAAAAAAAACCCTATTTGTTCGCATTTGGTCACTGCAACTAACATCTTCCCAAGTTCAACACTTTCATCACATTGCACATAAAACAATAATATACAACCTCACAGTGAGTAACTATTAAATTTACACCTTATATTACTCCTACTCCATTGTCAAACATTCACAAATTACTGTATTTACACCTCCTTTAAAGTCAGAAACAACCACACATATACAGGGAAACAGTTTAACAGACTGTGGATACATGCTCTAGCACTTTATGTATCTTCACATCGATTAACAAGCCAAAACAAAACCCTTTTACATGTCTCATTAGCATTTCTATTGTACTGTGTATTCTACCTTACTCATTAGCAACAGGTCCGCTAGCCTAGCATCACAGTGTTTAGCTAAACATCTCTATTTCATTTCATATTCACATTTAACTTATTATTTTTGCAATGAACTGTACCATAGTCCCAGTGACTTTCTATCTTTTTTAATTCCTGTATATACATCTTTAACCCTTTACACTCTGCATATTTATATCTGGTATACACAACATTTTTAACCCTTTACACAAAGCATACCTGGCTTAGGGAGCCATTTAGCTTGGGTCAGATTGATGTTGGCTCACATTCCCACCACAAACAAACCACTCCAGAATTTGCTTGTGACCAGACCAAGACTACTTCCTCTAAAGGGTCTTGGTGTGGTTGTTCTGGTCAACACCTGAGTATAATTGCTGTGTTCAGATCTGCCCAAACAAATCATAAAAAAGGGGAAAAACAAACCAGAGTCCAATTCAACTGGACTAAATAGGTGTGAAAATGCCCTTTCACGCCTAACCTAGTTGGTTTGATTCAATCAAACTCTCAAGCATGTAAATATATTTTATCATTTGGCAACAATGTCACCACAAGTGCAGGGAGTTACCCGTCAGTCGACATGATTTCATGTTTACAGTTGTATAATAAATCAGTGTGAACAAGAAATGAACCAGAACTAAAAGGCAACAATGTATCATGTTGTTCCAGGCAAAATGAACCACTACATGCGTGAAAGACACCTAAGATGCAGACATGATCCAGACACTCACAGCCACTATGATGTGAACATGTCAGAGGTTGGAGGATATCTTGATGGGGGTTTTCAACACTCTCTCAAATGTATGTCGGCACAGTTATTGATCCCTTCCCTTTGACGGATATATTCGAGGTGGTTCCAGAGGATTTATAAGATCACAGCTAACAAAGATGAAGCTGTGGCCTTCTCTTCACTGCTTCCTCATCAGTTGACTCTTTTCAGATAGAAAAACCACCGTCTCAGTAACACTGGCTGGAGAAGGTAACAGCACAAGTCTTAATTTAAAACTGGACAAACTAATGTGTACTTACCTTTTCACTTTTCCTTTTGTAATTATTGATAAGTTAATATATTATTGATTTAAAAGGTATGGTGTGTAGGATTTAGTGGCATCTAGCAGTGAGGTTGTAGATTGCAACAAACTGAATACCCCCCCCTTCCAAGCATGTAGGAGAACCTATGGTGGCCCTCTCTAGAGCCAATGTTTGGTTTGTCTGTTCTAGGCTACTGTAGAAACATGGCGGTGCAACATGGCAGGCTCCATGGAAGAGGACCTGCTCCCTATGTTGATATAAAGGCTCATTCTAAGGTAACGAAAACACAACGATTCTTATTTTCAGGTGATTATACACTAATTAAAACATACTTATGAATATTATATTCCATTTCTGCCAAGTCTGTTCCGTTATTGGGTAGTTGTAGGCATTTGAGAATGGTTTGTTGTTTGATGTTTTGAAATTTTAATATATTTTTCAATATACTTTTACTATAAAATTCACCTGTTCTCTCTGTCATACAATGTATAACCTACCAATCAACACCTGTGTGTGCTGTAATCTTCTGTCTGCACTTTGATGGTTGTAATTACCATTATTTTCAGTGTGTGGTAGCACTTCTCTTGTTTTCATTGTATTCTGTAAACAGCATTGAGACACTTTGTGGAGACTGGTCTCTGCACAGACAGTGGGGGAGGGATAGAGGGAGAGAACGGATGAGTGGTCAAAAAGATAGATTAAGGGGAGGAGAGTAAGGGGGGAGGGAGAGAAGACAGATGAAGGAGGGAAGGTGACAGAGAAGATGGGAGGAAACAAGGATGGATGAGGAAAGGAAAGAAGAATGAGTGAACTCAAAGAACAATCCCCTATGTATATCGAAACAACAAAGACTATAATTAAAATCATAGAAAACTGAATTTATATCTTTCTTTGGATATTAATTATTCCATTTCATCTCTTAATTACCTTCTTCCTTTCTCTTGTCTTTCACTTTTCTTCCTTTCCTTGTCTTGTACTCCCCTTCCTCAGAAAACAAATGTAGGAGAGGGAAACAGAATGCAGATAAAGGAATAAAAAGGTGATGTATAAAACTAAAAAATGATCAAAGTAAAAAATAAACAATTATTACTCAAATTAAAACATAAATAATGACATGCAAATAAATATGTAAATGACTGAACAACCACACAAATAAGCAGATCTGAGCCAAATGTATTGGCCACACACACACACACACACACACACACACACACACACACACACAGCCTGACAAATTGTTTGTCCTTGGGAACAAACTGTAAAGGTTGACTTGATCAGAAGCCTGTGGTGATTTGTGTGTGTGGTTGGACCAGGTATTCCTCATGTTGTGGGGACATAAATCTGTTTACTTACTACTAATTATGTAGTTTTGTAAGTTTTGACATTTGCACATGTACAGTACTTTTGCATTTTTGTGGATTAATTTGCATTGTAACACACACATAGGAAGAAGAGAGGAGACAAGCAAACCACCAAAAATACACATTACTCCTGTACATACAGTGTGTACACCCGTGAACACTCCTTCTCTTTCACAGTATAAACCACTCCTTTTTTCATCAGAAGCTCAGATCGAGTGACTCCTGAGCTACACGGTACAAGACATCTCATCCTCAAATAGACACAAATTCCTCCAGTGTTGTGAGAATAAGAAAGGGTTCATCTCAACTTGCAGGTGAAGGAGGGAGGATGGGTGTGTAATCAGATGATTGAGGACATCTGATAAAAAGGAAATGAAGATCCGGTGTTGGCCCTTTTGCCTGACCAGCAGCAGAAGTACACAGCTTTACATATAGCCGTTGCTTATATGGCTATTATATCCAGTGATATATACAGTACCAGTCAATCACAGCCATACATATTCATTTGAATGCTTTGTTAATAACCCACATGGCTTTATGCTCTCTTTTTATTCAGATACAACCTGTCATCTATGGCGGTGACTCTCAAAGTGAGGTCCAGGGACCCCCATGGGTTCCTGAAGGGGTTCCAGGGGAGCCCCAGAAAAATTGGGAATAATTTATTTTCACTATAATTCCATCTATAAGTAACACAATGACAGAATGTATTACTATTGTGGTCATGGGTTTCATACACTTTCTGTAATAAAACATTGAAAAGCAAAAATCTTATCAGATGGGGGACCCTTTGACTAAATGACATAGGGGTCCATGGTCAGTTTAGGGGTCCTTGATGTGAAAAAGTTTGAGAACCACTGATCAATGGTCATCATCATCATCATCAATATTCAAACCTTTCAATAAAACTGTCAATCTGATCTATCCATTTCCTGTGCTCCTTATGTCTGACAACACAACCAGTAGTGTTTATCCTCACCTGGAAACCAGTGCAATCAGTCCCACAATCTCCTACATGGTCCTCTGAGTTGAGGCCAGTAAATACTATTGGTACATCTTAATTCTTAATGGAATTCATGTTTCTCTCACTTTTGCTTACGGCTTAGTCTCTTTCACTGAAGATGCAAGGAGAGACACAAGGAAAAGATGCAAGGAGAGAGGAAAAAAGGAAATATGTTTTTAGAGAAATGAGACGTCTTTTCCTCTTAGGTGTGATGTGAAGCGGCGTCCATTTCTGATGACAGCGGCATAGCCAACATCTTTTGTTACCGTCATATTCACACTGACACAAACAGTAGCCACCACACCTCCACTCCCTTCATGAATCTGTTTAGACACAATCACTTTATAATTTATGTTTTCATTGAGTCATTTGTCATATTGTGCCACACTGATATCTGCTCAGTAATGGCAATGAAAAAAAGGTCTTTAGGCTTGATATGTCATTTACTCCGTCACTGTGATGAGCAAATTCATTCAATTCAATCACTGTGATTCAGCAAATAAGCTGCTGAATCCAATTAGGTGTGTTCATAAACTATCAGCTGTAAACCAACTGAGTCCTTTCAACTCATTAAGCTAATTAAGAATGTCAGGTAACATGCTTGTATAAGTGTCAGATAATACTTGACCAAACTTGCACGCTCCACAAGGATCAGAACAATTGTGAAATGTCCAATAGCAGGATAACTTGTGTGCTTGCCACATGGCACATGTTCCAAGAGCAAGAACAATAACATTCCCAACACAGGAGAGTATGACTGCAGTGTCTGTAAAACACATTTAATGGACCAGGTGGTTCAGAGAAATGTTGTGATTCCATGAAGAAAAGAAGTGTGAGAAGTATCTCAGCTCTCAGATGTACATCGCTTTGGATAAAACCGTCTGCTAAATGAAATTGTAAGTAACAGTTTTCTTTGTTTTGTAGATTGATAGTGCATCAATATATGCACACCTCAATCCCTACTTGCCAGTCTTTACTATGTACTTTGATGGGCAGGAGGACCTCATGGCTGACTACAGGCTGGGACGGCAATCCATGGAGGCCTTAATGAGGATTCTACCATCAAAGTACATCCAAGGATGGTCACATGAGCAGATAGGACTGCAGACTCCGGTAAGAGTTGAGGTGGAGGATTGTGTATATATGTTAATAATGACTGGTGTACAGCTACAGATATTATAGGGACATAGAATACCTGGCTTTGACATGCAGAACCTTCTTTATGCTGAGAGTTTACTGTCGTCTTAATCACAGCTGTTTACATACCAAAAAAGCCACTGTATACTACCTGCTCAGCACCAAAAGGCAAAGAGACACAGTTAGCTGTAGACTAGCTGGTGAACATAGTGGAGCATTTAGCATCTAAAGAGCCAGATATTTCCCTCAGGAGTTGGTAGAGAGCAAAAACAGAGCTAAAAGAGAGTGAATATTGGACTATAACCTGGCTGTCATCACACTGCCCTCACTAACTTTGTAAGCATGTACATTTATAGCTATTAAAAGATATATCTCTGGTTGTTGCCTGGACTATTTGGACCCTGTCCTGCTCCACTTCACATCTGATACATTTGCCAAATGGGGATTCTGAGGATGAAACAGCTACACCTGCATTAAGGTTAGTACCATGACTCAGACAATACTGTTCTCTCCAGCTCATCCCCCATTCTACCTCATTATCTACTGAGCTGTGTCTCAAAGAGGACATTTATGTTTACTTCTTAGTTCTGCTCAGCTCAGTTACCACTGCACACTCGTCTCTGTTGCTTCCTCCATTAATCAAGGTCCTACTTGTAAACTCTGAAGAGCAGAAAAAGGAGAGAATAGTCCAATCAAAAAGAGACCGTCCTTAGTGTTTCACCCATTTTGTGCATTTAGAGGAACCTTTTTCTCTTCTCTTTCCTGAGTTTAGAAAAACTGAAGGAAAAAAAAAAAAAGTCCAAGATATCTGATGATGAAAAGACCAAACCAGAGAGAAGATCTGTCTTCAGGGCATTCAGACCAAAACTGAGTAGAAAGTAGAAAGTCCAGCACAGCAGGCTGTTGGAAAGTGAGGACATTTTTGGAAAGTAACAACACTATTTAACATGTGGACCTTTTAGGAGTATGGGGCATTTTACTAAGGCAGGACATTTAAGAAAACTAAGGCCATTGAAAGTGACTGTTACGGGCTAGTACAGAGAACCCCAGGTTGCAGAACACAGAGACAGAGGCGAGGAATTGGAATCAGATTATTGGTTTTATTACAACCTCATGTTGAGATAAAAAGGAGCAGCAGAGTCTTAGTGGCAAGGGGGAGGCAGATGCTGGCAGATGGATCTGAGGCTGAGGCAGGTGCAGGGGACTGAGCAGGAGAATGGGCAGAACAAAGCAGGGCAGGAGGAGTCCACATGGCTCGGGGGAACTGAGGAGATCCAGAGCAGGCTCTGGTAGATCAGGAGGGAGTCAGGGGCAGGAGTCAGGCCAGGAATGCCACAGGCAGATAGAAACAAGAACTAACAAAAAGTTTCAACAGGTAAAAATATTCAAGGAGCTGGACCATGACTGACAAGGTGACCAAGTCTACGATCTGGCAGAGTGTGGAAGTTGGTACCAGGTATTTGAAGCAGAGCAGGATGATGATGATGGCTGGCAGCTGGTGACCTGACTGATCAAACACAGAGAGAGAGAGAGAGTGAGAGGGAAAGGGAGGGGGAGAGAGCCTGCCAGCTAGGCAGAGGTAGAGGGCCTGACAGTGACAACATTTTCAGAAAGCAGTGACATTCTGTAAAATTCTGACATTTTAGGAAACATTATATACAGAGAGGGAAAAGCGGAGGACCTTTTTCAAAAGTGTTTGGTGAGGGCATTTTGTGTCATCCTGACTTGAAAGAGTTTAGACTTGGTTTTAGGGAATAAAGTAAAGAATTAAAGAATAAAGTTTAGGTTAAGGTCAGTGAGTGGATTATGTCAATGAGGGTCCTCACAAGTAAGTACAAACATGTGTCCCACAGTATAGTGAGAGCTTCCTCTAGTTCAGTCAGTTCAACCAAATCACACACACACACACACACATACACACACACACACACACACACATACACACACCATTTTTCACTGACCTCATAGTATGTAGTCAGTCAGGGAGCTATGGTGGCCTGCCCTGATATGGTGGCTCTGAAGTGCAAATCACAACGAGAAATCAAAAAACACAACAGCAAATAACAAAACACAACAAATTGCAAATCAAATTCACAATAGAGAAAACACAACAACATAATCAGCAAAAAAGAAACCAAAAAGCAGAAAACACAACATTAACGTCCACTGGAAAAGGATTGTCACTGATGGGACATATTTGAAATACGAAATAATTTTCAGATTGTGTTTACCTGCTGCTTTCACATGTAAACATGAACACTACCAATGATTCAACATTTGTGATTATCAATCATTTTAATGCAGGGCATACATATGAGGTGATACTTGATAGGCTGTCAACCCTTCACAATATCACAATGAGTATGTGCACTCGTTTAAAGACACGTTTAAAAGAAGCAGGGTTGTACAGAAGAAAGAACTATTCCCAACTAGCTGATTTGAGACGTGCCATTCTGAAAGAGCTGCATAGGCCCAGCCAACTGTTTGGCTATTGGATATAGTGATGAGACTGTTGAAACAATGAAATCCACAAGGGACGGATTTTAGAACACGCCGGAGGTTTATGAGACGTACATATCATCCATGGGACTAAACTACATATGGCATGTAGATGGCTACGATAAGCTGAAACCCTCTGGCTTGGCTCTCTAAGGATGTATAGATGGCTTTTCAAGAGGAATAATGCAGCTTGTTTGTGGGACTACTAACAACAACCCATCTGTCATCACTCACAATTTAATTAATTGTGTCAAGTGCGTTGGTGTAATCCCCATGACAATTAAGAACTGACTTCGGAACAGAAAATGGGACAATGGCAGCAATACAATGCACCCTCCGCCATGAGCATACCAACTACTATGCTGCAGGCTCATCAAGCCACAATTATGGCTCATCAGTAGGGGATCAGCATACTGAGTCATGGTGGTCCTTTGTCGGGAAAGGAAGGTAGGTTCATTTCTTTTTTATGGATTAAAAACACAGTGGAAACCACTTATAGTGATCACGTCTGTCTGGGTCAAATTGATCAGTGGATGATTATTATAACTGATTTTTTTCTTTTTTCTTCATTTCTCATGCAGATTACCATCTACTTGACATTTGTATATTTATTACATGAATATAAAATAATGAAACTGACTTCTTTGTTATTTAACTTTATTTTTACTTTACAGTACTTAGTTTTAACTTATTCAATCATGATAGTTTTCTTGTCTTTTGTAAAATAAGCAACTTTACATTGAATGTATTCCCAGGGCTCAGTTTTGGATGGACCTGATGAGACCTGAGAGACCCTGGACACTTAAGTGGCAGCCTTGAACACCAGTGTTTACTGAGATTGTGCTTCAGTAATATTGTGCAGAAAGACCTGGATGAATGAACCGACCTCTGGAGCAAACACAGGATTCTCCAGACATTCTCATGTTCTGGAGGGATTCCAAATAAACTCTGTCTCTTATCTCACAGGTAATCCATATTAACTCAGAATGAATTGACCATATACATTCTTATACAAATGCAAAGTGTTGTATTATTGCATAGATTGCATCACACTCATTATGGGAAATCCATTTGGATTATTGCATGTGTAGGGAAATTATAGACTTTAATTTAATTTATAGGCTAGTTGTCCCTGCCTTTATTTACTTTCACATTTCTGTATATGAACCAGCAAACAGATCTAATTAAGAATGAACATTTTAAACTGCATTTTAAAAATTTTATGGACACATTTTTCTTTTCATGTTGAATTATATGATTGTCTCACTGTGCAGGCTTGGTTCAAGGGAGTGAAGACAGGGAACTAAATACGTTTCCTGAGTCAAGGCAGACTATTCATTCATGTGGTGATCCAGACATTCAGGATTAACTACAACATACTGTGGAACAAAATGGATTACAGTAGCCATATAATTCAAAGTCAGCTTCAGACCTATACATTACTCTCAAGGAAATAGCTGTGCTATAAATATGGACTAATATACAAATATGGATTACTGCAGACCTCTCTTAAGGGCCAGGTATTATGGAAAACAGCTTATTTCTGGCCCTTCCACGTGCTCCTTGGTATCACTGACTTTACTAACAGAGAAAATAATTCCATTTATTTAGCATGGAAATGGCCTTAGGACCATACATAACTGACAGATGATTGGTGGACTGGAAGTGCTTGTTTTTTGTGAAATGCTATTAAAATCTTGGCTGTTAACTGACCTATAAATGGCATGAAGAGTTTTCACTGTTAATTAAAGGTCATTATCCCAAAGTTCTCAAATGTGTTTTTGCTTTTTTTTCAATGTCAGGTTTGGCAACCGGAATTCTGGGACTCTACATTTAATTGTTCCTCTGCCCTCAAAAAGGTTGTTTCAGTTTTATTACAGAAAGCCAGCATATGTAGTGCTGTGCATCCTCCTAGACAAGAATTGAGAATCCATCATATTTGTCAGTAAATACACTGTGACAGGTGACACTTTTTTATTACTATTGTTGTAACATACTTGGTAGATATACCAATCACAGAACAAATAACATGGTCTAAGCAGTCAAGGCCACAACAAATACGACAAAAAAATTAATGTAAGACCATCAATACATTTTTTTTTTTTAAATCCAGACAAAGCATAGCCAAGTTTTAAAAGCACCCAAAGCCTGGAGACGTCTGTACACCAATCTCCATGTTTGTGTAAAGAGGTATGTTCATTTGAAGCAGACTACCTTGATAAATCCTGAGACTGGTTTAATTCTGAGTGGTTAGAAAAATAAACAGGTCAAAACAAGTTAATTGAAATTTTGAATAAGACCGTTTATGAAGTATGCAGCCAAATTATGCTCACATTTAGGTGATGAAAGCAAACCAACAGCAAAAAAAAAGAAGAAGAAAAAAAAGAGTAAATAGCAGGAACCAAGATCAGGACAAAAATGTCAGCTAATCAGTCAACCCTCTCAAGCCAAGGGTTGAAAATATCTACATGAATACATTTATGGATATAATCAGTAACGACTTAAGCCCATTTTCAGACAATGTGGGGGGTGAACACAATCATTTTTTATGTATGGCAACAAAACTTGCAGATTATAAAAGTTGTTGCATTAAGTACAAACATTGTATTTATTGTCAAATCCACAGCAATGACTTCACTAATCTGTCAGTGAACTTAAAGATGTAGTGATTGACACAACAAAGCAAAAATGAACTAGAAACCCTAGATCATCTAAGAAATGTTAAATATTAACATAAGGCCATGAGTAAGAAAAAAATTCCAGACTAAGCATAGTTGAGATTTAAAAACATCCAAAGCCTGGAGACTTCTGCATCCCAAACTCCATGTTTGTTTAAAGACACTGTATGAATGTAGGAGTGGTAGCTTGGGAATGGTGAATTGGTTAAAAACTCGATGCGTGGTAGTGTTTTTTTTCCCAGCAGGGGGGAGTGATGCTAGCCACTTTTTCAGAAACAAAAAGCAAGTCAACATTGTGCATTGTTTTAGAGTCTGCATTATCTAAAAAAAACATCAAATGAAGCATTTGTCTCCTATTTCACAGTGTGAGAAAACCGATAAAAGCTTAACCCTATTTACAAATACCTTACAAAAAAGCCATGACAGACCTTCACAGTCGAGAAGATAATCTGCCCAAAATCCAAGTATTATACCTTCTTTCTGCCGCTGAACTGAGGTCTGGTCTGAACATGCTTTCCATGTCTGCAGCAGTCAGGTTCTTAGCACAGTGGCACAAGACAGGGGCCAGCACACTGGAATGCTGCTGCAGTCCATCTTTGAATATTTGAATTGAATTAGGAACAATGATCATGTAACAAACAGTTTATCAGGTCTCAAAGAAGAAATGAACTTCTTTGAGACCTGAAAGCAAAAGCTACACATTTATGTAACTATAAACACTTTTACTAAAATGTATTTAAGTCCCTACTGACAGGATCTTTGCTTTAACATATTGTGAAATGAATTTTGATGACAGTGCAATGGCAGTAGAAGAGTGACACTATAGCCATTAAGATTGGTTCTTTAGAAATCTTGCTTGCACTTTGCAATATGCAAGAAGTGTGTCAACCAAATGTTCTGTGAACATGTTCAGTCCTCCTCTTTCGACAGTCTACCTTCTTTTTTCACTGAGCTTTAAAACAAATGCAAGTATTGCTGCTGGGCTTTGAAAAAAAACAACCAATTTGCTCAGTTGCCTTTATGTGAGAGTAATGTCAAAGAAAAAAAAAAACACAAAGAAAGTCAAGGTGTTGCCAAAACCAAAGTCTGTGGCTGCTTCAAAGCATTCATGTTATTAGTAATACCAAATTATGCCCAATCATGGGCCTGACAAATATCTGATATGTTGTTAAACATGAAATTATGACATGTTTTTGATGATTGAAGGCAGAGAATGAGTCGTTAGAAATATTACCTTTAAATAACACTGTGGTTTCTGTGTGTAATGCACCGTCTGAGGTATTCCATTACACAAGTGTATGCTTCTCCTCTGAAGTGTTCACATGTCAGAAACATCCAACACTTTGGAACATGATGCTGTTTTGCAGAGATTCCACCAATTCTGCTTTCCAGACCTGTTAAAAAGACTTAAATTGAAAAACCAACCAAAAACTATCCCTGATTGGTTAAAACAGACGTCCTTTTAATATGAAAAAAACAAACAAATCTTGTGATGGATGGCCAAATGGTATAAGCAACTGCAGTTATCATAAAATAATCCTTCCAAGGGCTCCTCACATCCTCACAATTTACCACCTCTCCTCTACACACCCTTAAATGTTCTCAAAGTTTGAGTCATTTCCTTGCCAGATTTTATGTCCAAAGACAAAAAGTGTATTTTTTGTCTCATTCAGTAAGTATAAAGTGGAGGCCGAGAGTAAAGTACTTCCCCAAGGTCTTGATTTACTTAAACAGGTTTGTGGCTGTACAATCGTCATCCTCGTCCATGAAAAACCAAAAATGTATCAAATACTTTCCCATCACTCTGAAAACTGGGATCATATTTTTTTTTTCTAACCCTTTTAAAAATAATAAAACTTCTGGTCTGTTGATTAGAGTATAGCCTTATTCTGAATTACTAAAATGATCTTCATGTGTCCTTTTAATAAATCCACTCTTTGAGTCAAGGTACCTGATGCAGAACTTTCTTTATCTCCTCATCTGTAATATCTTCCACAGTGGTGCAGAGACTGAGCTTCCCTGCAATGTGATTCACAAGGTCCTTTGAGAGGAAATTGATTTGATTTGATTTATTGATTGGGACAGTGTGCAGTTTTAAACATTAAAGATGCACTGCACCGGAGCAAGCTCGAAGCTAATTTGCATCCGTAGTCCCCCGCAATCAAAACATACAGCAGCACAACAACAAACAGTACAAAGCAAAAAAACAAACAAAAAAAACAGACAAAAAAACAAAAAAAAAAAAAACCCAACAAAAAACAAACAAAAAAACCCCAACAAAAAACCACACCAAAACAAAACAAAACCAAAAAACCCACACAGAACACGTACAAAACACAAAATACAAAGCTACACACAACATCACATCACATACACCCACAATGTCAATCAGAAACTAACAATGCAAACTAGACTCAGTGGTCACACAGCTGATTAGTCATTTTTTTAGTTTGACCTTGAATGCATTGATAGAACTACAGTTGTTCATATCATCAGGTAGGGTATTCCACTGAGTTATGGCTTTCACTGAGAAAGCTGACTGCCCAAATGCAGTGCGACGAAATGGTCTGGTACAACCTTGTATAGAGTACATTCTGGAGGATCTAATAGAACTTACTGAGCGAGTGTACACAAAGTCACATAGTGGAGGAGGGGCAAAACCATTTAACATTTTATAAATTAAGCACAAATTAATCTAAAGTTATCAAAGCTCAGTAAATTGTATTTCTCCAGTACCCTACAGTGATGGAAATGCATTGGCGTTTTGTCCAGAGTTTTTAGAGTTTGTTTGTATAAGGACTCAAGAGGTTTTATGGCTGTTTCTCCAGCCTGCCCCCAACATGTGATGCAATAAGACATATGGGAAAGAATCATAGCATGCATAAATATCTTGGCTGCGTCCAAAGAGACACAGTTTCTAATATGTCTAAAATGTGCTAAATTGTACTCTATGGTTTTAACCGTTTTTTTAAACATGTTTCTTAAAGTTCAAATTTGGATCCAATGTCACACCAACATATTTAAAATCAGTACCTATGTCAATTTTGTCACCTTTGATGAAAATATCAGCATTAGGAGGTTATACCATAGTTTTAGAGAAAAACATACCCTTTGTCTTGTTTACATTTAGACTCAGTTATGATTGATCAAACCAATGTGTGATCCTTTCCAATGCAATTGTTAGCTTAGCAGCAGCTAACTCAGCTGTTTTTGCATGTGTGTACACAGAGGTGTCATCTGCATACATTTGTAGTTCTACATCATGACACTGTTGAGGGAAATCATTAAAATATAAGCTAAATAATAGGGGACCTAACACTGACCCTTGTGGAACACCTATTGTGCACTTCATGTTACTGTACAGTGTCACCAACTTTAACACATTGTATCCTATTGGATAAACATGAAGACATCCATGTCAGTGCTCTAGATGAGAAGTTAAATTTAGAGAGTGTTGATATTAAAACATCATGATTGACTATAGAATGCTTTATGCAGATCTAAAAATACAGCTCCAACTACTCCTCTTTTGTCAAGTCTTGATTTAATTTGCTCTATTGAGTGAAAGGTAGCAGTTTCAGTGGAATGATTTGCTCTAAAGCCAAAAAGCCAAAATTGCTTGTATTAAGAAATGTTGTCAGTTGTTTAATGACAACTTTCTCAGCAACCTTTGAGAGTACTGGCAGTATACTTATTGGTCTGTAGTTACTGGCTTCAAGGTGGTCTCCAGATTTAAAAATAGACGTGACAATGGCACATTTCCAGTCATCAGGAAAGGAGTTGTGTTTAAAAGACAAGTTAATTAAATGAGCAGTAGGGGGAGTTAAAATATCTTTGTGTGATTTGACACAAAGTGTCAAATTGGAAAGCATCTCTACTTTTGGAGCTTTTTAAGGAGCTGATGATTTTGTTTACTTGTAACTCATTACTCTACCAGCTTCAAAACCTGACCTGTAGCATCTATAGGAACAACATCCAGTTTCTTTTTCGTACATTTTTTTCCAAGCTCATATACAGACTCAAGAAAAAAATGATTAAAGACAGAAGCAACAGTAAAATGATCTTCAATTAACTTTCCCTATACTTTGAATTTAAAATGTTGGGTCCCTCCTTGTGAGATTATCAATGTTTTTCCAGATCAATTTACTGTTGCCTTTTGCCTCATTCAAAATATTGAGATAAAAATGAGATTTAGCTTCTCTTAGCTCTTACATTACTTTGTTCCTTAAACCTTTATCAGCATGTCAGTGTCTCTTCTAGTTTTAATTGCCTTTCTTAGTGCAGCATCTCTAGATTTCATTAGAAATTTTCATTAAACCACGGTAAATTGTTTTTATTTTTAGATTTTATCTGTATCCTCACGTTAACTCTTTTCCTCACAGAGTTGATTCTGTGAGTAAAAGTATCACAGCCATAGTCCAGATCATCAGAGGACAGTACCTCATCCCAGTTCAAGCTGTTAATTTCATTGGTAAATTCTTCTTGCTTAGCTCTGGGTATGCATTGAAGGATCATTGTCTTAGTTGCTGTGGTCTTAAATCTACTTTTAGTCGGTTTTCTCACACATAGGGTTAGGTTATGATCTGATAAGCCAGTGATTAAATTATAGCTTTTAGTTATTCTCTCTGGTTCGTTAGTAAATATCAGATCAATTTGTGTACTGGAGCATTTTGCAATCCTAGTTGGGCCTTTTACTAGTTGTTCTAGTTGGAATTTCTCTGTGATCATTTTTAGTTTTTTCCTCTCAGTTTTATCCTCCCAGTTCACATTAAAATCACCCATAAGTAATAATTCATTATTGAGATTGCACTCTTTCAAGACTTATGTGAGTTGATCATAGAAAGTGTCGTCTGCAGAAGGAGGCCTATAGATACCTATGATGTTAAAAGACAGTTGCTGGGATCACATTATTTTTATCCCAACATTTTCTAACGAGTTACCTGCATTATAAACCACACATTCACATTTGATGTTGTCTCTCACATAAAAAAGCGCCCCTCCTCCTCTTCCATCAGGTCTGTCTCTTCTGAAACATTGGTATCCAGGCACCGTGAACACACTTGCAGGAGTTGTTTGTTTCAAAAAAAAAAAAAAAAGACCTGCTGTATTCACACATGGGCTAAATTGGACATTACGCAGACTTTGTAATAGGGAGCTGGTAGGGTAAAGTCAGTTTAATGTCCGGTCCAACTGATTCAGACATTTGAGTTCACACATACAGCTTCTGTGGATAATGTCAGGAAATTTTCAGGGTTGCAGTGCATATGTGAAGGGGGCTTTGGATCCAAAATGGATCTTTAACCTCTGAGGTCTGCCGACGCGGCGCTGTGTCCTATGCAATGTTTCAGTTAATATCTTTTTGCGATTATACAGCGCAGAAATACGGTTCATGGTTCTCGTGGAGATCATACGTGACTCACAGAGATAACAGGCTGAGAAGACAGTTTGCCCAGATCTCACAGTGCATTATTGGTGGACTTGTGTGTCTGCCTTTTGAAACTAACCAGATGACAAGGCTAGGCCGACACACACGTCACTGCCTCTCACCCTTAGACTATGAAAGCTGTCACCGTGTTTCTCACTTACTTAGCATGCTGTTTGTTTTCAGAGAGAAGATATCAAAGCAGTATACTGTTGAAGAAGCTCTTCCAGTGATCTGGGGAAGGATGATGGAGCTTCTGAGTCGGAGGGATTTCATTCACATGATGAAGAGCAATACGAAGATAAAAGAGATCCATTTGAAGATGGGTAAGTGTAACATTGAACTTCATGTGTAAATGTGACCATCTTGGCCAAGTGCTGCTTCTGTGCGCAATGCGTAAAAATGATTTGTGTATCAATAGTCATGAACTTTGACTGCCATTGAGTGAAGATTTACTCTGTGTAAAAGTTATGTTATGTAAATGTGACCTTCACTTACAAACAGTATAATTGAATGGATACATTTTGGCAGTTGACTATTTTATCATACTGTTCTGTGCAGATGAGACTGTCTGTCTACACAGCAGCACTGCTCCCCCTGTCACCACCTCCAGGACACACCGTGGAAGTACAGGGACTGTGATGTCCTCTGCCTGATGCTGGACAGAAACTGTATTGTGGCATGACATGACAGCAGAAGTAACATTATTATGTAAATAGTATGATTTTTATTTGAAAGTGAGAATAAAAGTTTGTGTGAAATAAAAACTGTAATGCTCATTTACTCATTTTACACAGAGCTCTAGTTCAAAATGGTGCTTCATACTAGAGAAAGCTGAGATTGTTCTGAACAATTGGAAAAAAATATCTAATTGTGATTATTTTGACTGATATTGCAATTGCAATATGATTTGTGATATTAGAGGGATGATCATTTTTGCGTTATTTTCGGTTTCACTGAAAAACATTAGATAATGATTATGGTGTGATTTTTGCAGGGATCTGTACCAAACAAAGATGTTTTCTTAAGTTTGCAGAATATGATGTGTAGGCCAGGACATCTCTGCAGCATGACATTTAATTTAAAATGGTATTTTGACACACATTTCATCTTTGACAAATATTGTGCCTCCTATGATTTTCAAAGAATCTCTTGCAAACCTGAATAGTCTTTGTGACAGATGTAATGGCAGAGTAGACACATACTTAAAGGAAGAAGAGACAACCGTACACTGTATTCACTTGCTCAATAAAGATCATGTAATATATACAACATTTCTGTCAAAGACCTTCTTTATGTCTGCTTTTTTCTTCCAGTATTCCAGAAAGCTTGTTAATGTTGGGGTTGGATTGGCTGGAGGACTCTGTAATACCACAGGGAAGCAAATGAAAAAGATGTTTTTATAAATGCCAACGCATGCATTACTGGTGCATAAACACAATGATAGTGGTATAAATAAAATGCATGGCTAGACTGCACAGGGTCCCCTAGGAATTTCTCCAGCCCCAGTGGGAGACTTCCCCCCTCCCTCCCCTTAACTGATGCCACATGAAAGATTGCAACCAATATGAAGTTATTGGCACATTTGTATGTCAGCGTTTACATTTTTTGCTTTACTATTCAAGGCTTCAAACAAAATAAAAACCAGGAAAGAACTGTATAGGCTGGATTTATACCACAAAACTATTATATAACAGCAGCTCTGAAATGAGAAGACAGCAGAGTTGAACATAAAAAATTCCCCTTACTCAGCTGTCTATGAGTCTATTTTCACCTGATCCCTTCTCCTGTAGTTTCTCCTTGCCTTCCCTCCTTTTCTTTATCTTCTATTCTTCCCATATCTTCCCTTATTTTATTAATTTCTCTGTTATTCCTCATCCTTCAGAATGTTGCTTGGTATCCTTTCTAATTCTAATTTCATATATTTCTTTTGCCTTTTTAAAACAGTGAAAAATAAATCTAGGTATCTGGTAAATTATTTTAGGTATTCATATGGCAAACAGTATTTTACCCATTCCAGTTAGCATTCACATGAATTAATGGCAGAAATTAAAAATGGAAAAGTCTATGCCATTTTCTGCCCATTTGCCCATTTTCTGTGACAAATACATTTCACTCACTTCATTTGTCTCTTATACATGATTAGACAGCCAATAGTATTATTATTATTGAAATCATAGTAGGTGGTAGTGGTGTACTGGAGTGCATTATACTGAAGGTGTTCCTAATATTTGAAAATGCATAAACTTCATTATGGCAGAGCTGTTGTACTGGATTGTATTAGATTGCACAGGTGTACCTACAGTAATGAAGTAGCCGGTGAGTGTGTGTTTTCACAAGTTTTCAGTTTTTCTGTTACTTGAAAAATATGTATTATCATTTCTATTGGTGTAACAGAACGTAGTTGATCCGTGATCCTTACGGATCTCACCCAATGATTTGGTATGCATGTGAACCGTGGATTATGTGCAAATGTAGTGTCTCTTTGGAGACAAAGTAAACAAACTGCGGTAAGTGCAAGTCATGGACAGACAGCGTGTCGCTAACAGGGATTTTGAAGAGCAGCAACCAAACCAGCATTTAACAGGTCCGAAGTGACATCTGCAAGTATATTTACATGCTGTTTAATGTGCTGCAGCTGAGCAGCTACTTAGCTAGCTAGCTGCTAATTGACGTTAGCGGTGCACTTTTCCCTGGTGAATATTTGTTTGGTGGCTCGTTCAACAAGCTAAGCTGCAGGACAAGACGTGTGTTCATGTTTGTAAGTTATCATCAAGTTTTGATGATGTGGACACAGGCTACTGTTTAATTCACTACCAAGTTTAAAGAGGACTTATTATGCTCATTTCAACCTTCAATTTTTAGAGCCCTTTATGCAGCCCCTCAATATACATAGTTTCTCTTACAGTCCGTCTTAGCTCCTGTCTCTTTAAGGCCCCCCCCCCCCCCCCCCCCCCAATGAGCCCACTCTGTTCTGATTGGTCAGCTTTAGTATCAGAGTTGTGTAACATTACTGTCATTGCAAATCAAACATTTCCTGCTTTACTGCTTCAAATTAAAAGCTTTTTATTATTGGGAGACTTTTATTGTGAATAATTTACAGGAAGTAAAAACATGTTCCTCACTGACTTAGCAAAGCTTCGTCGTGGCTTGGTGTAACTACTCCCAGACCAGAGCAGCGAACTTGCACACTGTGCACGTAGCAGATGTCCATATAAAGAAATCCATCACAAACTGATGTCAGCTCAGGCTGAAAGTGGAAACTCAGCATTCAGAGTTGTCTGAAGCTGCTGCTTTCTGCTCACAGGGATTACTGCTACATACGTTTACCTAGTTATTTGACACGTCGGTCACTTTTAACATGAACATCCGACATTGTGACATCATATATATGTCTGAAAATAAAGAAAAGCATAATATGTCCCATTTAAAGGAGGAAGGTATCATTCTTCATATTACACTTTAATTTAGCAATTGAGTGTTGAATATTGTATATATTTTAACATCATTGGACATCTTGAATGTTGTTGTCATTTAGGACATGGCCAAACATTCCTTGTTTGAAGTGTTTTGCAGAATAAATGGAAAGCAAAGTTATACTTATATATATTTTTTTCTTTTTTCTTTTTGCTGATACGAAAAAATGATCTGATCCCTGACTCAAAACCATGATACAATCTGTACTGTCATGGTATTTCATTGTATTGGAACCATGTATGTGGCCTGGGAAACCCACTCACTAGCTTGCTCAGGTAGACGATGGCCTCCATTAGCAACAATACGTTTTCAGCGACCTTTTTGCTGGAGAGAGAGGTTGGAAATTGCATGACACTGAGTGAAGAGGAAAATGGACCACACACTGTGCAAATTTCAAGGTATTTACCCCAAAATAGCCTATAATAGCCTGTAAACTTATATAATTATTATTCAGCTTTTTTACTGAATCACATGGTTCCCTCGCAGTCCAGTACTAAATGTTCTGGTCTGCAGACCAGGGTCTGGGAAGCCCTGGCAGTGTTTCCCCTATATTCACTCAGTGCCGCTGCTAAAATTTCAGACGATCATTAATGTCAACGGCCTACTAATGACTCCACGTTATTGTGGATTTTTTTAGTCGTTCTCCCTCTCTTCGTTCTTCAAAGGACATCTATGTGAAAGGTACAAGAGTAGCGTAGCTCCGTTAAGAAATAAGGCAGTGCGTGTGTGTGTGTGTATGTATGTGTGTGTAAATGTGCGAGTGTAGTTGCGCGAGCGCAGAGGGTGAGCGGCAGAAACATGCCCTGAACGCAAATGGAGCAGATACTCATCTATCAAAGGGTGTTAGCCCCGAAGTTAGCAACAACACGTTAGCTTAACTTGACAGTCTCACTAAAAGTGAACTGACTTTTAAGGTGCTCTTTAACAGAGAACAGAGAAATGTGTGGCTGATGAGTCTCTGTCTTGAGTTTTTCATATGCCCCCACAGATGACAACAACCCCCCCGTCGCTCCAAAGCAGTCAACCTAGGGGAAACACTGCCTGGTTTACATCTTTTTTAATGAAGACAAAGGCCCAGTAGCACAGACAAAACTTGACTGACTTGGGTTCTGTCCAAGAATTGTTGTCCCTACCTTTTCCATTTGGTGAAATGTCATTGTGTTTTGTGAAATGTTGTTTTCCAAAATGTCGTATTTTCTGAAATGTCGTGCTTTATGACTGTTGTTGTGTTTTCTGAAATGTTGTGTTTTATTGTTGTGCTATCTAGCCTCAGGGCTAGATAGCAAGTTTTAATATTTTCCACCCACAGAACAAGTTGTCCCCGTGAAAACTGTCTCCAGTGTGTTCTGTGGATTATCCAGAGGAACATGGACATTGTTTCTAGAAAGATTTGTTGCTGTTGAGTTCATTTTTCAGTGCTAACCAACTAACAAACCAATTCACCTCCATCATATTGGGGTGCAGGGAGAAAAAAAACCATCAGGGAAGAGAAGAAATATGTTTGTTTGTAATTTTGGCAGATGGATCCTTTAACGTCTGTGTGTCAGATTGCAGTGTTGCTTTAATGCTTCTGCGGCAGCTGCTCTGACCTCTGTTAGCTTGAACCTCATACTCACACTGCCTTTAATTACATTTCTAACTTCTACTGGATTAACACACACACACACTGTATGCCCCAGGGAGCAATGCTGCCCCAACTGAAGCTGCTAAGCTACTTTTAATCATCTTTACATTTGTCAAGAACGGCAATTATGATGGAGGCAAGATTATTTTTTAGAGGTTGTTAACACTGGTTCACCTAATGGGAGGAAAGAGGAGGGGGAGACGTTATGGTGGCGGATGGGAAGGAGGAGAAGATGGAGGGACGAGAGGAACAAGTAGATACTCGCTGGTTCAAGTTGTATCGTAGAGAATTAGAAAACACAACAATCTTCTTCTTCTCCTTTTTTTGAAATTCTTTTATGCAGTCCAGTGGAACAGAAAACAATTATGTTCTGTTTATTCTATTCTATGAGGGAGACATGATGAGCGTGATTGGTTGTCCAGGTTGTTGCTCCAGCACATCAGAAGACATTTGCATGAAGTTGAACCTTTCACACCTTCCCCACATCGTACCTTCTCGAGTCTTTGAATCCATATGTGTGAACATGCTTTGAGACAGTGAGCGGTTCTGCTGCCACAGGTCTCCACAATGTAACATGACGGCGACGCTGCCACCAACGCGGGCGTCAGCAGCAACACTAGGAAAGAGAAGAGGCTGCTACTATTCTCACTTTTTGCAGCTTGTCATGTGACCATGGCAACAACAGAACACAGTCAGAGGAAAGTGAGGGAAAACTGTGCAGCACCCCGAGTTAATACTTTTAATTTTAGTTTATTTTGCACAAATAATAAGACACAAAACTGAATCTCATAATGCATTACATGTACAAAAGGATTGGTGCTGCTGAGATTTAAAAAAACAAAAAAACAAACAAAAGGGCTTACAAAGACATCTCACCAAAAAAAATATCTAAAACTGAAGTTTGCCAAGGAAGAAAATACATAAATTCAGAGTTTTTAATAGAGGTGAGAAGATTGTGTTGCAATATGCTGGTACTTATTTCACAGCTGAGCTCCTCTTTGTCTGATAGAGAACTGACAGAGAGTTGATTTACACGTCTGCTGTTATATGTGTGGATAAGAAAAAACTTTAAAAATTTTGTGACAGCAGTAAAATCACAGGTGTAAATAATAAAATGAATGATGACTGAGTTCCATGTAGGTGCTTGAGTGTCCTGGTATTGTACATGCAGGTACACCGTCACACTGTAATGACTTACTGGGACACTTAGAGCCATGGTTAATGTTCTTAGTAACACCTGTTCTTTTCATACTGTGACAAATCTAAATGCTTGCAGAGAAAAAAAAGCAGCTGACAAAACAAGTCTGACTGTACCTTCATCACTGTAGAACTGTAGACTTTTAATCTTCCTTGACTTTGAACACCTCTTACTGTCAAACTAAGTTGTTAAGCCAACATGGTTGAGACATTTTACAGCTTGTTTACACAGAAGGTGTTTCAGCCGTTTTTTCAGTTGTCTGTCTCGCACACGTTTGATAGACAACTTTTGTAGACAACTATCTGCACAGGCTGTGTGTCTATTTAAAGCAGGAGATCCACTGAGCTAGTAAATACCAGGTGTGGCAGATTATTGCTCAGTTGCATCAATTAGGCTGATGATGTCACAGGCTGACAACACAGATTAAAACTCAACGCTCACATCATGCAAACACCTTCAGTTCTTTTGAGGGTTTTAAACCAGTGTTCAAGGAAGGTTTATATCTGCTGACGGCAAATTATTATTTTTTTCTTTGATTCTTTGATTTCCTGTTGGTGCCCCCTAGTTTTACACTTTAAATACTGTTCCATTATCAGTCTACATAGATGGAGACCTTGTTTCCATACAGCAAATCAAATCTTGCATAAAGCGGTAACGTGGCGTTCTATCAAAGGCAGAGCAGACAGTCACACTGAGCCTGATTGCATCCTGCTACATAATACAAGCCACAAACTCTGAACAACAACCCACATTAGCTTTCCTGCTAAAGTCTCCTTCTTATCTAACTTGCAAACATGAACATGTCTTGTCACCTTAGCTTGTTGAACGAGCCACCAAACAAACATTCACCACTAACGTCAGTTAGCAGGCTCGTTAGCTAATTAGCTGCTCAGCTGCAGCACATTATACAGCATGTAAACATACCTGCAAATGTCATTTCAAGGACTTGTAGCAGCAGTTTGTTTACTTTGTATCTTGTTTCCTTCAGTGTTACAGATGTAGCCCACCAGCTGCTGTCAATGAAACAAAAAGACAAAAAGGAACGTTTCTGATATTTCCCCGAACATCATTTTTCTTCATGTTAATATTAGTAGTACAAAACAATTTCTAATATATTTTTAAACACCTGTTGCCGGTATTTTTGACTGAAAAGAGGGATGATTAAATGTGATTTCACCTGGACTTTAAGCAGTAGGATGTCTCAGTGTTTGATCAGTTATTTCAGTGTTGCTGTAAACGTTTATAGTCATCTAGTCATCTCCATTAGTTGCTTCCAGCTTCATTCCAGGTGGTCCAACCTGTCAGGTTTAACCATAGACTGTATATATATATATATATATATATAACAAGGATGATTTCCAGATTAAGTGGATGCTCAAAATGACCCAACCGTGTCATGTATGAGCATTTCCTATTGTGTAAGGAATTCTGACACCTAACTGATATTATAAAACTTCCTGTTATATTGGAAACCTGGTATTTTCTAGCTGTTGTTTCCTGACACCCTTACCTGCTCCTGATGCCTTTTTAGAGTAAAGTTGCTCTTATATCAAGTCTGTTTACTTCTGTTTTACATGCGTAACTACAGTGATTATGTGTTGGGCTCTGAGGGCTGCCAAAATTCAGAGGACCTATCCTCAACACTGTGCCTGAACGCATCCTGTGTAAACACAGTGCCATCCACCTGTTTTTATTTGCATTCTCAATTGGCACCTGGGAAAAAAAACCTGAGGATAAATGTAAAAAAAATTTTAAAAATCTCAAAATATCACAAAGTTTTTTGCTTGGCTGATGTGGAAAGTTATTATTATTATTAGTCTCTATTAAACAAGGACCATGCACAAAAAACATTAATCTCAAAATGAGAAGAGATGATTTATGGCAGATTTAGCTATTAGCTAATTTCCATCTGTGGTCCCTGGGCAGGTACACACAGAACAATCACCAGGTACTAAAAACATTCATTAACACGCAACAACATCACATAGTCTCTATCACACTAACAATTATACAGACAAATCTAAAAACACACATCATCATATAAATACTGGCACATTCATCCAGTACAACTATACAATTACAATTCAATACAATTTAAAATCTGAATCACGGTCAAACTAATGTTGATATAACTAGTTGCTCAATATCAATTTTTTTGCACCAAAACAAAGAATGAAAGTCTGTGCAAATTTTAAGCTCAGCAGGAAGCATATTCCCATGTTTGATGGCAGTTGGTGTATTGATAAACGCTAAATGAGAAGACTCTGATGTGCCTCAAATTAATACATGAAATGAACATAAATGCCATATTTCCATTATGTTTTCTGCATTGTTTTTCACCGTTTCAAGTTTGACTGGTGCTTTACAGCATCTCAAGTTTAATGGCCCCCAACTGGGAATCAGCGCTACTGTTTATCCCAACGATGCCAACTTCCTGAATTTGTATAACAAGCAGTGGATGGAAATGTGCATTTATTCAAATTTTCTGGAAATTCGGTTAAAATTTGCACTACTCTTGGATGGAAATTTGGCCACAGATGGAGGACTGAAGCTATTGCTGCTGTTCTGCTAACATCTAATGCAGACATTGTCTTACACACATTGGTGGTGTCATGCAGTGTCGTGGTAATTAATGCCCATTGCACACATCGAACACTGTCTTTAGAGGTGCTCAGAATCATGGAAGTTGGAACATCTACAGTTCCATGACAACGGAGCAAACCCAATCTGCTTATGAAGACCATGTGGTACGGTTGGCAGCTCCAGAACAAGCAAGTAAGTGGACCTTGATTTGAGATTGAGTTGAATTGAGTTGAGTTTTTTCAGTTCTCAAAGTTTGAATGTGTTGAATGTTTATATTAGATAAACTTGCTATATAAATCATCATATTGTTGAAGCTGGAATGCAGGACTTTTGTCTCCCTCTTCTGGCAGTGAGAGTAAAGGTGGGCGCTCAGCTCGACGTTACTAGGACGAGGGGAGAACATTTCTCTTTGTTAGACTATTCTGTCGGCTTCATTTTAAAAAAGGCGAGAAAAAAAGAGCACAGCTGTGACTGAGTGAGCTAGAGAGAGAATGAAGAGAGGGAGCACTGGTAGCAAGAAAGCCGGTGAATCAGATCAATAAAACGTTATTTTCTGATTGTTTCACAGCGGTTACATTCTAGAGCACAAATACACCCACACCCCCACACACACCTCCACTCAACCCTGCAACGCCTGATTTGGTGTGAATACGGCCTGACACAGGCATGCAGCATGCTCTCATGCACACCCCGAAGCAAACAGATAGGACCAGTAAGACAGATACGCTTTGACGGTCTACCGGCCCAAAAACGTATTTTTTGGTAACCCACCAAGATTTGTCCCAGTATGCCCGATGGCCAGAACACACTGGCCGTAACCTACTGTTGTAGCTGTAAAATAGTGGATAGTTTTGAGCGTCACACGACCCCCACGAAATGACTCGTTTCATTATCAGCATTTGATCCATTCGGTCCTAAAACGTCTAGAAGAGCTGCACTATTAACAGCCAAACGGCCAACGTGGGAATGTCACCCCTAACATGAGATTTAAAAACGCCATACACTGTGAAATACAGAGAGATTTATCTGGCGGTGATAGGCTTAATCAGCATTGTGTGAACTTGTTTGGCAAGGGCTTGAATGTAACAGATGTTCATTTATATATATATAAGAGTTCTGCGCTGCAGGTTTAACTGCTCTGCTGTCTTTAGGGTATAATATGCTCTATCAAATATTATCTTAAAGTCTGGTAATATTCTTTCCAGATAAAATATCCAGATACAGATTACACATTAATTCCAGCAGGAGATAGTGTCTAGGTTATGAGAACACCTGCCAGCCAATCACAAACCAGGATTTCCTGCAGTGTAACTCATGTGATACATGAGATGGTCTGTGTGTGAAAGTCAGAGACCCACAGCAGGTGGGCCTGTCAGCAAGAACAAAATACATACACACACACACACACACACACACACACACACACACACACACACACACACACACACACAGTGTTTCACAGATTCACACAGTCTCTCTCTCTCTCTGTCTGTCAGTGTCAGTCACCCTAATAGGGTGCTGTCAGGGTGTCCAAGCAGTCACTCTGGTGTATACTTGATGGATTTTCCCCAACAGAGCATCACACACACACACACACACACACACACACACACACACACAGAGGGTATCTGCACCTGGTCCTCTGAGCTCAGTGTGTTCAGATGCTGACTGTCTCAACATTTTCCTGAAGTTTAATGAAGATAAATCTGATGCTACCGGCTGAACTGATAAGCCCCGCCTCTTCCTGTAGACAAAAAACACCCTATGCATCAGACCCCATGTCTCCTGGGGGGCCCCTGCTGCTGCCCCATGGATTTATTTTAAAAATAATTGCCTGACAGTATTGGTCCAGTGCTTGTACTGGCTCCTTGTTAATGTTTATTGCTAAATTTGGAGTACTCAAAGGTCTGGTTGCAAATACATCGATGACCAGGGTCCAGTTGTTCAGAAGTAGTCTGATTGGATTTCAGCTATCAGATTGGATCAAATCTTGAAAAAGGGTTGTTCAAAAGAAAAGAAGGATTATGAAATCAGATCAGGTAATCCAGTCTTGGTTTTGATCTGGATAAGACCTTCAGTATGTGTTGTTGAAAACTTTTTAGTAAGAATGAGATTCCTTTGATCCAAAAAATCAGGATTATCCTTCTCTCAGCAGAGGGGTGTCTGGGGTCTGACTGTTTCTTTTAAACAGTTTCAGTCAGACCCCTGACTGTTTAAAAGAAATTGAAAAGGGAAGGGGATGTTTGTATTGTTTTATTGTGCTATTTTCTCTCTTCAAATAAAAACCCTTGCTGGCTATTCTACCTGTTGTTCCTTACAAAGCTAGTAGCCTACATTGTGATATGTAGTCTCATTTAGAGCACTGGTAATCCAGATTTGGTAAATTTGTTTTGGTTCAAGGTGATCGAATCCAATGTTGCTTTGAAATACTGGCACAAAAGTAAGATGGATTACCTGATCCTGGATAGCAAAACATGGGATTTACAAATCCGGATCATTCTGATCCACATTAAACTTTTTGAATGACTGGGTCCTAATGACCTGTGATATGAACGATTTCCACAATGGCCACAGAAAGCATCTCAGGACCTCACAAACTTTACCTCCCTTTCAACTCCAGGAACCTGGAAAATTGTTTGGTTTCTGTCTCCCATATAAGTCAGGTTTCCATCCAAATGTAGGGTAAATTTTAAAATGTTTTCGTTTGACGTCATTTTTCACTTCTTCATCCTGAGTGACGATTAAGTCACATGCTTCATGTACGTCATGATTTATTCAGTAAGTTTATCTCCATTGCACTTTGTCACATTTTGTATTTGTTGATGGTTGGACACTTTTTGCGATATTCCCAGTTATTGTTAATTTGTCATTTGTTTAATGGACTCATTAGATAAATGTATTACTCAAATGGTTGTTAATTTCCTGCCAATTGACTAATTAATTAATGAAGTTGACAGTTCTATACATTACAGACTGGTCAAACACAAACCTCCATACTGCTATACCTCGCAGCATTCGTCGACTGTGAGTTGTCTTGTAGATATTGGACTTCAGATGGGAAGTATCTTCAGTGTTACTGATGTTTAACAACTGTAATCAACATACAGTAGTTTCACTGGTGAAATAAAACCAGTGTGATTAAAGAGAGAGATACAGTAGAGAGGATGTCCAAGACCAGCTAAGTTGCCTGATTGTAAGGATGACAACTTTGGTCCAGACTGAAATATCCCAACTATTAAATGGATTGCCATTTGGTACAGGTATCTATGGTTCCCTGAGGATGAAGCCTAATAACTTTTTAGTTTTTAAGTTTTTAATTTATCCAATACCTTTGTACTTTCATGACTAAATACCTGCAAAACTATTGAAATTCCCTTCAATCTGTTTGATGCTATTTAGCAAATTTTAGCATGCTAACATGCTAAACTAAGATGGTAAACATGGTTAACAACATACCAGCTAAAGATCACCATTCTAGCATCGTAGCTGAACATGTTAGCGCACTGCCTTTAGCATTTAGCTCAATACAGCCTCACAGAGCTGTTAGTGTGCCTGTAGACTATTAGTCTTGTTAAATAAAGTTTCATATTAAGGTAGAAAAATAACTAGAAAGAAAAAAACACACATACGATGATATACGAATATTGTTAGTTGCTTATAAGTTTCTCACCTTTCTGTCTTTTTTAAAGGGCCATCCAAAACAAAAAAATATGAAGCCATGAAATATTACAGATTAGTTCTGATTAAAACTGTACATCTCAGAGACTCAAAACCTGAACAAAACTATATGTATTTGGATTTATTTTTCATGGTTTCATTCTCCATTTTTTTTTGCCTTTAATCGCTTTTATTTCCTTTTTCAAAATATTTTATCCCCTGTCACGTGTTAATGGCTTCTATTTTCAACTTAAACTGAGATTGTTGTCTTTCCTTTTCAATGCTCTTGTTGTGTTTTCTCTATTAAGTGTCAGGAACAAGAAAAGTCATTAGTAAAAATTACCTGACATGTATCCAGCTGAATGCCTCATATGTGCAGCTGCCCTTGGGAATTGTTATTTACAGTAACCACTATGTGTGTATGTGTGTTGTGTAAGTGTTTTGTAGACAGGAAGTGACTCATTACAGTGTTGTGCATCAGGTCATCACCCACAGCAGTCGAGGCCTTGCAAGTTAAACAGATGATGTGACGGATTACAACACAGAGACAGATGGTTCGCACACACATACACACACACAGGTTGGGTGGTTTATGGGGACATATTTCACAAACCAGTACATCACATCAATAATGTAGTTACTTTTACACTTTGGGGTTGGCTTGCTCACTGTCTTATAGAAGGTAGCCATATACAGTTATAGTTCTTACTGGAGAAGCTGTCTAAATCTTGTCCAAACTCTCCTCACACAACAGATCAATACTGACAAAAAATGCTGTAGCTTCAAAACATCCTAGGGAACCATTAGGAGAGCTAGCACTGCTCACAATAATTACCTTTAAAACACAATGACAGGTGACTGGTACAAAGAAAGATGGTGATAAAAATTATTTAATCAATATATTCTTCTTGGCAAACCATGGTCCTGGATGTTTTATTGCCACAGGGGAACTCTACCTTGTACTATTAAAATGTTTTTTAAAAGGTCTGGATGCTAATGGACTAGATGTGTTATACTGGGTGCAGGGTGACCTCAGTTTGAATGTTATGGTGCCATTTTAGGTCAGATGGCAGCAGTTTACAAGTTGATGGCAAATGACACACTTTTATATCAATATGCTACAGGTCAGTTTAACTGGTCAATCATAACTGGATTATACGACTTGTTGTCCCATCACGTCAGAAATCACAAGTATTTATAGCTGTTCTGAACAGCTACAGTCGAAGGCAGAGTGAAAATTCGGCTGTCAGAGAAGAGGGAGACGTGATATTGTTTAAATATGGTGATAACAGCTCATATTTTCAGACAGTCTCCTGGAAGGCAGTCAGTGTTGCACACAGCTGTTCACATTCAAAATGACTGGAATGGTTATGCCAGGAATGTAAAAAAAAAGGGGTCATAGACAAGTTCAAGTTATACTCACTGATATCACTATAGAGGTACCTGCTAGCTACATGTCTGAAACTGACGTGAAGTAATCATCTAGATCAGGTATGTACAAAATGATTCATCACTTTGTTTTACAAAAAGACAGCCTGATACAGTGTTGTGTTTCATCTTACACAAAACCATATTTGACCAAAATGTTCAGGTGCCAGCATGCAGAGAGAGTACATATCAGACAATAGCCAAGGTTTCTTTTTTGTTGATTCACCAACTCACAGACTTAAGACTTGTTAAGACTATTAATTATTTAAATTATAGTTAAAAGCTCTCACAATTTCAAAATGATCATTCATCCCTAGGCATTTTCTAACCTGGCGAGGACTTTTGAGGACCACCTACATACAAAATTTGAAACAGTCAAGTAGAAGTGGATGAATTTTACAATTTATTTTCAACTATTTACAATATTAACAAGTACACAGATGGTTCTCAAAATGTGGGGGACAACAGGTAGTTGTGCTAAAGTAACAGAAAAATCAATATGACAAAACTCTGCCTTACTCATAAGTATATCTGAAAACAAAACAAAACACCTAACTTCCTTATCTACAAAACTGACTTCATCAAAACCATTACAGTAGAGGCACCAACCAATAAACCTAGTGTGTCTACCAACTATGTGAGTGAAGATGTACCTATCATCCTCAATCTCCAACCATATATGTCTTTATTGTCTTTAACAAATTTATCTGACAATGTACCAACAGCTCTCAGACAGATCTAGAGAAAATGCCAGGCCCTCACTCTCTGCTCTTTTGTAGAGGGCTCTGGATGATGATTGGCTCATTCAAAATCTGAAGGAACCAAGGAATTGTATGAGTGACATGCACAAGTGGAAAACAATTAGCTGATGGCACCTAAAGAGAGGACAGGAGGGAAGAAAATACACCTACAAAGGCATAGTGCCCCTGACTGGCATGCAACAATCATATTTATTGAAATAAAAATATGTTCTTGTAGCAGGTTTCAGTTGCTTATTTCTTCATGTTGTAAAACTTGAGTTTTGAATAAACTACATGTATATAAATAGGCACCTGAGCAATGGAGCAAGTGGAGCAAATTCATCCCCATTATTCATTTAGGGGGAGCAAAGTTATGGTTTTGCTGCCCCATTTTTTGTCTTTTTAAAAATAAACGTATCATCATACAGTCCCCACAATCAGGTGATTATATTTAAGCAGCTATCAATAATCATTTTACTATTTTCAGCAACTGACAAAAACAAGTATATAAAAGATCAAACATTTTGGACTACCTTTTGAGTTGGTTCAGTCGAACCCATCGCTGATCGATCGAAGCAGACTGACTTCACAGTGAGAGACAGAGCGGAGCTTTTCCTCACAGCGTGAAAAGTGTCTGAATCAGAGGAGGCTCATCCATAGAGGCAGAGGAGGTTGCTCCTCCTCTATTTTTGAGAGGCAAGTGGGAGCAGCAACACCTGCAAGCCAGGCAAGAGGGGAAAGGGAGGTGTTTGTGAAGCACAGATGTATTATAAGAGCTGGATACCGGACGAAAAAATGGCACTCATTCAGTCCTATAGGAATTACTCGGCTGGTGCATACGCCAAAAAAAAGTTTCTAGCCTCTGGGTTTGCATCTGTGTTGTGCGGCCCACTGAATATGATCAGTAGTGTTTCCCCTGTTGACCCCGCCCATGAGTTCCCACTCACTCACTAATTAATCTGTCTGCCCTATACAATGTGTTTACGGCTGGGGGATTTCAGACCTTCAAACTACTAATTCTTATACTTTGCTCTAGGCCATTTTCAGCTATTTTGTCTTTTTAAAGGACATTTCTATGAGAAGAGAGCTGCATTAATGGACCCAAGGTTTTCCAGGATGTATGAGAATTCTGGTTAGGAGTGATTTTCAGAACGCTCCTGCAGTCTGGAGGTCCTGGAGGCTTTGATTACCTCTACTCAGTCAGAAACACGTCTTTGGTCTGAATAACATTCAAACACACTTGTCTGCCATTGTTTTCTGTCAGTGAGTGTGCAGGATAAAGCGCAGAAAATGAAGGTCAGACGTTTAATTGATGTTTTAATTAACTTTTTGACCAAACAGCTCTTTGCAATGACTTTGAATGTGTGACGACCATGTAAGAGTGAAAAGAAGCACACTGCAGCCACACAAGCAGCTCTGTGAGACTGTTCAGCTTACTGTAAAGAAAACCAAACTGTAAGATGATAGAAGGTGAGCTTTAGTCGCAGTGAAGTGAATGTAAACAGTATTCGACCATGTTGTGAGTATAAAAGTGCTTAGAGATGTGTGCGGCCAACCCTGCCATCTGAAAATGTAATGAATTATGTTGACTGGTAAGGTCTTCACCAGTCAAGGAAATGCTTCATTCTTGTATTTATGTTTTGAATGTCTTCATTGTATGGCAAGCCATCCAATAATGGTTGTGATATTTCACACAAATGCCAACCTTGTGGTCGTGCTAGTGGAAATGTTTGGCATCATCAAGTCATGGATATATACTCTGGGAACCAGGGATGTCTGTACTGAATTTTGTGCCAAACCATTCAGTAGATGTTGATATACATTTCACTGAATAAGTGAAAAATTTGACTGGCTGGTGCTCGACAAAAAGTCAAGGGATCACCAAAGTCAGATTCATCCTCTGGGCACCATGAATATCTGTGCCAAATTTCATAGAAATCCATCTAATTGTTGTTAAGACATTATAGTTTGGACCTAAATGTTGGTCTGACAGACTGATATTACTGTATCTAGGACTACTTGCATGGCTAAAAAGTGCAAAATGCAAAGAAAAATTCCAATTCCAAATTCCAATGTTTCCTTTAGTAAACATAAGCAGGACATATAACATGGACCTCTGCCTCCATGAAGGTCTGAGGGACCTGCGTGAGGCATCTCAGCATGCACAAGAGACACAAAGTATCCTGAACAGTCTGAAATTGTCAACATCTTCGAAGTGATTAAAAAGACAAAATACCCCTCTCTCACTCTCTCTCTGACACTCAGTACCACCCAGACAACTGAGCAATAACAGATAAAAGTGTTGCCTGTTGAACCCTAGTGGCATTCTACCCGTTGCCATGACAACCTATAGTCTTTACCACATACCAGACAGATGAGCCAGTGATGTCATTCCTTGCAAACAACTTGGCAGAGTTGATGGAGGTAATTATATTCTAGCACTGTATAGTTGGTTATGGCCATTTTATGTTCATTAATTGTACATCTGATTGTGTATATATTATTATCATATGGCAATTATATCAAGTCGTATGTTGAAAAAATCTGGAAAAAGAAAGCAAAGAGTAGTGTTCCTTATTTGGGTTACATTTTTAGTTTTTCTGTCCACAGTGTATTCTGAGGCTTTTCATGAAGAGGAAGGTCCTCCAGGACACCAGTCCACTCCAGCTGGTCAGACTGGATGTTGAAATAAAAAAAGAACTGGGTCCATCCTTAAGAAGTGAATCAGCTTGGGTGCAGAATCAGCCCTGAAGGTAGTGTATCTTTCAAATTATTATCAGGATGCAGAAAATGGATTTACTGGTTGTTATATAGGTCATTCTTATTATCCAAATGTTGGAATATTAATGCTTTTATTAAAATAAAACCTTGTCTGGGCACTACCTCCTACATATAACCTTTAATGTTCGGAGGAAACATTAAAGCTTGAACTTATTTCTCAATTTGGTCAATCAATCAGTCTCAAAATTATAAGTTCTTATCCAAGCAGTGACCTCTGTTTTGCTGTGCTCAAAGAAATCACAACAACTTCTTGGGATAAATGAAGGCATTTATTAATAGCTAAATGTGTTGAGGATAAATGATAAAGTATAAGATTATGAATAAAATAATAATAAGGCCTATAAATGATAATAAAATGAAATAATAAAGAAAATTGTTGAGAAATAGTGGTTGAAAATGTGTGACTTGAGGCTAACCTGTTGCAACGGGGATGATAAGGGAAAGCTGATTCAGCTTCTCTAAAGAAATTATCTTTTAATTTTAAAGTTATTTGACATCAACCCTTGATCACAAAGCCATATTATGCCTTTCTGTTGATGAGTTTCGTTGCTGCAGAGATGTTGTTGCGGCAGGTTCGGGTTTGTGTTGGTTCAGCCTGAGTCAAACTGCAATTATACAGCAATGCACTGCAGCCCAGCTTGCGCTGTGTTACAGATGAGTCTTCGTGATATAGCGGTGTTGAACCACCAGTGAAGAGGAATCAAAAGATGTGTGCGTGAGTGTTGTAAGGTGCAAGAAAGTAGAACATAAGAAAACTACAGCAACATAACTAAACCAAACCAAAACAGGTAAGTGGAGGGGAGATCAGAAAGCTGCACACAGAGGAGAGTGACACAGCTTGCTAGCTGCAGCCAGGCTCTCTCCCCTGGGAACACCGGTGCCAGGTGCTCCCAGTAGGGGTAATGAGCCTCCTGTCAAGCAGAACAGACACATGAATAAGCAGCAAACCCCCAAGATGACAGGGGTCATCACATATTATATAAAGGCTCTTTGGTTACAAGAACCATAATTTATGTCTTGGTGGTCATCAGAACAGAAGCTTTTAAAAAATATCTAATTGAAATAAAGCCAAAACTTTGCTTTTTTTGTATATGGAATATGCAATGACCATTAAAAAAGCTGTTGAACCTAAATGTGGCACCATAATAGAAGCAATGTCATGATTTTAATAAAAACAATCCAACTGACTTCTACTATATATAAATATATATATATATATATATATATATATATATATATATATATATATATATATATATATATATATATATATATGAACTGTCAGGACTCTTACCAGGATCCTCCTTTCTCTTTATTTTTCATTTCTTCCTCAAAGGTTGAAAAAAGTTCAAATCACTCTCCAACTCTGATCTTTTTTTAACTGAAACAGAATTGCCAGACTCCAGAATCCCAATAATGTGCTCAAGTATCTCCTTCAAACCAAACAGCATCACAAACTCCTTCCTTTGAAAGACATTTGAGACTGAAATCAGGTGGGTGAAGACATTATGAAAGGCCTGGATTTCCATGTATCAGTTTTACGCAATATGTCAGCCAGAGCACAAATTTCATTCAATTGATCGTTTAACTTATAAATAGCACAATATTGTTTTGCAATAACAGAACTCTTGCTTGTTGTGTACATCTGTACAGGATGCATAGACTGTGCACTGTAGACATCCAAATCAATTTTGTAGCTGTGGCAACCTTAGCTGCACATTCATTCATCATTCATTCACATTCATCTAAAACTGTATTAGTCAGAATAAAGAAAAACAGAAATCTAGTGTTCAAAAGTAGACTGCTTGACTGAGTGGCACAGCTGTCGTTACATCAAAAGCTGTGTTCTACTTAAAGCCTTAATAAGCTCTTTTCAGACAAGGAATACGTAACATCCTGGGATCCATTTATCTGTTAAAAGGATGGCTTCTGTCATTCTGACAGAGGTGACTTCTATCCTAATGATAGAACATTTATGGAAATAGACAATGCATGTGTCATATTTGTCTACCGGTGTATGAGAGGGAGCAGAGAGAGCAGTGAGTTAAAACAGAGCATCGCTGATTGATTTTAAGTTATTTTGCTATTGAAGCCATAATTAATGACCACAATGAGTGTGGTCCACCACTCCTCACAGTTAATACACTGATACATCCTCACATATATTTAGTCATTTATCATTATTTGAGAGCAAATTCTATTTCCTGTTTGATATTGACTGGCATAAGTGTTGACTGAGAGGTCTTTAAATTGGGACTCATTAGCTCACATTCTGTATGTAAAGCGTTTTTTTGGAAATTAATTTATTCATCCATGCAAGTGGCACAGATGAAAACTGAAAATATAGGAAGAGTGGTGGTTTGATTATTATTGGGGTGTACAAGGGTGTGTCCCCATTAAAGATGAGGGAAAATATTTTTCATAGACTGATCAGATATGAGAAGAATCTCCTCAACAACTTGAGTAAAGCTCTTTCATGGTTTTTTATCGTTATTGTCTTTGTGCATAAGGGATAAAAGATAGAGACTTTGTATTGGAAGTGATAAAATGTTACCTGCCAGACCTAGTAAGACTGTCATTGAGACTTATGTAAAAGTGACTCAGGCTCTTGGTCAGACATGAGACTGACATGTTAAATTGTCATCAGATTAACTGAAAGGGGCTATGGGGAAGCAGTGCCAGACTTTTTAGCCTCGGTATTTATAATTTAAATACAATAAGATCTACATTGAACAACCATTTGTGGGTATTCATTTAAATGTGTTATCTGTTATGTAGTGGATATCAAATGCTATACATAGTTTTACACATACACTGTGGTGTCCTTTGTAATGGGGAAAACAGAAATTCAGAACCAGGGAGTGGAGAATATTCTGTAAAGTAAGTCACAACGTGTGTTCTAAATGTTCAGTAAAGCCGGTTTCAAAAAGAACAAAGGCATGCAGACATTTTTCATGCATTTTTCAGTCATTATCATCGTTCTTGGGTAAATGATTAAGTCAGCAGACTATGCACAAGACAGTACAAAAAAAAGTTTGAGTTTAGGCCATTGATCTTGGGAAAGAATCCTGAATTCTCCGTTGTATTGATGGCTAGTTGTTTTGTATTCCTATGTGTCATACATATTGATGGGTGACAAATTAAAGGAAAAACCGGTACAGGTGTGAATGCTTGACCCCTACAGTGAGGGGGTCTAGTGGCTCTGTTATGCTGTGGGGGACATTTTGCTGGCATGCTTTGGGTCCACTTGACCCCTTAGAGGGAAGGGTCACTGTTGATCAATACAAAGTTGTTCTGAGTGATCACCTTTATGCTATGATGAAACATTTCTATCCTGATGGGAGTGGGCTCTTCCAGGATGACAACGCCCCAATTCACAGGACATGAGGGGTCACTGAATGGTTTGATGAGTATGAAAATGATGTGAATCATATACTATGACCTTCACAGTCACCAGATCTCAACCCAGTTGAACACCTACGGAAGATTTTGGACTGACGTGTTAGACAGTGCTCTCCACCACCATCATCAAAACACCAGATGAGGGAATATCTTTTGGAAGAATGGTGTTCATCCCTCCAGTAGAGTTCAGAGACTGTAGAGTAAATGTCAAGGCACGATGAAACTGTTCTAGTGGCATGTGGTGACCCAACACTTAGGCTGAAATTATACTTTCTGTGTCAGCAAGTCCCACCAGGTTTGCAAAGGTTGGGCCTGCTAGTTAACCAGCTAACTCCAGTTAAAGGGCTGCCGTGGCAAGTTCTTGTAAATATCCAATCCTGTTTCTACCTAATTAAATTTAGCCAACATAAAGAGCAAATGTTAACTAAACTGTTTAAGTAACGTTAACTTAGTTGCTATCTGGCTTGTTTGGCAAATTAATATCGAACCTGGCACATTTATCATTGCATGCATATCGTAACAGGTTGAAAGGTTTAGCTGATATTCGTGGAGGTAAACTTGCATATGTGTTACTGTGTCCCCAGTTGTTAGCCTAGCCAGCTCAGGTGTGAATGAGAGGGAAGGGGAACTCGAACCATGCTAATCTATTAAGTTTAGTTTACCTTTTCTATCTGAAAAAAAAAAAAAGAGATTTCAGCATCTGTTTCTCATCACGTGAGAGCTTTACAATTATGTCAAAGCTCTAAATTCAATTTTAGTTTCATATGAGAGTCTGAAAAGGCATAGCATTTGTCCTATTTGCAATTCATTCCTCCTTCCTCTGAGTCCCCTCACAAGCTTATCTTTGTCCAGAAGCAACTGAGTCAACTGAGGCCCTGAGTGACATCTGTCAGCCTCTTAGCCTATTAGTACGCCAAGTCAAACAATGAACCTATTTTCTCTTTGAAAAATTTAATTTGCCTGGTGCAAGATTAGATATGGCAGTCCTACCGTTATGTTCGATTGTAATGTTTGTGAATTTAAATGTATCTCATTGACTGATGACCACACAAATCACATAGACACGTAACAATGGGTGGGGTTTTTTTGTAGTTTTTTGCTGTTTGTTTTTTTGGCCATGAAGTGGAATAAGGTCTTTCTCATTTAACTGTTTTGTTGTCTGGACCTTGTGTCCAGACAAACATGGAACTGGAAGGTGTCTGTGCAGTTGAAGTGTTTTGTAGCAGAGAATATACAGTGATGGAGGGTCAGACTGTAACTTCTCCCTTTGATGGATATTCTAAGATTTTAATGTAAAGAATCCTTTTCATCTCATATTTTCAGATATCATAGAGGGTGGAATGTTACAGATAGCATCTGTTCATCTATGTAAAATTGCAGAACAGGCTTTTCCAGGTGAGGGACCACATGTACCTGAGGGAATTGATGTGATTGATGCAGACCAAAGTAAGGATGTTGGGAGTGATTAAGTGCAGGATGCCCACACAGAGAATCTAGTTCTGTTTTACTTGGGTTTGCAGGCAAAGTATTTAGTCTCTGCCTCCACAATTACAGAGACAGCAAATTAAATGAAAACTCTTAAGGATATTCAACAGGAGTATACAAAGGATGTGCTATCTCAAGAACTTATGGTGTTCCAACAGAGGTGTTAACATATCTTGGGAAAAGTGCATATGAGCAGAGCCCTATGCACAAGGCCTTACGTGCAAATGGTCATTTAACTGCACAACATCGAGGGCTGCAGCATTACAAGACACTCTATAACTATGTTCATCCTGTTGAAGTCACATTTTGGCACAATTATAAAGGGCAGAAGAGGCTCTATCATTACATTCCAGCACTGGAAAGCCTCAGAACAATGCTAAAACAGGGAAGTGCAGCTCAGCTGAGTTTTAACCCTCTTCTTGTTGAAGATAATACACTCCATTTCATTGATAGGCATGTCATTAGATCTAATACCATGTTTGCCTCAGACCCGGATTCTTTAAAGGTGATGCTTTTTCAGTAAGTTTTTGAGGTGGCTAATCCTCTTAGATTTGCCAAAAAAAAAGAAAAGTTTTAGCTGTCTAGTTGATCAAATGCAGTTGGTACTGCTCTGTATAGAAAAAGACTAAATATTTTGGAGTGGATAAAGTTTTTAGCGAGCTCGTGTCAGACTTGTGTGAGCTGGAGATAAAGGGCATATCTTTTGAGGGTAGGATATATGCAGGTACTGTCGCATGCGTAATGGGAGATAACCTGGGTTCCCACATGATTGGTGGGTCTACAGAAAATTTCAGCTGTGCTGAGTATTTCTGTGGATACTGTTTAGTCACAAAAGATGTATTTTTGTCTAACCCTCTCACAGTTGTCACTCATAGAGATCCTGCTGATTATAATGAGGCTGTGTAGTTTTTGGAGAGTCACCCTGAATTGACCATGCATTAGGGCATTAAAGGCAACAGTGTTTTCAACAAACGTAACAATGTGTTTGCAGTTCTTAATTAAAACAAAAAAGTGGTTCAGTTATGAGTGACAAAATGACAGACTCAAATCATTTCATGGTGAAAGCAGCAACAAGCCAATTACTGGTCCCAACAGGGGAGCAAAGGAGGCTATGCAGCCCAAAACAAGTGGCTATTGAGTTTCTTGCCTATTTTAGTGCATGACAGAACGGAAGATGCTGACAATGCTTTCTGGCAGCCGGTAATTCTTCTGTGGGAGTTAGTTGTATTTGTCTGTGCATTTGGCCTCTCAGCAGATTGCTTAGATGAAGGTACTGATCAAAGAGTATGGAAATGAGGCAAGAGTTATTCCCACATGTAAATCTTAGACCAAAACACCACTATCTGCTTCACCATGCTGACTTGAGTTTACAGTTTGGTCGACTCATACATACTTGGACCATGCACAAGAAAGCATAGCTATTTCAAAAGATGTATCAGGCCAAGTAAAACATTCAGAAAAGTCACTTGCTGATAGGCATCAGTTGTTTCAGGCTTATCAGAGTCACAGTAGTTTATTTAGCCCCCAGGTTCAGGTGTCATACTCCACTAACTTCTATCCAGAGCTCTATGATGGTGGCATTAGGGCAGCAGTTGCAGACTTTGGACTTACTTCATGTAACTCAGTAGTCACAGATGCAGTCCAAGTTAGAGGCACTTAATATACAAATGGTATGCTTGTCTTACTGAGATATACTACTAAGACTACTACAGTTAGGGCAAATAATGAGCTTTGTTATTAAAAGTGAAACAACTATCCTACTTTTGCTGCGGGGAAAAACTGCCTGCAGCTGCCTGAGCTTGGAGTCCATGAAATCAATAAAAATAGTTTAGATAAGCTCATTTGCAAAAAATCTTGACAAGCTTAATGATTATGCTCCACTTTCCTTCTACCACAGAGGTGCAAGGTTACTCATCCCATTTAAGCATATGCCACTATGGAGCTTGTGAAAGAATTAGCTCTGAAATCTATGCCATCACTCAGTAATGATCTGATAGACTCCCTCATGGCTAGACTGGAGGTTATTGGAATAAACAGTGTAGATGACCTTAACTTTGTCAAGACAGAGGATGTCGATGGAATTCTGCCACCCATTCAGTGTTGAAGATTAATTCAAGCTTTCAGTGCAGCTAAGTTTTTAGATTTCTAACCCCAATCCCTCTACACTGAACTGTCTGTATACCCTATATATGTATGAGTTACTGTGGTTATAGGCTTTGTTATAGTTATTACCCTGTGTATTTGATTTTAATTTCTTTAGTAACCTTATTATTATTTTCTTCTTCTTGCCCCAAGTCTTGGTATATGTAAATTTTATCATAGCTTAAGTGGTTAGGGCAGCAGGCTGTGAAATACATTTAGTCATACTATGGCCAGGATTGTTATAGCTAAAATCTTAAATATAAATGTAACATTGGTCATTTAGTCATTGTTAATTTATCCATAGAGTCACAAGCTGTACTTGGCCCCACTTTGAAACCTCTGCCACAGAATGTCCATCTGCCCCAAACACAACCTCCAACACCAATGGAGTATTCCCCATCCTGTGAGACACATGCTGTACCGTGGCACAAAATGCTAAATCTTGCCTTGAATGAAAAGAAAAGACCAAAGCCTAATGAGAGAAGAGAGCTGGTTTGTATAGTCATTCATAAAGCACTCAGTAAAGAGTATAGAAGGCCCCGAAGAGCAGAGCTGTGGGAGATTGCCAAGCTAACTGTAGAGTGATATCCCTGCTCTTTCCAAGACAGAGAGGTCAGTTGAACAGGATACAATGCTCTCTTTGAACAGCTAGAAAACAGAGTCAAAAATGCTCAGAAGCCATTAACCATCAGCTCAACAAAGAGGCCAGCAGAGGATGAAGATGCAAAGATGTTTCATTATGGATGTGTGGAGTGGCAGCCTCCTATTGAGGCTACAACAGAGCTGGAATCTAAACAAGATGAATTGAAAAGTGCCTTCAAAACCCATCACCATCAGGACGCATGTGTTTGAAAGTTGATGACCGAAACATATTGCATCCAGAGTGCAACTATCGACAAAGGAAGCACTGTAAACACAGTATTGGAAGAGTGGCCCTTCCTTTTTGAAGCTGTTCACCTGTTTGATCACACACGTGCCCTCCTTGGCTTGCCAGTGCAAACAAAGCTGGCAGAGGAATTGTCAAGAAATGAAAGAGCATCAAAGACTTCCTTGATACAAAAAGGATGAAGAAACAACTAGGTGAATATCCAGTACAGCTGATCTCTAGCACTGCAGAATCCTTTAAGGAAAACCCTGATCACCTTTTCTACCAAAACAAGGTAGTTTTAGACTTTTTATTATCTTGTTTTTGTTTTACAGAAATACATTCTACCTTATTTTTTTGATTGCCCAGATAATGATCTCAAGATACATCAGTGTTTGCCACAGACTTTGGACTCTTATTGTGGTGGTGGAGGAATCACAACACCAAAAACAAAATTTAAAAAATTAAAACTGGATTCATAATAACTTATGTTATCTGTCCAGGAGGTTTGGCAGTCTACACTGCAGTAGTACTGCTGTGGCTTTTGTGAAGAAGACCACTTTCTCTGGTGAATACTGGAGGTAGCCTCCACTTGTGTCATGACATCTACATCCTGATATATGAAAATATTTACCATATTAGGTTCATGTACTGTTTAGAGTAAAGGCCTCAAGCCAGTCCAATAACCTTGGCATGTTCATTTTATAATAGCTACCTGCTTTTCCAGACTCCAAACAGACGCTCCTATCTTGACCTCCATTTTCTGTGAGCCTTGTTATACCTACTGGATCACAAATAGATTGAAAGCAGCCTACCCACAATACTACTAGTGCTTTTTGGTAGATTATACAAAATGTTTCTAAATCATGCCTACCACATTTCCACTGGTGTGCACTAATTTCCTACTGGAGTCATTAGGAATGGCTTTAAAGGATAGCCAGAATCACCCAGAAGCCAGCCACTCAGACCTGTTTCCTCCAAATAAGCACCGATGTCACTGCAAAGATAGGCTTAAGTGTTACAATAATTAGGAATTCAGCTCTGAATTCAGTTGTGAACAGTGACCCACCAACCCGCCCAATTACACCAGGCATCCGACATTCTCGGTAGAAGGCTGCCTCAATTTCAGTGAATTCCTTCCCTCTTGGAAACTGTATGTAACAAGGAGCCAAATTGCCAATTCCTGTTGCTACCTCGGTTAGATTTTGTGACACAGCAGGTTGAGATATTTTTGCTGTGTTGGCCACTTCACTTCGAAAATCTCCCTTAGCAAAAAAACAAAATGCATTCATCAGTTGCACCACAACCATGTGAGAGTACTTGGTCGCCTGGTTGGCCTCTCCAAAGCTGCCTCGCTAACTGCAGGATCATATCTCGGGGGAGCCTGTATTTATTAATGAGCGTTTTGTCATCAAAGTGCAGCACATCATTTGTTTCCACCATAAACCTTTCGGCAAATAAGTTACACCTATTGACATTTTGTTGGTTTTGTAAAAGCAATAAAAATGAAGCCATAGGAATTAAAGTTAGCTAACTCTGTAGCTGCCAGGTTGAAAACTGTTAGGATTGCCTAATGGTTATCCTAAAGGTATCCTAAATGGTCCTAACTCTAATTACCATGGTTATCAAACAGTTAAGATAGGATTTGCAAGTCAGGAAGTTTCTGTGATATGGCCCCTGAGGTGGGCTACCATCCAACAGTCTGCTGGTTATCAATCTAAAACACTCCTTCAAGTAATGAGGAAGATTTCAGTGAATTCTACATCTGAGGTGATAGGTTGAAATGACAACCTGCATAACTTTGCTCTGCATGGAACATATTTGGAAATGTTGTTGAAATGTTGACCAGAAGATAGAGCTAGAGAAAGAGTCAGAGGATCAAAATTATTATGAACTTATTAAGAAAAAAATGGGCGTTGCGTAATAATAGTCTTCGTACATGGAGTGGACATCACAGTGTGGCCGTCTGATCACAACCATTTCACAACCAAGTAAAAAGTCATTGTATTCAACAAAAAAACAGACATGCATTTCCTTTTTTCATAGCAGTAATATGGTCAATATTTCCTGGTTTGTAAGAGAGGGTCTGACTGGACTATTATTGGACATGGAAACAATGTCACCATCTGGCCATCCACCTCATAACCACATTGCAATTTTTGGCGTCCGACCAGAACCATTGATGGCCAGATACACAATGTCACCATTTGAACAATGTTTGCTAGGAGTCTTCTCATTTAATTCTCAGCCAGAGAGCGAATAATCATATTTCCCAAAATGTCAAACTTTTGCTTTATCCATGTGTATTTGCTGCCTAATTTATCAGGGCTACTTGCTTAGCTTGCTGCCACTGCAACCTGGATCCGGATTCGCCGCAGAAAATAGATGGATGGACAGAACTGAAACATGTCGACCGAAAAAGTATACTGAACCAGATTCAAGGCTTGTGTATAGAAGTTCATTCTTGACCATGGAAACAAATTAAACACAAGACTGATTGTTAGTGGTTTAAGTCCAAAAATGTATAGAACATACTGCATTTCAGACTTCTCCAGGACATGTAGACAGCTGACTGACTGCAAATCTCAGTTTAATCACTACCTCCTCCCAGAATGCATCACTGCTCACAGTCCAAAAAGAAAAATGATGTCAGAACTCATTAGTGTTTGATCACAGTGACACTAAAGACATGATAAATGTGCACAGTTGTAAATCATTAAAGAGCAGCTCTTCATCCTGCTGTTTCTCTCATTTCTGTCTGTCTCTTTTATTTATTCAGTTTCTTGTTTCTGGTTTTGATGTTGTTTGTCTTGTTATTTCTGTCTGGTTTTAGGGTCGAGGTGTTTTTAGAAAAACTCCTTCAGGCTTCGTCTATCATCGAGAAGCCCCACATTGCAGTGTGCAGTTCAGGCCGCTGCACACTGCAGTGAGGGATACTTGCTATCCCCTGCAGGGTTTGTATTTATTCTCTCAAAGCTTTTATCTTCTGTTAAGCAGAACCAAAGGAAGGTTAATAATAACAGCATAATGCTCCCTGACTTCTGCAGGAGCATCTGTTTCAGATTTCAGCTTATATTTGTTTATATTCTCTATAAGTGCTCTAATAAAACACCTCAGATCCTTATTCAAAGTATCACATTATGCCAGAGAATATTATGTTCCCATGTCATGTTTATTGCTGCAATGTGTCATTGTTATTGCTGCGCCATTTATATGTAATGTCACCTTATGTTAATAACACATTATGTAATTTTATTTATTATTTAATGTTACGCTATGATACACTGATAACATAGCATAACATTAAATTACATTATGACGTGTTATATTGCATGACACTGCAGTCCTTGCATGTTAGTTACTTTGTTAAGTTACATGATGTAAAGTTACTTTATGTTATTTTATATCATGTGACTTTGTTTAGTTATATTTTGTTAAGTTACTTTGTCGTTATGTTATGATAACATTTGGAAGTTATTTTATATTGCGTTAAATTGCAACCAGTTAGTGTTTTGTGTTACATTACGGTACGTTACTGTTAAATTACTTCATGTTTGATTAATTAGTTACATTATGTTATCTTAAGTTAATTTATTACATTATATTAGATTACATTACATTGTCATTACAGTGTAATTTACTCAAACACTGTACTTAAGTACAATTTTGAGGTACTTGTACTTTACTTGAGTATTTCCATTTGATGCTACTTTATACTTCCACTCCACTACATTTCAGAGGGAAATATTGTACTTTCTACTCCACTACATTTATTTGACAGCTTTAGCTACTTTTCAGATGAAGATTTGACACAATGGATAATATAACAAGCTTTTAAAATACAACACATTGTTAAAGATGAAACCAGTGGTTACAAAAAGCAGTGTGTAGTCGGGGTCACATTTCACATGTCTATGAGTTGTTAACAGCTCCACCAAATAGTGATTTTTCCCTCTAAACTTCTCACATGCTTTCATTTCAATAAATGTTCAAATGATCCAATATTTCAGCAAAAATCAAAGATTAGAGAAAAAGTCCAAAAACTGAAAACAGATTTGTGTATCAGAACTTTGTTTTTTCTTCTTTCCTCTCCCATTAATCATCTCACCACCCCTCAGATTTATCTGCTGACCCTTTGGAGGGGCCCGACCCCTAGGTTGGGAACCACTGGACTAAACTAGCTAACTGTATATAAAGTAGTGTAAACTAGCTCCACCTTCAGCAGCTACAACAGTAACATGCTGCTCTATTAATAATCTAATGATGTCATATATAATAATATATCAGTCAGAGGGACCAAACCACTACTTTTACTGCAATACTTTAACTACATCAAGCTTATAATACTTATGTACTTTTACTGCAATACTTTAACTACATCAAGCTTATAATACTTATGTACTTTTACTGCAATACTTTAACTACATCAAGCTTATAATACTTATGTACTTTTACTGCAATACTTTAACTACATCAAGTTCATAATACTTATGTACTTTTACTGCAATACTTTAACTACATCAAGCTCATAATACTTATGTACTTTACTGCAATACTTTAACTACATCAAGCTCATAATACTTATGTACTTTTACTGCAATACTTTAACTACATCAAGCTTATAATACTTATGTACTTTTACTGCAATACTTTAACTACATCAAGCTCATAATACTTATGTACTTTTACTGCAATACTTTAACTACATCAAGTTCATAATACTTATGTACTTTTACTGCAATACTTTAACTACATCAAGCTTATAATACTTATGTACTTTTACTGCAATACTTTAACTACATCAAGTTCATAATACTTATGTACTTTTACTGCAATACTTTAACTACATCAAGCTCATAATACTTATGTACTTTTACTGCAATACTTTAACTACATCAAGCTTATAATACTTATGTACTTTTACTGCAATACTTTAACTACATCAAGTTCATAATACTTATGTACTTTTACTGCAATACTTTAACTACATCAAGCTCATAATACTTATGTACTTTACTGCAATACTTTAACTACATCAAGCTTATAATACTTATGTACTTTTACTGCAATACTTTAACTACATCAAGCTTATAATACTTATGTACTTTACTGCAATACTTTAACTACATCAAGCTCATAATACTTATGTACTTTTACTGCAATACTTTAACTACATCAAGCTTATAATACTTATGTACTTTTACTGCAATACTTTGACTACATCAAGCTCATAATACTTATGTACTTTTACTTAGGTAGAATTTTCCAGAACTTTTACTTGTAACAGAGTATTTTTACATTGCTGTATTGGTACATTTACTTGATCTGAATACTTCTTCCACCACTGCATTTTTCTATCTGTTTGTTAAGTTACTTTGTTAATTTACTTTACGTTACCTCACATTATGTAAAGTTACCATATGTTAATTTACAGCACATACAAGTTATTTTGTTTTTTTGCTTTATGTCAGGTTTTTTTTACATTATGTTAAGTTACTTTAGGGTACTATATGTTACATTACATTAAGTTGTTTTTTTATGTTTGCATTGTGTTATGCTGTTATGCTTAGTTATATCATGTTATTATATTATTGTGTCACTTCATACACTGCACTACTATGCTGTATTATGGACATGATATATTGTGCCATATTGCAGACTGTCATCTTGTTATTAATGCAAATGTGTTATTAAAAGCAGGCAAAAGCAGAGGATTTAACTCTTTAAAGACAACAGCTTAAGCACCACCCCCTCACCCCTGCCTCCATCAGTACATGTCCTGGGGTCAGGCTGTCTATTTCAGTATAAAAGTCCTGCAGGCAGCCTGCTGACCCTGGAGGTTCTGCTGTCTCAGAGATACCAGCCCTGAAATTAACAACTTGCCCTCCTCTCCTCCTCCTCCACCCCTCCACCTCCATCATTCCCTCACCCCACTCCTCTTTTATCCTTTATTATTCCCTCCTTCTGTCTTCTCTCATCTGCTTCCATTCTCTGTCATTTCCTCCACTCGTTGTTCTTCCTCTTCTTCCCTCTCCTCCTCTAACTCCTTTCTTCCTCATCCTCACTCAGACTCATCTATCCTTTTTGGAACCCTTCTCTCCTCCTCCCATTTCTTCTTCATCACTTTTGGTCATCGACCTCCATGGCTGCCTTCCTCTCATCTCTCCTCCTGCGGATGATTTACCTTCACTTACAAACAGGGAGGCTTTTCCCTCTTTAAACTCCACTTTGTACCCAGTTACAGACCTCTATACATGAGAATGAGAATGAATGTTGGAATAATGAACTGAAAACTATTAAAGAAACTTTAAACTTAAAATTACTTTTCGCTAAGAAATCAATATATATACAGTATCCTCTGTGTTAGTTTTTACTTGTGTACTTATTTGGTCAAAACTGTAATTACCAAAAAGAATAAATTTAAATTTTATTTATGTTTAGCATCCCCAACATTAGTGCTCTCTAGGGGTCGTGATTTTTTCATACAAGCTGACAGTGTCACTGAAAATAGATAATATCACTTTAATTCTGGCAACCACACAGAATAACAACCTGATTATTTAGCTATTCTTAGTCACCGTGTCCCAAATCCAGACTAATCTTAAACATGTTTTGAGTACGTGGTGTGTTCACACTGGCAAAGTGACAACATTCAGTCCACTTAAGTCAGACAGATTGCAGATTTAATATGGATTACTGAGTCCTTTGAGTGTGCTGTGGGTTGACACTATTGCCCCACGATGCGACCCACAGCAGAGACATAGGAGGGAAAAACTCACATGTACAGGACAGCATTCATTCAAATTCTTTATTTGTCCCTCAAGGAGCAATTTGAGGCAAAACAGAAGTTCACACAGACAATTTACCCTTCACCATATATGAAAACAATCTAAAAATAGAAATAATGTTAGAAATAGTTGAAATACTCAAGGATTAATGGCAGTAGCCATTCCATAACTGGCCAACAATATCCAATACCACAGATTTACATATTATGCCAGTGTCAGTCAATCAATTTATCAGTCTATACTCGAGGTAAATTGACTATTTCTTGTTCTCTGGCTGTTCACAAGTCTAATGGCTTCTGGAATAAAAACTAAAATAAAAACTATTTGTTTTACATATGGGTAACATGAAACACTTTAGCTTAAAGTAGTCATAGAGGCCATTAATAATCATATGTTTTTTTAGGGCTTGTTCAGGGATCTTTGTGCTTGTCCAATCATTTTAGAGCTGATGTGAACAACACCTTGCAGTCAGTGTCCTTTGTGTTATTATTACTTAGTGTTACTTTTGATAAAAGAAGAATAAAACGCTGTCAATATTATCTGATCTCCTCCAAAGTTCAATCTGTGTAGGCAGTACAGATGCTGCTGAGCCTTTTTCACAACGACATCTGTATTTTCACTAAATCTCAATCTGTAGTTGAGTATTTTCAGGTCTGGACTATTTCAACACTTGCATCATGAATTACATGCTTACTCATAGTGTATAGCCAGCTGGAATCTCAAGAGAAGACGAAGAAAAATGGGAACAGCACGGATGGAGAAGAGCTAGAAAAAAATCGTCGATGATGAGAATGAAAACCAGCCGGTTGTCTGATGTTGTGGAGGATATAATGTCTTGTGGGAGCAAATGCAAATAACTGCAAATACTGTGATGAGTAGTATGTGGTATATATTATATAGAGATGGTATGTAGTATAGATTTGGGACACAGCTACAGTCTTAACAGTAGTGGAGCTAAAAATGTAAAGTTTGGCCTGAGGGTGGCGGTCATGGGTTCACTAAAATCCCTCCGGAGATCAGGAATGAAAGCAGAAAACTTTACAGACATCTGACCTGACGTTGTTGAGATATCTCACTCTGGACCAAAGATCGATACTAATACTGTAATTATGCTTCTCTGAGGATAAACAGAAATATCTCTGCAAAGAGACGTTTCCACTTATCCTAGATAGGTTGCAGAGGCCAATGTTCACACCATCCGGATCTCAACAACACGTCCAGCTGACCTCTGCGTCAAACACGTTGATCAGTTGATTTAGTTCTCCTCTGGAGGCAAGTCCAAAATGGATGGGGACAAAACAAAACATAATACACAGAAGTAGAAAAGAAACAGTCATGCAAATGTGGTAGTAGTCATGTCACTAGCAGTAACAGTGGTTTAGGTTTAAAAGCAGTATTTTCTGATGAGAGTGTGAATACATGAACATATAACACCAATTCTGTTTTCATTGCACTGTCTCCCTCAGGATTGACTATAAACTCCTGCTACTCACATACAAATAAATCAACGGACATGCGCCTCCCTGCCTGAAGGAACTGATCATACCACAAACCTCCCTCCACAGCTGCCAGCAGCTTGCTCCTCCGGGCCCTCAGTACTAAGCTCCACACTACGGGGGATCAATCCTTCTGCTCTGCTGCTTGTGGAACAGTCTTCCTCACCATCTGAGGGCAGCACAGACCCTAGACTCTATTAAAAACCTTTCTATTCAGGGAGGCTTTTTCATCTTAACTGTTATTACTATTGTCTTTATGTTGTGTGTTCTATGTTATTACTACTGCAGCACTTTGACTTTCACTATGTATTAAATGTGCGGTACAAATTAAATGTATTATTATCAATTATAATAATAATAATAATAATAATAATAAACCCAGCAGAGGCAATGCAACAAAGTTTCTACTGAAGAGCTGGCATTGGCTCCTCAGACACCCACCCACACACACACACACACACACACATACACACACACACACACACACACGCGCACAGATGAACTGTGGGAGTTGAATTGCACTTCACTTTTTTTTTCAGCTCAGCCTTCTCGAACAAAACTCATCATCCCAGACATCATTTCTGCCTCGCCTCGCTCCCTCTCCTTTCATCCTTTCTACTCTACCCAATCAGTGACACAGAGAGGGAGGTCAGTGTGTGTCCCTGCTGAATACTGGAGTCATTATTTAAACTGTTGGATCTCTGTATGAAGCCGGAGACGTCCTCACATGTTGGAATTTGTACTCTTCCCTGGATTTGAAGTCACAGAGCTGTGCCTGTGAGTTATTAGTCATATTAGTGTCAGTCCTGCTCCTAACCTCATCATCATGGATTCAGACAGTGTTTAATTAGTAGAAATGTGTTTCCAGGTATGGCAGTGATGGATTCCTTCTGGTTGTTGTCTGATGCCCTGCCTCACTGTCCTAGTTTGTTGGACATTGATTTCAGCTTAAAGCTCCCCTGTTTTCTTGTAAACAAAGAAGGTTCTCTTTAGATTCAGCGTTTGTAACCAAAAGTGATTGAGGTCACACTTTATTTTACGCTACACTAATAAGATGGAATAAGCCGTACTTTGTATTAAATTAGACGAAAACTATAAATAATGTGTTCTTTATTAGACAGTAAACAAACACAGTTATACTCTAATTAGACACCATACACCTAAATTGTGCTGTAGTCAGAAACCACATATAATGCTGTATTAAACCTAAAATATACTATACTTAGACACTATTATACAGATTACACTCTAATTAGAAACCAAATAGGAGATCCTAATACACATTACACACCATTTTACAAGATCATAGTCTAATTAGAAATCAAATACAATCCATATCAGATCTAAAATATGCTACATTTAGATGCTATTCTACTCTTACTACCAAATTATGCTGTAATTTAATACTACTAACATGGTCTAAATTTAAACTAATACGTAACAAAATACATTACATGCTTCCTCAGCACTCTACTCCCATTCCAGTTAAGACATCAGACCATATAATGTCATTGTGATAATGTAATAATAATATTATTGATTGGATAATGCCATTATCCAATCCCATTAACATTAGGCTATGGAAGCTGACAGGACATTCCATCTTTATTTCCCACTGTTAGACCCTTATTAGACTTTCTTAGAAGGTAATTTGCGACACATTTCAAAGAACTGTACCGTAAACTAAAGTGAAATCACATATCTGCTACTTGAGACACACCAACACCTTCTTCAAAGCCGATGTATTACAGCCTGTTTCTTTGATCAAATCACAATGATCGTTTCTTAATATTACATTCTACAGGGTTATCATCTGTCTACATTATGACAATAAATCTGTGCAGTCACCCAAAGCTGAAATATTCCTCTATAATTTTGGCCTTTACTTGGTGGATCTAGCTCACATATTGTATTTAAATGGGGAAGGGGGGTAAAAAAAATCATTGCACAACACCTCCTGCAGCACTTTATTTTCATGTTGATAACCAAAGCCATACAAAGCTTAAAAACCACCAGTACCAAAAAATGCTGCAAACCAAAAACAAAATGATTGACCAGTTTAAAGAATGTAAACACAACCAAGAAACTCCAGCAGCAAAGACTTCTAATAACTGTAGTAACCAGCATGACAGAACAATACGGACAAAAATAAAAATGTACACAAAGAAGATATCACAATATCATTGGTTTAATATCTCAGTGTAGATATTTAGACAATACTGGTGGGATGACTATTGGTGGTTCCAAAAGAAAAGAAGATAACAGAAATAAAACACAAGAGATGGTTGATGAACAGTCCTTAGTAATGCAGATGTATCGACCAATCAGGCAGAGGAAAATACCAGAAAAGGTAAGACAAGTTTGATAAGGTCAGAAAATCGCATCCCTTTACTGTGATGCAGCCTTGAAAACCACTTATCTCACATCACAACTGCACATATATTATCACAGTGAAATTAATAACTGAAATCATACACAGTATCTTCTCTAACATAATGACATGTTATCAACATATCGCACAACCCCAACAACGGCAACACTGGAAATTGTAAAACTCAAACAGAATCAAAACTTTTCTCACGTTCTTGATTGTCTTCTCCACCTCACGCAGTCCATTAATAAATGTTTTGGATGATAATATGTGTTGGAGATAGTTGCTGGGTTGATAAATGGATGTTTAAGTGGTCAGCAGTCCGTTTTAAACTTCTGCAATTTAGTACCTGAGCAACACATTGTGGCATCGCTGGACATCTCCTGCATGTAAAACTACAATACAAGAAATTTGACATAAGACCAAGGACCATTTTGGTTTTGGACAGTTTTGGTGGCCCATCAGTTGTGGCTCAACATCTGCTGTTAGAAAGAAAAAAATCAAATTTCTTCTATGACATACTATAGAGTGAACAATTTCCATACATGCTCTAGTTATTCATAATGGTGCACTGAACTGCGCAAATACAATCACTACAAAAAGCGCCTTACTTTGTTCTTTTCTTCTGGACTTTCTGGACAGCACATTGATTCATGCACAATACCCAGAAAAAAAAGAACACGTCAGTACTGTAAATCCATTACATGTACAGTTTAGTCTTGCAATAAAGCAGAGACAAGAGTTAATTATAACATTCAGAAAGTACAAAATGCATTTAGCAACTCGCTCAAATTCACAAAAGACCATAACACAGCAGCTGAGCTTCACAAATGCTGATCAATACCATTGAGTCCACTATACCAGCTGATTGTGTGTGTCCTTGAGGTCTCACAAATGTGCTGACGGCATTTTCTCTTTAGAATATTTTCGTGCTTTAGAATGTGTACTTTTTTAAGCCTTTATTTATCCAGGGAGATAACTCTTAGAGCAATAATGCTCTATTCATCAGGAATGCCCCATTCATACTCACACAATCATAATTATTAGTTTCCAACATGTAAATATAGTTCCTGTCAACTTTGAAGGAGTATCTATGACTAGAAACTTAGATTTTTCTAAAATCTAAAAAAATACCTCACCTCAAGTCATATCCACTCAAGTCACCTCAAGTGAATATATTTCTATTAGTGCAGTGCCTGTTCAAAACGTGCCTGTTCAGAACGGGCCGATTGCCTATTACTTCTCTAGAACCGTATATATATATATATATATATATGTATCCACTGACAAACGTATCAATTAAAACAGTAATGAATTAACAAATTAAATGGTTTAAATCCAAACAGAAACTTCACTAGTGAGACTAACCTGAGGTTAAACTGTAGAAGCAGTTTATGGCCTTCCATTGGCTGATTCTGCCAGATCTTCATTGGCTGAGATCTGGTGACTGTGAAGGCCACAACCAAAGATTCACATCATCTTCATACTCATCAAACCATTCAGTGACCCCTCATGTCCTGTGAATTGGCGGAATTGTCATCCTGGAAGAGACCACTCCCATCAGGATAGAAATGTTTCATCATAGGATACTAACCAGCAGTCATTACCAAAACGAATGCTATAGTTGCTATTTTATGATCACATCATCTGACAAAACAAATAAAAATCCAGATAATCCAGTAATGTGATTACTTTTTTCAGTCAGATTACATTTTGGCTGTGAGAACAATGCAACTTCACTGAGAGGACGGGACTTCATGCAGTCACTGTTGATGATTAATAAATACAAACTGTAGACTGGCTGCTTGTTCTCTACACAGATACAAACACTGGAGGCTTTTAAACTGTTTAAAAGGCACCTTTGATGGAGCTGAGTAATGACACTGAAGTATATCGTAATTAGGACAGTAATGTAATTACTTTTATAATGAGTAACATGTTGTAATATGTGTGAGTGATTCACCAGGTAGTAGACAAGTGTGGTCCACACCTGAGAAATGCCAGCATACACCCATACAGAGCTACGTGTCCCATAATTCACAATTTATTAAAGAAATACATTCAGAAATACATTCCTTCCCTAAAAGTTTTAACCTTCACCATAGTTTGAGTCCAGCTCTCAGCTGTTCTGAAACCAAAGCACCAACAAACAGAACGATCGATCAGTTTAAAGGATGACTCAGCCGTTCAGCAGGGACTCCCTCTCTGTCTCACCCACACACACAGACACACACTAAATCTCCACTGATTAAGAATAAGAACAAACATACTGATAGTTTCTTAGGTATAACCAGTGTTTTAGAAAACTCTGTGTTTATTTCACCATCTTTAATTAGCTCACAAACCAATCACAGTCCAGCCTGGACAATAGCCATTGCTGCCCTGATTAAGGATAATAAATTTTTAAAATTTCTTTTAGCTAATGGGCTGAGAAACTTTGGTTTAACCTATGATCAGTTTAGCTTGGGCCTGACTTGTTACCATCTGCTCACATGATCATTTCATGGCCAAATGAGTTCAATAGGGTCACCTGAATGTACTTTTCTTCAAATTCACATGACGAGGCTTCATCTCTCAAATCCTCTGGAATAGAGTTAGGAAGTTGAAGCAGCTAGTTCCAGGAGTGTTTTCCCCATTCTGTATTCTCATTTCAAAAACTTTTTTAAACAATCTTCTCAGTGTTACTGAACAACGAAACTCAGACTCTCCTGAGTAATGGAATGATTCTGTTATTATGTTATGACCACCAGTTTCAATTATTTCAACTTCATTTCTGAGAAATCATGTTTTTTTCCATGATTTTGGCAAAGCGGATGGCTACAAATACTATGAAAAATGACTTCTTACTAAAGATTCAGATATTTTCTAACACAGTTGTTAATCTTTTGTACTAATGATTTAACTGGAAGAGTTTCATGTTGATCCAAGCTGTAGAAGTGCTCCTACTGTGTCATGTAACATTGTCTATGGGGAAATGAATGGTGGTTTTTACTTCAGGAGCCAGGGGTGGCCGAAATAGCTCCTCCCACTTCACAGTTCCATGGGACAGACCTTGTCATTATGGTTTTCGCCAAGCTAGCAGTGTCAATGTACGGATGGCAAGGTTGGTCTGTCAGTCTACCACTTTGGTCTGTTGAAATATCTTAAAAGCTATTGGATGTATTGCCATGAAACAACGTACACACATTCATGGTGCCCAGTCGATGAATCCCTCTGACTTTGTTGATCCCCTGACTTTTCCTGTAGCAACACATGAGACTGACATTTGTGGTTTTGAGTGAAATGTCTGAACTACTATTGGATGGATTGACACAAAATTTGATAACACGTTTATGTCCCCCTGAGGATAAATTGTAATCCATTTGGTGATTTCCTGACTTTTCATCTAGCAGCACAATGCGGTCAAAATTTCAGTTTGTCCAATACTTTTGTTTATGACCAAGTACACACCAAACCACCATGTCACAGACCAACAGTTGAATATGGGTTTCCATAAAACTGTAGCAACGATCTTTACCTAACCTGCGGTTTCTGCCATAACCACAATCTCTGGTTTACCATACCTTAGTTGCCATGTGCACATATTGTAAATAGAAATAATTAAAACAAAAATCTTAGCACAGGATGTAATCCTGGGTTTTGCAGAATCATCAAATATCCTTTGGATATCCCGTGTAAACCCTCAAGCAGTTTTTGAAGACGTGAGGAGCGGACAAAGTGTTTTCATTTTCAAAAAACAGACTGTCCTCCCAAGAAAAATGGAAGGTTGTAATGTCAGTCGCCCAAAAATGACATGTAGTTACATTTGAGTGACAGATGTCATCTAGTGGCCGTAGTCATTATGACCCAGTGAAGTGGTGCCGTTCAGATGACGTATAAGTTGACAAATTTCCTCATTCAGAGGGTGGGTTGGGTGGATAGTTTCAGTCTCTGGACCCGCCGCAGTTTACAGGACTATCGTGACTCAGGATGGTTAACCGACTGAGGCTATCTTGCAGCAGATCTAGAAATCACATCCACTTTCATTGTCTTCCCTGTCTACGCTCAATGTGTTGTACATAGTTAAAGCATCTGTTACTGACAGTCAGTGTGTAGCTGTATGAATGTGCATAATGATGAAGGCCTTGCAAGTGATGCGGTCTTTTATTATTCATGCTCATTACCGTTTTACAGTAAGCCTAAAAAAATATAGATGTCATGTTTTAGTCTTTTTGCATTTGTCCAAGAAAAAAAAATTGTGGTCCACAGTCAGGTTAAGACACAAAAGCAACTTGGTTAGGTTTAGGGAAAGATCGTCATAGTTAAGATACTAGCTTGTTGGTTTAGGTTATGGAACAATCTCGGTCATGGTTAAGAGAAACCAACGCTGACCATCGGTAGGAAACGGGAGACAAATTGCAGTCTCTCGTGTCAAAATCCGACATTTTATTGACCCTTTCAACCACCCAATTCTTCCCTCTGGGCTTTTTGGCTTTATAATAATATCTCACGCCTTCCACTTTTGTTCCCGACAGACAAGAGACAGCCAATAGAGGTCTGGATTAGTTGAACATTGTATATCTGCATGTCTTGGAAGATGGATCCTCCATCTGTTGCTTTTCCTGAGGTTTCCCCTGTTGTTCCCATTAAAGGGTTTTTTTGGGGTTTTTTCCTTATCTGAATAAGGTCTAAGGAGGAGTCTAGGAGTCTAAGTATAGATGTGTCATATGATGTACACAATGTAAAGCCCTTTGAGACAAATCTCTAGCTTGACTTGTTATTATGTGTGCAGATATAATGAGATTCATGAAATAAGAGAGAAAAGTAATAAATCAACAACATTTCAACAGGAGAAGTCTTTTCTTCTTTGCAGAGCTGTGAAAAATTTTAACAAATTCAGAGCTGTATCTAACCTGCATCCCTCCTCCATAATTGTTTACACTGTTTCAACATCTCCTCAGGCTCTCTCTCTCTCTCTCTCTTTCTCTCTCTCACTCTGACTCAGATGGATCCATTCTCGTTTCTCCTCTGTGAGCAGATTAATTGATCCGACTGCCTTCGCTCGGCCGGCTGATTAATTGCGTTCTGTGCCTGTGCTTCAGGTTTGAGACGAGACAGAGGGAGAGGAGAGCGACTGCGTTTTGATGAAGAAGAGTCTGAAAACACAGTGCATCAAGTGAATTGAGAAAGTTAGAGCAGTAAATGGAGTTCAGGAACTCCATTATGACTGTGATTACAGCTCTGTATGATAAAATGTCTCTGAATGGAACCGGCGGTGACAGGCAGCTCCTGTTCTTTTAGTTTTCTAACTTTGTGTAATTGTATGTCAGACGCCCAGGAGACCGAACAATTTCACCGACTAATGATAAATGATAAAAACAAGTTGATTAATGTGTAATACAAAATGGACTCTGTCATTCTATTAAGGCAGTGTCTTCTCAAAGGAATGTCTAAAGTCACAAAATGAGTTTGTTTAATCATCACCTGTGTTTTGGTTCTCTTGTCAGTATCTTTGAGAAAACTAATGGCTTTGCGTGGCTGTCGGTATAAATCACTCTAAAATGAAACTGAAAATGGATATTAGAAGGAAATATTTGCACATTTGGGTGGTGTGATATTATTATGAAACCACATTCATCACATAATGACATAACCTATGTTATTTCAATTACCAAAGTAGCCTAAATACCCCAAATGGACAATAATGAGCCATAATAAGAACAATAAACAACCACAGCGCTTATGGGTCGTTAATGTTGCAACAATGTCAAGCGTGCAATTTCACCTAATCAGTTATTAATATTAACAATGTATGAATGAGAGAACGTCACCAAGAAACTTGAGGTAATTAAAGCTTTATATTTATAACATCATCATAACATCATAACCTCATCATATTTCTCTTTTGATGTTCTGTTCATGAAAACAGAGCAAGGCAATGGGAAAATAATTCTAAATAGTCTATAAACAATAAGCAGTAACATGTCAAAACAAAACTGAATGAATAATCAGTTAATTAATAATACATTTTACATATAATGAATGTTTGTGAGGAGGTTAAATCATCTTCATTTGAACACATCTGTTTATACGTGTCCCTTAAACACACTCTGAGCAGACATTCAGCACCTTGACTGTGCATTTTCCACAGACAGCTTTCCTGCACTCCAGGAACTTGGTGAATGTTTTATTGCAGGTCATTCTCCTCTGCTCTTTCTATAATTCAGTTATGACTTGCGTAGTTGTCAGATTACACACTGCAAAGAACACCGTTGCCTAGCAACTTTGAATGTTTAAACATAAACCACGCAGAAATTAATGAATTTCGTATAGGGGTCAATTTTACCCAGTGACAGCTCTAATGTTAATTCAGTAAATACTGACATCACTCTCTGTACAGTGTATGCCATTTAGTACACACACTTGTATTTCTGTACTGTACTGAGGACCCCCTTCCTAACCTTAACCTACACTCAATTCTAACTGTAATCCTAAAACCAAGTCCCTTAAGCAGTTTTTGAAGACGTGAGGTGCAGATAAAATGTCTTCATTTTCAAAAAAGAGACTGTCCTCCCAAGAAAAATCACACAATAGGTCGTAATGTCAGTCGCCCAAAGGAACATATAGTTACATTTGAGTGACAGGTGCCATCAAGAAGCTGTAGAAATTATGACCCAGAGAAGTGGAAATAACTTCTATATAAGTGGACAAATTTCTTCATTTAGAGGTGGCGGGTTGGGTTGATGGAGGCATTAACCCAACGGTGGACTCTGCCACTGGAGACGGCTCTTTGTTTCCTGTTTCCAACCGTGAATCAGGACAATTTTTTAAAAACATAACTTCAATCCCCCCTAACCTTAACCCTGTGGTTATTATTGTAGCCATACTTCCTTGCCTAACTGCAAGGAAGTAGAAATTTTAACCCACACCATGGGTTTCTCTAACCTTAACAAAGTGATCATTTTAACCCAAACCATGATTTTTCCCTAAACCTAACAAGACTACCTAACCACAGCATTGTCACATTATAAAACATCATTATTTTTTAACAGTGATTTGTAATGGTTTTGGAAAGTCACAGACAAATTATGTTGTCCTGATGACTACTGCCAATAGGGAAACGCTCCCATAGTGTATGTGTCGTTCTGGAGTCACATGGTCAAATTACATATTTGGTTGTTTAATTTGGAGGGCTTGTCAAAAAAATGTCCTTCCATTCCACAAAATACCATAATTTTCCAAAATTTTCTCACTTAAAATAATGTCCTCATTTAAAAAATGTCCTCACTTTTCAAAAATGACATCTTGAGAAAGTGTAAAAGATATTTTCACCTCCTAAACATTTGCTTACTTTCCACAAATGTCCTAATTTTTAAGAAGTGTCTTCACGTCCCACAAATGCCCTCACTTTTCAAAAATATCCCCACGTTGCAAAAATATTTACACCTTCCAAAACTGTCCTTACTGACTAAAAATGTCCACCACTTTTACAAATGTCCTCATATTCTGAAAATGTCCTGACTTCAAATGTCTTAGATTGATCCTAATAAAGCTGCAGTTCCTCTAATGTCCACTAGAGGCTGTTCCAAGAAAGTGACTGTATTGAAGTGAATGGGAAAAAAAACCCGTCTTCTCACAAATACAAAGTCAATACACAGCTGTCTAGAGATGATTTCCCTTCTCTCTACCATTAAGTAGACTTAGACTTAAGTTTACTATTATTTTCAGTTTTCATTGTTACAGCAAATGCCCCCAAAGAGACTAACACCAACAATAAATATATCTGTCTAATAACTTTTTTCTGTGTAATCTCATCCTGATACTAGTTTTGGCAATGAACTGCCATAGAACTGATCAGAAACACTTAAGGAGTCTTACTGTTGCAGTGGCTGATAACCCTGCACAGTTCAAGTAGAAACAGAACCAGGTTCCTGTTCTGGGGAGTTCCATAAAAATCAGAGAGGCTGCTTTCCATGTTCATCATATTATTCAATGTGCTGTTTGTTTTTAACTCTCAGACATTTGAACAAATATTATGAAACAGTGAAGTTTGAACTTTCTTTCAATATCAGTCAGAGTCACAGCCTTTCAACTTCCATGAACTTTGTTGAAAGTGTTACAGAGTCAGTTGACAGTGCTATAAAACATGTAGCAATGTGCCAGCAAAAGCAAAGAAGAAGAAGACCCCAAACTAGTAAACTTGGATGTAAAATTGACTTTGCAAATTGGGTTTTTTGATGAAATAAATGCATTCATTACATTTGTCAGGACTCAGGGATACACAGAATGAGTTTTGGTGAGTAACACTGAAAGTCAACATCATTTGCTTATCACACAACCTTAAAGTCAAGGTTTTTTTAAAGTCAGGTAGGACTCTTAGACCATAGTTTGTCTTTTCAGCCACACAAGTGTATAACTCTGTCAGATTTTCTTGTTACAGCTCTTTGCTGCAGATGAATTTGCACCTGCACTTTATCTTTATCAGTCCCTCACATCAGTCTGTATTATCACACTGAGAACACACTCTGTCTGAAAAAAACAAACAGCTGTTCAAAGTTCAAATGAAAAAAAAACACGATTACATTTTTAAAAATTTTCCCATGTTTCGAAAGCTTTGTTGGTACTGGACAAATAAGGAGTTTGGAAGAAGCGGCCACAGCAGTTTCAGCTGAACTTCTCTATAAAAGGACATTTAGCATCAGCTGTTGAAACATTCGCTCTTGCAGAGAGTCCATCATGAAGACTCTGGTGTTCTTGCTCTTGGTGACTTTGGCCAACGCTAGAGTCTATCAGAAATGTGAATGGGCCCGAGTGCTGAAGAGCAATGGCATGGACGGTCACCACGGCATCAGCCTGGCAAACTGTGAGTAACAAGCTTGTTAGTTCATGCACGCAGTCACCAACAGAAATGTTACTCATTTACATGCATTTCTATTTCTTAACTAACAGCAACACAACATAACATCAATGTTAAAGGGCTATACCTGCCCATTCACTACAAGTGACATACTTAACGTCACAGTTAATTTTGTAAACCATGCCAATATGTCGTAGAAATTTCAATGAAACTTTTCCACCTTTAAAGCCAGCCATTGTTCCATTCATTTTGGTGCGATATGGAAATAAATTATCAGACTTTCTTAATTTGTAACATAAAGTCAATATGAACTTTTTGTGTAATGGTATCTACTATGACACTGGTCCAACCTGCCTTGTCACTATTCACATAAGATGCAGGTCCAGCCTGGGTCCACTGCAGCATTTCCACATACATCACTGCCCAGCCGGGCATAGCATCGGTGTACATAAAAGTGGTGGATGTTGTGTTTGTTACATCATACTTGCGTACCTCACAACAAAACCAATCAGATTCCTAAATGGCAACCTGCGTCGAGGGCCCAATTTATGTGAAAATCTACCTGCGTCAGACCAGTGCCCAACCCTGGTCAAGAGGAGGGTCATGAAGGAGGGCTGGCCTACAGGGGTTGACCCGTGCAGATAGACCCCTGATGTGGGTTAAACCTGCATCACTGTGTTGATATGAATGGAGTATTAAACCGTATTGACGCGCAACCATAATGTTGACAAAAATGAATGCAGAATTGATGTTTATGGTGCTGGATTAAAAAAAGTCTGCCACTTAAGCTTGAAAGTTAATCGTTGATTTTGGAAATAGTATGTCAGTGGTTTGACAAAATAATGTTTCAGGTGGTCTGTTCTGTCTCCTCTGCAGGGGTTTGTCTGACCGAGCATGAGTCAAGGTTCAACACCCGAGCCACCAACCGCAACAGAGACGGATCCACTGACTATGGCATCTTCCAGATCAACAGCCGCTACTGGTGTGACGACGGCAACACCCCCCGCGCATCAAATGGCTGCGGCATCAGATGCAGTGGTCAGTGATGAACCACCACACTGTAACTGAAACCACAAAGGGACATTTTCCTATTACTGTATTTTATTAGTTACCATGTAGGCTTCCATGTTTTGTCACCAATCCTGTTGTGTCCTGAACTTTACCAAACTTTATATGACTCTGCATAATGTAAGTGTCCAGTGTGTAAGTGTTCTTACCAAATCTGCTGCTCTACAGATCTTTTCAGCTTCTTTTAGCTCCTAGTTTTTGTTTTACAGCACGTTTACTGTTTAATTCAGTCCCAAAGCTCTCATCAACCTCATATCCAGCAGCAGCAGGCAGCTATTTTCAACAAACAAGCACTGATAAACCCAGTGTCCACTACCTGCCCAGCACCAAATGGCAAACCGATACAGTGATGAACATAGTGGAGCATTTAGCAGCTAAAGAGCCAGATATTTTTCTCAAGAGTTGGTGGAGACAAAAACAGAGCCAAAAGGACAGTGAATATCGGACTTACATTCATCAGATGGATACAAAAAAGTCTGCAGAGGGATAATGATGTTACTCTGTGTCTACTAGATGTGGAAGTAGGTGGCTGTTTGCAAACACATTTGCCTCAAGAACTTTATAAGCTGATAGTACATCAGATGTTATGTTTTCAGCTTGTCATGGAGTATGCCCAAATGGCAAGATATATAAACCGTATATATACAGTATATTGGCTTCAATATCCTCTTAACTAAACTTTTATTACCAGGATTTCCACCAATACACACATGAAAAGAAGTGGAATTATCTTTACTGAGAGCTATAAAAAGGCTCAGTTTTTCTGTAAACCACTTATTATGTTTCAAATGTTGTACTTACAGTTCCTCTAATGTCTAATATTTTAAATTACCATTCAAATCCAAATCTCCTATTTGTTTTGCTTTTGTTTTTTTCACAGCACTTCTGTCAGATGATGTACGCACGGCGATCACTTGTGCCAAACGTGTCGTTAAGGACCCCAACGGCATTACAGCCTGGTAAGACCTGATTATGTGACTCACGGATACAGACTGTGATGTGTTCACTGTACACACCTTCAAATGTGGAGAGATGAGTGACGCCATTCTGTCTGGTTTCAGGGTGGCCTGGAGCAGACACTGCCAGAACCGCGACCTACGCTCATATTTGTCAGAATGTCGTCTTTAATCAACACATCGAACCAACAACAACAGTAAAGAGAAATGTGGTGATTTCAACCTGTGTCTCTTGTAACTCTGCTCTGATGTAAAAACCAGATTAAAATGTTGGTTGCCACCAATGACTGTTTAATTATTCAAGAGTTATTTGATGTCATTTTGGAAAAGCCTGTATATGTTACAGTAAAAACAAACTCAATGAGCCCTTAGTTGTAATTGTGTGTTAAATAGACACCAGTTTGTGTAGGCTCTAATAATAAGCCAAATGATAAAATAGCAATTGTTAAACTGTTTGCTAACAATATGTTAATGTGGTGTTTTTTAAAATATGTACTGTCATGTACAATCAGTAGTCTAGTCATCAGCTTTGAGGTAATTACATTCTTCTTTTGGTTTCAAATTAAGTTCAGTGGAGAGTAGACAAAATTGAAGCAAAGATGATTAATCAACCATGACTATGTACCCCAAACAGTAAGCATAAAAATTATGTACATTAAAGTTGTACTCCACCAATTTATCATTGCACTCTTAAAACATTGTCAGACTCATGATGGACATTGTCTTTCAAAAGAATATAAATGGATGCAGCAGAACCAAAGATATTGTCTGTAGATCAGGAGGTAGAGCGGGTTGTTCACTAATCGGAAGATTGGCGGTTCGGTTCCCGGCCTCTCCAGTCTAAAGTGTCCTTGAGCAAGGTACTGAATCCAAAATTGCTCCTGATGGCTGCACCAGCACCCTGCATGGTAGCTTCCTGACATCGCAATATGAGTGCAGTCCATCTTACTATTTATTCCATACATTCTTCTTCCATGACAAAATCTGGTGCTTACATTACCCACAATGCAACTCAACCACAGACAGCTCAGTTGGAGATATGGGAGTGTTATGCTAGTAGAAGCTAATGTTGCCAGGAGCTGCTAGCTTCAGGCAGAGATGAAGAGCAGGCTACAGAGGTCTAGTAACATCAGAGGTGGGGACTCGAGTCACAAATTTGAGGACTTGAGACTTGCTTGACTAACATTAATAAAATACTCGACTTGAATCTGACTTGGTATTCATAGACTTGAGACAGATAACTCAAAAGGACTTGACTTTTTTTATTAAATATTTGCATTTTTCTAGATATTGAGAAGTTACATTTCAAACATGATTGGGTGATTTCTACTGCAATCCACATTTACATACCTTTCTTTGAGGGTTTTGTAGTGACGGATGAAGTTGGATGTTGTGTGTCGTGTCACTGATTCGAGCTGCAGACCTTGCATACTGTTGTTCTCTTCTTACTACCCAAGGGTGAAATCCTCACTCAGACTTTGGCGGGGACCGAGTGGGGAGTGAGTGAGAATGTGTGTGTGAGGATAATGATGCATCCGGTTGTGTATGGAAGCAAATAATTGGAAATATATCAGCAAATGAATACCAAATTTCGACATTTAATCACTACTGAATACTTGATGTTGAAATGTAAACACCACAGAATTTATTTCACTGAAATATCTGACTTTGAAAACCATCCTATGAATTTTCATTTTGTGAAATTCTCAATAGTCACTTTCAAGTTGTGCTATTCCAAAAACTTTATTTCCAGTATATATTTATTTTAGGGTTCTCAAATTCAGATAGAGAACTCACGTGCCATCAATCCCTTATGTTCAGATCTGAATTTTAGCATCTAGATTATATAGAAGCGTATTTAAGGAACCAGTTTTAGAGTTTTTGACTTGATTTGAATTTTTCAATCTGATTTGAGCGAATCGAGCAACTTGAATATAGCTTTTGAGGTGACTCTGGGAGGTGAACTTTTTATCTGAATTTGAGAACCCTAAAATATATACTGGAAATAAAGTTTTTGAAATTGAGCAACTTGAAAGTGATTATTGACCACACAAATTCAGAAAGGTGGTTTTCAAAGTCAGTGTGGTGATCAGTTGCTGATATAATACAAAGTTTTATTGCAATTATTTTCTTCCATAGTTGTATATTAGCTGCACTTCAGAAATTGTCCTGACAGATGCTGTGAAATGATGTTTGGGATTCATTTAAAAGCCTGTGCTGATATCTGTGGGTGGTATATCAGCTTTTGTACATCTGAGTACAGATTCAAAGCAGAAGATTGTGAAGCTCTCAAAGTTCCCACACTGTGTGTGACAATGAAGTTACTGACTTTTAGTTGTTAAAGCAAAATCATGCTTCTAACTTTAATATATCATATATATTTAATATATATGATATATTAAAGTTTCAATTAAAAAAAAGAACTGTAAATCAATTGTCAGTTTTTTTCCAGCATGTTGAATCTTGCTGTTTTCCAGACTATGTGACACTCCACTTCAATTACATTACTTTTATTTGCTTTATTTTAATTCAATAAAAATATGACATCAAAAAGCATCAAACTACAACTGAAATAATAAAAAGGATGAGCGCTGAAAACTGTTCAATTTAACATTAATTAAGCTGCAAAAAACACTGACAGAAGACATTTCACAAGTTAATGAGGTTGCTGTTTTCATTTCCTTTAGGATGATATTTTACTTGGTAACTCTCCTCTGTCTCTGCTACACTGTCCCTGCCTTCTCTTTCCTCCTTGCTGTGTCCTGTGACTACATGCTGATTTTCCAAAATGAATTACAGCAGCAGAAGCACAATAGTGAGATAAAGAAAGCAGACTTTCCCATACAATGCTGTTCATCCTACAACATAGATATGTGTGCACAATGGATATGGATATGTGACTCACATGATTAAAATGAACACAGTTGTCTTTACCACAGCCAATGTGTAACTTAAGATGCATACATAGGTACAGGCACACTAAATCAAAGTTCTTTTAATTTATGTTGAGATTTTACACCTGTTTTCATTCACTTGTGCATCTACTGATTGTTCAGTAAAACGCAGGTATGCTGACAGTTTGTGGAACTCACTTGTCTTTTAGGTTGTTTAATAAAGAAACACCTTATATCTGGCCCTTCCTCTATCCCTGCAAGTCAAGCAGTGATAGAGGATCAAATCATTTATGCACTGACAAACAAGAACCAACAGCCAAACCAACAGTTTGGCCCTTTAACTTACTAATTAATACATACATAGCATACATACACTGCAACACTGATAGGAGAAGCAGTATTAGTGGGTTAAGAGATCGAGACCTAGTGATATGGAGGTTGGCTGCTAGCCAAGTTCAGCAAACTTTTTTGTCTTGCCCCCAGTAAAGTCTGAAATAATGAACTTCAACACAATATGCGTCATTCTGCCAACAATATTGTTGTGCAATTGTTGTTTGAGTAATACAATGGCTTACTGCTGACCTCAAAGCTGCATCTTATCAGTCCTCTTTCTATCTGCCTCTTTCACCTCTGTCTCTTCTTACCTGAATGTGTGCATGCCAGTGGCGGCTGGTGACTCAAAACATTGGGGAGGACAGGAGGAAAACCAACATGGAATCTTACAACAAACCACATCAAACTATATCACTGTCCCCCACCCGATGAAATCGGAGGGGTGGAGGGAAATTTTATATGCCAATAAAACAATTTGCTTTCAGAAACAAAAACCCTTGAGTGGTGTAAAGGTTGCTTCTTTAAATACATTTAGCCGTGGAGTGGTTCAAATGTGTCATTTTACCAACAAAGTGAAATTCAGATTCATAGTATTGTTCTATTGTGACAACAAATTTCTCATCAAAAACAGACAACATATCACATGATTTACACGTGTTTCCTGTTTATTTTCTTAGTATACAGAAATATATAAAGTACCACAAAACTATATATAATGTGATACAGGTTCAGATCAGTGCTGAATACAAGAAAGATTGAACACTAAAAACATTCACAGATCTAAAAGTGTAGGTTCACAAAAAGTATTAATGCATGTATCAAATACATGACTTACTCTTATCTATATGTACGATATACAAAATATAGGCCTAGTCTACAAAGCTGACATGTTAACACTAGGGGTGTCAAGACCTTGGGGAAGTACTTTACTCTCAGCCCCCACTTCATACTTACTGAATGAGACAAAAAATATACTTTTTGTTTTAGGAGCTTATATTATACTAATATATTATATTATTTTCCTAAACATGCAATAATTCAAATGTATTTCCCATAATGAGTGTGATGCAATCTATGCAATAATACAACACTTTGCATTTGTATAAGAATGTATATGGTCAATTCATTCTGAGTTAATATGGATTACCTCTGAGGAAAATGACGGAGTTCATTTGGAATCCCTCCAGGACATGATGCAAGTCTGGAGAATCCTGTGTTTGCTCCAGAGGTTGGTTCATTCATCCAGGTCTTTTTGCACAACATTACTGGAGCACAATCTCAGTAAACACTGGTGTTCAAGGCTGCCACTTAAGTGTCCAGGGTCTCTCAGGTCTCATCAGGTCCATCCAAAACTGAGCCCTGGGAATACATTCAATGTAAAGTAGCTTACACAAGACAAGAAAATTATCATGACTGAATAACTTAAAACTACAAGTATTACAAAAAACATTAATGTTGCTGCTGCCAATGCCAGCAAAATAAATCTGATTATGTAAATGCATATGTGAAAAGGCACTGGACCTTTATTAATGCACAATAATGAAATATTCTATGAAAGAATACTCCAGTCTTATGAGGTAGACCACATTATAACAGTATACATTCATTATTCATCAATATAGCCAACTGTTAATGTAGGACCTCCAATTTCCCAAGTTACAAAACAGTGGAAACCACTTATACTGATCACAGTTACAATGATTAACCATTTACATGGATCAATAAGCTTGGAACAGAATCATTCCTGTGCAAATGCTGTTCAAATAATTCATTTATAGTATTCAAGTAGTCTGCTTATAGTGTTCCTTTTGGGTCTTTTCATACATGACAGCATGTGGGAAAAAAATTAAAACGGTAATTCTATTTTTTTTTATTTTTTAACTTTTGCAATTGATGACGGCAACCCCTGTATAGGAGCCTGTTACTGATGAGGACATTATCGTGGAGAGAGAGGGTTCTTTGTTAAGTGTACCAGTGCTGCTGGCAGTGAGGAGGAGGAGGAGGAGGAGGAGGAGGAAGAGGAAGAAGAGGAGACTGCTGTGCCATCCCGGGCTGAGATGCTCTCATGTTTACATGTGAAAGCAGCAAATAAACACAGTCTGGAAATCATTTTGGCCACCTGAACTGTCCCCAGCCTCTCTTCTGTCTCTATGAACTGTACCACTTTGTCATTTCAGCCCTTCTTTGGGCTGAACGAGAAAGTGTGTCCAAACTTTTGACTGGTACTGTACATATCTCCCATGGTTGACTTAACTCAAGAATTCATGTTCTTGCTGGCTATTTTTGGCTTCCTGAGGTGCTCCAAATTTGCCCTGACTTCATCTGCCTATAATCCTTCTCATCATCACATCACCATTCATACTTCTGACATTTGCAACAATCTTAATGATCTTGATCAAGCTCACAGTCAGCTAACTCAATTTAAATCTGACTCTTCTGTTGACCCTTGCTAGTCTCAGACAAGCCTTACTGACGACATCCTCCGTCCACTCTCTTCATGTTCTTTAATCAATAGTGATACTTGACAATGATTAAAGTTTCAATAGTTGACCAGCTCTGCTTGTTTTGTGATGAAATTCATGTTGCACACAAACATCCCTTTTCTTTGTCACTTGGAATAAGCTCCATGCAGATTTTATGATGAAATGTTAGCAAAATGTACAAGTTTTACCTGTAATAGACCTGGCACTGTTCAACACTTTACAGACTCCATGTCAGTATTCTGTATGTTGGAATTGTAACTTTCAATCACACATTGAAAGAAACAACATAGGAAAAATTGATGGAGTTATTATTATAACAAAGGTTCAGGAACGAGACCATGCCTCTCTCTCTCACTAAATTCAATCACTTGCGCCTCACTAATTCAATCATCCGTGCATACCTATATAAGCGTGTCTAACCCCTTTCTCTCAGGTCTCATGCAACCTACGACATGCTTGCATAGAAAACACTTACCTCCTGCCCGTGCTCCGTGATCCACGTTCCTCGGCAACATACCGCCCACGACTAGATCCAGCAGTACCGACGAGATGTCTCCTTCACCACCACATCCACATAGAACCCTTCTCCTCCAGACGCTGCGCTTCTGATCAGCTGGGATCCAGACGCTCCACACGTGTCCACGCAATGGCCCACTCGGTCGCTGCTCTTTTCCAAGCGATTAACATCTTCAACCGGATGTTTGCTCACCTCCGGCGAGCTCTCAAGGAGACGGTCGTCCCACTCCTACGAAACGATGATAAAGACAAACTTTCCAACTCTATACAGACTCTACTTCAATCAACTCTCTCGCCAGCAGCTCAAATCCTCTCGCTCTTCCAGGTTCATTGTCCGCCGCCGGGCCGATGCACACCGATGACGGTGGTCTTTGTTAGTGAAACAGCTATTGATGATTTTTCAAATAGCTAACACAGTTAACACCTGTTGGCAAAGTAAACTGAACTCTCCTTGCAACTTCATCTGTCTCCTTGTCGTGCTTTTGGGTTCGAACCTGCCATTACCAGTGAACTTTACACTAGCTGGGGAACATAGTGAAGCATTTTTTGAGCTAAAGAGATATATTCACAGGAGTTGGTGGAGACCAAGATAAAAAGAGTGAATATTAGACTGAGATTCACCAGGTGGACCAAACACGACTCCAAATTAATGCTAATGTTGTTCTGTGTCTGCTGGATGTGTAAATGGGCAACTGACTGGTAACAAGTTCGCCTTATCAAATTTATAGGTCATATAGTATGTTGGTGTAGTGTTAACAGCTTGTTTCTGCTGCCACCAAATGGCCAGAGATTCATTTAATTGCTCTGTGTCTGTACAGATTTTCCACAACGTAATGATAAATGAGGTGTTGAGTTTTCAGCATGTTCATCTATGCCAAAATGGCAAAAAAACCCAAAACAAAACATGAACAGTTTTCTTCAATGTCATTTTAACAAAACTCTCATTTAAAAAAATTCCACTACCACACATAACAGAAAATCTCATCAAGGCTTGTTCTTTTTAAACCATTTATTATGTTGTACTTGCAATCCTTTCAAGGTGTTTTTTTAAATTACCATTCAAATCCAGATTTCATATTTGTTCGTCTATTGTTTTGCTTCTTTCACAGAGCTTCTGACAGATGATGTCAGTAGATTGGAGCCTGGTAAGGCATGAGTTGAGATACAGACTATGATGTGTTCACTGCACAAAACCTTCACATGTGGAGAGATGAGTGATTTCATTTTGTCTGGTTTCAGGGTGGCCTGGAGCAGATACTGCCAGAACCATGACCTACGCTCCTTTAATCACACATGGAACCAGGATGCTGTCATCAATATGATACAATTCTCTTATCTTAAACTGCATTGGATTTAAACTCTACTGTTTCCTTGTAAAAGGAGCGAAACACACTGTTCTGAGGCTATGATTCTTCTCAAATCAAGTGAAGTCAAATCTGTACTTCTGTTTGATGTTTTTGGCTACTGTAACACAATGAAACTGGGCAACAAGTTGCATGAACAGGGAGGGGTGATATACAAACAATGAGTTTCAGGTGTAAGAGCAGCCTGCAACTGAAATATATACATAACTTAGGCTATACTTTGTGTACTTGATTTAATGGATTTAATGGATTTCAACCTGTATCTGTTGTAACTGTGCTCTGACATAAAAAAAAGTCTAGTCATCAGCTTTAAGGTAATTACATTTTACTTTTGGTTTCCAATTAAGCTCAGTTGAGAGTAATCAAAAAACATACCATGAATGTAAAACTGAAGCAAAGATGATTCATAAACCATAACTATGTATCTCAAACAGTGAGCAGAAAAATAATGTACATTACAGGTGTACTCTACCACTGTATCATTGCACTTTAAAACCTTGTCAGACTCATGATGGACAGTTGTGATGCAAGTAGAATCAGAGATGATGGGCCCTGTTTTCATGGAGGCGCAACAACCAGAACAAACGGCGCTCCGACTGTGTGATATTTTCCTGACCTTGAAACTGTCTTTGCCTGTCTGTGTAGTATTTTGGTGACCAGCGCAGAGCCACACTGCACAGGTGGAAGGACAGGCACAGACAGGTGGGAGGTTCATACTAATGGAGCAGTACAAAGCCAGTTGTATTTTGTTTGAAATTGGGTCCTAGACGTCTCAGCACCACGTCTGTCTCTGGCATCAATCCGCTGCTGCTTTGATGATTTTACCAAGAAGAGCAAACTAAATACTTGCTGAAAATGTGCTATAATGACAGATAAGTTATTTCAATTAAACACTCCAACCAAAATCAGTACAGAAAATAACATTTAATGAGGTTAAAGCAGGAAAGTCAGAAAATTAGTCTGTATTTACCTGTAGGCTAAATGAATATGAATGATTCCTACAGTATTTGTTGCCCACAGCTGCCACACCACTCAAAACCACACCAAAGAGTGACAAAATGCAGCTCGCCACAAAAATGACATTTTTCTGTGACCAGGGGGCGTGTCCTTTCATTTCTGTCATTCTGTGTGCCACAATAATATACTGCAAAGTGAACTAAAAAACACTGTTGACATATCTGATAGGCCGTACTCTCTGAAGTGAGATGAGATGCCATATCTGAGTCACTTCTTTTAATTTTTTTCATTTAAACCTCCTCAGCCCCAACTGATACTGACTCGAGTGACAACACTTGAGGCAATTTATCTGATTTCATAGAGCTCCCTCTGGAGACACAGAAGGCTTTTACTACTTTCTCACATATGCAGTAGTACTCCCCAACACCCGGAAACACACGCTGATATGTAAGATTGGTGGAGTTTCCCTTTAATACAATATAAAACAATAAGGAAGTTGATAAGCTGTTTTACTTTAAACCAAATGATTCTTTCCCTCATCTTTTCCTCTACACAAAAGCACCCACCTCTTTTTTAAAATCCAAGGCTAATTAATTTTCCAGATGTGACAGATGTTTTCTTGGTTCTCAGTTTACTTTTTATACTGTATGTCCAGCCTTGAAAAAGGAGTGAGGAGCAGCCAGTAAGTATTCTAAATCTCAGTGGATTAGAATAATGAAAAGGGGTTCACTGATGTAAGTTTAAATTGCACAAGGCAGCTGATTCATTTTCTGCTCCATGCTACCTGCGGCGTGAAAAAATAGTTAACTGAAACTTTTTGTGGAAAAAAACATATCAGCCACAAATTATTATTCAAATAATTATTATCCAGAGTATTATGCATCAAATCTTTATAAGTCGTAGCACCAGATCTGGACAAAGCTCACCTGTTAGAGTTTCCTAAAATCCCAACAACTGAGCTGTTGCAGAGCCCCCTGCGCTAAGTAGTTTGCCAGCTCAGTTTGTTTTGTATCCAGTTCTGATGAAATTCATGCTGCACATCTCTTTTCTTTGTCACTTGGAACATGTTTCATGCAGATTTTATGGTGAAAAGCTAGCACTGTTCAACACTTCACAGATTGCATGACAGTATTCTGTCAGTTGGAATTATAACTGTCAATAACATATAAAAAACAACAACATAGGAGCAATTAACAGCTATTGATGATTTTTCAAAGAGCTGCTGGGAGGACCAGTAACATAGTTAACACCTTTTTTCAAATTCATGAATTTGAGTTTCCTGTACATTTAAGATAAAGTCAGCAACATAAAAAACAGAGAAGCACCCTGGTGGCCTAGGAGTTTAAGATGCTGACCATGTAACCACAATGTCACTGAGTCAAGTCTGTCTGCATACGGACCTGCTGCATATCTTTATACCCTCATTTCCTGTCAGCTCTGGACTTTTTACTGTCAAATATAAGGAAGAATCCCCAAAAATAATGAATAAAAGAAAGGTAAAAAAACGTTGAAATCATGGCTCATGGACAAAACCCTGAACACACCACTGGTCAGTGAGATCCAGCATGTCCATGTGTCAAACATCCGAAGTGTTGAATACTTTCCAAAGTTTTCCAGCTGCGGGAATACAGAGGCTATGTCTGTGGAGTTTACACAAACCAAGAATATGAAATGCAACCTTACATTTCTAAATGTTATTTTCTAGGAGCATTTCTCATACATTCCTTGTCAACTAATTGATTACAAATATCTGTCAACTGATTCAGTTGATTAATAGTTTGTTTTACAATATAAAGCAGCTTTTTCTGAAGCTAACTGTCATGTAGCCATTTTTATTGTGTTTACACCTAACAAACCCAAACTTCATTTACTTTAATGACATTTTATCATTTTAGTTCCAGAAACAAACAGGAAGTTATTCTATCATCAGAGTGAAGCTGCAGAGTGAACAAAACCTGCTGAACTGTTTGTTTTGATGGAACCAGTCAGATGTGACATCCAAAAATAACCAGGACAAATTATGGTTTTACACACACACACACAAACACACACACATATTGGCAGTGATATAATACATTCTGTAACCCCTAACCCTACCCTTTAAGCTGCTATAATTGATATGTGTATATTAACAATGGAGCAAATGACTTTGTGTATGTGAAAGTGGTCGCTCATGTTGACAAACCCACAGATAATTACATACTGCAGTTCCCCTCAGCACTGCACAGCGTTTTAGGGTCTTTCAGCTCATTGTTGTGGTTTTACGGCTCACAATTTTACTGTTTTAGTTCAAGATCTTAAAATAATTACATACTGGGAGCCAATGGATGATACTGGTCACAGTACAAGCCTGAGTTCTGTAGTCAGTCAATAGATTTTTGATTATGAAGTGAAGAGGCTGCTGCAATAATCAAGGTGTGATGAGATAAAAGCATTTCAAGTGCACTATGTGTCTTTGAAATTTACTGTTTCACTAATGCATCGTGTTATGGAAGCTAAATATGCTTGAACTGTATTTTCACTGGGACTTTAATCTAAACCTGAATATAACCTCAACCCTACAACCAAGTCTTAACCCTCAATTTTTTGAAGAGGTAACTGAACAAAAGGTCTTCACTGTCCAAAAAATGGGCTACAGAGGTCTGGTAACCTCACTTCTTTCTAACTTGTAGTCTTCAGCCCCAACTGACGCTGACTCAAGTGACATCATTTGAGGCAATTTATCAGTTTTTACACAGCTCCATCAGGAGCCACTAAAGAGTTTATACACACTTTTTACGACCACCCCAACCATCCTCCTTATGTGTTAAGCTTTTCATATTTTTGACTTCACTACGATCTAATATTCATACATGTGTTTGTTAAGGGGGGGTTATCTCACCAGGAGAATTCCCTGTTGCTGCATTCTTTAAGAACACCCTCAAAGAGTAGAGCCTTTTAATCAAATCTCTCTGCCCATTTGCTATACGGTAAATTGTCAATTCTTTGATGTAAGCGTCTCTGACTGAAATACTCTGGTGGCTGAATGGGAGCAAATCCCTGCATGCAGCCAGGTTCCAACATCCTGCGGTAAGCACACGCAGAAGAATGAAGGTTGTTATAGCAGCATTTTATGTAATGTCCATGTAGTGGGGTTACATGTTCATGGCTGTTATGTTTGAATATAAATATACTGTACAAGCTTAATCATGTCCAACTAAAGCATCATTACCAGGAGCAGTTTCATGCCTCCAGTTTAACCTCAGCCAGTGTTTTCTGATGCAGAGCACGAACAGAGCTGCTGTTACAGGATGGAAACAGGAATCCCTGGACGAGAGAGAGAGAGAGACAGAGAGAAGAGAAAGAGAGAGAGAGGAGCATCTGGCAATGAAGCAGGAATTTAAATGTGTAGTTGCAGTGATCAGAAACTGGCATCATAGGGCCATTAACAGATGCAAATGAGAGCAGAGCTGGCAGACTGGTTTGTCTCTTTCTGTCTTTAACACACACACACACACATACATACAAATAGACAAAAACACCACACATATATAGTCATACAAACATAGTTTAACATTTGGACTGAGAGCAGTTTGTGCCAAGTGTCTGACAGAACAAACACGCTGATGATTTAGCTATTCTTAGAGCTTTTGCCACAGGTGGAGCTAAAGGTGTAAAGTTTGTCCTGAGGGTGGTGCTAGAGGAAAGGTCACAGGGTCATTACAATCTAAAGGGTTCATTCTCTGGAGAGCAGGAACGGGATCAGGAAATTTCATGACAATCTGGACAGAAGATGCTGAGATACATGACAACCTACCATTCCATGTCTGGCAGTTAAACATGTCATTACTCTGCTGCTACAAGCAAAAAAAAAAACCTAAAAACGTCAGAGGTTACACAGTTCTTTACTGGAAGACGAGAGAGGAAAGTCTGACAGAAGAGACAGCAACAATATATAAAAAGAAAATGTGTAAAGAAGAAAATAAAAAATCCAGTTTTGCTTTACAGAAAATGAAATAATCACTAAATTGAACTAAATAACACATTTTATTTGGGGTCAGTTAATGTAATGATTTCAACTGTCCACCAAATGGATCTACACATGTACAGTATGTCCTCCAGATTCAATAAAGCATCCATTTGTTTGGCCAACATTTTCGTCACATACGCTTAATGGCCAAAAGTATGTGGACGAGCCAACTCACTTCTAATGCTCTTTTGGCTGAATGGGGAAAAAAAATCCCTGCAGCCAGGTTCCAACATCTTGTAGAAAGCTTGAAACCAGAAGATTGTAGGCTGTTATGTGTTTCCATAAATGATCACGTTTCATCACCAGCACCTTTAACATGGTCACATCCCTGGGGCCTCATTTATAACTGTTACACACACAAAACAGGGCCTTAAAGATGTGTACAACACTTACCATGTAAAAATTGAGATTTGTAAAACTTGACATACAGGCCAGTGGTGATAGGATAGATTTATGCTTGTTCAAGTCAGTGATATGCACATACCCATCTGCACAGTCAAAGCATTATTATTTGTTGTAATTGTTCATTTTGTCCATGACGGCTGTTGAGAGATCCTTTCCTATTGTAAATCCAATGTCAGTGTTGGGGTACAAAATCCACAGTCCTCACTCTGTGCAAAAATGAATTCTAAAGATCAGCCAAAACTAATGTAATATCCTCTTGATTCGACTGACTCAGACTGCTAAAGCCTCATTTAAGCTTCAGCTGAACTTTAGAATGCAGTTTTTTTTTTTCCTGTACAAAGACTGTGGATTTTTAACACCCATCAGTTAAATTATCACTTACGTATTAACAACCAGTGTGGCGAGGAGGAACAATTACAGGGACCAGTAACTCTTTTAATGTACATATGCTTGCATTGTTTTAAGATATACTTAAAAATGTGTGAACCTATCCTTTATGCTGTGTTTATTTAGTCATTCTATTCTATTTTCAAAAGACATCCTATTATGGTGGATACTTCTAATTAGTGCGACCCAATTAAATTCCAGGCAAGTGTGAAGCAATCGCTCTGATTTCCTTAAACATATACATATGACAGTAACAATGGTGCATAATACTGTGTGATGGATGCACTGGCCCTGTTAGAGGATTTAGAGAGAATGGGTGAAGATTTCCCGGCCCATAATAACTGGCTAATAAGCCGATTTAGATTCCCTAGAGCCATGCTCTTGGATGTATGTACTGAACTGCATCCAGCTTTAGACAGACCAACCTGACGGAGCCGTGCCATCACAGTACAGATTCAACTGACCACCTTATGATTTCTGGCAACACTGGTTTCCAAAGAGAGCTGGCCAATAGGGAGTTTGATAGTTATGTGATAGGATCATATAATGTTTAATGTTTTATGCCTGAATCCGTTTTAGGAAGGAATTCAATTATTTAAACTCTGTCTGGTCTGGAATATCACAGCTCTCCTTTAGTTCAGTAACACCTGCAGAATAGATGGTATAATTAAAATGATACATCAGGATTCCCCACACTGTGGGAGAAGGGTGACAACAACAAAGCAGCTTTCAGCAATGTCCAAATGTAATCAGCACAATTAAGTGCACACCATCTAAAAACTTGGCTCAACATGACTCTTTTACTCGGACACTTAGCAGTGTGGGGGACAGACTGGCGCTGTGAGTGATGGGTGATCACTTGGTCAGTTAATAGCTAATGTGGCACATATGATATTTATATGTAATTGCCAAGTTTTTATTTTTTATTTTTTTATTTTATATGCATGCACTTTATTTTGCATGTTTACAGACACCCTCCATTCAATTTCAAGCATTTCTATTTTGAGTATAAAAGGCAGGACATAACGTGCAGGTGTATAAGCTGTGGGCTTGTGCTGTGTTCAGTTGGCAGTTAACACCTGAACCAGTAAAACCACTGAGGACCAGCTGACTTATTATTGTGTTTTCCATTTATTCTTTCAGAATAAATAATTTGTAACAGCCCAGTCACCAGAATTGAATGTTGGCATTGTACGTTTCTGGGTACTTACATATGCAGCTGTTTTTCTGGCAACAAAACTGGGTATTTTAACCCAAACCATGATCTTTTCCTAACTTTAACCAAGTGGTTTTTGTGCCTATACTTAACCAGATCTTAACCACAATGTTGTCACACTAGAAAATGTAATTATGCAACTGATAACGGCTATTCAATGTGGTGTTCAATAACAAAAAAAGCTTAAAATGTCAGTGTTGAAACGTAGAGATTCAACATATCCGTGGTTTGCAGAAACTTACATTGCCAATGTTTATTCTGGTGATTGGATTGTTTCGAAATTGAGTCAGCTTGCACTCTATGGGAATAGCATCAGTTCATTATAGAAATTCTTACCATTCAGGCCTGGTGTAACATTAATCTAATTTATAACTTGCAGGTGACAATGGCATCCCCCTCAGGCACCAGGTCTTCATAACCTTTACAACCCCGCAGAGCACAGAGGAAAGGTAATGGGCATGCTCGTGCACACCCAGGTGTGAAGCACACCATCGGACTACTGACATGCAGATAGCGATGTCTGTACTCCTCAGGTGGTTTTCATACCACCCAGAAAAAGAGTGCTGAATTATTGGGGGATATGCTGCACAGAAAATGGGCCTAAACCTAACCAAATCTCAACTACAGCACTGTCACACCATACATACATATTTATTGATGTCGTCCTGTTGATAGGGCATGAGATCAGAAAACACTTCTATATGTCTCCATTCTGGAGTGTATGGACCAACAACATACAGTATCTTGTAATTTAGTGTGGAGGACTTGTTGGAACTAACATCTCCAGCTCAAGCACAGATTGCCAGATACAGTCTGTAAGCACAGGTTTTAGTTTTGGTCTCTGCACAGGTGCAATGGACCCAAACCTGGCAACCTCAGTGTGACAGGAAGACTGCAGGACTCATTGCACCCAGCTGCTGTTTGCCAAGAAATAGTTCAAGCATGTAATTCCCCTAAAACCATACACTTTTAACATTTCTGTCTGTGAACAGGTTTTTAAAAACAAGATACAGAGTTAAATAGGGAGCTTTAGATGTGTTGGAAGGTGTATTTTTTAATTCTGGACAGAGACAGGCTACTTGATTTGCTGCTACCAGTCTTTATGCTAAGCTACGCTAATCATGTCCTGAGCAAATTAGTATATTTCCCAAAATGATGAGCTATTCTTAAAGGTTGAAATGTCATACATCATCATCATCATCATCATCATCATCATCATAAACACAGTCATATATCAACAGATTTTGAAAAAGTACCAACTAACAATTGTGAATATAATCATTTATTGACTCCAGTCCAAGAAATGTACACATATGTTCTCTCAAGGTATAAAATTTGTCTTAAATAAGCAACTCATCTATTTCATATTCATGTAAATTCTCATTATTTAATTAAAACCCCTGAAGACCTTTTAAAAAAAAAAAAAAAAAGAAAAGAAAAAACTGACGACAATCTGACACCACAAACAACCAAAATCATCAAAGAGCACAATAAGGGTTAGTAGAGTTAGCAAAAGCCGTCCAGCAGTTTGCAACCTGACTTTGGGTTTAATGAGGGAATTGCTCTTCAGCATTTTTTCATCAGTTTTATATTAAAAAAAGAAAGAAAACTAGTATTTGAAGACTGAGACAAAATAAGCGCTTGTTGTTAAGTTTGTACAGATGAGAAATCACTGAGAGGATTAAAGGCTTCGGTTGTTGCTTTGAGCTGGTACACTCAACTTATTGCTGCTGTTGCTCCTTATGTTCCTATATGGCAGTTTCTGTTGCTGCTGTTTGCTGCTGTATTAATGTTGAAACTGGTGTTGCTGTAATATCTGTCATTGCTGATGTCATTATTTCTGTGGTCGCTGCTCCCCTCGTTGCTGCTGCTGCTGATCTGGAAAATCACATTAGTTTCCAGAGGCTGACAGATGTCCGGTTTGATGTCATCCTGGGAAAAGGTTTCTTTAACGGGAAGGTTGAAGCTATCACCCACTGAGACAACGGATCAGGTGATGTTTCAGTCTGTGTCAGGGTCTGTTTTTGGTTTGTTGTCTGGATTAAGATGAAGATGATGATGATAGACCTGAGGCTGGTGAACAGAGGAACTCTAGAAAAGAGACAGAGAGAGAAAAAGAGTTATTGTTGCTGATAGTTTAACAACAAGTTTAACAGCCTAATGTTCACTCTATCAGCTGACTGGCTTCAAAAAAAAATCCCAACTCTATCTGGTCCAGCAAAACTGTTGAACCAGGCTCAACTTTTGCTGCAACGCAACCCAACTTCATCCAGCAAGGTGCCACAATGGCAAATCACATACACGCAAGTACACATTCCTGGTGGATTACTTCAATGCCTTATTCAACCTTGCGATTGTTGCGATGAAAGATAAAACATTTGCTGCCATGATCATGAGTATTACAAACTGCTTTGCAGTGTTCTGGTTTCTGTAACTTCAACTCTTCTTCCTGGATCTTCTTTTATTGTCTCACTGGTACCTCAAACAACACGCCCACACCATCGTAGACCCCATGTACCCTAGTGCTGCACTGCCAGTTTTGGTTTGAATGCGGCCTTAGGCTTTATGTGTTGCTGTCGATCAGGAAATATGATCACATTCAATTAAAAGACATTTGGAAAGTGATGACTTTTTTGGAGATTGAGGATGTTTTTGCATCTGTTTTTGTGAGGGACAATTACAGGACATTTAAGGAAAATCAGGACTTTTTTTGTATGTGAGGATGGTTTAATGACAATTATCCAAAGTGAGGCCCTCTTTGGTAGGTGAGAACATTTTTGACATCTTTGGCAACCTTTCCTGACAGGACTCCTTGGCCTCTACCTGTAGGAGCCAGGTGGGCAGAGGCAGATGATTAGGAGGATTCAGCTCACCTGGTCTAAGTGCGACCCACAAAGCTTCAGCAGTCAACCAGTCTGTCATTTGTTTCATTTGGTATAGGTTCATCTCTTTTCTAGTCATGTTTAATAAAGCTACTTTACTTTTTTCAGGTTAAGGTTAGGATTAGGTTTAGGTCAGGGTCAGGAAATGGATTATGTCAATGAGGGTCCTCACATGTGTGTGTGTGTTAATAAGTACTCAGGTCCTCTCTGATGTCTCGTACTGGCAGATAAAGGGTGAATATAATTGTGAGGTTCCCTTCAGAGACCTCTGAACAAAACTCTGCCTCCTACCTCCTTCTTCTATTAAACCCAAATTGACTCGTTAAGCTTGTCTTAATAAAATCCACTTAATAAAAACACTCTGCAGCACAAACTATCTCTCTGCTGGGTTCCTCCCACCTCATGCAGAACAATAAACATCAGCCTCTAGACAAAAAAAAAAAGTCCAATTAATGTGGAGAGCCTCCATGCTAATCATTAGCTTCTCCATTAACCCCTTGACACCTCCTCCCTTCTGCTGCATTAACGAGGGGGGCGGGGCTATAATTAGGACGGCTGGTATGCGGAGGCCTATCGCCTGCACAGAAAACATTTTAATTATACATAAAACACCAGAGTGAAGCGTTCACGCAGCAGGAGAGCAGGAGTGATATCAAATGGCATCATGTTCTCCTCCTCCTCTTCCTCCTCCTCCTCCCTGTCCTCCTCTCAGCTGCACAGACGCCTCCGTCAGCACATTCTAACTCCCATATTTAAAACAAATACATGATGGAAACGTCCCAATCAACTGAAAGAAACAGTTTCTGGTTTTCTGGTTTCCTCCAGACTGCTGGAAAATTGGTTTTCCTAGCAGTCCACTAAACTTGTCTTTCCATTTTATTTCATTTTGCCATTTTGATTCCCTCCTTTCCATTTCCAATACATTTCCATTTTAATCAGTTGTTGTACCATTGCTACTCTGTCTTTTCTATTTTTCTATATTTTATATCTAATTGTGTCATTTTGAATCGATAATTGTGTCATTGTTTTTTGAATCCCTTCTCCTTTCCATTTTAAATCCTTCTTATCCCATTTGAATCATTCGTTTTCATTTTGAACCCTTATTGTCCCATTTTGGATCATTTATTACCTTGATGAATTCCTCCTTCATTCCATTCTGAATCTGTCATTGTGCCATGTTAGTCCCTTCCTCTTTCCCATTTTGAATCCCTTCTTTCTATTTAATATAAAAATAATAATTCAAACAATTTGCTGTGCCATTTGAATCTCTCCTCATGTTTGATTCTCTTGATGTGCCGTTTTTACACCACCCTTCCGATTTAAATCCTTTATTCTACCATTTTGAATCCCTCCTCCTTTACAATTGAAATCCTTAATATGTAACTTTGAATCCTTACTCCTTTACATTTTAAATCTCTCACTGTGCCATTTTGAATCCCCTTATATTTTCACTTTTAATTCTTCATTATGCCATTTTAGTCCTTCTCTTTCCATTTTGAATCCTTTATTCTGATTCTGAATATTTCTTTGTGCCATTTCAATCACTTTTCCATTTTGAATCCCTCATTGTGCTATTTGAATCCCTCATTTTTTTCATTCCCTCATTTTAAACCCCCCTTCATTCCATTTTGAATCATTCTATCTTGCTAAACAGAGCCAGTTTTTTTCATTTTCATTTCCAGTAATCCTTCATTGTGCCGATGTGCATCCTCTAGTCTTTCATTAGGAAAACCGAGGTGTTGCTAAATCCACCAAACACACTTCATGATGAACTCTTTTGTTTTACTGTTTCATTGTTGTGCTGTTTCAGTGTATTAGTGTGTTTGTATCTGAATGTTTTCTCCCTTCAGCATTTCGGTATTTTCATGTTTCAGTCCGATAATCCTCGGCTCAGTCTTAATTACTCCCTAATAATTAGAAAATCCTGATAATCTGCTGCTTAATCGAGGCAATTCAGCTGACTGACAGCACACGCTCACACACACACACACACACTCAGCAGTTATCAGCCTTGTGAGTGACTTTGAAGCAGATAATTCTCTGTGTCTCAACATCCGCAAATTACCAGCAGCTGAAAAATGCTGCAGAAGTCTGAATCAGCTCCTCTGGAAATTACAAGATACACAGCTAATAATCACACACACACTCTCTCTCACACACGCACACTGTGTGTGTGTTTGATACTGTGTCTGTATCAAACAGTCAGAGTCTTCTCAGTCAGCAGTGTGAATCCTTAGTCTCGATCAGATAAAAACACCCGTCTGCACATTTAAAGGAACAGTCTAGCATTTAGTGAAATCTTCTTCCCTGTCTTCCCCAGAATCAGATGAGGAGATGGATATCAGTTTTTATTTTTGCTTTATTCTCAGTCTTGCACTCTTATTCAGCCACACAGCGTAATGTGGAGCACTGTACGCCAAACCCGTTTAATATGTAACATTGTTGTAAGAGTTGTATAGATGCAGGCATATGTCTGACCAAGCTCAGTGTGTTTGTGTGTATGTTGTTTTTAGTGATTCCACTTCAAATGAAAAAATAAAGTTATTTTATACACACATAATTTGAACAGACAGAAAAACTCAACATAACAAAAATAAATAAACAAATAAGTTGTGTTACTTCTATGATGAGGAGGCAGGTTCTGCTTGGTTCAGAGCATCTCTCTCTGTCCAAATCAAGTTTTTCTGGCGCAGATCTGAGTTCTGCTATCTGCTGATACTGCTGACGCTGAGTCAAATCTGATACATATATTTACACAGCATCAGATTTTTTTTTTAACTCTCAAAACGTTGATGATATTGAACAGTACAGGCCAAAATCCTGTATCAGTAGGGTTCCAGGACCAATTTTTTTTTTGATACTTCAGTATATTTTGCTGATACTGCAGTACTTCTGTACTTTTACTAAAATTAAAAAACTTCTTGAATGCAGGACTTTCCTAACTAATTTTACTAATGGAATATGTTTACACTGTTGTATTGATACTTCTACTTTAGTAAGGGATCTGAACACTTTCTTCACCGCTGACAAACTTATTTTAACAACAAACTGCTGGTTTCTGCACGTGCTTCTTTTATTTTACGTTTTCTCTAGAAGCAGCATCAGGGTGTCACTACCACCTACTGTTCCATGCAACATAAAGAGTCACACAAGAGAAAGAACGGAAGAAACCAACTCAGCCATAAAACCCACATAAATAAATTATCAGGAAGCAGCAACAAGAGTCACAGCAGCAGGAAACAAACCGAACGGTCTGAGAATTTTTTTTGCAAAGATTTAAAATGGTTGTTTCAACGGCTAGAAAGCAGCCCAGGAGACACACATACACACACACACACACACACAGAGACACACACAACGTCTGGCCGCTGCCCTCTCTCTGTGGTCCAGCTATAAAAACCCATTAGTAATCACTCCTCGACTCTCAGCAGCTCTTTTCGCCCAAACGACTTCCATCTAGCCAATCTGCATAAATCTGCATTAATGGACGATTTTCCCTCCACAGAAAACAAATGTGCTTTAAAAAACGCCTTCTTATCTATCAGCTTTTAAAGGAAACATCAGAGAGCGGAGACACACACACCGTCTATCTGACAAAACACACACAACAGCAGCTTCTATTAACAACAGAAAGTGTATATCACGACAGACATATCGCTACAGCAGCACTTACTAAAAAATATAATGTGTGTCTGACAGGACAAACAGCAAACTGGTGATTTAGTTATTCTTGGAGCCTCATCAGTAGTGGAGCTAAAAATGTAAAGCCTGCCCTGAGAGTGGTGCTACAGGAAAGGCCATGAGGTCATTAAAGTCACTATAATAAATGTGTCTTTTTGCCCCTTGAGAGGCAGAGCCCACAGATCAGTCTGTCTTAACACCAGATCGAGGTATCTCAACCCTGTTCTTTGTCTGGGAAAAACACAGTTAGCTTGATTTGACTTGTTGATGATTTGACCCATGCCTGGATTTTTTAGCTCCTCAAAGCTGGCTTAAAATGGAAAAAAAATAAACCAATCTTCTTCTTACAAAGGAAAAGTTGGATTTCTAAGCAATAAAACACAACCGTGCTGAATTCAGTAACACTCAGGTTTTGCTGCTACAGCTTTATTTGGTCTGGTAACCACTTGTGGTGTGTACTGTTAGCTAATGTTAGCAAACTTAAGACTGATATTGCTGTGTAATTGAGGTTACTGAGTCAATTCACTGACTTAATGACCGTTACACTACTTTTTCAGCATTTAACTATGTCATATAATTGCCACTTTTTGCCACAGTTACCACACAAAACCTACGGAGCCTTGTTCCAGACCTCTGATTTCTGCTGCCCAAAGAAGATTTGTTCAGAGAATGAAAAAGGCCTGTTGTTTGCTCAGTGACAGCGGTTTCCCAAGCAGAGTTTTGAAGGCAGCATTCTTAGAATAGGGAAATACTCTCTCTAGCTAGCTGCTAGCTAGCTACCTAGCTGGATGCTTGAAAAATAGTGACAGAAAAAGGTCCAGAAAAATGGTGACATTCATGGATGAGATGGATGCAGCTGTGCAGGTTGTTGTTAGTGAACTAACAGAAATAACTTTTAAATCAACAGATTTCTTCTATCGATATGATACCACAGCTTCTGTGCTGACTGAAAATGACATCGGAGGAGGCATATATCAGGTCCCCCCCATTTCAAGGTAAACTCCAAGCATGAAGTTTTTCAGATACAAGTAACTGACATGCTGCCTTAATTTCAAAATATAGACACGTTGTAATTCAAGATATCTAGCCAATATGAACAAATGAGTCCTCCAACTGTCTTTAAAGTTAAGTTAGTTTGGATAAATTTTAAGAGTGGGACCCTGAGCAGATTGTCATGAAATTTGCAGAGGCTGAATCTGTTTGATTTTATTGACCCGTGATCTTTCCTATTGCGCCATCCTTGGTAGAAACGGCACTCTGATGTTGAATCCTCTGAAGGCAGCAGCTGGACTTAATATAGAATTAATATGACCTGGAGTCACATCTAAGTTGAACTGATCCCAGCTGTAGTTCAGTCATCAGATGACACTCTTCTTTTTTCTCTCGAGCCTCCTTTATGGAAAAAACCCCCTCAGATCTCAAACTCTGCTGCAAAACCTTTTCTCTCTGGCCCGCTGTGCTGCCCTGTTGCTACGGCGACCCTAACCCGGATAAGCAGCTGGGAAATGGAGGAATGATGGATGGATGTGTGAACTTCTGAAAGTAAATGTTTTTTAATCTGGTTTTGTTTACAGGCTCCACAGAGTGAAATATAACCAATAACTAAACAAACTGTCATACAACACACATACACACAGATATCACATTAACCATTAACACTTCAATACACAATAAGCCCACAGCCCATCAATCACATACACAGGGACACACACACACACACATGCACACAGTCTGCTGGTCTGCTGCATGGCTGAGTTTCAATCAGACACCGAGAACCCCATCAGTATTCACAACACACCCACACACACACCCACACACACACACACACACACACACGCTGACAAGGTTTCTGAAAGACCAGATTGGTTCTGCCTCTGTATCACTCCAGACATTAAAGGCTGCGATCTGTAACTTTCCTCAAGTTGAAACTGCAGTACAAGTATCAAATCAGTCGTACTCAGTAGTTTGGTCATTCATTATTTTTCTACTTTAGTTCAGTTGTTCAGTACCTTATTAATTCTGTCGTTTAGTAGATCAATAGCTCACTAATTTTAAATTTTAAAGTTCTGTGCTTAAGTACTTCAGTTCATCAGTAGTTTAGTCAATCACTAGTTTAGTTGTTCTGTACTTTAGTAGATTCTGTAGTTTAGTAGATTCAGTTGTAGTTCAATTGTTCTGTGCTTTAGTAGTTCAGTAGTTTAGTACTTCAATACATTAGTTAGTAGTTTACTACTTCAGAAGTTTACTAACTTAGTAGTTTAGTAGTTCAATAGTTCAGTGCTTCTATACATTAGTCAGTAGTTTATTATTATATTAGTTCAGTAGTTTGGTAGTTCAACATTCATGTATTTCAGTAGTTTTCTAGTATACTAATGCAGTGGTTTACTAGTTAAGAAGTTTACTAGCTCAGTGGTTTAGTAGTTTAAATGGTCATATACTTCAGTAGTTGACTAGTTCAGTAGTTTGGTAGTTTGGAAGTTTAGTTAAATAATTCAGTAGGTTACTAGCTCAATAATACTAGTTCAGTTTTTAGTAGTACAGTGTTTCTGTACTTCAGTAATTTACAAGTATATTAGTTTAGTAGTTTAATAGTTATGTACTTGAGTAGTTTACTAATATACTAGTTCAGTATTTAGTAGTTCTGTACTTGAGTAGTTTAGTATACTAGTTCAGTAGTTCAGTACTTTGATGGCTTATTATTTCAGCGGTTTACTGGTGCAATACTTTAGTAGTTTAGTAGTTCCACAGTTTGATAGTATAGTGGTTCAATAGTTCAGCAGTTTACTTCTTCAGAGGCTCTGTACATTAATTGTTAAGTAGGGTTGTTGTTGTTGATCCTAAGTGAAAATGTCACTGAACAAGCAGCTAACATGAAGGTAAAAATATTATTTCCTGTGGTGATGAAGTGTGACAGTGTGACCTTCGTCACCTGACGGAGGTGATGAATTATAAAGAAACGACGTCCATGAACTTCAGTGCTGAAGCATTGAGCACACATACAAAACATCACAAACGTTCTTCTTCTCCAAATATCCAGAGACTGAATCTGTGTGAGCAGGAAGCTGCAGTGTGTGGAGCAGATATGTGTTGTGTTAGCTTGTTAGTTGGATTGATAGTTACTGTAATTATGATGTGAAAAAAACAAAACTATAAAACTATAACACTGTTTCTTAACTTTGACAAATCTTTCAGCTCTCCTTCTCATATTCTGACTGATGTGCACCTTATCTCGCCTGCCTGAAAGCAAGTTGTGTTACCATGACAACAAGTTAGTTATCACCTCTGCAATCCTATCTGCATTTTTTTTTGTTGGACACCATAATATAATGTAAATTTCACATACTTCTTTAAACTTGCTGATGATGCATGATTCTGCTGGTTATCATAAACATGAACATTAATAGAAACATTTATCCATCTCACTTGTCTGTCTTCAGACTGTCTTCCCCTCAAGCAGCTCTCGGGTATTTTCGGCGGCCCGCGCCAAACCGTCGGCCATCAGCGCCTCCTCCAGACTCCTCCTGGCCTGGTACACCTTCAGCTCCTGCTCCCTATACACACACACACATACACAGAAGTTATAAATCCTATTCCACAGTATACACAATATATTATATTATATATTATTTTATAATACAAAGATCAAGCAAAATTTAAGCCAAATCCAAATTTATCAAACCCCAAAGACCAAGCCTGTACCTGAAACACCTTATCTTCTGTTAAAGAAGCATGTTCAGGTGAAATCTTTCAATCAAGACTGAAAACCTGCCTTTATTCACTTCATTACAGTCTCCACTAAAACTTAGCCAGGCCCATCACCTTTTAATATCCATTTAACATTGATGCTCTTAATGTGGTTGTTTCATTTTTATTTTTTATTACGGTAAATTGTTTGCTGTATGTTTTGTCCTATGTATTCTTTTTAACTGTAAAGTGTATGGGGACCATGCCGCATGGTGATTCTGCACTTTAAATAAAATTAATTGATTGATTGATTGATTGATCGATTGAGCACTTTTCAATGTGCTTCACAAGTGCAGAAAAATAAGACAGACAACTCATAAAATCACTAGATTTAAAGAAAAACTGATAAAACCAATTCAGGGTAAGATAAAACAAGAAATTTGAAAATAAATCAAAAGACATTTTTAAAGAAAGTTCAAAGAAAATACAAACTCTCTGTAGTAAAATCTGGGAAGGCTCTCTTATAAAAGTGTGTTTTAGGAAGAGACTCAGCCAACCTGATTTCCTCAGACATGTTGTTCCAGAGCCTCAGGGCTCTGACTGCAAACACTCTGTCCCCTCTAGTTTTCAGTCGGGCCTCTGAAAACTGGAGGGAACAGATAAAAGACCTTTGCCTGAGGCTCGAAACGGCAGTAAGAGGTCAGACATAATTCTAAAACATGCTGGGAGCCAGTGTAAAGAGGCTCTAACAGGAGTGATGTGATCACTTCTCTTGGTTTGGGTTAAAAGCTTAGCAACTGAGTACTGTGCAATCAGGAGCCAATCAATACAACTGACTCAGTAAAGTCAGTGATACAGCAATATCTATTAGCTAACTAAGCTACTGGTCATACCAGACCAAGTGAGGCTGAGTGGACTGAATAAAGAGCAAAGATGTGTTTTATTACTTCTGAATTCAGTTTTTAACTTGGAAGAGGAAGTCTGTTATTTCTGCTTTTAAAAGTTACGCATGGTTCACCCATCACAGATCACCAGAACCTTTTCTCTGGACTAAACTGCTGCTCAGTACTGACTAACATCTAATTGACCAGAAATAAAAAAATGAAAAACAGTGTTTACATCTGCTTTTAAGAACATCAACAGCTTGTGCTGAACTCAGACGACTGTCGCCATCAAAGCAGACGTTTGTATTTGTTTGTGTTTGCTGTCGCAGACATAGAGAATATATCCACCACCTTTTCTTCAAAACCAATAAAAGACACAAAGAAACACAAAAAAAGAGACAGAATCAGCTCCGTTGTCTGAGACTGAACCAGATTTTCTGGATTAAAAACACAGATAACAACAACAACAAACAAAGATTCACGGTCTGATAGTGAAATGGGTCATTTTGCGCTGGAGTAGACTACAGCAGAGACTATGACGGAAGCACGTCGACAGTGTTTGTGTAATTACTCTCATTGCCAGAAGGGGGAGACAAAAGTCCTGCACTCCACCTTTAAAATGTAATTAAAAACTACAAAAAAGAATAACAGGAAAACTAAAAGATAGATAATGAGAGAGAAAATGTTTTTTTTTAATTAAACTGAATCATTTGGTTGTGCTGTAGAACAATTAAAAGTAAAAAAAAACAAGAAAACACACACAGAAAAGACAAAGAAGGTTAAAAATTAACTTAAATGAGAGATGAGGCTGCAAAAAGAGAGAGAGAGAGAGAGGGAGAGATGTGTGAGTCTGATGTAGCAGACGAGGAAGAGGAGGAGAGATGATGAATAGGAAGAGGGGGGAGAGGAGAGGAATGAGAGCGATTTAGGATGACAAGCACATTCGGCTGAGGAGAGAGAGAGAGAGAGAGGAGGGAAGAGGGAGAGAATTGGAAATTAATGGAGGGGAGAGATAAGAAAAGGAGGAGGTGGAGGAGAGGAGGAGGGATGGAAGGAGGTGATATAAGAGGAGAGAAGACAGGGAGGAGGAGGAGGAGGGGGTGAAAATAAAAAAGAAAGATGGAGATGGAAAAACAAAGGAAGGTGGAAGACAAAAATGCATTATTATATGGAAGGTTGGAGCAGTGGGGCGACAGATGAGAAAGGGATGGGAGAAGATAAGGATGATGGAAGGAAATATTAAAAGAAGGACAGAAGGTTGGAGGAAATTAAAGGAGGAAAGGAGTGAATAAAAGAAAAAAAAAACCAAGGAAGATGTAAAGGAAGTAATGGGATGTAAAGAAAAAGGAAGGAGAGAGGAAGGGAAGGGCAGAATAAGTAAGGAGACAAGGAAATGTTAAAGGAGAGAAGGATGGAAGGAAAGGAGGGAAGTAGAGAAGAAGAGTAAAAAGGACAGGAGAGGAGGATGTGGTGATGTATTCCAGTGATTCTGCTGTAATGGCTTCACCCAGCTGTTCTCTCTGCTCTGTTTTCCACTGGACACACACACACACACACACACACACACACACACACACAGAGTGTGTGTGTGTGTGTGTGTGTGTGTGTGTGTGTGTGTGTGTGTGTGTGTGTGTGTGTGTGTGTGTGTGTGTGTGTGTGTGTGTGTGTCCACAGTGCCCCCTGCTGTCAGGCTGTAGTAACTGTTTATATGGTTTATGGAGACTCGGCTGATCACAAGTCTGATCTTATAATGAATAATATAATTTATTATATAACAAATAGACATGAGGAGAGCACTGTCAAAATAAATGTCAACATAAACAATAACACACAACAGAAATATCAGCTGTCAAACTTCACTTTTCTTTTGTCTTTTGTGGAAGCATTAAGCTAAATTTTGCTTCCTTACTGGAAGAACATACGGACTTCAGAGTTATATATTTAAAAGTGGTAGAAACTTAAAGTGATAGTTCAGTTATATAAAAACACACCTTGATTATTTGCATTTTAAAACTGAGTCAATCATTCAGCGTTTTTTTTTTCTTTAAAAAAAAAAAAAAAAAAAATCAAATTGTCTCTGAATGTATGCCACAGGACTGTAGAAGAAGAAGGAAGAAGAAATGATAATGGAGCGTTCGAGGATGCTACGGCATCTGAGAACTCAATCGCTTAAAAGAGTTGAACACGGACGATGATCGAACTTTTGAGTCAATCCCACATTCAGTCCGCCATCCCGGCCCTCGGACGCACTCACTACAGTGCACCACATCCGCTGCTAAAAATAGTCCCCCCAAAAAAATGCATTATTTACTTCTTTTTGAGAAACATTTGCTTAAAAACTGCACTACCCAGCTGTGAAATTATTGAGCCAGTCACAGTCTGTAAGAGTTCTGACTGGGAGGAACTAAATATGAGTTCAGACTTTTGTGATCATTGTGGAATCTGTTTTTTTTTCCCATCAGGTAACACAAATTAAACCATAGAAAGCCTTAAAGCTGGTTGGATAATGGAGTGTAAATGTACTAAAAATGTAAAATCAGTGGTCTGATCCTTTAACAGCAGGTGTATTTAAGCAGGTAAGCTGCATGTTTCTGCAGATGATGCTCATTTTTAGCTTTTAACTGATTTAGCAGCTGTTTTTTTTTCTCTTGGAGCAGCTACCTGGATGTTATTTTGAATCTCCTGTGGGTGTAAATTTCCCAGTGTGACTGTGGCGGCAAACTGCTTGTCTTCATCCTCCTACTTCATACTTCATCATTTGTGTCTCTCATCCTCTGTTTCCTCACTCATCACCCTCTCATCCTCCTCTCACCCTACGACTGATTACTTCAACTACCCAGCATGCATCAGTCTGCACTCATCTAATCTGTCTCAGGCTGACCCCAGATTCAGCCACTTCAGTCTTTTATCAGAGGCTGGAAAGAATAAGAAATTATATTTTTGCTCTGATATTTAACAGTTTTTACTAACAACATGGTGCCTTCATCCGTCTCTCTGAGCTCTTTTGGAACTGATGACTGAGAACGGTTAGCATTCACCTTTAGACACATTAATTAGCATCCTCCAGTCTTAACCACCTTAAAAAGCATTTTTACCTTAAAAAGCATTTTTAAGGTAAACTAACTATAAACAGCTTTATGCTGTGCATAAAATCACATCATACTTGCATGAAGAAACTAATGTAAAGAAGCAATGTATGCCATGCTGTGTGTGTGTGTGTGTGTGTGTGTGTGTGTGTGTGTGTGTGTGTGTGTGTGACCTCCCAACGACCTCTGTTAACATGAATTTAACATTAACTGGTAGGAATGAGCTCCAAGACATCTGATGCAACATGATTAATATATATCAGCTTGAATACATCTGAAAAAATAATAAATGCGGATTTTTCTAAATCTTATAAGAGCACTCCCCAGATTCTGAATTGTTCTCCCGCAACATTGTCAAGCTCACAATAGACAGTTAAGATTTCAAAATTGACGCCGCCAAAACTCTGACACCTACATTACTCACAATGTAAGTCAAGCGCTGACAGTTCAGACAGAGTTGAGTTTGTTATGCTAGTAGCAGTTAACGTAGCCTGGAGCTGCTAGCCTCAGGCAGAGATGAGGAGCGGGGCTACAGAGGTCTGCTAACCTCACTTCTTTCTAACTTCACACCCCCAGATTGTTTTCATTTTCTTTGTTTCAAGTTCATTTCAACTTGTAGTCTTCATCCCCAGCTGACGCTGACTCAAGAGACATCCCATGATTTCACACAGCTCCCTCTGGAGCCAGGCTTTATACAACCTTTTTTTTTCCAACATATGCATTAGCACTCCAAACACCTGGAAACACGCTGATGTGTAAAATCTGTGGAGCTCCCTTTGATTCATATTACAAGGCTTCAAGGCTGAGAGAAGAATGTCAAGTAGGAAAGTGTGCTCGAAACTATTAACGAGAACAAATGAGTGTGAAACTTTAGTTTCAGGCAAACATACAGTAACTGCTGAATAAATCACTTCTTAAGAACATTAACATCCTGTTCTTTCATTCACAGAAAAGAAAGCGTGTGTATCAGGAAAAAAGCTCTTTCTCAACTCTGCAGTTTCGGGGGAAAAAGAGAATGCTGACAATGAAGATGATGATGATGTCATCACTCATTAAATGAGAACTGGGCATGAAAAGGGAGTTTGTTTGTGATAATTAGAACGACAGCAGCAATGGCGAAGACATCAATAGTCTTTGTTGTCAATATAATAATGATTACATCCATGAGTGTCATCACTGTTTCAAATCAATCCTCAACAGCTGAAGGCTGGTTCAGCCGGCGCAAGCAACAGCTCCTCCTGCTGGTCGGAGGAGGAAGGTAACATTCATTCCCATCCCTTCAAACTTGACACAAACACATTCTTCTTCTTTTTCTAGGTTGAATATCGATCGCAGCCACAAAAGCATATCACTAACGACTGAATGAAGTGTTGAAAAAGTGGAAATGGTGACTGTTATGTGATGAAAAAGACCGCATCTCTCACCGGATGTGTTCGTCAGTGACAGTGAAGGCCTTGCAGAGCGGCTGGGACGTGTTCAGCCAGATGGCCGGGTTCTTCTCAGCGGCCACAGATGTCTGTCCCGTGATGGGAGCAGAGCTCATGTGCAGGGCGCTGGCGATGGCTGACAGCAGAGTGTCATCACTGGAGTCTGGACCGACACCTGCAGGAGACAGACAGGTCACAGGTCAGAGGTCAGGACTGGAGCACGGTGTAGTTTCAGTGTGGATTCATGTTGAAACTCACTCTGCAGTCCTTTGGGCAGATCCATGGTCCTCAGAACTTCCTCTGTGACGTCCGACGACCGGAGACCTTTCAACCTCCTCTCCCAAAATAGCTGCAGAGAGACACACAGACAGAGATGAGAACATTTTTTTTGTGATTTATTTTTTTCAGTGGATTCAGATTTAAGTGTTGCAAGGATGAAGAGTGTAATGAAATGCAACCATAACAACCTTACCATGCTCATCCTGTCCTACAGAAAACGAGTCACACATTCCAGACAATACAAACAATATTTGATTGTTTGGGATGACATTCAACAAAGTTAAGCAGGCAGAATCTAACTGGGTAATTGACATGCCTTAAAAGTCACTTTAAAATTCTCAGTCTCCATCGTAGCAGCCAGCTACACTATCTTTGTCCTGCGGTCCGCAAAACAGATGAGTGAGCAGACAGAAGTCAGAGTGTGTCAGCTCTGCAGTCATAATGAGACTCACACACACACACTCACACTCACACACACACACACACCTGTTTGGCAGGGTGGAAACGAGGCTGACATTTGGCTGATGAGAACATGCAGCATCGCTCTCTCTCTCTCTCTTTTCGCTCGTTTCCTCTCTCTCCTTCTCAAATTCATATTTGCTTTATTGACATGACCGTGGCCGAACCCACTGCGCCAAACAGCTGACAGACACAGTTAGCTGTAGACTAGCTGCTGAACATAGTGGAGCATTTAGCAGCTGAAGAGCCATAAATTTTTGTTAGTCCTAAAACAGAGTGAATATATGACTTACATTCACCAGGTCCCTGCCCCTCTAGCATCCTCTGCACGTCTCTGCTCCTCTTCATACTGACTATTAAAAGATCTCCTTCAAATGTACTTTAAGTGTAAGTGATGGAGGCCAAACTCCACAGTGTGTCCACACAGTCATTTTGCACAAAAATGCATTCAGAAGTTGATGTGAAGCTTATATGAGGCTTCATCAGTCTGAGTTAGTCGTATCAAGTGGATATCTGACACATTTACAGTCTTTTTAGCATCAAATTCCCTCTTTGTGTTTCCTCAGTGTTTCCCTATTGAGCTGTGGTGGAAGTATAATAACAAAAAGAGGAACTTTGGCACTAAAAAGACTGTAACGTTGAAAGATATCTACTTGATTTAACTCATTTGCACTGCTGAAGCTTCATATTAGCTTCAGATAAACTTTTAAATACAGAAGGACTGTGAATTTTGGCCTCCATCACTTAAGTGCATCATGAAGAGATCTTCTAATGGTCAGTATGAACAGGAGGAATGATTACAGAGAAGAAAAAATCTTTCACTGTTCATATGGGCACCTGACTGTTGTTTTAAGACAAATTGAAAATTTGTGAACCTGTCCTTTAACTAGTCAGCGCTCAGTCACTGTGGTCTGGTTTCTTTTCATTTTTTCCCCAAATATTACACATTTTTTATAGCGTAGTCATTTCTATATGGTAAAACCACTGACAAAAGGTCTGATTCTGGTCTTAAGTTCATTTTGATCATATGTGTAGTTACTGCATTTTGGGGCAGAGTACATAATACTACAGTATTACACACTGCATTACTATACTATACAGTAAACTATGATGACAAAATACAAAATCTTGTGGACAAATCATTGAAGAAAATAAAATATGATAAGAAATAGTCTTTACACCATCTTTCCTGCAGAAAACTGGCACTCTATTTGTCATGCTCCATTTCCCATGATGCCTCAACACCCTCTAGTGGCCTCTGTCACCCATGACAACCTGGTTTCCTCCACTCCATCCTCTCTTGCATAATCACACTGACCTCACCCCTCAGGGATTACCATTATATCAGACACCAGTGTATGTGTGTATGTGTGTGTGTGTATGTGTGCATGCATGTGCACGTGCGTGTGCATGCATGTGCACGTGCGTGTGCATGTCAGCCTCTCACCTGTCTGGGCTGCTCAGTCGCTCTCTGGAGGTCTGCCTTCACCTTGTTGCCGGGGTGACTTGTAACCTTGGTTACAGGCTGTTTAAAGATGGACGCCGTCTGTCTGATCGGCAGAGCTGTGTTCAGGTCCGGTTTGCCTCCCTGGACGAGACAGAGACAGACTCCGTGTGTTGGTCACATGTGTCCTTTCCTACCTCCTTCTTTCCTAATTCCTTCCTTTGTTCCTACCTTCCTTCCCTCCCACCCATCTTTCCTTCCTTCCATCTTTCCTTGCTCTTTCCTTTGTTCCTTTCCTCCTTCCTTCCTTCCTTCCTTGTCTGGTTTACCTTCCTAAACGTGAAACAGAGAGCGATAATAAACCTGTGTTTGTGTGCTTCAGTTGACGTGAAAGGGTTAACTCTGAGGTAATGAGGTTTCACAGACAACAACAGGAAGTGTGTGTGTATGTGTGTGTTACTCCCAAGTAATGATGTGTGAAGAGCAGCAGCACAATGAAGAGTTACAAACCGTGTCAATACCACACACATACACGTACACGTTATTTCTGCCCCGCTGAAGGATCTCCATGTTGGTTGGTCGTATTTAAAATTATGGTTCTGGGCCTGAATTTATCAAATCTCAGATTCTCTCCTAAGAATCCCCCCTGAAACGTAAAGGAATAGTTTGACATTTTGGAAAATATGCTTGTTTGCTTTCTTGCTGAGATGGATATCAATCTCATGTCAGTATTGAGCTACAGCCAGGAGGTGATTAGCTTGGTTTAGCATAAAGACTGGGTGCAAGGGGAAACAGCTTGCCTGGCTCTGTCTAAAGCTAAAAAGTACTCAGTAATTACTACATCTACTTTCTAATCTCATTTGTTTAATTCATACACAAACAGAAATGTAAAAAATGACAGTTAGGCTAGCCTTTTCCCCCCTGCTTGTCTTTATGCTCAGCTAGCTTATTCACCTCACAGTGAATAAGCTAGCTGAGCTAAGTAGCAACCTTAGCATGTAACTCTTGAAAGCAAATAAACATTTTCCCAAAATGTTGAACTATTCCTTTAAAAAGCAAGTCCTACGTCAGAGTAGGACTGAGAGTCACTAATGAAACTTCCTACACTGACTTTCAGCAGAAGGACGACTGACTGCTAAAAGAAAGTGTGACAGCTCTGTTTTGCTAAACATTCAACACACAGTGACATTAGCAGTGTGGACTATAAAACAAAGGTAACATTTGAGAAGACGAATAATCACACCAGGTTTTATGTGCAGGCTTTATGTGTATAGCAGAGCTGTGATGATTAGTTGTTTAATTGATTTGTCTTTTAATAGAAAATAATAAATAATAATAAATATCCAACAACTATTTTGATATTTATTTATCATTTCAATCATTTTTCATGCAAATATGCCAAACATTCTTCCAGTTGCAGCTTCTAAACTGTGTGAGAATGTTGTTTAATTCTTGTTTTACCTTTGTAATAAAACCAATAAAGCAGTAAAGCATTAAAGCTTGCTAACACTGAAGCATCTAATAGAAGTTCATCCATGACTTTGGGATTAGTATGTGTAACAAACTAGTATCTAAAACTGCTAACTTTTGAAACTACAAATATTTGCATATTCATAGATTTGGAGAACGAGTTATTAGTTTTCTGAACTTTTTTTATGGAAAAAACACATCAGACACAAATTATTATTCCGAGCAGAGTATTTATATATCTTCAAACATGTCTGGAGGGGATCTTTAGCTTTGCCTTCAGACAAATTTGGCAGCAAATGTTTCAGCACAGGTCAACAGAGCCATCTGTAAATTACTGAAGGGTGTGCTGAGAACCTGACCTGAATGTGATGACGATGGACACATCTCCCATCTCCAAATAGGTATAATTTTTGATAAACTCAGATTTTCTAAATCTAAATGGTTACCTTCTAACCAAGTACAGACAAGAACACATATTAAGAAAGATCCAACGTGTGTGCTGTGAAAAAGGCCTCTGCATTTGTAAGATGGTTTGCTGACTGCCAGCTTTTCATTTTATGAAGGAAGGGTGTTGTCTCTTCAACCGTTGCATAGCCTTGCATTAAATCTCATGAAGACATTGATAATTTGTTCATTTGTTTGGTCACTGACAATTTATAGTCTAGTTAGGACTGATTTCCTACTCTTTAGACGTGGTAAATAAGGGCCCTGATCCCAGACCTGCTCCCCAGAGCCACACGACCTTTCCTCTAGCACCTCACACACAAGACTGTAAGAGAAGCTAGATCAGCAGTATTTTGTTTTCTATCCAACACTTTCATATTGTGGCTGTAATAAACATGGCAACTGTGCGTGTGCGTGCGTGCACACGCGTGTGTGTATCTGTGAGGGCGGAGTCGGTGCTGCTGTTATCTCTGGTACAAAGACTGCAGCACACAAACACAAAACAACACACACACACACAGATATGCGTACGTGCATGAAGGCATGCCAGGACACACTCTTGACCTCATACACACACACACACACACACACACACACACACACACACACACACACGCATGCACGCACACACACGCACACACACACACACACACACACACACACACACACGCGCACACACACACACACACACACACACACACACACACACACACACACACACACACACACACACAGAGCAGTCTGATCTGTGCAGGGGCGGAGTTTAAACCACAGCCATCCTGCTCTCTGATTGGCTGTCGGGCCATATATGTATTTGGACACTTCAAACATAGTTCAGGTAAAAAGTTTAACGTTCTAAATCAGATAGCAACAATGCTAACAATGCTAACCATGGGTTAAACACACAAGCACACGTGGAGGAGGATTTAACCTCTCTTTATTGTGTTGGTCAGTTGACATGTTATAGGAGACAGAATGGACTTCCAGGTCTCTATATAGAGACAATAATGGACTCAGATTGTCTTGTATTCTGTCCCATCAGGAGACTTCATCATATATATATATTCACTGACTTTGCTGGTGACAAAATATTGTCTGTCTCTGAGCAAAACAGTCTGCACCAAATAGAAGTCAAACCAGAACTTCTGGATTGAGAAGTAGGAAAACCTCACTAAATATCCCACTGACATTTAAACTATGCTAATAACTAGAAATCCATCCTTGGAACAGAAGCATTCTCAACAGCATGTCGTGTTTCTCGCTTCATATGTTTGTTTAGACAAGGATTGTAGTTTTCTGAAAAACCATCTCATATTTATTTTTTTAGCTGCCTTTAATGGACATCGTTTCCCATAAGTCCTAGACGTTTGCGGGCTTAAATGTCATGGTTCGACAGAGGAGGTGAGTCCATGAGCGAGCGGTGGGGTCGCGGCAAGTTCCGACATGTCTGTAATGTCTGTAACAGCAGGACAGAGAGGAGCCGACGCTGTACAAGACTTTACACAGCACAGATTACAGCTAGGAAGCTCGACTTTAGAGGAAAGCATCGGGGAGTTTTATGAATATGGACGAAACCGAGTCACGATGACGTAAGTACCCGCGCTGCCAAGAATTACAAGAGTGAGTAAAGTCTATGTCAAAACACCTACGGGACACGTCAGAGTAAAAAAGTCCACAAGACTGGGACTAGTCAGAGTCAAAACAGTGAGAGGACAAAGACAAGTCCGAGTGAATACACCCACGGAACCGAGATAAGACTGAGTAATCATACCCACAAGGCCAAGTATACATCATAACGCCACGAAAAATGAAGCCTGAGATAACAGAAAAAAAAAGAGGCTGTACTTGAGTGCTCGAGCCCTGATATATACTGTCAGAAATAATGAGTGCAGAAGAAGAAGAAGAAGCTGGACAGAAAGTTCAGGACTGGCTGGACGGGGCTTCACACACTCATCCTCTGTAGTAAACTGAGTAGTTGACGTCTGACCTGCTGACCTCTCGTGCTGCTGCAGGAAGAGTTGTGTTAATCTGATAATCTGATAACACACACACACACACACACACACACACACACACACACACAGCCACAGTGTTACCTTGACCAGGCTGAGCGGGTCGTGTCGGAGTCTCTGTTTGTTCTTCTGCATTTTCCCAGGCATCATCTTCCCCGTCCGGAAGTCGAAACATCCCAGGTCCACTGTGTTTCCAAGGTAACGGGACAACTGAGGCTTACTTCTGAACTTCTTCCCTGTAGGACTGAAGGGAGGAAGGAAGGACGGAAGGAAGAAAGGAAGGAAGGAAGGAAGGAAGGAAGGAAGGAAGGAAGGAGAAAGTCAGACAGATTAATTTAATCTGAGTTTAATCAAACTGCAGCAGTGTGTTGAGTTGTGTGTTCAGTTACAGAAACAGACATCAACTCTGTCACAGTGATGGAAGAAGTATTCAGATGCTTTACTTAATTAAAAGTACCAATACAGGAAGTAAAAATACTCCATTACAAGTAAAAGTCCTGCATGAAAATCCTACTGCAGTAAAAGTACATAAGTATTATGAGCTTGATGTAGTTAAAGTATTGCAGTAAAAGTACATAAGTATCATAAGCTTGATGTAGTTAAAGTATTGCAGTAAAAGTAGTGGTTTGGTCCCTCTGACTGATATATTATTATATATGACATCATTAGATTATTAATAGTGAAGTATCAGTGTTAGAGCAGCATGTTACTGTTGTAGCTGCTGGAGGTGGAGCTAGTTTACACTACTTTATATACAGTTAGCTAGTTTAGTCCAGTGGTTCCCAACCTAGGGGTCGGGCCCCTCCAAAGGGTCAGCAGATAAATCTGAGGGATTGTGAGATGATTAATGGGAGAGGAAAGAAGAAAAAACAAAGTTCTGATACACAAATCTGTTTTCAGTTTTTGGACTTTTTCCTCTAATCTTTGACTTTTGGGGAATTATTGGATCATTTGAACATTTATTGAGATGAAAGCATGTGAGAAGTTTAGAGGGAAAAATCACTATTTGGTGGAGCTGTTCACAACTCATAGACATGTGAAATGTGACCCTGACTACACACTGCTTTTTGTAACCACTGGTTTCATCTTTAACAATGTGTTGTATTTTAAAAGCTTGTTATATTATCCATGGTGTCAAATCTTCATCTGAAAAGTAACTAAAGCTGTTAAATAAATGTAGTGGCGTAGAAAGTAATCAAATGGAAATACTCAAGTAAAGTACAAGTACCTCAAAATTGCACTTAAATATAATATTCGAGTAAATGTACTTAGGTACTTGTCACTGGCAGCTTTTCCACAATAAACCTTTCAAAACATTTAGAAGTTTCTGTGTCTTCTGCCAAGCCTGCAGGCTGTATGCACACTGTTTAATTTCATAATTGTTAAAGTCAATATATATTGTCGATATCAAAGCGCATTCATTTGCAGAAGATGATGGGGAGAGGGAGATGAAATCCCAGTTGAATATTATTATTATTAATATATTATCATCACTCAAGGACTGTCTTTTTCTAATGCTGCCACTTTCATGCACAATGAGTCATTTCTTTAAACAGCAATCACTGTCCTCATATTCAAATATCACACAGCGTGGATTCACCCGCAGCAGATTGCAATACAATCTATGCATGTCTTCCTTTTCGCAAGTGGAAGTTGCAAGTTTTTTTTTTTGTTTTTTTTTTATAACACTGTGACTCTGTGCAGATTAATAAGACAACTGTCAGGTTGTCAGCACAGTCCCTCTACGCTGTGAAATCACTGTATGACCCTTCAGACTCATACGACACTGATCAAAGAATAATCATGTCATGTTTTTCTTGATGTGATCGGTCACACTGGTGGAACATTCCTTTCATAGTTTTCATATCATGTTGGTGGTTAATATTTCTGAGTGAGCAGGATTGTGGTGCAGTGTAAAAGTTTGAGCTAAATGTAATTTAAAAGTGTTTTTTTTTTTTTAAATTGGTTGCATATCTTAACGCATTCCAACAGCATTTCAGTAACTACGCTAAATTTTATATTTGTTCAAACAGTTGAAATGTAATCATTGAATGCTGTTGAGATAAAATAGGTCACTAAAATTTAACCTCGACGCCTCCAAATCACTAAACTCACACTGGGTCAGACTGTGAGGTCAGTAAAAATAATGTTGATATGTTTTTTTAAATGTGTTGTTAATAGTTTTGTATTATTAGAATGAAGAAATAAGGTCTTTGGGGAAAATATCGGAAATGCTCCATTCGTCTCAGCTGGCAGGAGGGGCATGTCGGAGGCTCGTCTGATTGACGCAGAGCTGCCAAGTCTCATGCTTTGACCGTGAGACTCAAGCAACTGACACAGACCTCACAATCTCTCGCCACACATGCCTTTTCTCACGCTAACTTTTCATTTTCACTTCCTCTGATGTAAGATTTGTGATTTTTAAGAAAAGGAACAGCAGGTTGTTTTTTTTGTCCAAGTTCAGATGGGCAGAGACACAGAACGCCTCCGTGATCATCATCTGTTCGAACCAAAAGCGTGCAACAACAAATCACTGAGATGTGCCTTTAGGTGGAGCTGATCATTTACAGATAGACCTGACAGACTAAAGTGGGGGCATCAGATGATGATAGCAACTTGGTGAGGAGCATAGAGCTTTCTTATATTTTTTGGAAGAAAATGTGTGTAATATCTGAAGTGTAGTGGGTCAACCCCCCCAGAACAAATCTCACTCCAGGCTGAAGTCAAAACTGGGCAGCCTTGTTGACGTTAGCTGGCAGGTTTCCGGTGTTACACCATGCAGAACTACAAGGAGCTACAAGTCGTGGGATTTTGAAAAGTAAGGAACACACCAGCATCTAATCAGACCTCAGTGACATTTCTTTTAGGTATGTTTACAAGCTGTTTAATGTGCTGCAGCTGAGCAGCTAATTAGCTATCTAGCTTGCTAACTGACGGCGGTGGTGGTGGTGGCTCATTCAATAAGCTAAGGTGCAAGACAAGATGTGTATTCATGTTTGTAAGTTAGATAAGAAGGAGACTTTAGCAGGAAAGCTAATGTGGGTTGTTTTTCAGAGTCTGTGGCTCTTGTGTTGTGTAGCAGGATGCAATCAGGCTCAGTGTGACCGTCTGCTCTGCCTATGACAGGATGCCACATTACCGCTGTATGGAAATAAGGGATCCAGCAGAATATTATGCTATGATGGATAACGGACCACTTTTTAATGGAAATAATGTAAAACTAGGGTGGCACCATCATGAAATCAAAGAATTTAATATATACATTTCTCAATTTTGGTTTCTGAAAAAATTTTCAAACAAGAAATGAACCGTTTAAAATTTTTTAAAAAATTGATTTTGATTGATCAAAATGATGCCTACATAAAAATTTGTTCTGATGTTTTTAGAAAGGTTAGAGCCCACTTGCCAGGTGAGACCAGCAGGTAAGCCTCCATCGTCATCCCCGTTGAGACCATCATGTCCTTCATTAATGAACTGGAGGCTCTGTTGCATTTCAAGCATAAGATATAAATTCCTTTTGGAAGATAAATGTTGGTCTCAGTTATAAATATATATATATCACACATAATACTTTATTTAACCAACAATAATTCAATTAATACTAATTTCTTCCAAACTGGTTTGGCTGGAGGTAAAGTTAAAGGAATAGTTCCTCTTTTTTTTTTTTTAAGGAAATATGCTTATTCGTTTTCTGGAAGCGAGTTCAGAGGGACTTTCAGGAGGAAACAGTGTGGCTCAGTATAACAGTAAAGAAATTGGTCTAGCAGCACATCTAAAGCTCACTAATTACCTGTCATATCTTGTTTGTTTAACTCATACAAAAACCAAAGTGTAAAAACAATCATTTGTTGTTTTATTGGTGGGGGGGGGGGGGGGGGGGCGGTTATGTGCCAGACTATTTCTTGGCTCTGACAGGAGATTTCAGGAAGTTTCTGTTCCCGCTGGAAAACTTTGAACTCCCACGGACACAAGTTCAAACTCGGTGTACTCAGTGTTGAGAAAGGCCCGGTCAGGTCAGTCAGCTACAACATCACATCTGACACAAGCAGCTTCTGCCAAACACTTCCTCGTTCACTGCACTGCACTGCGCTAACACACAACCCTAACCCTTCCCTGTATGCCCTATAACCTAATTCTGATCTCCACCTTAAAGCCGAGTCTTAACCCTACAATGTTCCCGTGAAGAAGTGACAACCAGACGAGTGCTTTCACTTTCTAAAACTGTCTGCAATTTCCAAACATGTCCTCAAACTCTCTCAAGGTCTTAAACGTGTAATTGGTTTTCACAAGGATACAAGTACAAGAGTAGACACACAGTCATTCAGCTGTGTCTGACATGTAGGTCAGCAGCAGCAAAGCACAGATCAGAGGCTGTGTGTGTGTGCTTGCTTGTGTGTGTGTGTGTGTGTTTGTGCATGCATGTGTGTGTGTGTGTGCCAGTATCATATCTATTTTCTATCATCTTGTTCCAGCTCCTCATTCAAGCTCTTTACACTGAGTGAAATAGTCAAACCCAAGACTATGTTTTTTTTTATGGTTGCACCATTCCAGGAACTATTCTATATGTCATGTGAATCAGGATTGAAAAGACATTTTTGTGTGGTTTTGAACACAGTTTGTGATAAACAACACAAGTTTGTAAAGATGGAGTCAGCAAAAGGCTCCAGCAGGGTGTTGCTGCTCTTCCAGTAAATCGACCCGCTGACCGGTTTCCTTACTGGAACTGATGAGTCACATTACAAAGCAAACTGAAAGTAAAGCCGCGTCTCAGCTCTGAACTGCTGAGTTTAATGTTAAAGGAGGTTCAGGAAGTGACAAGAGCTCAGATGTTCCTGACATTGAGCTGTTAGTCCGACCGAGCCTCTGATCAACAGGAAGAGAACGCAGCCTCTGAAAACAGCCGTCGGCTCTGCGGCGTCACGGCCTCACCACAGACCTGCACCAGGAGTGACATCATTTCCTCTGTGATCCAACGCAGCAGTGATGAGTGAAGATGCAGAATCAGGAAAAAAAAAAAAAAGTTAAAGGCAAAAATTCAGAGTGAACTCTGATCTACTTTAGAGAGAAGCTGAACTCATTTACACGGTTGTTTGATATCTTGTTTTATCAGTTCAGCAGACACACACACACACACACAGATGGTAATTAAACCCTGCTTATATCTTTTGTCTCTACGGAGGTTGAATGCACTTTCTGTAAGGTGCTTCATACACAGGCAAAAGGCATGACGAATAAAACTGAGCTGATGCTGCAACCTTTTCATGACTTTTTTCAATTAAAGGAGTACTCGTATTGCACTTCCACTTCCAGACAGTTACTGGAAGCAAGATCAAAGCAAAAGAGACAGAGATATCCTGACTTTTAGTCCCTCGAATGGGCTCTTTTTTCTTCTTTTTCTAATTTCTGCAATATATACACACACAATAGATAGATGGCGAGGTGCTCAGCGACGCAAAAGCAGCGAGTAAAAAAGCTTCACTCTCATCAAAAACAAAGCGCCCCCAGGCTGCTTTAAAGCGCTCCGTCTGATCAGTGCCTTATAAAGTACAGCTGCTGTTGTGCTTTCTTGACCAGCTGGATGATTTTATACGTGCAGGTGAAGTCATCACTGATGTGGACGTCCAGGAATTCACAGCTGCTGACCCTCTCCACTTCAGACTCAATGATCGTCAGCGGTCGACGAGGTCTCCTCCCCTCCCTCATGTCAGCTATCGTCTCCTCGGTCTGTGTTGAGAGAGAGAGAGGTGGTTGTTGTTGTCGCACCGTATCACCGGAGATGCCACCTCTCTCTCACCTGTATGCTGTTTCGTCACCCCCGCCTGGTCAGCGATCAGACCGATGACTGCGGTGTCATCAGCGGATTTCAGGATGTCCTCGTGTGAGGCGATGGGGTCGAAGGTGAATAGCGGGCTGAGGACGCATACTTGTAGGGCGCCGGTGTTCATCATCACGTTGTTTGAGGTTAGATTTCCATTTCTGACAGATTGTAGTCAGGAATCAGAGTGAGGACATGTGACAAGCCGGTGTGGGGTTCAGGCCATGGTTGCACAAGCTTTTAGCCTAGCATGAAGCCTCCACTTTTGACTCGATTGCACCTCATCGGACGTCTCCTCCGGTTGCCTACTTCGCTGACATTTTCCCGCTATTTACATAAATTATGCATACAGGAAGTTGTATCGTCAGTTGGTGCGCTACATGCAAGCAGTTCCAGTGAAACAGTTGCACATCCTTCTCAAATTGTACAAACAAAATCAAAAGCAGCAGGAAGAATGACAGCGAGCTGCAAGCTGCACGTCTGTGTATGAGAGACACGATCAATATAAAGTTTAGTGAAATGTGTGAAAACAGCATTTATTCTTTGAAGGAAATCATCAGATAGGTGTTTGGACACTGGTTGATGAGCGTATGTGTCTATATCCAGGTTTGCTGTCAATAAATGGAATAATAAATAAGAAATAACAGCTACACTGAATCACTGCATAGGATAAAAAAAACACCTATTGCAAAGATTAATAGCCACTAGTGATATCGGTATATAAATTCAACCTGTTTGTGACAGTAGAGTGTCGTGTAATAACTACTCGCCCATGAAATTATTCCTTGTGCCTCAGTTTTGGCATTTCTTTCTTTAGAACATCCAAATGCAGCACAAAAGTCTGGTATTTTCCACTGCAGAGAGAGGCCAGATGATCGGACCAATATGGCGACGGTTGAGATGCATCCCAGAGTCTGGAATGCAGCATCTATGTGTAAATATCTATTGCTAATATGTAGCTACGGCTAGCCCACCTAGTTTAGAAAAATAAAAGGTTTCCTCATATCAGTGATAGCTACATACATGTATTATAAACTACTTTACACAGTGCTTGTTTGTAAAAAAAAGTTGTCAGTGGAAAAAATCTTTTTTATCATTCATCAGATGGACTATTTTTTCATTCAGGTGGTTAGAAAAGTAGCTTCAGGACAGCAGCAGTGTTTTTAAATGACCTTCTGGGTTTTTCAGACATGGACGGTTAAGTCTTTGAGAGAAACTAACGGTTACCTCTGTGACCTGAATGTATGATAATACACGAGAGGCACAAACTGGGGCTGGTATTCGCCAGTCGGACAGCAGCAACATGCCAGTAGTCAAAAGGAGCATACGGCTAAGAGTCAGGATACGACAGTAGAGCTGCAACCATTAGTCCATTCATCAATTAGTTGCCAACTATTAAATTAATCGCCAACTATTTTGATTGAAAGCCAACTGATTTGATAATTGATTAACTATTTTGAGTCATTAATATAAAAAAAGGCAAAGCTGTCTGGTTCCAGCTTCTTAAATGTGAATATTTCCTGGTTTGATTTCGTTCTCTTTGACAGTAAACTGAATATCTCTGGGATGTGGATGTCATCTTAAGCTTTGGAAAACAAAGTGTAATTTTTCACCATTTTCTGACATTTTATAGATCAAATGACAACAGTGAGATAATATTCTGAATTGGCATAATTGGCATAACATACCATCAGCCACTTTTTGATATCAGGTCATTTTTAGGCCGGTTCGTTAATTAATGAAGCCCTGAATTAGTGGTTACACTGTCAGCATCAGTAAACAATTTGTTGACAGAGTCTCTGTATCGACTTCTATGGGAATATTACAGAAATATTATATTCAGAAATAGTGTATTAGATATTATATGTTACTGAAAATCATAGGAATGTATGTTTCACACTTTAAATGTTGGCCACCATAGAGCCGCTGTATCAACTTCTACAGGAACACTACAGGAATATTATATGCAGCTGTATTATGAGATTGTTAGTGAAAATGATGATTCAGTGACACTATGTTGCCCACCACACAGCCGCTCTATTAACACCTGCAGGACTGTATTAACGCTACTTTTTAACTTATCTGACAGTGATCACTTCAACATTTTACCATCAACTTTTACTCAGCAGCGGTGAGTTAAGAAGTGATGATGACAGAGTGAGGACCAGAAACCACAGGTTAACTGATCGATCACCGGTAAAACCAGTCCGGGACTGATCAATGACTGATCGATGAGTGTGGCGGAGTACCTGTAGTAGTAGACGTCGCTCTTTCCAGCGCTCAGTCCGGACTTCCTGATCACTTCTTCCTTCTTCCAGCCGGGCGGCAGAGCGGGGCAGTCCGTCTTCTTCCTCTCCATCATCACACACTTATCGATCCCACAATTAAGCTCCGGTCAGGTCAATCGATCACTCAGTAAACACCGATAAGGGCCCTCCGGACAAACGGCGTGGTGGTAAACCCGGCGGAGTAGCACCCCGGGACCGACGTCACAGACGTTACGTTAACGGCGGCTCTCCCTCCCTCCGCCCTGGCTGTTTGCGGTGGTGATTTCGGGTTAAATTTAAATGAGAAGTGTCCCGGTGAAGACTGTGAGCCGGGATGTTCCGGGTTAAACTGCCTTCAGGTCCCGATTTAGTTCAGTTTACCTCCGGAGAGAACCAACGGCTGATCTGATCTGAACTGATCTGGACTAACGGCAGGCTGTGACGTCTGAGTTATCACACACACACACACACACACACACACACACACACACACACACACACACACACACACACACACACACACCCTCTCAGAGATCGTCAATTGTGAAAGATGACTCACTTAGACTTGATGTTACAAAAAACCTGAACCATGTAGTCCCAAATACGGAAGCCGTGAGTGACAAATTCATTTATCTTAGGCGAGGTTAAATACCTCTTTATTCTGTGAAGACAAAAGTTTGTTCTCTTGAGATAACAGCATAAAAATGTTCACCTTGTTATTCTGGGATAATGAGATTTAAAAAACACTCACACAATAACAATAATAAAGAGATAATAAGAGTAGCCTGATATCATTTTTATTTTAATTATTTCATTTTATATAGGAAACAAATTACACTTACATATGTTACGCTTCACATAGTTTTTCTTCCCCATTTTCAAGTTTTGCCTGTAAGATTACCTCTCACACACTAAGAGTGAAGAAAAGTGAACAGATAAGTAATAATAATAGTAATAGAATTCATTTTGGGAAAAAAGGAAGGCCACGTTCCATGGGACTTTTTATTAAAACATCTATCACCTATCCTTTATTTATACGGTACTTAACATCAAAACAGAACATATAATGCATTCACAAAATAGAATACATATACGGCAATTAAAATGAGTTAAACTTTAAAAGAAAAAAAATTAAAATAAACTAAAAGCAATTTTATAAAAGCAAGTTTGCCCTGCTTGGGGACAGACAACAAAAGCTGATCAGCAGATCTCAGATGGGGTGCATGGAGTGAGACAGCTGACAATGTAGGATGAAGCAAAGCCAATCAGGGTCTTAAAGACAAGCAGTAGGACTAAAAATCATTTCTAAATGCCAAGTAGCCAGTGCAAGGAGGCGAGAATGGTGGGAATCAGATGCTCAGGTTTTTGCGGGTGTATTTCATACAAGCAGGTGGCAGTTGATTTCTGGGGCACTCAAATGTCAAATAATGATTTACAGTCATTTATGTACTGTACCAGTCAAAAGTTTTGACACACCTCTCTACTCATTTGAATGACAAAGTGTGTCCAAGCTTTTGACTGGTACTTTATAAGGGTTTGTGCTGATCGAATCTTGGCAATGCTCCTGAAATGACAGATTGCTGACTTTATTATAGTGATATTAAAACAGTCAAAGAAATTCAAGTCAGAATGAAACAGTGAGCACACTGCCAACCATACACTCTCGGTTCTGTTTTTAGCGGCATTCAAAATCAAAAACTTGACATCTGAAACCTCAGGTCTGAAAGGCAGATGGTGAGTGAGGTCACTGATGAGAGGTCTGGTGGATTTGTGAACAAATATGTCAGTGTTACAATGAAAATAAATATGGGAGTTGCAAATAAATTTGAAAGAGTGGTAACATGTAGACTAGGAACAGTAAAGGGCCAAGAATTGAGCCTTGTGGAACCCCACAGGTAATATTTGCATTGCTAGTCGAGGCATCGCCAACTGACACAGAGAAGGTTCTGTCACTCTAGTAAGACTTAAACCAGTCAAGAACAGTCTCAGTCACACCTATAATGTTTCACTCGATCAATAAAATTACCATAATCGAAAGGTTATGGCAATTTGATTTGAACGGTCTAGCAACACCATTCAGCCGAATGTCATTCAAAACTATAAGAGGTGCAGCTTGTGGACTATGATGTGTTTGAAAACCAGACTGAAACCTTTCAAAGAGAGAATGCTCATTAATAAAAGATCTAAACTGGGAATATACCACTTTCTCCAATATTTTGGGGTCTAAAATGATTAAGATTGTAAGTGTTGAGATTTTTTTTTCAGTGGGAGTTTATTTAAAATAGTCAGAAGAACAGAACAGTCTAATTTTATTAAATATCAAGAAAAATATAAAATAGTAGAAACTTCTTTTTAAAATCTCACAGGTAAAACAGACAGGAGGTAGATTTCATGCTATTAACTGTCTTCACTAGGTCAGACTGAGATGGCAAGATTCAGGCTCTAAAGATGGCAGCTTTCTCAAGAAAAAAGGATAAAAATGTCTCACATCTTTCAGAAGAAGACATTTCATCTAAATAAAGAGGATGGTGAGTACAAGACTTTATGGTCTTAAAACAGTACTTCGGGGTTGTGTGGATTTGTGGCAACGAGCTGTGAGAAGTATTTGTCTTTTCTTCCTTTGCAGTATTCTTAAAGACTTTTAAAAGCTCTCTCATGACATCAAAACTTTTCATTTGGAGGCTTTTCGTTTTCTTTCAGACTGCACATGTACATGCTCTTAATGGTCTGGACACAGTGATTAACCCATGACGATGTAGAACAGCCTCTAGCAGTTTTAAAGGATGTCTCAAGTGTTAGCACATACTGCAGATGCAAACATTCTCACCTTCTTTCCCCAAAAGATGTTTTCATTTTATTTTTATTTTATTTTACTTTTTGGCTTTATGTTTAACAATATTATATATTGTTCTTGTTAAATACTCAGCACTTGTCATGACTGGGATTTAAATCTGCCCAATTAAAAAATTTGTCCCATACAAAATTCTAAATATAACACATAAAAAAATAAAATTGAAAAACTGAATTAAGTCCAAATTTACTGAGGTAATAGAATGCTCTAATGTTAATAATATTTAGTGGAAAATACATTGAGTTAATTAAACATTAACTTAAATTTAATAGACTGATTTTTGAACTTCTTGTGACAGTCTGTGTTGTGTTTTTGGTGCCTGGACAATGAGGCAGAGTGATCACTCTCTGCTTGTGTTTCTCCCACCTCTGATTCAATCTCCCAGTGACGTCACAGGCGAGGTTAAAGGGGCCTGCAGCAGCCATGAAGCCTGCTAAATGTTTGGTGGACCCACCATGTCTGACCACAAGTTTTCACACGGTTTCTGGAAAACAACTCCAAAAGTGAAGATGTGTCTCGACTGAAAATTGTCCATTTATCCTACATTTTGATGTGTATGATTATCAGAGTAACTACCTAAAAGGACCAATACCACAATCCTCCATGACAAGTAAAAGTATTTTACTTAAGTAAAAGTAAGTATTGTCAGCAAAATGTACCTAACCATGGAAAGCAAAGTAGCCAGTTACTCTAGTATTATGTAGGAGGGAGGCAGCCTGTATAAGAATTAGAAATACTTTATTAATCCTGAGGGAAATTTAAGTGTCACAACAGCTCCGTCCAGCACACATCACACACAACAATAGAATAAAAGAAAAGAAAATATAATAAAATAGAAAAGGTTACTATTATACATTGTGCTGTAATTATATACATAGTATATAATAAAATGAGAGTTGTGATAGACAAAAAAAGCTATTATCCATTGTGCAATGATTATATACATAGTATATAATGAAATATGATAGAAACATTGTTATTATTATACATTGTGCAGAACAATAATAATTATATAGTGCAATTCTTAACCAGTTATGAGTTAGGCTATATAATAGTATGTATGTAATACATCAACATCATTTCCAGTAGTGTTGAGTGGCAGGATGCTGACTGCAGTGTATTCGTTTAGTTTAGCGTCTTCTGAATCCCTCATCTATAAAGAAAACATAACATCAGCTCTGTGTCTGTTTCAGCGTGTTCTGTAAGGAGGTTTTGTAATGTAATCTGATCCTGTTCAAGAGAAACTCTCAGAACTCGCGTACAGACCGAACATCAGTTAAAAAACTGGCAATTTAAAGTTAACGTGCTTTTCTGGCAAAGATAAACCGGTAATACAACCAGACCCATAGTTTTCCTAATGCGGGAAAATGCTTTTTTTGATTCCGCATGAGTCATATATACCAAGTATTATACATTTGAATGCAATTTCAACTTTATTTTACATTCCCCTTGTATTTCTTACATCCTATTTATCACAATATGAGTGCAGTAGCGACAGTCGGTTGTTTAATATGACCCGAAATTTCCGGAAGATCCTAAAAGTCTGCAAAACCTAAACGGTCTTCTGCGCAAGTGTGAAGGACATGTGTCCACCGATAATAACCTTTGACTCCGTGTCAGATTTGTTAAATGATGCTTGGTTGTAACGTCTCTGGCGGAAACTGACTCCAGACCAGCTAACTGTGAGCTAGCTTTACCCGGGAGCCTTGAATTTTCTGTTTTCACATCGTTAACTGTGCGCGGAGTGCTGGACACGAAGTGTTCACTGAAAACTGACATTTTGGAGTCCAAAGGTCGGTATTTTACTTTCGTTTGATTAGAGTTGACTGGTTGGATTTGGAACATGTAGCTAAAGCTAAATTCAAATTCCTGTTTTTAGCCTGGTGGTGCTGTCAGTTGTTTAGTTAGCTTAACTAACTCTGAGATTTTGTCAATATATGTTGAGTCAGAAAGTTTTTGAACGGCCTTATAAAAGTCATATATAAATTACACTAAACTGTCATTACCTAAATTACTTGCCAATCACTGAATCTGCCTGGGCATGCACGGTTTGTTCGCTTTGTGTTTTATTTGTTATGTAGCTTGCTGTTGGCTAGGCTAAAGCCAAATTAGCAAACTAACGTCTCTCAGTTTTGTAACATTCAAACAAATTTTGGTCAATACTGACAGACTTTTCGTTACAGGCAAGACAAGCAGACTCACTCGAAACACAACCACTTGCCAAAACGGGCTGTCAGCTCATGATTTCCAACCCTAACATCCACTGTTAGCTGTGTGGTTTATCAGATCCTCTGACCTGACTCATAAAGATCATAGCTGTTATCAATCAAGGCATCATAGTATTCAGATGATTGGATCGAAAATGTTTATGTTTGCGGTCGCTACGGTAACAGCGCTGTGCAGTTCAAGAAAACACATGCAAATAGACAGAAGACCTTTACCAAATGCTGCCTGTGGAAAACAGGATATACACAGCCTTAAATGGATTTAGATTTTGAGCACCTTCCTCCACAGTGAACATTTTATACTCCTCTCCAGCATTCTTTGTGGTCAGAATTTACACGTTGTTGTTGTTTTTGTCAGCATGGACTCCACCAGCCTGGTCTCTGACTTCCTATCGCCAGAGTCTACAGTGACAACCCTGCTATCAAGCTCAGGTCACCTGAAGAGCAGCCTGCTGCCTCCTGAACACAACACTTCCTTCAGATACAGAGACAAGGTTCACTCTGCTTCTACTGCTTTTATATTTTCTACAGCAATGAGCGAGCACCGTGGAGGAAATCTGCCTGTCTTTGTCTTCTGTCCTGCCGTGATAAGTGACTCAGCTTTGGCAGCCATTCATTCCACCTGACTAACAACATCACGTTTTGTAGACCGACACAGAGGTTATCTCCCTTTCAGGTTTCTAACAGCAGATTTCCAGCAGAAGTTCTGTATTGGGGTTTTTTTTTATATAAAGGAAATGAGCATTGCAGTGATCAAAGTGGGTGTGGGAGGGAGGTGTTTCAATTCAACTTGTTTTAATTTCTGAATGATTTCAGTGCTTCAAGTTAAAAGCCCTCCGGTTCTTTCACATTAAAACACCCCCACCCCATTCACAGTAAAAGCCCTTTATGTCTAGCTTTCTTCATTCTTCTTTTTCAAGTATTACAAAGTTCAGTTGAGTGTTGTGAAACATGCTGACAAACCTCATCACAGCATGTGACGAAACTGCAACAGTGTGGGTAAAATTTTAAAATTGAAATGTCAGCAAGTGAAATTTGGAGGATTTGTTTGCTCTCTAGGAAAAAAAACAATTTTTGATGGTATTAGGCTCACAAAACAGAAATTCTCCTTGTTTTTAATTGATTAAACTGATTGATTGATCGATTTTACCAGGAGTATGACTCAGCCTCTGCGGCATTGGACGCTTACATCGCAGACTTTGACAGGAGTCGTCGGAACAGCGAGCAGGTGACAGGAGGGCTGGTTCTTCCACACAGCTTGCCCTCCACGCCAAGCAGACCCAAAGTGAGCACGCTCAGAAACAAAGATGGTAGGTCCCCAAACGGAGGCGATGTCACTGAAAAGCAGCGTAGAGGTCTTCACAAGTCCACCTGCTCAATTCAGGTCCAAATTATAGGGTCCTCTTGTATTGCTGCAGGTCTGTGTGTCTAAATGTCTAATATTGATTGCTTCCAAATGGACAGCTTTGATCATGTGGTACGTCATTATAATTAAAGTGGGTCAGGTTTTGTTTATTTTGTTTCAGGGCAGTTCAATTTTAGTCAAAGAATTATGTTTCAAATTAAAAGCCTAACCGGGGACATGGTCTGCAAATTGGCTTCAGCTGGACACCTGATAGACTGTAAAATCTGTTGCATGTCTGTGTTACAATGTCTGTCCGTCCAGTCTTTGAGAATTATTATATATTTGCAAAAATGTGCTATTTACATTCAATTGAATCATTTAATCTAATTATTTAAATTTCTATTTATTATTTTTTCAATCATTTTATGACTGAAACACTTGGAGCTACAGCTATGTGTTTTATTAGTATTAGAAATATGACATTATTATTAAATCATCAAATAAATGTGTTTATTTTTTATCTCTTACTGTATAAGATAATAAGTTTTATTTTTATTGTCCTTGTGCTTTTTGTTCCTACTCATAGTTCTCAGGGAGCGTTTGACTGACAGGGAGCTGGACTTTCTGAACCTCCCCGTCAGTTCCCTCCGTCACCGTGGAAACCGAGACAGACTCTCTATGACTACAGACGAGCTGCTGTCCATCCCTTTTGACGGCTCAATGCCTGTCACCCACACATCTGCTTTTATCCAAGGTCTTTAAACACATCCCCCACCCTCGCATTCATCCCACGTCCTTAAACACTTGAATCACTGAAGGACGATGGACATTTGCCTTTATTTCAGATGTTTGGACTAAATGATGGATGAATTGATAGAATAAATTATTGATAGATGAATCAATAATGACAGTATTGTATATCTCATCTCGCCTGCTGGTCTAGGCCTCCTGTCCCAGTCTGGAGCCTCCCAACCCCGCCCCTCCTCCTCCAGACCAGGACGCAGAGCCTGGGATGGACTCAGCAGCAGCCAAGCCACTCCCCGACTGAGCCACCACCACCACCCCCACCCTCATCCAACCAGGATGCCACGGAGATCCAGGTTCATGCTGATGCCACTTATCTGTCTCATTTGGGCATGTTCTCTGAAAGATCCCTGTTCTAACCTGTGAAAGGTCTACATCACACTTTACATTTCATCACTTTCTCCTCTCCCCAGATGCAGAGGAGGACCAGGAGTAGCCTTGTTGAAACCAGAAGTCTCCTCTGTCAGCAACTTCACGGTGACTATCATTCACACTTATTCTTTTCTTTAAGGTCTGGAACATTCTGTGATTTTTAAATCTGAGTCTGTGAAGGACTGTAGCGAACCTCTGTCTGTCAGTCTGCACACAGAGCAGCAAGGTCAGAGTGGGCAGAGCCGTCCTCGTCGCTCCACCTCCCTCACTGGTTCACCAGTAACAAGGCCGACATGGACTGTTCTGGAATGACCAGTGTGCCGGACCTGGAGTACCCAGCGTGGATCCAGCGTTGTGACCTCAGCGAACCGCCACCGCCCCCAGAGTCAGAGCTGTGGGACAACCACGGTACGACACACCCTGCAAGTCACCAACACTGCCATAGAGCGACTGGTCAGTTCTCTCCATACACGTTCCCCCATTGTACTGAAGCCTTTTGAAAGCGTTTTTTACCATCAAGTAACTCGAAAAGCTTAATGTTTTCTTCCAACTGACTGTTCACTAAACCTCTCCCTGAGCTGCGATGTTGAGTCATAGCTTAGCAACTGTAACTAGGCATGGTAGGGCTATCAAGTGTTGGATTTCTCCACATGTTGAAGCAGTGTGCATGAGGTCTTGTAAGAGAGATACAACCACATTTAAAGAGGTTGGAGGGTTCCATCTGTTTTGGGGTATTTTCAAAACCAAAGATTCAACAGCAAAAGTGTAAGGAATTGATTAAACAACATGTTTGTCTTCTCTAACATGAGCTGCAATTGAGTAATCAAGCGTAACATCCAAGGCCCAGGAACGCATCATTATATAACTACATAGTTTTTGTGGGGTTACAGATTAAGCGAAAAAATAGTTCAGGACTAGCACATCCACTTTGTAGTGATGTTTCCACACGGTGTGGAAGCTGGTCCTGGATGCTATCAGAGTTTAGGCTAATGTTAGCAGCTCTGTCCTGCTCTGTATTGGATTTTGGGAAGTTTACACTCCACTTTTACAACCTCTGCCATTATGCCAGACACATGGGTTAGTCCTCCTTAAAACCTTTTCCCTTGTAAAGTTAAAAAACAAACATGAAACAAACAAACAAGTATGTAAGCTAAGCAGCCAAACAGGGTTATGTTAGAACAAAATAACAGTCTGATATCACATTTTTCCATCATACTAGAACTAACTACCGTAACCTTATACTTCAATACAAGAACAGTGCTGTTCTCTTATTTACATGTCTTCTACATGGTTCACCAACTGGTTAGGATGCTGACTTTTGGGATATGCACCTCTAGCCTCAGTCTTTTAGCACAATATCATGTATGTAACTATAAAGTGCATATTAAAGATTCCTTTTACAAGCTTCTCATTTTAAAATGAGTCACCTGGAAACATGAAAGTTAGCCAGACAAAGCGTTTTCAACCAATTCATGAAGCTTATGTTAGCTTAATTAGCTAGCTAGCTAAAATTTGTAATAATTTCAAGTGGTAAATCTGCCTCTGTTATTACTGTGCACTGCATATGTGGAAAGCTCGACAGTCATAGAAACAGCAACTGTGGAAGGCTGTTAACAGTCTATTGCAAATAGTTTAAAAAAAATTTTCACTCACATTATAAATCTCTTTCCTCACAAACCATAATAATAATTTTACCATGATTAAAATTCATAGACATAAAACACTTGCAAAAGACTTGCACTTGCATTTTGAAGCCTCAAGTTTGGCATTTTGACCATTGTCATCTTGGATTTTTGGAGCCAGAAGTGACCATATTTGGATGAGAGGGTGGCGCTGACTCTAACACTGGCTGCTAGCTTGGTTAGCACTGTGCATTTACAGTCTATGGTTAACTGTGATAATGCTAATGCTAGTGCTAATTTTGGCTTAAAACAAAATGTACTTACCAGAAAAACTGTACAGCCAACTCCTTAGAAGGTATTTTATCACAGCCAAATGCTGAACAAGGCTTTTTTAGGTGACCAAAATGTTACAGTTATTTTTCATGAATTGAAAACACACTAAAATAGCGTTGTCACCATGGTAGTGCCAATCACAAGGTAGCCACACCCTAAAGCATACTCTGTGTTATCTTCTATTTTACTCTAAATGGGACCATAATTTACAAAATGAACATCATGCTATATTGAAGAAGACTTGAAACTAGCGATTGAGACCATAAATTCATTGGGAAAATGTTTACTGAGGTAATAAATCAAGTGAGTTGGGTCATTTTCTCATAGACTTCCATACAATCAGACTTATTTTTTCAACCAGTGGAGTCGCCCCCTGCTGGCCATTTGAAAGAATGCAGGTTCAAGGCACTTCCGTGTTGGCTTCGCTTTTCAGACCTGGAGCCACCACTTGTTAGAATTACTAGGAATCTGTTGTGGAGAAGTTTCAGCATCTTTGGAGTTATCTGAAGTTATTTGTTCCTCTTCCAGGCGTTCTTCCACCTACAGCTCCCAGAACCGGTGCTCCTTCCTGGGTAGCAGACCTGGAGGAGGATGATCCCGACCTGGCACCTTCACAGGTGAAAGAACCAGATCACACTGCTGTGTTTTTAATTTGATCAGTCAGCAGCTCATGTTTCCTGAAAATGTATTTCCTGATAGGTTGCATGTGGGTGATACAATGTGTGTGTGTGTGTGTGTGTGTGTGTGTGTGTGTGTGTGTGTGTGTGTGTGTGTGTGTATTCAGGTTGACAGCCAGCAGACTCTCAGAGATCTGAGGCTTCAGTTTGCTGAACAGATTTCTCTGCTCGCTGCAGAGAGAAAGAGCTCTGACATCATGGAAACTATGTTCAGAGGTAAAAATAAATATTGTTTAGATGTAAAGCTTAAAGGACACACTTGACATCAGTGTCCTATTCATATTTCTGCTGTGTTCATGTTTGTGTGTTTCTTCCTGTCAGACAACAGGATCGAGTCTCTGATCCAGAAGGCAGATAAGGTGCTGAACTCTCTGTCTCAGAGCTCTGCAGGAGCAGAGAGTCTTGCAGATCCAGGTGAGACCAGGACTCACCTGATACACAAAGTTATAAGCAGCGAAGCTAAAGTTAGCCAACGTATGCAACAGTCAGTCACAGATGACCCAGCTCAGATAACATACAAGAAATAACATAACAGGTTTGTTATTGTGAGAGTTCAGTTGTAGTTTGTACTTTACAGATTTGTGCATGCATTGTTATAGAGAGGAGCAGTTAAGATACTAGTAGATATTGTTGACAGTTAAGACAACAGAGCAGGAGCAGGTTAGTAATTTTAGCATTTTCAGTGTCACACATCTAGCTATGCAAAGCAGCTTCCCCTGCAAAACTTCCCATTGTCACTCTATGTTACAGTTGTCCTTCATATTAAATGTTGTTGTTGTTGTTGTTAGTGAGTAATGCTGCAGTCAGTCCAGTGAACACTGAGGAGTTGCTGCTCTGTTCGTCTTCACACTGTCCTTCATTCACTCAGTAAGACTCATTACATCCACACTCCCTTTATTATTAGTTAAGATGCAACATGACTAAAAAACACTGATCATTGTGATGTTTGTTAAACTTGCAGTGACTCAGCAGCAGCAGCAGCAGCAGACGGTGTCACAGAGGCTCTGACAGGCAGAGGAGATCAGGTAAGTTATAGTCTGTCCTGTTTCACCCCTCACTTGAAATAAAAAATGTCTGCTTTCACTGATCAACTGTCCTACTTAACCTTCATTTTATTATTGCAAGTTCAGTTGCAGTATTTTATTTTATTCTTAATGATCTTCATTCCTCCCTGTTCACCACCACTGCAGTTTGATTTCCATCTTACATGTTGACATCAACCCTGCTACACTAGAAGGATGTATTGTATGTGATTTGGCCGTGTCCTGCTTTAATGATATTCCCCTCAGTATCTGTTTGTACTTCACTTTGTGATATAAAGTGACGGTAGGCTACACATGTACGTAAACACCTGAAGCTACTTCTTTTTCGCCATGCGTTAGCAGTGTAATGACTTGGTTAGATGTTTTGTTAGATTACTGAAAAGGAGAAGATGACTGAGCTTCAATCAACAATCTCTGCCGACATCAGAAACCTGTAACCCCTGAACGTAGAAGTGTAAATGAAGCTTTTGGTGCTAGGTTCTGCATTGTGTTTCCACTGCACATGTACACTGAAGTCTAACTGATCCTCTGGCCGATCCAGGCTCATGCACAGCACCTCCCTCTGTCTCCTGTCTTCCAGGCTCAGGGCTGCGGTCTCCACAGAAACAGCATTTGGAAGCAGCCTGGTCCAGTTGAGGCTCTGAAACAGATGCTGTTCAGACTGCAGGCTGTGGAGGCGGAGCTTCAGCGACAACAACACCCGTCACTAGCTTCAACACTCACTGACAGGCTGCAAACCAAGGAAACTCCAGTGAAGCAGGTATAAACAGTCAGTCAGGCTGAACACAGCTGTGTTCATTAAGGCACCGTGTTTGCGAACATTCCCAACTTTTTATGGAAAAATTTACTCAGCAGGGTTTACACAAGAGTTAACTAACGCACCTACCTCAGGCCTCTGCTGTCAACATTCAGCCGTACTGTGAGGAACAAACCTCACAAGCCCTTCAAGTGTTATAATAATATGTCTGTCTAATTTATATAAAGTTGTGTTTGTGTTGCAGAGGCCTGAAGCAGAGCTGGAGAGTTGTCATGGTGGACCATCATTACAGAGGTAACCGAATACATCACACATCTGACTTCTCACGTCAAGATTTAACATTAGAGTAACTGTAGAATGAACTGATGCCTCTCCCACTTGATGAGCAGTACCTATATACCAGAGAGTAGAGTTATAAGATGTTTTTCTATGATCTCAATCTTAAAATGTTTTGTTGAGCTGTTAGAACATTAATACAGAACACTGATTAACTGTAGCCCCATTTTTTGCCTCTCACACACAGCTGCTTGTAGCATTAATAAGCCTGACAAGAGATGGCAGAGAGGCGGCGTCATGATACTCAGAGAACTGTGGTTATGCAAATAACCCAAAGATTAATTCCTTTTCAGTAGCAGCAAGCACAACACATGGGCCTGCTGATAACTAACTGTTATATTCAGAGCTTAACAAGATATTCAGGCTGACGACGGTAACACTAACCACAGTAAAGGAGGAGCTAGCAGAATTTAAGTGTGTAGTTACTCTGTAAGAAAGTCCCATCTTAACACTGAATATTCACACCATGTGGTTGGATATTCTTGGGTTATTTGTTTGTTTTTTACTGAAATATAGATGTAGTTTAGAACAGAACTCTCACACCATGTGGTTGTATTTTCTGACAAGCTCATTCCTGCTGGTCTGACCCCAGTTTAGTGTGAGTTAAGGAGCAATATATTTTTGATGAATATTTCTGTCCTCAGAGCTCTGTATCACCTGAGCCGTCTGAAGCTGCTGGTGGAAGAACCCAGGGAGAAATACAGAGAGGAAGAGTTGGAGAAGGATGAAGATGAAGGACGCTACTCCTCTTCATCTGCTGACGGACTCATCTGTACTCAGGAGAAACCCTCCTGAAGCTGAAGGCCTGTTCATCAGAGCGAGGGACTTCTTGTTCAATGTTGTCACCGTCCTGTCCTCGCTGTTTGCTGTTGTGTCCTGCAGCAACAGAAAGGAGTGTTTTGGATTTGTATTTCAGATGAAAATGTGCAATTAATCTAACACTGATATAGTACAGACACCAAGCCAGACTCATCAGGAAATGTATAAATATATGAAATAGTTAGTTAGTAGTTTTTTTAGGAGCAGAAGTTAAGTATTTTTTTGAAGTGAAGAAAGCTCTGAAACCATTCTGATGGTTAAAAACTAGACTAGACTACAAGAAAATGTCCTGACAGACAAAATGTCACCATCTTTCCACATGCTCAAAGCATCTGTCCAGCTGTTGAGACAATAAGTGTCAAATTGTGAATGTGCCAATATGAACAGGAGATAATGTTGTTTGCACTGAAAATATAGTTTTATAGATAAATCTTTTCTATCCATTGCCACACCAGTAGCAAGACTCTGGAGATGGCAGTGTTGGAATGCCAACTACACATTACCATATTATAATGCTAAAGGTTACATGATAAGCGTCAGAATTGTAACATTCAAAAATGGTCAATATGGATCTTAATGTACAAACTGCATCTACGTTAATGCCAACATTAGCATTTTAACATGCTAACAGTAGCATATTTTAATGCTAAAGGTTACACGATAAACACCAGAATTGTAACATTCAAAAATGGTCAATATGGATCTTAATGTGCTAACTGTATCTACATTAATGCCAACATTAGCATTTTAATATGCTAAAAGTAGCATGTTAATGTCCAATAGTTGTTAACATGGATGTTATACCAACTGGAGCCATTTTTTACAGGTTAACAACAGTGTTTTAACATGCTAATTAGCATATTACATTTCAAAATTCTAACATGCTAAATGGAAGCATGTTAGCGACCAATAGTGAACAGTTTATTTTTCTATGTAACATTTTCTGCCTTAAATAGATGGTGAGAGTGGACAAATACAACAAAGGTCTCCGGCCAGATTTAAACGGGTTGTTGTGCTTCATAGTCTTAAACCCAAAACCACAGGGACACCCTGTCAACTATTTAATTTATCATTTATTCAGGCAAAGTTCTGTATTAAACATGGATGCATATTTAGTTAAATAAAAAAAAAGGTAAAACGTATTTTTATTCCCCAAAGTTAGGTATGAAAAAGTATAGTTTAGGTATTGATACTGAAACTCTGGTATCATACTGGTACTAATATCCAAATTTTTCAAATGATACCCAACCCGGCTAACTGTTTTCACACTTATGTGTCATGATTAGAATGTTAAGATTCAGCATTAGGCTCAAAGCAGAGGAGCTACATATAGATGAGCCTAACCAAGTCCAGGTTAGTCTGATGAATGTTGAGCCAAGTTTGACAGTGTAGAGCTGAGCAAAGCTGTGTCTTAAATGTCCCAAAGTGGCCACTGTACAGAGAATAATGCTGCATTCACATCATATGGGGAGTTACCATAATTACCAGTTTCTGACTTGTAAATACTGTTCTCATCAACATGTTAATACCACTGTGAAACTGATTTTTCTGAAGGCTTTGATATATCCAACTTGGTGTACATAAGTGCCTGAAAAACCAAACAAACAAGGATGCCTCATGTCAAGAAAAGCCTGCTGTTCAAGGTCATTACAACTAAATTTAATCGATATAGTGTTATGTTAATTGTGCACAGCATTTATTAACTGTCTTAAGGTGTCCAATGACATGAATATTCACAGGTTATAAATATGGGATTTTGCCCATCTCTACCATCCATCCCACATGATGTGAATGCTTTAGATTAGATTTAGGTAACAACACAGTCTTTCCCGTGGCTCCATCCTCAGGAAAAACTCCAGCAAGTCAGCTTTATTCTCTGGTTTGTATGATTGTTACAGCCTCACACCGGTGTGCCTACAGGCTTTTAGTTTTCTTCCTTCTTTATGACTTTTAGCCCCTCAGTATGATTTGTACAAGAAAGAGAAAATCTGATACTAGACTAATCGGTATTTTTATTCACTTTTTGTGTCTCAGCTGAGAAAGACCATCAATGTTTTCTCCAGTGCTTCATATTCACAACTACAGTACCAGTCACCCTCCTATCCCCTTGAATGAGAAAGTGTGTCCAAACTTTTGACTGGTACTGTATATGTGCCAAATCAGGGTTCAGGTAGACAGGTGACCTGCTCATGAAAAGATGTTTATTTTGTAACAGAGTTTTAACACTCAACATGAAGTATTTTTATTTCCATATAACAGTGTCATTTCCAGCTGTGCTGAGCTGGTTTTTCCTCAGACAGCTCGCATTAAAATGTGGTGGTTTACTACCTTTATGATGTCAGCTCATTTTTAGCAAATCTTTGAGATTAAGATAATCGGAATAAAAAAAGTGGTTTCCCATGTACGTTTTTCACAAATTCTCATAAACGTTAACTTCTTTCCAACATTCCAAAACAAAAGGATACTTTTTTTCTTTTTTTTTTAAAGGTACATGTTTGTTTTTTTAAACCACACTGAAGTATGACTTTTTTTGTCATATTGGTGGGAGACCAAAGAGGAAGTGCATCTCAAGCAGAGGCTCAGATATCTCAACTTTTGGTTTGAGTTCAAGCTACAAAAACACTTGATCCTACATTTCCCAAAATGCACCTGGATAGCGTCTATTCATTAGACCCTCCCTGCCTGATAAGTGCCCACCTTTCAAACTCAAATTTTATGTCCAAGCCCAATAAGATAGCCCTGTGCTATGACATCATTATTTTTTCACTCGTAAAAGCTCGTCCAGAGCCACAGAAGACATTATATAACATTATATAACATTTTATACCTATACAACCATGACCAGCAAACTTAACATCACATGTAAAATCAGTGGAGTGCTCCTTTAATTTTCTCAAACCACAACTTTTTGTAATGTATTTTATGTATCTTGTAATGTATCTTAAAACTGAAGGCTTTTGTGTTCAATGTTAAGGGGTTGAGTCCACATGGTTCACAGATTTTTATTAATTTATAAATTGTTATGAATTTCCTCAGAGATCAGGAATCGACATGAAAGGTGTTTGCATTAAAAAAGACAATCATGATCATGAGAAAATTCTTCATAGGCTTGTTATAGTGAGATTAGAGCTGGGTTTTGATCAAAATCTATATCACCAAGTATCAAAAACTGTCAAGAACTAAAAGCTTTGAATGATGATTCATAGCTTCATAGTCTCGTTCACTTAATCTCTCTTGAATTAAATCATAATTTTGCCCACTTTTGTCTGTATTTTATTTAAAGCTTTTGCACAGCTGTTTGTGTTGAGACATTTGACATTTGGGAACTTTGGCTTCTTTTGTTGAAAAGATTTTTGTCAAAAAACTTATTGCTCAAGTTAAGGCATCAAAGAAAATACTGCTTTTGGTAATGGTACTGAAACTGTCTCTTTTATGATCACAAGAAAACCAAATTCTGCTGAAAACAATTTGATTGTCATCTAAAATATCATTAGCTGTATTCACACAGTTTCTCATTTCTTCGTTCACATTATGTCATTTATACCACGACCAGACATTAATCAGCCCGTCACTCCCCGCTGATATCACAATCTCCCCCTTGTGGTCAAATGTCACGCTCTGTACGCCATCTCTGTGACCCGACAGGCTGCTCACTGCATGGGAATCCACCTCCACCAGCCTGACCAGACTGTCATTACTGGCAACCGCCAGCATCTTCCCCGATGGGCTGAACGCCACCTGGTTGGCGCCCAGCGGCCCAGCATCTACAGTGGCCACTGCTGATGCAGGCCTCCTGATGTCCCACAGGTTGACGAGGCCGTGGGAGTCGCAGGAGGCCACGACCTCGCCTGTTAGGTCAAAGGTGGCGTGGTTGCAGGGGTGCTGGTGTCCATGAAAGGTGGCAGTGCAGACTCCCAGCCTGGCGTCCCACAGGGCGAGGGTTTTGTCAGCCGAGCAGGTGAGGAGGAGGTTGGAGAAGGGCAGGAAGCGGATGCTGTTGACGGAGGCGGTGTGGCGACGCAGTGTGAGGCGGCAGCGCTGGCTGTTCAGGTCCCACAACTTGGCGGTTCTGTCAGCGGAGCAGGAGGCCAGGAAGTGACCACAGGAGTGGAAGGAGCAGCCCCAGGTGGGCTGGCTGTGACCGGACAGCGTCAACACACAGCAGCCACGAGAGAAATCCCAGAGCCGCACCTGCAGGAAGAACAATGCAGCCATCATCAAAACACCAAATACATGAATATATTTTGGAGGACCAGTGTTCATCCCTCCAGTAGAGTCCAGAGTTGGAGAATCTAAAGCTTTGAAGCTGTTCTGAAGGCTCGTGATGGAACAACATCTCACTCAGACACTCTATGATGGTATTTACTTGTCAATCTTGTATCTGTATATTGTTGGAGGTGAAGCAGTGATGAAGATGAACTCACTGTAGTGTCTCCACTGGTCGTTGCCAGTTTTCCTCCTTCAGGGTGAAAACTGCAGCCAGACAGCCAATCAGAGTGATCCTCACCTGTCAGCACCATCTGACCAACCTGGCAACACAGCACATGACATCATAACAGTACATCAACCAATCAGAGTGAGCCACATTTTGTCTAATTTTTTACTATCTCATTTCACATTTTTACTATCTCATCTTATTTTTAAGTGATCTTCTTTTAAGTCATTTGGTCTCATCCTGCCTCATCTTAGTAACAGTATCTGGTCTTTTTTATTTTATATGATAAGAAATAATTTATAATCTCATCTATTTGTTTTACTGGACACTCCCCTTGTCATTGATATCTCATCTTGAAGTATCTCATCTGATCTCATTTGGCTCAAATCTTAAAGTATCTCAGTTGATTTAATCTCATCACGTTTCATTCAATTTTATGTTATCTCCTCTTGTCTGAATAGTATCTCAATTAATTTGACAGCATCTCATTCAACTGGACATTTCAGTTCATCTCATATCTCTTCTTATAGTATCTTGATTCATAACCAACACAATCCCATCTGTCATTAATTTGTCATATCTCCCATCAGTATCATCCCATCTAATGTCACTTCAATGCTTATTATTTTGTCATATCATATCTTAAAGATATCTGGCCTCACATCAATTTATATTGTTCACTTTTTTATGCATTTGTCTCATCTCAGCTTAGCATTTAATAGCATTTGATCTAACGCTGTATCCTTTGATATTATTTCATGGTATATCTCATCCTATAGTATCTTGTTTCATCTCATATCTTAGCTTGTTGTCCCATGTCATAACATATCCTCTTAACTCACAAGGTCTTGTCTCTTGTCTCTCATAACTAGCTCACCTCATCTCACCGAATTGTAGCTTATTTTGTCTCAACTCATCTTGTAACTTACAGAATCATTTCATTTCATTTTGTCTGTTCCCACACTTAGTGTGTCTTTTTTTAATCTTATCATTTGTAGGCTATTGTATCTCACCTCATCTCTGTTCACAAATAAATTACAACGTATCTGTCTCATCACATCTTATCTCTCACCTCATGTCATCTCATCTTGTTTAATCAATTTCGTCCCTTTTTTCTCATTTTCAACTTGTCTCATGACTCGTTTTTTTTCTCATTATATTTCATTTCATTCTACAATCCACACAATCTCTTGTTCTTTTAACTAATAATAAAAGTATCTGATCTAATTTAATCCTTTGTGTCATTTCATCCCATCTCACATCTCTTTTCATCCGGTCTCGTATGTTATGTCATCTGGTCTCATCTCTCTCATAGATACATGCAGGTGTGTGTTTCAGTTACCTTCTCTCCGCTGGCCGGCAGCGCCCACAGCCTCCAGCTGCGGTCGTCACTGGCAGAGGCGAGGATCAGTTTTCGCGGGTGCAGGTCGATGCAGCTGATAGGAAGCTTGTGAGCTTTGATGGAGCAGGAAAGGCTGAAGGAACTGGGGCTTCTGCATTTTTGAGATGTTACCTGTGCACAGAGAACTCTGAATCTTTTGGATGTCTGCTGGTGCTTGCTGACGATTTATCAGCGCTCTTTTTGATGCTTCTCTCTGTCTTGTTTCTGGGTTTTTCTTGACTCAGTCTTGCGTCTGTGGTGTTTTGAACTCGATCCTTTTCCAGACTGAGGAGCATCTTCTGCCTCAGAGCTGCTTGGTATTTGTCGTCCAGCTTCCTCAGCGCCGGTTCGTAGGACTCCAGATGTTTCTTCAACTGTTTGAAGTCTTCAATCAGCCTGTTTTTGTCCTCAGCAGCTCGCCGGTACTGCTGCCGGTGGAAATCCCTCTCCCGCTGCATCCTCACCAGGCTCTCCCCTGCAGCCAGCACCTCCTTCCTGAGCAGGTCGGTCTCCCTGCGGACCGTCTCCAGCTCACTCTGGAGCAGCTGCCTGTGTGTGAGAGCATCAGGGATGAAGAAGACCCCAGCTGGAGACGTCCTCAGGGTTTCTGTCAGCAGTTTCTGCACGGAGCCGTACCACTCGGCCTCAAAACTGTCCAGAGTCTGGCTCAAGCCGGCTCTCCGGAGGAAGTTCCTCAGGAAGTCATCCACCGCCTCCGGGATGTTGAGGATGATGTGCTGTTTGGGTGGTCCATGTTTTGTTCTGGGAGCAGCGGAGGAGGCAGCCTCCCTCATCGCCTCCTCAAAGTCCTCCTCCTCAGCACTCCTCTTCTCCTCTGAGAAGCTCTCCTTGTTCTCCTCCACTGCTCCTTCTTTTCTCCTGGCTGACATTTTCTCAACGTCTTGTTTAACTGTTGCTACGGTAAGTGTACACAGAGCAGCTCGGTGTTGTTTACCGTGTTACCATAGCAACCATGTGACGCCCGTGTTGACCCTTGTTTAATATTTTCTGATCCGAGATCTTTTATAGATTATCTCTGTATGTAGATATTACGTACTGTTAGTGTGTTTTCTATTGTGTTCTAATAATTATTCAAATTTGTTTTTTGTCATGTTTTAATATTTATATTTTTGCTATGCGGTCAGTTTACTATCATGTTTTTCTCTCATGGAATTTAGGCTACTTTCCGCTTTATGTTTTTCTTTCTTCTTTGGTCTTCTTCTTTTTCAGTCTGCTGTTAATTAATTTGTAATTTAACTAGTCTTAGATGCATGTTTATGATAAACATCGGCACTTTACTCTTATTTACCTTTTGTCTTTTTCTAACGTTTTGGCTTCCTATGTGTGTTTCATTCACTAATTGACGTCATTTTTGTGGTTCTTTGATTGGATAATTTACCCTAACAGCTATTATGTATTTGTAACTAGTGTGATGAAGGACTTGTAGACCAAAACATTCTAAATGAGTAAATATATATATGGCATACTTATTTATTTACAACAGCTGGTATACTATACACCAACAATAAGCAAGACATTTATTGGAGTTGTGCTGCCCCCTGACGCACCTGTCACACATCCTGGTGCAAAGACATGTTTTTAGTTATTATGAGAATTAGAATTAGGAATTGCCTCCGTGTTGACATTTATATAACCTAACTTGGGGAAAAAATAGTTCTAATCTACATGTGTGTTACTGTAATATGTGAAACCAAAAGTTGTTCTTTTTGACTTTGAGAACAAGTTTAGCAACAGGTAACTATAAATATCCAGAATTCATGGCTATATATTCACAACGCCAAAACAAACGAGTTTGTGTTTCTGAGATAGTATGTGGAGGGGTAACATTTATGAATGAGTGTATAGGACTCCTCTTTAACTTTGTTAGTAGTAACAAAATTGTTTTCAAAGCTTTTTCAGCAGCAAATCAGCCACAGAGACGACTTTTCTTTCCATTTTGACTTCATATATTGTTCAGTCTCGTGCACCGCCCATCAGAGGGCTTCTCTTTGTCACAACTTTAATACATCCATGATTGAAATATTTTTACACTTTCCAGTTATCATAACAAAAATGTTAAACAATTAAAATCTTATATGTGGAAGTACCTAAAGATAAGAAGGAAACAAGAACAGTCAAGGAGTTCAAATAAATAAATAAAATAACGGAAGATTAAAGTATTTTCAAACATGCAATTATAACACTAAATTGTGAAGGTACTCTTTGTTTTTGTAATTTGCGAAAAAAACATCATTACATTAGCAATGGAAATGAACTGGAGATCTTTACTTCAAGATGTAGTACGATATGTATACCATCAGAGGGCGCTCTGTGTTAACCCCCTAGCTGCTACGTCACATGAAATTGTCACATGACTGTCAGGAGGAAAAGAAAACAGGAAGAGAGTTTTCGCTTGGTTGTTGTGAACATTTTATGATTTATTTAAGTCTCAGAATGTGACAGAGGAACAGCTTTGGGCACCAGGCGATATTTGGACCTAAAGTACGCTCATTCTGTGTCCGGTTTGTGAAGGTTTTGTCTGTCGGTGGTACGTGCTGTTCACTCGCACGAAGAAACCAAACTCCACTGAAAATCCTGTCAATTGAAGACAATCTTTATTATCCACAAAGGTACGGAAATATTGAGCGATGACCTAAAGCATTTCCTGAATCTATACGATTCATGTGACAACTCGGCATAGATATAATACAACAAACATGATTTAAATTGGACAAAATATTAGTCTATGTAAAAATGTCGCGGATGTTAGCTACTATCTTCAGCTTCTGTGATACCTCAAATTTAAAACCAATAGCTCAAATATTCTTCATTTTGCGCGACGTTACTGTTGTTTGATGCTTGATTCCGCCAGTTTCCTTACCAATGACTGTGTCCATTTTAATGTGATTTATCTTTTAGTTTGTGTTGAGAGTTCACTTTGTCTGCAACGGAAGGAATCAAAACTACCGATTAGTCAACAGAAACCGTTAGATTGGACAGACGACGCTTTAGGCTTGTTATAAAGTCAGAAGAGTTTCAGTCACAGTTGTATGCTGTATATAATGTTGAGCTAATGTTGCCCTGTAAGCAAGACACGAGAAACTGTACTGAATTTGTACTTTAGGGTCAACTTAAAGTGTGTTTGGATACTAAACAGGGTGAAAATCACCAAACTTCAGCCAAAAATGTCAACATCTTACCAGCATGTTGATAATAGACCAGATTTGCAGATGAAGCTAATTAAGATCATTAGTCTAATAAGTGAGACTAACTGGCATGTTATTATGATATTACTACCCATATATCGATAAAGTGTTGATATTTAGGTGTTCTATTAGTGGCTGTTGTTCATGGTTTCAGTGACATTTTGACTAATGATCAGTGAGTATATGATGAATGAACATCTACATCACCCTGGTTTGTTCTGTAATAGTGGTGATAATGATTTAGATTTATTTCCATTTATTATAAAATGTATATATATATATATATATGTAAGGTATTTCACAAAAGAAAGAAAGAGTCCTTAGCTTTCTTTAAATCCAGCCATGTTTGCAGTGAAGAGGATCCATTTCTTCAAAAGTGAATTCAAAAGTCAGTTATCCATCACAAATGTTTCCCTTCCAATGCCTTTAGGTGTGAAAGGCTCTGTTTTATTCCAGTTTTGGGCCTTTTACAGGCAACAATACAAAATTTACAGAGCTACAGACCAACATACAATATCTTACTGTCCTATTGTATCTCTCTTAAAGGTTAAACATATGTTCTCCCAAAATATTTTCATCTATTCACATGACCAAAACGTGGGAATGATTAATGTTCATGCACCCACACAGTCTCTACACTACAACAAAAATCCATCATATTACTGTAAGTAATTTCTTTCTATAATGAAATCATAAAAACCTTTTTCCTAAAACAAGAGGAAAAAATCCACCAATACAATTAGAATATTTCAATCTTTTTCCAACAGAAATAAACTCGTTACAAGAAATTTCTCTATATGTTGAAACAACTTCATATTGGTTGTCAATTAATAGGAAACCCGTATTACATAACTGTATAATACACTGTATTATATTGCAGGGTCACCATGGGGTCTGCAGTGGAGAGAACAGATGAGCATGTGAGAGAGTATCTGATCTACCGCGGCTTCACCAGCACTCTGAAAAACCTGGACAGTGAGATCAAAGCTGACAAGGAGAAAGGCTTCAGGGTAAGACTTGATTGAGATATAGTTGTATACATTTTATGTTTAACCGTTTTATTCCTTAAGCAAGAAAAGGATGTTTTGTAGACAAATCATTTTACAAAGTGACCATGTTTGGGTTTGTCTCTTAGCTAAAACTTTGTCCATCTGCAGGTGGACAAGATCATCGATCAGCTGCAGCAGTTCATCCAGAGCTTTGACCTGTTTGGTCTGAAGGAGTACTGGCTTTACCTGGATAGACGTCTGTTCTGCAGACTGGAGGATGTTTACCGATCCACTGTCAACAAACTGAGAACCAGCCTGTACAGATACTACGTCATCAACACCATCCAGGTAACATCCTGTAGGGAAATGCATTTTACTGTACGTTTCTGAAACAGAACAGCAGTTAAAAATCTCTCTTGAACCATCATCCCTCCATCCTGTCCTCTTCCCAGAAAGGAAACCTGGAGAAGACTCAGGAGTTTTTCCAGAAGCAGGCGTTGGAGCTGCAGGGTCAGGCTGAGTGGCGTGATTGGTTCATCCTACCGTTTATCCCAGCACCTGAGCAGAACCCTGCCTTCTCTCCTTATTTCTCCCGCCAGTGGTCCGACACCTTCCTGGTTTCACTGCATAACTTCCTGTCTGTCCTCTTCCAGTGTATGCATATCCTTCAACTGAATCTGCAGCAGTGAAGATATAAATTCACAGTTTAATGTTGTATGTTGTTTAATGTTTGTAACTGAATTAGATCTAATAGTGAAGACATTGTAATGTTCGTCTGAACCGTTAGAGGTCATTACACTGATCCACTGTGTCTGTGTGTCATTTAAACTGTGAACTTGCTGGTTTCCAGTCCTTAACTGGTTTTCACCCCAGCCAGTCTTGCTGAGTTTTGATGCTGAAGTCCAGAAGACGACCAGCCTGTCAGAAGAGAATGAACAGTACCGTCAGCTGGTGAGTTAAAACCATGAAATAAACTCCCAATGGTGTTTTTTCTAAGAATGTTTTAACACTCAATATTTTTATAGAAGAAATATGTCAAAAAGACAAATGCAAGCTTAAAGTCTCATGTAATTCAAGCAGTTGCTTTAAATGGTTCATAAAGTCAAAAGGTCAGTTGATGTTCCATATTTTATTATAAAGTGTTACCTCATTCGATTAAAAAAAAAGTCCTATGATTACATTTTTAAAATAGTCCTATTATTTAGATTAAAAAGTTTGTTTTTTTTATGAAAAGGCTGCTATTTCACCCCATAATTTAGGCTAGTTGAAAAGTCCTCTCAGTTGGTTTTTTAAAAAACCCTGAGGTTTAATGATTTTGTCTCCTGTCCTGTGCTGAAGTTTGGGTTCAGTAGTGCCAGATTATAATTTTTCTTGTCATTGTATCTGACCTGTCTGTCTCATCTTTTCTCGTTCAGCTGTTCGCCCTGCAGACAGAGAGTCGGGACCAGAGGGATGTAGATGACATGGTCCACCACAAGCTGCCGGCGTATGTCCAGAACATGGACCGACTGGGAGACACTGAGTTGTGAGACACTAACATCACTGTCTTTACTGATGACTGATTATTACTAAGATGGCTGCCATTTTGTCAGTTTTTTAAATGTTGTATGTGTTGACTCTTTATGTAAAAGACAGAGAGTCAACAACATAATGCTTTTAACCAAAGTTATTTATTCTACCAGGAGTCAGTACATTCCTCTGAATACAAACTGTTCAAAACAGAGATACTATATTATCAGGTATAAACTGAGCTCTGGTTTCATTTCAGTTTAAGCACATAAATGAAAAACAAAAACTATATTATGTACTGTAAGTTGCAGATGGCAGCCATCTTAAATCTTCTTCTTAAATGGTCTTTTAAAGAGCAGAATTTCTATCCATCATATTTCAGTGTTTTTTGTACAGGACAGACAAATGAAATATTTCTGATGTCAGCACTTTAGCATGCTAGCTTGTTTGGTTTTACCTCACTGCAGTAACTGCATTTGTTTTACTGGTATTTTATTTTAAAAGTTGTCAGTTTCACTATGAAGTTTAGTGTGTCAACTGTATAGAATAGTTAATTTGTCATTTGAATTTGAGAACACAATATGGCTGACGTCTTAGTGAATGACACGTGGTAAAGTTGTTTTGCTAATTTTATGTAATCTGAGTTCTTACAAAAAAATGTGATTCAGTAATGCCTCACTTAATAATGCCCTGACTTAATTCCTCAGAATTGGGAAATGAATTAAATTACTAATGTTTTTGGCGTTGATCGTCTTCCGTATAACAGTAGTATCACGAGCGGAAAACATGATGACGAGAGGAGGGAGGAATGAGAGGTTGTTGTTTTATTTTTGTTTCTTTTTAGACAAGTGAAGTTGTAACAGACTGTCATTCAGAAACCTTATTTATCTTCATCCTAGAGTCACTTTTAAAAGAATTTTAAGGCACTTTAAAGCAGACAAAAAAACTGATGAGTTATTTTGTGTTTATTCATTTAAGATAAATATTTAAAAAGCTTTTAACCAACACTAACTTATTGTTAATGATATAATATTTATGCTGTTTTTACATTGTGTGCTGTGATGCGGTTGATGTTGCCAAATAAACAATTCACCTGATGAATTGTTGTTTCTTGTCAGTACGATCTATTTTCTTAAAAAAATCACTAAGGGTTTTCATAGGCTGACAAAGGCCATAATGCCATAAAAGTGATCAATAAAATCTTACAATCAATCCTAAAACAAATTGGTAGTAAGTGTAGTAGACGCGAAAAGCAGAGCAATATGATTTCTCTTCCCGGTTTTAGTTAAAAGTCTGGCTGCCACATTTTTTACTAGTTGGATCCTGTAGAGTGATTTCTGGTTTAAACCTGAAACAAAGGTATGTATGACAATTTCAGCATCTTTGAAACTCGAAAGTGGTGGAGATATTTCTTAGATGGTAAAAACAGGACTGGACGGGCTTGGTAATGTCATCTACCAGACACAGATATCATAGTCAAGTGTTACAGTCCTAAAATTTCATGGCTTTCAAACCAAAAGCAGAAGCTGTATGAATCATAGCGACGAGCAATTTGCTGATTAATCAGCAGGGTTTTCTGGCCAGGTTGTGTGGCAAAATTTCAATTTAACTTTGACCCCAAGTGCACTGACCTCCACAACAAGTGTTTAATGGGATTCAGGCTTTGATGGGAGGCAGACGTCATGGTGAATACAATTTTACTGAAGACATAAATGATGCGAAAGTTAATTTTGTGCATCTTTAAATTTCCAGCGGTCTGTTACTTTATTCTCTGATCCTAGTGGGACTTAAGTGAAAATTCTCAAGCATGGCAGAATGTGTGAGAGTAGGGGAATACCAGCTTAGAATAATGATTTGAGATTGTTTACATTCCAATGTAGTCCACAACATTGTTTTTTCCGCTGCTCTTCATTCTGCACACTACCTGGCACAAGCTATTCACTCTTGCGTATTTGGTCTGGAAGCCAGAACAGCATTCTGTATCCACTATAGACTTTGTTAGGGTGACATGAGAGTAATGCATTGCAGTACTCTAGCCTGCTTCATATGTGATAGACAGAAAATGATCACCAGGATCAATACCTATATAGAGTGGTGTCATCAGCATAGCAATGAAATAAATACTGTGCTAGCAAATAATGCCCTGACTTTTCCTCTAGCGCCACTATGAGGTTGACGTTTGTGGTTTTAACAGGAAAGTCTTAACACCAGCTCTTAGTTCAGATGAATGTTATTTGTAAGTAATAAGAAATAATTGAACACCAGTTTTTCTTTAATATTATCAGAATAAGAAAGAAGACATCCCAAAAACATAAAGTTTACATTTGTGACTAAACTTGATTGACAGCTTTGTACATTGAATGCATTTGACACTTTGTATTTTTGTCGTCCAATGATAACAAGGCTAGAAAAACAACTGTTGATGTGTATTTTTGTTGTCATTCTTTTGTTGCTGTTTCAAGTTCCATTGTCTTACATTGCTGTTGGCTGTGTTTGACATGTTTGATACTGTCATCTTTGGTTTAGAGTTAGGGAACTATTACGACAATAATATAACTCCTACCGCAGGGTACACATCAGACATCACTGGAAGCAGTTGGGTGGATGCACTTTTTTTTAGGGCAAACACAACTTTCCCTGTAGCTGCTTCACAGCTTCCTGTAGTCTTGGTCAGTAACATAAGCAACTGCCAATTCTTTGATGCATTAAATTAGGTCTCCATGAGTGTATGGACATATTATAGCCATTTTTGTTTTGTTGTTTAAAAGAAAAAACAGCCACAGTGAGCTGATTAGATGAGGAGTTGATCAAAACTTAGACACATCACCAACTTAAGCAACGACTGTTGCCTGTAGGTTCTGTCGATTGGAAAATTATTTGTGTCATGCTGCATCACAGGCTCTGACAACAGCTCAAATTTCATACCACATATGAAAATTTGGTATACGTGGTGCATTTAAATACAATTTAAAAACTGTTGCTACCAAGCAAACACACTCCGAACCCTCACTCAGCACTCAGGGTCTCTGTAAGGTTATAATGATCACTGAAAATAAAACCAAACAGGTAGAAGTTGAGGTCCAAAATGAGTTTTTGCTTGTGCAATTTCCTGGTGGCGCTAAAGGAAAAGTCAGAGGAAGAGACCAAAAACATTAGCATTCATCCTCTGGGGAAAATGAATGTCTGTACCAGTGGCATGGTGTGACTTATCCACTAGGTGAGGCTACGGTGCTAGGTAGCTAGCTGCTGGTGACTACCGACAAGGCTAGTGGTTTCTAAAAGCTTAAAAAAGTATCTTTTGTTGGCCACCCCAACTGCTTTCACTGTACAATTATCACCACAGTACCACAACGATCCATGTACGTTTTGCTTGCCTTCAGGAGGTAAATGTTATCTAATAAGGAAGCAGCAATTTGGTGGAAAATCGCCACACAAAGATTGTAGGCAGCGCTTTTTCATTAGTCATGGCATGTTTCTGTAATTATGTATGATTTATGTGAGTGTAAAAACTGAAATTTATACACATATACCACAACAATAACAAAAAAAATGATTTTTGATTATGTATGTATATCACAATTGGAATTGTAGGAGGGGCGGTGCCCCAGTGCCCTTAATTAACCACACGCCCCTGGTCTGTACCAAAATTTGTGCCAATCCATCAAGTAGATGTAAAGATATTTTGCTCTATACATGACAATTTTGACAATTTGTTTTAGATAACCCTTCTCTGCTATTGAAACTGCTCCACAAAAGACCCATGAGACACGAGGCGATGGTATCTCGAACTATTGTACCTGTAACTTATTGTCCTGTTAGCGACAAAGCTACCTAACTTGTCAATTGACAGTTGGCAACCCAGCTGAGTGGGAGAGCTATTTTGACTGACTGGCGCATGTTCCTGGTAGGCTAGCATGTTGGTGCTTAGTTCACCAGCTACAGTAGTTTGACAACTAGCTGTGAGCTGTGAGCAGTCACTATGTGACCAGGCTTCTAGCTCCTTCTCTTTCACAAGGATTCACAAATTAAATTTTCTTTGCCACTTTCTGGCGTCAGAACAGTGAGAAAGATAACATCAATAATGAAACATATGTACAACAGCTGTCCTGTAGCCTAAAGCTAGGCAATGGTAAAACATGGACAAATGATAACACAAATTGAACCTTATATTTCTTGACATCTGTTCTACTGCTGACTGCTTGCTGCTGTTGAATTGTGTCATTCATGAATGTCTTGTTTTACAGTGGAGTTATTTTTACCATGCTGACTCGTAGCTTTCTGTTTTTGGGGTCAAACTGACCGCAACTCCAAAATGAGGAGAAGTGTTAAGGAGTAGAACTGGGACAGAGTTTTGCTCTGTTCTTACCAGACAATATCTGCATGCTCTTTAATCTTGACTCCATTACAGCTTGGATTAATTTTGTACTCATTCAATAGTCTTGTTGTTAAAGGTCCTCACTTTCCCTCTATGATTTTAGGGACTTGGTGTCAAGCCAGCGTGCCACCAGCACCTCCGCCACTCCTTCCAGAAACTTCTTCTCTACATTCCTACCACAAGGCCGGCGCACTCCAGGGAAAACGCCTCAGGTCACCACTGGGTCTTCACCAAGCCAGGCAGCAGTGGGCAGAAAGGACCCACCAATCAGTCAGGTGAGAGTGGGGCAGGGGTTTATAATTTGAAGTTAAAAAGCTCAGCAAGATTGAAAACAGGAAACTGAATTTTCTTAAAGCAGGCCACAGGAGCTGCCAAATTACTAAATTTGCAAACCTGTTTGACTCCCCAGTTGGTTGGATGTTTGGAAAAGCAATTTTCAGGTGTTTTCACCAGTCTGCTGAGTGTTGAAGTCAGAGCCAAGGCATTTTCAGCTGCTATTGCTTAGTTGCTGCTCCCAGAAAATTCTGACTGTGTTGAAGTGAATAGGAAACCTCTCAACTTCTCTCTACAAATACAAAGTCAAGAAAGTTTTTACTCAAGTATAGCTTTCAGGAGATCATTTACCTCCTTCTGATGCAAGATTGAAAATTACCATGCTGAATTCCAATCCCCTAAATCTGGGTAAAACCTGCTGGAAAGCGAGTTCTGAACTGACCATCTCCTACTGGCTGGTCTTTGGTGCCAGGTGATTAACCTGACCAAATGTTCATTTAGTTTTCACCTCATTTTTCAGTCTTACATTGAGTTCATGCCAGCCATTGTCTCTTGGGATGTAGGAGGATTTTGTCCTAACCAAACAGTGGTGATGGATGTACCCTTCCAGTAGTCTTTGTTGTTACTGTGTTAGTGGTAGTTTGGACAAGTTACGAGTTAAATTGTTGTATCGATTTAAGAGTTTTTATTTCTACAAGTGAACTTACAACAACCTGGCTGAGTCCATCTCATCCACAATGGCCACCATTTTTGTAGCCTTTTTTTCCATTGCTATTTTTCAGTCTCTGGCAATTAAAGATGACATCCCCTTTCTTAATCCCACCTGCAAAGATCTGAATGGTCATTTTTTCCTCTCCTGGGGAAACAGCCATCAATGAGCACAACACTAGACCTATTTGAATTGCTGAGAAAAAACAGAGATACAGGTTAAGATTCAGCAGTCTGGAACCAAGTGATTGGCTGTTAGACTTCTGATCATCATCTTTATCTAACATTAATCTCTGTTTTCTAGACCACAAAGTCAAAAGAGGCAGTCCAAGCTAAGGAGGTGAAGCCAGTTTCCAGCCAGGCATCAACCAGTGAACCTTCAATTTCCCAATCCCAACAGTCAACAAACCAGCAGACAAACCAGCAGACACATCCCAGACACAAGAGAATCCAGGATCATGAAAAAGAGAGGAAGGAGCTTTTCTCCAAACCACCATCACAGGTACCTAAGGGGTGGTTCTGGGTGACGTCTGGCATTATTAGAGCTGTGATCATTTACATGTGGTGCATTTTTACAAAATCTGTGTTTGCCTGTTCAGTCAGTTTTATTGAAGGAATAATTCAAGTAGTATGTAAGTATAGCCAGGAGGTGATTAGCTTAGCTTAGGATAAAGCCTGGAAATAAGGGGAAACAGCTAGCCTAGCTCTCTCCAAAGCTCAAAAATACACTTGCCAACACTTCTCAAGTTTACCAATTAGCATGTTGTATCTCGTTTCTTTAGCCTGTTCACAAACATAAATGTGGAGTTGTGGTTTTACAGGGAATTGTGTACTGGAACTATTGTCGGTGAACAATAGCTGGGTACAGTGACTTCCATTCATGGAGTCCTTGCAGCATATACATTCCCTTATATTAACTGTTTTAACTTATCGTTCAGTTGTGAACAAGCTAGCTAACTTGCTAATTGGTAGTAGCTAAGTGGTAGCAAGCTTGCTAGCTTGGCAATCAGTTTTGGCTGGCTAATCCCAGCATATTACCTGCTAGCTAGCATGCTTCCAGTTAGCTCGCCAGACCCAGTGGTTCGCCATGTAACTTGCAAGTAGTCACTTCAACACCAAGCTTCCAGCAACACATATCTCACGAGGAACTAAAAACAAATTTTATTGTCTGACTTGGTAATTTGGGTCTGACTCAGTTACTTTACTGCCTAGAGCAGCTATTCTATTCAAATGAACTGAATGATGTTTGGAGACGAGATGTTGTTATTGCTACTGGGACTGGACGCTGATTCCATTTACACTGATTGCGTCCTTTCATGTGTTGTCTTCAGACATCAGAGAAGAAGGGGGAGGCAGGGGAGATGGAGCCTCCTGTGGAGACCTCTGGCGAAGCCCCTGACTCCTCCTTAAATAGCAGGAGCAGTAGAGGAGGAGCAGAGGGAGGAGGTCTGTCAGTGGAGCAGCCTTTCATCAAACTCAGCCAGGAGGAGTATGGAGAACACCATTCCTCCATCATGCACTGCAGGTTTGTATTCAACCATCTGAGGAAGTGGACTTCACTCAGCTTTTGATGTCACTTCAAAGATAAAAACAAAACCTTAAGCATTAATCATTCTCCCTCCTGCAGGGTTGACTGCTCTGGTCGCCGGGTGGCCAGTTTGGATGTAGACGGAGTCATTAAGGTCAATCTCCACTATTTATCTTTTAGGGTTATATGAACATAGAAAATAAAAACATGCATATTGTAATTACCATTTATAATTAATCGAACCACATAATAAAGCCTTCCTCCTCTCCTCCTTAGGTGTGGTCATTCAACCCCATCATGCAGACAAAAGCCACCATCATGTCAAAGTCTTCTCTGCTGTCTCTGGAGTGGGCCACCAAACCTGACAGACTGGTATGAACAAGAGACACAGGCTGCACATGAACTTAAGTAAAGAATACTTTTAAACTGATAAAGGACACAGAATTTCTCATTTACAAGATACACTCATAACACTTCTGAGCTCTGGGAATAACTTGAATACTAAAGGGAACATAGTGATCCTATGAGACATTCAATTATCAAAGTGAAACTATTTGTTTGATTTATCCATATATCCATAATTTATTTATTTATTGTCATTAAACAATATTCACACACCATACCTATCCAAATATAGACAATACACAGAACTTTAAATATGGATAACCAAGACAAAAATGGCAACTGGATGAGCAACAAAAGGTTAAATAAAATTAAATATATACAGTATATATGAATACCATGTAACACAAAAAATTGAAACATGGCATAGGTTATAAACACTAAAGGTTAACAGTAGTTCCGTAGATGTTGATTCTAATAAAAGTTTGGATATTTGACATAGCTGCAACTACCTTGTGTGTGACTTGCATTAACAAGTGTTCTATTGCATCATGGGGATAAACATTTTTTACACAGTCATGCGGGGACTTGCTTCCCATTCTGTGACAAAAGGCAGGAGGAAAATTTAGGGTTAATACTGGGTTTTGGTTTAGGGTTAGGGGTACCACTACCACTACGTAGTGGTTGGTAAAGATGATTAAAATAAGTCTCCAGGATGAAAACAAATTGCTGTGTGTGATTGTGTGTTTGTTTATGTGTGGTCAGCTGTTACTAGGCAGCGGCGTTGGCACAGTGCGGCTTTACGATACAGATGCCAAGAAGAATCTTTATGAGATGAATATCGACGAAACTCACCCACGGTAAACCTGTCTGTCTGATGATTTAAGTAACTGTACTGTATGTAGAACTGTAAAATTATGTATCTTGGAGGTCCTCAGCTGGTAATACAAGTAGCCTAATAAGAACATTTCAACATTTTGGGAATTATTCTTAAGAGTATGAAACGAGAAGATCTATATCAATGTCAGTGGCAATGGTTATATGAATAGCCTAGCTTAGTGTAAAGACTGAAAAAAAAGGGGGAAAGCTAGCCCAGCTCTGTCAAAAATCCACCTGCCAACACCTCTAAGGCTCACTAATTAAGACTTTTATTTAATAATTTATTAGAGCCTACAGCCATGCCAGTGGCTCTGTGAGGTTGTACTTAGGCACAGGGATTTTTTTTGTGCTAAATGCCAACTTATGCTAACATCCTTATAATGCTGATCTTAAGCAGGTATAATGTTTACCTTGTTAACCATTTTAAGTATGTTTAAGTATGTTAGCATGCTAACAGCACCTTCATTTTGAAGGTATTTGGTCATAAACTAATGTTTGGACAAGTTTTAGACAAGATAAGGGATCATCAAAGTTATTATGATTCATCCTGTGGGGAGCATGAATGTCTGTAAGTTTCATGGCAATTTTTCAGTAGGTATCAAGACAATTCGAGACACTAAAAACCACAAATGTCTGCCTACTGATGGCACTAGAGGAAAACTAATGGGGTCACCATTAGGATTCATCCTCTGGGCACTATGAATATCTGTACCAAAGTTCATGGCAGTCCTTCTTATGGATGTCAAGACAATTCAATCAACACCAAAAGCTGCTAGCATGGCTAAAAACGACAGTTTGTGGTTTTAGGTTTAGTTACAATCTGGAACTATTTCTTGATGAAAAAGACTAGATAGAAATAATCCATAGACTTTGTAAAAACTGCACACTTGAGTTGGACATTTTGTCATGTAACAATGAAGAATATTTGTTGTTGAAGTATAAATTCTGATAATAAAAAAACATCCTCTGTTTCTCAGTATCTTGTCTTTAGCCTGTAGTCCCAGCGGTTCGTCATTCGTCTGTTCGGCTGCAGCTCTGAGTCAATCTGGAAGTTCTGAATCTTCTCCTCGACTTCCTATACCAGTGTCTGGACAGCTGCTACTCTGGGACACCAAAACTGTCAAACAACAGGTAATTAACCAGTTAGTTCAGTAATAGTTATTTAGCTAACAAGCAGTACCAACAGTTGTGAGCTCCAATCACATTTTGCTGACATTGTTTTGGTGACAAACCTGATGTCCTCACAGGTCACTGGATGCAGAGCAAAATGTTTATACTGAAGTTCAACCTGCCAAAAACACAGTATATTTTAAACAGTAAACCTTACTGAAAATTAATTGGCACCAAAGTATTATTAGAACAGAAGGTGAAATATTATTAAAGTTGAGATAAGAAAAATAAGACTCAAATATGCAAAACTATAGCCTAGCGGCCTACTTATGAACTGAACAGTGTTGAACTACATTAAACCTGCATCAAGGAGCAGTGAGCTGACACCCCTGTCATAGCAAACAGCATGTTAGTTAAGATCAAGATGCTTACCGCTTAATATGTGAACATATAGCACGTTAGTGTTAAGCTCTATGTACAGCTGAGCCATACTAATGTTAAACATGTAACCTTTAGCATGCTGACATGATAAGCATTACATGCTAACACTAATTTTAACGTGTAATGTAATCATAACCTGTTAATGCTTGTAATGTTAGTGTTAGCATGTATAGCATTAGCTTTAATGTATGTATTTCTTGTCGTTCTGTCCGTCTCTCAGCTCCAGTTCTCGTTAGAACCTGAACCAGTAGCCATTAACTGCACGGCCTTCAATCACAACGGAAACCTGCTGGTGACTGGAGCCGCTGACGGAGTTATCAGACTGTTTGGTCAGTGTTTATCAGGGTCAGGGTTTATCAAGGATGCAATTAATGATTTTTTTGAATCATCAATACATCTGTTAACTATTTGCATTTCATCTCTTACAATGTAGAACAGTGGTAGGCAAATAGTGGGCCATGGGCCAAATCTGGCCCTCCAACAAGACCATTTGGCCCTGTAATGAAAGCTGAAGTTTTCCTCTTATAGATGACAGCAAATTTTTCATGACTCACCATAAATCTACAGTAGATAACAATGTAAACACAAGGCTTATGTATATCCCAATAAATATGACTTTGTAACATCTTATAGATTTACCAGATTGATAACAGGTAAATAACAATCTGAGCAGAACAGATTTGTGTCAGTAACAGCACTTTGAAGTGATGAAGCACTGTCTATTGTATGTGGATAAGTTATTACTTACATTTCTATAGTGTAACACAGAGGGTATGTTCATGTTTATGAGTAATTTTTTGCCAGATGAATATTAACGTAAGCTGCTGTCACTAGGGCTGTCACAATAACTGCAATATTGCAATACAGCGCCATAGACAAGCGCCACAACCGCGCTATGTTCACATTTTTTCAATTTTCATAAGACTAGGCCCTTCTTGTTTTATACTTTAATGCGTGTCTATTGAATGTTCGGTGGCTTCCCCACTCCAGTCCGGAGGCTCCAGAGGATCCCACTCACCGTGCGCAGCATCTCGAGTGCTGAGTTCTCGCTCATGGGGTTCCACGGAGCCTCACCTGAGCCTCCTGCAGCTAGCATCAAGGCTAACAAGCTAAGCTAGTGCCTTGTCTCGGTTATATGTTCAAACTCGCCTGGGTCACTGTCCGGCCGAGTATGCTGCCTTAAAACCAGCGAGGTAAAGTAGTTTTCCACCAATCATACAATCTAAAGGCGCGTCCAGCCAGACTCCATTCATAAATCCCAGGTTTAAAGGGACTTGGCTGTAGGCCAACGTAGTTTCCTGCTATAACACGATTTAAACTGTTTTCTGTGTTCATCAGGTACTGCTGCTCAATTCGGCTGACACAAAATCAGACTAAGATACCTTGATTTTCACAAAAAAAAGAAAAAGAAAAAAACCAAAGCACGCTAATACCACATATGACCGTATACCACGCTGTTGAGCCACCCTAAATCATCACAGGGGAAATTCCTTCACCGTGACAGACCTAGCTGTCACTCTATTAGCCCTCACTTACTGATGGGAAATATGGCAAACGCCCTCAGATACAACCAACAACAAAATTTTTTTATCAACCAATTTTATTCTTGAATGAAGTAAAAGAAAAAAAGAAACAAAACATATTAGGATGTGTTTTCACGGCACCTGTATAACAGTACCCCACCCCCCACCCCCCCAGTGAGCAAAAACTGGCCCATTGTTGAACCAAGTTGCTGACCCTTGCTGTAGAATCTCAGAAATAACAACAGATGCCCTTCAAAGCCACTAGAATTCAAAGTGATGTCTTTCAAAATATACAGTCCAAAATCCCAAAGAGATTTATTATTCTCAGCAAAGATGATTAAATCAATTCTGGGCATTTAAATACTTACTGAACCAGCTCAGTACATTTTACAGTACAGTACACTGATTTGAAGTCATGAACTTTCACTAAACATAGTTCAACTTGTCTAAATGATTTTGGAGCACTTTCTGTAACATATTAAATATTAATGAACACTGTCTGTCTCTGCTGCAGATATGCAGCGCTATGAGAGTGCTATGAGCTGGAGAGCTCATGATGGAGAAGTTTACAGTGTGGAGTTCAGCTATGATGAAAACACCGTCTTCAGCATCGGAGAAGATGGCAAGGTGTGTGTGTGTGTGGTTATTTTGTGGAAAACACATTGTGACAAAATGTCTACAGATCCTAAAATGTCTTTTCAATCTTGACTTTTAAAATATCTTTAAATGACGCAGGGTATGTTACATATTTGGAAAGAAGCTGCCACAGCACTTTTGAATTAAGTGAATAAACGTGTGTGTGTGTGTGTGTGTGTGTGTGTGTGTGTGTGTGTGTGTGTGTGTGCAGTTCATCCAGTGGAACATCCACCGGTGTGGGGTGAAGCAGTCGGAGCAGATTTTAACTCAGGACGCCACCGGCCCCTTCGTTTTGTCAGGATACAGCGGGTACAAACAGGTATGCAGTGTTACCATGGAAACAGCTGGTTTACCTCACAGACCGCTTCAACATTAGTTTATTTCACAACAACAAACAAACGTCACTTGAGTACTAAAGCACTAGAGAAGCAGGACGACATCACAGTTTCACCATAATTACAATTCACAGTCAGGGGGTTAAAGGTCAAAGGTCACAGCACCCTGACACACACTATCATCCTGATGACAGAGAGTCAGATGAAGAACCAAACCTGACTTAATAGGAAATAAATCAGTAAATTAAGTCATAAATAAAATAAATGAAGAAAGACAAAAAAAATACACAAATTGCGTGTTTGTGTGCAAACTGATGGTCTGATATAAATCCTGCTGATGGAGAATTAGAAGTGAAATGAGTAGAAGAATGAAATAGATGACAAAAAATGAATGTAACGACACACTGAGGTCTAAGTTTGTGAATGAATGTTCAGGTTCAGGTTCCTCGAGGTCGACTCTTCGCCTTCGACTCTGAAGGACAACACGTCCTGACCTGTTCCAGCTCTGGAGGACTCATATACAGAGTAAATACACCTTCATCTTCATCATCTAAACTCATTGAAATGCCCTTTAAAATTTGTATTCACTCTCACTGAATCAATATAAATATTTTAATCTAAATGATGTTTTATACTTTGATTTGCTAACATGTCCCCCTCCTTCTTCCCTCCGCCTCTTCCAGCTGACCAATGGGGAGCCAGCTCTAGAGAGTGTGCTGTCGCTGGGCGGGCACAAAGCACCAGTGGTGACAGTTGATTGGTGCTCAGCAGTGGACTGCGGGACCTGTCTGACCGCCTCCATGGATGGGAAGATCAAACTGAGTACGCTCCTGGCACAGAAGTCCTGATTGAGGACCTGACAGAGGACACCTGAGTTAAGTTTAAAATAAACAGACTCAGTTAGTGATGGAGATGATTAGAATGTAATTAATATGTCAACAGTTTGACAATGTGATACAAATAGTGAAAATCAGCCAATCTGTTGTAAATTCATATAAACATTAAAATCCCACTGAAAGTTCAATCTGATAGCAGGTGTCTTTCTTAAAGCTGCGTTCATGGATTGTTTTAGGCCTTTAGGGGACAAAAATACTCCAGACAGATTTACAGCCCTGATTCTGTCAAACAGCCTTAAAAAGTTTTTGTGGCTAACAGCTCAGCCTGCTTCCACATCCAGCAAACACAGAGCAACATTATCCTCTCATTGGATTCATGTTTGTGTCCAACTGATAAACACAACATTCACTACTTTTAGCTCACAACTCCTTAGAAAAAATATCTGCCTCTTTAGCTGCTAAACACTCCAATTTATTCACAAGCTAGCTGCTAACGTTGTCTGCTGTCTGAAACAAGACTGATGAGAACGCTGAGACTGAACAATAAATGTGCTGTAAAACCAAACACATCAGCTAAAACACTTCCAGTGTTGTATGTTCGGTTAACGTTTATTTTTCTTTTTTTTTTTAAGTATTTTTTATATATATAAAATATGCCACTGGTCCTGTAAACATGGTAATGAGACACATCCTACAGTGATAAATATAAAAGTGACACCACGAGTTATCAGTCTATAGCAATAAAAGAGATTGTCCACCAGAATTATACATTCCACACACTAGATAATGTATGGGAGTGAGAAGGAACAGTACAAGGTGTATAGTGATGGTTGATTTAGGAGATCTTTGACTTTTAATAATCTTTCGATTTGTACATCATTTATCATGAGTTTCTTGCATGAGTTAGTTGAAAGATTCCCAAATATTATAAATTTTGTTTTGTTTACATTTAGTGTTAGTGAATCAAACCAACTCTTCAGTTTCCTCAATTCACTTCCCACTGTATCCAAAAGTTGTTCCAAGTTATTCCCACAGCAGAATACATTTGTGTCGTCCGCAAATAAAATTGTTTTTAGTGTTCTGGAAACCTCACATATATTATTAATGTACAAAATAAACAGCAATGGTCCCAACACTGAGCCTTGGGGAACCCCACACTTAACCTTCAGTAGTTGTGATTTAACATGACCAATTTGCACATATTGATTCCTATTCTCTAGGTAACTGGTTAGCCAAGATAGTGCTACTCCTCTGATTCCATATTTTTGAAGTTTTATTAATAATAGTCGTGGTCAACCGTATCAAATGCTTTTTTCAGATCTAGGAACACTCTTAAAGCATATTGTTTATTTTCTACAGCAGTTATCTCCTCCACAAATTCCATGAGTGCATATTATTAGTTACTCTGCTAAAAAATTTGAAAAAACAGGAAACCAAAACCGTTTCTGATTGACTTGTTGATCTCGACTTGTTGATTTATGAAAATGCCTCAATGGCGCTCCTCTGTACAACCATCATATCAAACCTGCCCCATATTAGATAAAGGATTTGATTGGCTCAACTGAGGCAAAATCAGCTGGACGCTGTCTGAAAGGGAGGGCGACCGGACGCATCTGCCAGAATAAATAAAATATGAGCTTGCAGATTTGTCTAGTTCCCAGGCTAAGGACTCAGCATAGCTCAAACAATATTCAGAATTAAGAAGGCAAGAATAGAAATTAAATTCATTTGGATTCCTGCACATATACAGTCAGGTCCAAAAGTCTGACTTTTACCTACTGTAGATGTAGATAGAAATGAGCCGGCAGATAAATATGCAAAAGGAGCAACAACAAAAAGAGAAATAAGTATGGTAATAAAATATAGCAAGGCTGAGATTAAAAGTCTAATCAAATCAGAAATGAAAAAGAAATGGCAGGAGGAGTGGGATAGAGGAAATAAGGGTCAATACTACTACAGCATTCAAAGAAAAGTAGGAGAAATGAGAGGAAGCAATAGAAATAGAAAGGAGGAGGACATTATATCAAGGATGAGGTTTGGTCACACCCTTCTGAACAGAACATTAAACACAACCAGAAAAGGCAAGGAGTTGAAGGAGTATGAATGATCTGGAAAAGTGAGAAATGGTGGGTCAAATTAGGAAATCTCAATCAGTTATGTTGAATATTATCAAAAAGTATGAATGGGATTTAAAAGTTGAATAAAACTCCCAATGTATGAAAGATGTAGAACAGTGTGAAAAAGTATGAAAATGTGTTAATTTGGACATTCCATCCATTCATTTGAATGAAGCAAAACTGGTGGAAAACATTGAATATTTCAGAAAGTATGAAGGGTATGAGTGAGAAAAATAATATCAACAATGACCTAATTGAGCTGAATATTTTGATGTTTGAATGAATTTTCCACATTGAATAATGTGAGTTGAGTGCCAAAAAGTGGGTGGAATAATAATAAATATGCAGAATAACATAGTGTGAGCAGAGCAGAGCATGTATTTTTATACTGTCCTAAATATAAGCAAGAGAGACAGACACTTAAAATTACACTTCAAAGGTATCACATGACACTCGGTATTCGAGAAATGTTGTAGGGGTGTTCAGGTTATGTAGGGCACAGGGCTATTTTTGAATTTTTAGGAAACACAAGAATTATTAGGAGAATTTCATGTAATAGTGTACTCCACACTCCAATACAGAAGGTGGCGGTAATGCACCTAAAAGCTGTTTGCTAACCGCCATTAAAAAACAGAAGAAGAAGCAGGAGCCACAACAATAACACGCAGCTAGCAGCACTGGCATGAAAACCCAAGAAATATCTCGTTTTTAGGTCGTAATTGTTACAGTAACATATACAGACTGACTGCTTCGGTTCACAGATTGAAACAGCGTCTCCACGCAGGTGAATTTAGGTGCCGTGCAGCGTTTTAAACACAGCAACACGCCGTTGTTGTGACGCGCAGACGGTAGACGGTTAGCTTGTTGACTGTCCGGTTCCGTTTCATGTCACTGGTCTCCGGTACCGCGCGCAGACATGGAGAGCTTATACAAGCGGAAAATGTTCGCGTCCATGCGGAAAACCAAAGTGGACGCGTCCAAGAAGCGGCAGATTGGCCTGCCCGCTTCTATCCTGGACGACAGTGACGAAGGCTCCTTCTCGTCCTCCTCGTCCGGATCCCAGTCCGACTTCCAGAGCTCCCCGGAGGAGGACAGCGCAACAGAGGACCGGGGCCGGAGCGACTCCGGAGCCACGTCCAGCGACGACAGCCGCTCCGTGACCCGCAGGAAGCGCTCGTTCCTGGGAGGCGACGACACCTCCTCGTCCTCCAGTACCGGGGAGGAAGACGACGACGACGAGGAGGATGAGGACGAAGAGGAGGAGAGGAGCCAGCCGAAGAGGCTAGTGCAGCCCAGGAAGCGGAGCAGGTTGCAACGGCAGGACGAGTCGGACTCGGACCATGCGGAGGAGAAGCGGAGAGAGGAGGCGGAGAAGGCGAAGAGAAGGCAGAGGCACAACAAGCTGCTGGCGCTGTCCCGGAGGATGAAGGCCCGGGTCCCGAGCCGGAGGAGGAGCCGTCTCAAGCAGGTACACCTCCGGACCCCAATCACACACTCTCTCCTAACTTAAGACTGAAAACCGCTTGTTGATATCAAATAATTATAACATTCAAAGATGATCTGTCATGATTGAGCTGCTCTCACAAAGATTAGTTTAAGTTAAACCTGACAGTTTAAAGTTTACAACATGTGTTTGTATTTTCAGGATGCAGGTGACGAGGAAGAGTCTAAAGAAGCTGAGGATGAGGCCGATGGAGATAAAGATGGAAACGGAGGGAAAAACGGCAGCAAGAAAGAGGCAGCAGGAGGTGATGGAGGAGGGAGAGAGGAGGAGAAAGACGATGAGGAGGAGGAGGAAGAAGAAGAGGAGAAAGAGGGGAAGAAATAAGAGAACAGAGGAGGAGTTTGAATGTGAAAAACTACAGACTTTTAATGATCTGAAAAACTTTCTTGGTTTATACAGTTTTTTTTTTTCTCCTGCAGCGCTTAAAGTGGGAAACAAAAACACTAAGAGCTGGAGCTGCAGGCTTTTCATGGTCATATCTTGTTGCTCTAGGAACAGATATTGGTGACATGCAACAAAAAGATGCACAGAGGATCTGGAGAGCCTTACTGATGAAACGTTACTACGCATTCTGCCAAGGAAGTGGAGCCTGAAACGGGACACAGCTTTAGAGAGGGAAAAGTGTGGCTGATGGAGATCCTACTGCAGGTTCAGTGTTTGTTAGTATCTGCACCTGCTGATCCACTGATGTGTCAACTCCATCACCCGAAATCACAAATCCCAGATGATGATTTCAGACATATGTCGTGTCAGTGTTATACAGGAAGATTTTCACAGGAAGATCATTTAGCCATTACAGAATTACTCTTTATTAGCTGCAGCTGATCTAATCAGCTCCTGCTCATTTTAACCAGAGAAAGCGACAGTTAGCTCTAAATGAGAAGCTGCTGCTAATGAAAAACAGTGAGGAGAGATAAAAAGTTCAATGAGTGATTCTTTAGTATTGTACCTTAATGAATCTGGTTACGTTACAGCCCAGGAACCATCCTATTAAATGCCACAGGTTTGACCTTTTGAGTTTGTTTGCATGCACTTAAGTAACCGTGTTACTTAGAGAAACCAGGTTATACAGGTAGTTAGAAAAGGCCTTTACATCTATTTATCTAATCTAATCCATGTATAGATGCAGCAAGTCAGTAGTCATGTTTCTCCCCTACCCTCAGCCTTATTTTAGAAGCAGAGCTTTCTTATTTTAACTATATTGGTGACACAAGCTGCTTCCTGGCAATTTTTTTTTGTGCGTTAATGTGTCTTAAATCTAAAGTGTTGGTTTCAATTTTAGACAGACGTCGGATGGAAGCATTTAAATACGAGAACTGCCGTGTAACATACAGTATTTGTCATGCACATGTTCATGTGTAAAAAGCTGATTAGAAACCTAGCTCTGCGTATACACGGTAGAGAAATCAGCGTTCTCCAGCAGAAATCTAGTTTTCTAATCCCCTGCCTCCGTTGTGGAAAACAGGAGTCTCATTTATGTTACAATTAAGAAATCATATTACTGCAGAGAGCTGACCGTCAGTTTCTTCAGTGCATGTAAACACATTGATCCGTGCTGGCTCCATGCCACCGCGTCATTTCAAATGACTTTTAAGTTTTAATTTGATAAAGTTTTTTGATACTATCTTTTTAAATTTGGTTAAGAGTCATTTTAGCATCAGTGAAATGCCATGTGACTTATCTTAACTCAAGGTCCACTTACTGGCTTTTGCCTGAGCTTTCAACTGCATCTCACAGTCTTTTCCCGTGAACGGAATTGGCTCGGATGTAAAAAAAAAAAAAAAAAAAAAAAAAAAAAAAAAGAACATCTAACACTGAAAGAAGAGTGTTAGATATCAGCAGGTACACTGCTCCAGAGGTTTTACATCTCATGTCTCGTAGACCACAGCTGTTGGACGTGAAACGGTAACAGACTGTGTCCATAACAGTCCCATAGAGCATTGCTGTAAGAAACAGCCAATGAGAGGGCACTTAGGGGTCTCGGTTTGTTACGGACTGCAACAGCAGAGATCTCTGACTGTGACACGTGTGATTTCACAGCTCTGGATGGACAGTGACCGCTGAAGCTTCTGGGTACTGTAGTATTTAGAGACATTGAACATACCCAACTGACAGCACTTTTTTTTCCTCTTTCATTTATTTTGTGTTTGATTAAGAGATTAAATCTGGACTCTGGTCCTGAAAACCAGACATATTTTATTTTTCTGTGTTGACATCTCATACACTCACACACACACACACTCACACACAGAGAGAGATCTCACCTGAGCATTTAGACTGACTGAAGTCAGTCACTTGTATATTTTCTTGTAAAGTAGCTTTTTATTTGTCACAGTTTAAAGGCAAGTTTGCAGAGAGGTCGATGTGTTCTTGTAGTTTTGTCCATCATTTCTGAGTCACATATACTTTTGATTCAGTAGCTTCATTACAAAATCATGGAGATGCATCCATTGTGAGGATTTCCTGCTTTTCTGTGTTTTCTATCATTACAAACGTAATATCTACGGTTTCTGTCGGTCAAACATAAACAAGACATTTGAAGATGTCACTTGTGACTCTGGGAAACTGTGAAGGATATTTTCATTATTTTCTGACATTTTATAGCCTACATAATTAATTGAAAAGAGTTTAATTGATAATGGGGATCATCCAGGCCTATGTAATTGTCCAAAAATTGAGGGACTGCACACATTTTAGGTGTGTCCCCTTTTGTTTATCTCTTCCAAATAGTTAACTAATGAACAAGATGGAGTTAAAATTACAGCAGTAAAGTGTTTTTTTGACTTGATGTATGATAAAGACAAGTGAGTTAGTGAGTGATATTCATTCTTGACCTTTGGGAACAGTATATTGTAAAGAGAATCTGAGCTCAAAGGTCCACTAATAGCTTTTTTTCTGGGGACTTTCAGCTGCATAGTTTAGTTATTATGTGACTATTTACATCCAACGCCAAAGTATTAGTAGTGTAGTGAATGTGTATATGTCCAACCTGAAGATATTTGTGTCTCACGGACTTATTTGAGTCTCTGAATGTAGATATTTTCCGGTAAAATGTTTTCCCAACTGACAGGAAAGATTGACAGAAGAATCAAAATAAGATTCAGGCTCGAAAAACAAAGAGTCATTTTTTCTCTATTAAATGTTGAATTAGAGGTTTGGGATCTAAATGCAGAAAACAGATTGTGGTTTATGTTTTGCATTCGCTGTGAAGAATTTAACAAAATTTGTTCAGTCCTTTCTGTAAATGTTAACATATAAATGATAAAGCTTTAGTGTTTCCTTTGTATAGAATGGATTTGGGCGGACCACCCAAAAAACCTTTCTCACACTTTTTTATTTATTTTTTCCTTTCTAAAGGTTGCCAGTGCTGCATTCATGTGCTTAAACATAAATTGGACAAATAACGTCCCTAATCAGACGTTTTGCTCTTTTTTTCCATATTCCCTTGTTTCCTTGTTTCCTTCTTTCCTCCCTCTGTAATGGTGCGTTTGAGTGCAGTCATATAGATTAGGAAAAAGACATCCCTAATCAGAAGTTCAGATTTCAGAGGTTTTACAACCGCATATATCAGCCGGTGATAAACTGGGCTGCAAAGAATGTTTTTTATATCTAGAGTTTGTAGTTGAGCAGCAGCTTCAGTCTCAGTTTGAACTTCAGTCTGTTCAAACATCAGCAGGTTCAGTCTGCGGCTGCTCAAACTCAACGTATACAGTATTTAAGAGCTTTGTGGCCTTCTCTGCATCATTTAACTACTGGACTCAGTATGTTATACAGTAATGATGACACACACACACACACACACTCACCCACGTCATACTTGCATATCAGTGCTGTGTGTTATTTGTTTTCGATTGTATTTCTGGTCTTTTGTTGCTGTAAAAGCTCTGCAGACCAACTTGCTCGGTTGTAAACACCTCTGTTATTAATAAAGTTTTTTGTTTGTTTTTTTTTGACCAGAGATTTTTGTGTTTGAAATTAACACAGCATAACTAGAACTACATTTCCCATGAACCAGTCTGCCCTAAAAAGTGCTCCTTTATTTTTATATGTGAAAACTGAGAGGCATACAGAGCTGAGGTCTCAGGACAGTAACGTGAGCAACTTATTTGAACACTTATATAACAGCATTTGGTTCAGCAACTACAGCTGTCACTATGTATATTTGACTTCATAGTCAGCCAAAGATATTGCACTTTTTACCCCGGAAAATCATTCAAATTAAAAATACTGTGGTATTTACATGTGTATTTCTTTGGTTTGCAGGGGAACAAATGACAAACAGTGGCAAACTAAATTTCATCATTTGTACATCCACATTTCCTCTTTTACCTTTGAATTATATAAATATCTACAAACATTAACAGCACAGCTGGCACCAGCTGTGAAAATGTACACAACTACAGTACATATTTACAGTATATATACCTTTGTGCTTACTCTTGTCTGTGGCACCAGTGGAAAGTGTAATTACATGATTTTTCTCTCACTCATCTTTATTTACAACTCTATCGCAAGTTTTTTTTATTGATACAAAATACTGAGCATAAATTAACACTTCATTTTTGGAAGTGATTCCAATATAATTTTAAATCTTCTAAGCCCAAATTGTGACTAATTTGTTCACACACTTTAATTTTAACGCACAGATTCCTTTGTGCTTTCGATTGAATAATTGTGCACTGACGTTGCACTATTTAATATTATATTTTATCTTCTTTTTTATTTATCTTGTAAAATATGCTTAATGCTTCACAAAAATAATGCAGTGTTGTGTTTATGTTGTGAAGGGTACATGCAAGACAGGATTAATAGGATGAAGGGGATAGAGTATGATAAGTCATGTGCATAAATTATTCATTCAAGAGCATGAGTTTTTTTTTCTTATGACACCTCCCAGACTCTATAAATGGTCTATCACATTGACAAAAATATATAATTATCATAATAATAGTAATAATTTAAAAATTATGTAAAAAAAAAAATCCTTAGCAACCAAGCCTCGTTCATAATTAGCCATAAAGTAGATCAAAACTTAGAATATGGTTCTGTGGCAGACTCAGGCTGTCTCAGGCCTGGGGTGAAAAAATATGTTTTCTCCTTTGTGTGGGCACCTTAGAGGGCACTTTCACAGTAATTTTTTTGTCCTTGAGGGCACGAGGGGTGGCATTTGCCCCCCTCCCTTGAGTCCACCAGTGATATGGCTGGACCATGTATGAAATGCTAGAGGGCTTTTAATTTGAAACAATGGATACAGGAAGTGGCAACCAAGCCCCAGGAAGTGTGCAGGGCTTTGAAGTCAATTTGACATAGTGGCCAAACTGTGGAATTACAACTTCTGGGTCCAACAGGAGCCGCTTGATCTAATTGTTTTATACCCATTCAAGTTAGCTGGAGGGCTAAACTGGAAGTTAGCAGTCTCAGCCAGCGGAAGTCTCTAGTGAGCATGCTCTATGGGTGCATGGGGTCCATAGAACGTACGCTCTATGGAAGACATGTTTCATGTGCGTAATTTCTTTACAGCACCAGGTGGCTTTTTGGCTTCATGCGCTACTGAGCAACTTTCATAGGAATGAACAGGGCCCCGCCTCCGACCTGTATCCAGTTCTCTTTATGCATCCATGGCTTTGACTGAAGCCAATTTACTGTGTCCGGAATCACATACTAACATACGCCTACTGCATACTCAATCAGTATGTACTGCTTACTGCCTACTAAATGAACGATTAAGTATGCCAATACCAGCATACTCAAGCAAGACAGTCATGTGACTGCATCATGTTACTGCATCACATGACTGTATCGATAACAACCAGTCTCAACCGGCCACCAGCTCCTCACATCTCCCAAAACGTTGCAGTGAATTTCCAAATGGGCGTTATTTGGATAAACTGACGACATGTTGGGAATCTAAATGGTTACTTTCTTGCCTGAAAAAATATTACAACTTAATAAAGTGACATATTAACATTCCTACAGCAAACAGAAAATTACAACAGCTTAATCTCCACCATCGCTGTGAAATGCATGGCCGTCCAATGGTGTAACTTCATCACTCAGTCAGTGACAAACATTCGTGTTTGTAGGGATGGACCCACTGTTGTGGTCCAGCCAAAAATAATGTACAGCATATTGACTGGGAATGTGCAAATGTTCACAGTATAAACAATATATGTAATGTGAAATAATACAAAGGATACAAATAGTTGCGTTAATGTAACGTGCCATGTTAGATGTGATGAATTCACAGATGTGCAATATAAGCTTATTGAATATAATATGTAATGTACATGGGAGGAATAGAGTCCATGTCAATGGGGGTCCTGGGCCTTGACAATGAGGCCAACTGCTGTGGGGAAGAAACTGTTCTTGTGGTGTGAGCTTTTGGTCAAGATAGACTGCAGCCTCTTGTCGGAGGGGAGTGTTCAAAAAAGTTAATGGCTGGGTGGGAGGGGTCGGCCTTGATCTTTCCTGCTTGCCGCAGTGTCCTAGAGGTGTGCAGGTCCTGCAGGGACAGCAGATTGCAGCTAATCACCTTTTCGGCACAGCGGATGATACGCTGCAGTCTGCCCTTGTCCTTGGCAGTGGCAACAGCGTACCAGATGGTGATGGAGGAGGTGAGGATGGACTCAGTGATGATAGTGTCGAAGTGCATCATCATTGGCTTTGGCAGGTTGAATTTCTTCAGCTGCCGCAGAAGTATATCCTCTGCTGAGGCTTCTTGGTGAGGCTGCTGATGTTCGGCTCCCACGAGGTCCTGGCTGATGATGGTTCTCAGGAAGTGGAAGGACTCCACAGTGTCGACTGGAGAGTCACACAGGGTGATGGGGGCGGGTGGGGCTGGGTTCTCTCTTAAGTCCACAACCATCTTCACTGTCTTTAGAGTGTTAAGCTCTGTCAGTGGTAGCAGTACCCTGAAAAAGTTCATGCATGTTATTAATTTTATCACAAAAATCATTGTTAAATCTCAAGTAAAAGCTGTTTGAGTCATTCATTAGCTGCTCATCAAAAGTAATGCCATGCAGAGAAACTATACTGCACTTATTGTGTGGATGTATTAAAATTCATGCTATGCATCCAGACTTGAGGTCATAACTAATACATTTGGACTCAGTTTTATTATTATATTCAAGTACTTTGTAATTACAGCATGAGTAGTTTTGTCTCCACTCCTAAAAACAGCCTTTTTAACCCAAAGCAACCAGGCTTGTTATTAATTGGTAAAAGGAAAAAAAAAACTATATAGGAGTTACACTGTCCACAACAAAATATCATATCAGCTATTCACTTTACTATTAGACAAGAAAACCAGTAAATGTTCACATTTGGGAAGATGGAACCAGTGGATTTATGTTTTTTTTTCTTAAATAAAGACTTAAACCATCAGTTATCATAATTGCTGATTCATTTTCTGTTGATCACCTAAGCAATTAATCAGCGAATTGTTTCAGCTGTCAAAAGTCACATGTTCTTGCACAGCACTCACTGCTGTATGTGACATTTTAGCTCTGCACGGTAGCATATTTTGATTACTAGTTTATCTTACATAAATACCTCTCAGAAACTGGGCCATAGATTTATTTACTAATGTGATACATTTTCATAATCTGTGTCGACACTGATGACATTGACTCATCATTGCTGACTTGGTTTCAAGATGCAACAATGGGAGCCAATCACTTCATCAGGTTCACTGTGTAGATTAGAGCTGCAACAATTGGTTGATTGACAGAAAATTTATCTGTAACTATTCTGATAATCAATTAATCATTTCAGTCATTTTTCTTTCTGTCCTCCACCACTCAAAAATGTGTTTTCCTTGCTTTTACTTCACTTGGATGTTTGAGTTTCACTGTGCAGAATGATGTATGTGCAGAGCTTGACACTAGAGGCTTCATCTACTGAAAGTGGAAAGGTTTTTGTACTCATTGTAAATCAGATTTTAAGGGATGAGCCTACGAGCATGATTTATGACATCACAACTAGGCTAGTTCGGAGGCTAATTGTGGTCTAGTATGCAAGTTACACAAGTGTGATGTGGACACTTGAAGCCTCCAGTGCACATACACTAAGAATGGACTTTACAGTGAAGAAGGATACATCTTGTGTCAAGCAGTTCAACTTTTGAGATGAACAATATTTGCATATTCATAGATTCTGGGTTTTTTAATGAGGGAGAATAAATAGATGGAATTTTACTTTAATGAGGTAATTGTACTTTTTTGAGGAGAAAACATATTAGACACATTATTATTCCAAGCAGGGTATTTTTGATATAGCTTACAGCATGTCTGGAGGGGATCTTTAAGAAACTATTCAGTGACCAAAACATCAATTCAAAGCGGGCCAAGTACTGACAATCGTCAGATAAAGAGTCTCGGTCTCCCCCCGGTGGACAAACTGGGATATCACAGCGAGCTAAATTTCTGCCAATCAGAGGGGAAAACGTAGGTCATGTGACTGGAAGGTGACTCCGCCATCATTGTTAGTGGCAGTGAAGCCTGTATGGAGGAAATGGAGGAGCAGCAGCGGAGCCCCGTGGACTGTTAGTGCGCGTGTCAGTGAGTGTTGTCCGGGGCAGCAGCCATGGTGCAGACGTGCTCAGCGTACGGCTGTAAGAACCGCTACCATAAAGACAAAGAGATCTCCTTCCACAAGTAAGTTCTCTGAAACTGCGTGTTGACTAACTAGCATTAGCTGTCCCAAACGTGATGGATAAGCACTGTGTTGTGCCGTACCGCACCGTGGAGGGTGTCATCCACCAGCCTGCATTTACTAATCAGCGTTTTTAAAGCTGTTTTGCTCATAGTCAGCAGTAGATAGTTGTTAGAATTTGACATTACATATTCATTGTCTATAGATTTTACTCCTAAAATCGGGTCACAGACAACTCACCAAGCACCATTTTACTGTGATAAACTGAAAGTCTTTTATCAAGTTCGTCCGCTGGTCGCGCAGTCTCCTTCCGCCAGATCAACAAGTTAACTAGCACCGTGCTTACAGTGGCGATACCTAAACATTGATGCTCAGATGTCATTAAAACGTAATTTAATTACATTTTCGCATATTTTTATATGCCGAATTTACCCGGACATTATGCATGTTCTTAAAAACACTTGTTTTAGATTCGAAAACATGTTTGCGTTATCCAGAAATACAGAAATGCTAAAGTCCATTAATTCTGATTGGAGTTCGGTTACAGTTCTTCATGTAGCAGCGCTTGTTGGCTGTCAAGCTCATGTTAGCCAGAGTCTCCTTTGCCGGAACATAGTAAACATGTGGAGACCCTGCAGGTCTGGCCATGTCAGACGAGTTGAACCAGTCTACTAATAACACAAGTTACAGAGCACTACATATTCAGTTAAAATGCTATTTCTCAGACTTACTTTAGCAGCCTGCTGACTCTTTGTCTGTGTGAGACGTTCGGTTCCCTGATAATCCCAGTAGGTTGAACAAGGCAAGAGTTCCTATAACAGGTGAATCTGCTTTTAAAGTGTTTTGTTGTTGTTGTTGTTGTTGTTGTTGTTTTTTACTGAGTTCTGTGTGGAGGACTTGATGTTTACCAGGAGAGGATTTCTGATGGAACCAGGCTTCAGCTAACAATTTTGATGTAAAGTTGACTTCTTAAATAACATAGAAGAATAATCTGTTATCAGACCAGTAAGGATGACGATAATAAGATTCAAGATTATTTTATTGTTATTTCTCAGTACTCACATACAGTGAAATGAAATTCCATTTCTCCCAGACCAAAAACAGTGCACTTATAGAATAAATTATTTAAATAAGCTAAACTGCTTTAAATAGCAGATTCCTAAAACTATATTAAGAAAGTTTCAGAAACATTAGGAAAGCATTTTATTTTGTGGAAGTGACTGATGCAATATATAATATTAATCCTACTAAACTAAACAAATCCAGAAGTAATAATATGGAATACATTTTTACGCGTATTGATTCCTTACCTGATTTTCCAGGTTTCCCCTGGCGCGTCCAGATGTTTGTGGTAAGTGGGTGGCGGCGATGAGGAGGAACAACTTTAAGCCGACAAAGTACAGCAACATCTGCTCGCAGCACTTCACCAAAGACTGCTTCAAGATAGAGTGCAACAACCGAGTGCTGAAGGAGAACGCTGTGCCGTCGCTCTTCACTTTCAACCTCAGCATCAAGGTGAAGTAGGCCACTTCACATATTTTGAGACGTGACTGAAGTACCCTCTCACACAGTCTGTCCCCTGTGACAATGGCAGACAGTGTTACACTGAAATTAGCCACCGTTCTCCCTACACAATTAAAACGACAGGGAAGAAACGTCTCCAGAGATTTCAACACATATGATCATACAGAAAACACACCAAACAGTTGTAACATTTATCTGATCCCTGATCAGTTAAATCAGTTGAATCTCTCAGTTGAACTACAGTTACAACTAAAGTGTCAACAAAGTGACAGCTGCATCTAAATAAAATTCAAAGTTAATATCAATAAAACAATACTGTCAATATTTGTCAGAAATATGTCAATTTAAGGGGTTTTATTTTTGCAAGTCCACTTATAACAACGTGTACAGCTGCATCCATCTCATCACCAGTCTGCAGTGGTAGCAGCAAGCTATCCTGCCTACAGAGCTGTGATTGGCTGATTGTTTCTCCAAACAGGGGAACAGCTGTGAATTCAGCATTGATGTCAAACTCAAATTTTACCTCTCATATTATCCACCAAACCCCCCAAATTCTCAGGTCTCAGGACCAGCTCCAGTCCTCATCAGGATCTCTAGTCTTGTTGTCTTTATTTTAAAATAAGAGGCTGCTCTCATCATTGATACCACCATCTAAAACAAACAAATCCATCCTTGACTTGTGTCTTTTCCGTCTGACAGGCGGAGTCCCTGGAGGATCCGTTCCCCTCAGAGATCCACTTCCCTCTCTCTATGGCTTTGACCTCTGACACAGTGATGGTGGAGGAGGAGGATGAGGACGAGGATGAGGACGAGGAATCTGAGCCCGGGAGGAGCCTGGCCGACATCCGTTTCGACACGGCGTCCGTCTCCTGCGACCACAATTACACAGTGGAGGACTCTGCACGGCAGAAGAAGCGCATCGAGCAGCTGGAGGAGCAGCTGGAGCGTCTGAGGAAGACGCTGAAGACGACGCAGCAGAAGTGTCGGCGGCAGGAGAAGCAGCTCAAGAGGCTGAAGGCGGCCTGCGAGGCACCCAGGACTGTCTGTGAGCCTCCGGCAGCGTTCGGCGAGGGATACGTGATTTTACCAAAACACATCTACCACACACTCAAAGGCATCGAGTAACGAGGACGAGAGAAAAGATAGATGAGCGTGATCAAATCTCATATCTGTCAACAGCAGCCAGGTGGACTGTTGAAGAGCTGTTGAGCGAGGCGGTGAACCCCAAGCTGAGAGCTGAAGGACTCACTTGTCCGGGAACATAAATGCAAAGAAGTGGAAAACTTCAGTTGGTGCATCCAACAAACTCCGACATATATAATTTTCTTTTTATGTTTTCTGTTTGGGCTGCAGTGAAATGACTTGAAGTGAACTCACTATAAATTAATAGTTCAACATTTAGGGTTTGGTTTTAGTGGGAGGCGTATGCTGAAATAATTTCTCGCCAAGCAACAGCCAGGTTGGAGTGCTAGGCAACCAGCGTAGATGTTGCACAGCCGTGTGGATAAACAGTTGTTCATTAAGAAATAGTTCCATTTCTGTTTTAAATTCAACAAATGAGATATAACATGTTGTAATTAGTGAGCTTTATAGTTTATTGGTTGAAGTTGGGACAGAGTCAGGCTAGCTTCTTCTTGCCTCAGTAATAGAAAGAAAGCAAACAAGTGTTTCCCAAAATGTTGAACTATTCCTTTAAAGATCCTGCTGTGGGACTTGGGGATGCAATTGAAAATATAGACTTTAACCTCTATCCTGTTTATTTTGTTTGTCTTTAAAGAATTGTTCCTAATAAGAAGAAAACTCCCAACCAAGGATTGTGTGTAACAAATGTTTAAATGTGTAATACAACTGAACACTTTACTTTTTTCACTTTTTTTCTTCACATAAACATGGTTCAAAACATTCTGTTAGTTTTTGTTTGTGTGTATGTGTGTGTGTGTCTTTATACAGCTGATACTGATCAATTAACCATGATGCACTTGATCCGTGCTGGTACTGGTCTTCCAAATCAGCTTCGGACATTGCTAACATATACAATGTGTATATGTGTTAGATTTACGCTGTATTCATAAGCATTCCTCATTAGTAGCACAAGACCATCATATCTTTCTGTCTGTTTGGATTTTTCTCTCAGGAAAAAGCCCTTATTGGACAGTCGATTAGTGAATAAACAAACAGGAAGCAAATGGGAAGAGAAGCTGGACTTGAACCAGTGACGCTGCAGTCATGTGGTATTTGCTGTAATCATTCAGCTATCAGGGCACTAAAGTCTATCAGTGACATCATAATAATAAAGTCAGTCTATAGAGCATTTTTCAAGGTACTCAAAGACACTACATAAGTTTAAAGGATCCTAAAAAGCAAAAAAGACACATTAAAGTCACAAGGTAGCACATAATGTTTAATTTATGAAGAACTGAGCTGAGGTGTAATGAGGAGGCCGGATGTGGAAATGCTCACATGTGATTGAAGCTTAATTCAAGTGTGTGATTGTCTGCTATATATTTGCCATCTAACACTTAAGGGGTTTCTGCTCATGTAATCTGTAGATAAAATATTGAATTCTTCACGACAGTTCGGACAGGTCTGTGTACCCACTAAAAGAGAATCCTGCAGTAAGACAAAATAGCCATAACTGATAAACAGAAAATACTCTGTTTTGGAATTTTAAAACAGATAGACAGAAGTAAAACATATGTATGGTTGTTCTCTTTGGTAGGGTGTGGTTAATCTTTACATTTTTAATGACTGCTGAGGAGGCAGCAAAGTAGACCTGACCTTTGATTATCAGGGTTTAAAAGTGAGTCAGACATCAACTACCCAGCAGCAGAGATACCTCATTATAATATGTGCAATAAAACCCAAACATACATTGTAACATCTTTCCAAAGGCAGTTTCACTCTAAGAGATGGGCGACAAAATCAAATTCCTGTCTAAAAACACACTCTAAAGTTCAGTTGAAGCTAATAATTTCAACAGTTTGAGATTGACAAATCAAATGGCTAATAGACACACTTCAAGCTGATATGGCAACATTATCTTTCATTTGGAGTCGTGTTTCTGTTCACCTGGTGAATGAAAGTCCAATATTCACTCTCTTTTAGCTCTGTTTTTGCTCTCTACCAACTCCTGAGGGAGATATCTGGCTCTTTATCTGCTAAATGCTCCACTATGTTCACCAGCTAGCTAACAGCTAACTGTGTGTGTTTGCTGTTTGTGGCTGAGAGTGAACCAAAACAGTAAAGTCACAGCCAGACAGCTGAACAATGAGCTGAAACTCTGAACCCTTTAACATACAATTAGTCATGTGATTCATTCTTAATGATTATGATTATTCTTGATTATAGCCGCATTAAGCAGAGATGAATATATCTGTACTGTTATTTAAAGGAATGTGTGGTGAGTGGAGTAAAGCATGACTTAACTTCAGTGTCTGATTTGTCCAACATTTCTATCAGTAACGGTAATAATAACATTTTATTATATTTAATTACTGAGACCTTGGAACATGGTGACATCTCTAAAACTATTCTGACAAGAAACAGTCAGATGATCAGGCAGAGTTTAAACTGTTTTAATTGTCATTGTTTATTTCTATGTATTTTGTATAGTCTCTGTGTGTGCTTGTCATTCCTATGTTTCCTATTTCGGATAATAAGTTAAGTTTGCATTTGAATTTTGAAAGGAAGCAGTAGAAGTAAGGATGTACAGACAGACACGTGCTTTCTCTTGTTTTTTTCATTTCCTTCCACATTTCTATTAGAAATTGGACTCTTGACACCACCAATCAACAAGAAAGCACCAACATCAAAAATGAATCACATTAATATCACAAATTAAAATCAGTTGATCATCACTTTAAATACTGATACTGCTTTTAAACACAGTCAGGCAATTTTTTTTTTTACTGATGATTAGCTAAAACCACATTGTAGCAGAGATACAGTACATGACACTTTATCCTGCAAGACAACACAAGACGTCTAGTAGTCTACATCCACTTTTTTAACTGGTTGTTAAGAAAATGATAATTTTATTTGTTCAGTTATTTCATTTTAATCCAGCTCGGTACTCCCATGAAACTGTACAACCTTTTCATCTGTAGGTGAAAGAAAAACAGCAGAGACACTTTTGGCCAGCAGGTGGTGATACAGACTGTATGTCAGTAAACTGTGTGTCTGCATCCTCACTTCAGCTCTTGAACAGTCAGTGCACCAACAGGTAAGTAGAAAGAAGTGTGTCCATCTTATTAAAATGCCAACATGCAGTACACTTAACACACTCCAAATACACACTTACCTCTGAATACTGCTGTAAGGGGCATGTTGAATCACCCTAAACTGCTTGAAATGTATACAAATGATGTTTGGAGGTGTATCCCACAATGCACCGGGTCTACTCTATTACACTCCATTCCAGTTGATGGTTGTGATGCACTTTTATGCACATTAACACCAAAAAGTCAGTCATGAAGTAGACAACCTGCAAAATCCTCTGAGTCACAGGACTTTTAAGAAGTCAGAAAAAATTAACCTCCACTGGAAGGAACACTTGACCATGAAGACCTACTTCTTCCGAAAGAACTTACTCACCTAATCTAAACCTTTCTCTCTCTCTAAAAAAGTAAAAAAAGATAAATAAAAATTGTCATTTGCACCTGCAGCTTTGTGGCACTTGTGGAATGTGAAACTGAGTGTTGAGGCAGGTTTCCCCTTGATCTACTGTGGCTGGGATTAAACTTAATTTGTACGTCACTTTAGACAAAAGCATCTGTGAAATGGATGGATGTAAATGTTAGCAGCAACTGTGTCTGAACAGATCTCAGACTTTGGTTCAGTTTTGTGTAAATACATTTATCTTTGGTATCCCTTTGATCCCCTTGTGACCTCTCAGATTTCTCTTGAGAACCTTTTAGGGATCCCGACCTCTAGGTTGGGATTTGCTGATGTGTTGATTATATTGTAAGTGGTATCAGCTCTCACGTTTGTAATAATAAGTAGCAACATCAGAACCATGAGTGGATATGACATGAGACTAATAAAGAAGTTTTGCATTTTAAACATGTTCAACTATTATGAGTACAGTAAGTGATACACTTAAACAGTTAAAAGTAATTTAAGGCTGTTTCTGCTGCCAAAGCAGAGAGGAGAGAATAGAATAAAGTCTATCTGACCAAAATGTTGTATTTATAATTTACTGGGAAATAATTAACAGCATGTGGATTTTTTTTTTCTAATATAATACAACAGTGGGTATACTTTCTATTTCCAATTATCATCACAAAGTCACCTCAAGTTATTCTGAGCTGCAGTGATGAAATAAGCGAGTAAAAGCATCAACACTATCAGGAATCCTGTCAGCAATGAAAAAACTTTATTAATCATTAATAATCATCATTTATTGTGTATTTACTAGGGGTGTGCCTGAATACAAATATGTTATTCGGCAAAGCACAAACAGTTGGTTATTTACGAACATTTATTTCGTACAAATATTTTTTAAATTATTTGTTTTCGGGAAGAGGAAAAAAACATGTCAAATACCAGCGCGCAGGTCAAGTACATCGCTATCTCAGTCTCTCTCCTCTGCTCCACTGTTACGTCTATCATCATGATGCACATTTCCTTATTTGGACATCCCGTACTTGGGGGGTGTTCGCCAAAGATAAAGCTGAGCTACTGACACAAGCAAAGTGCCTTCAAGGGACTCTCCATAACCTGTTGTTCCCCTTCTCCTTTCCACAAAGGTAGGTTGTAAAAATAGGCAATTAAAGCTGCAAGCAGCATTGAATGGGCCCTCGCGCCTCCGCACGTCAAACCGCGGTGCAGTCGAAGGGCTTCTGTCACAGGCATGTAGATGTCTTCAGACCCGGGCTGTTTTCAGACAGTGCAAGAAGGAGATAAACATCACTTCCTTTGTCCACTGTTTTGCCCGCTGCTGAGGCTGCTTCGCTGCCATTTTTTAGGGGGCGCTATTCAGCCAGTTCGCATCACTGATGGAATATTGTCATGTAGCCATGTTTAGGACGGACTCTTATCAAACATGTAACGTTTGGTGCAGACTGGAGCATGTACAATAAAGTTATCAAAACTTCCTCTGTCATGGCGAAACATCAAATCTCAACAGTGCAAGGATGAGAATTTTCTGCAGGGTGAGACATGTCTGTCTTGCTCACACCTGTGGCATCAAAATTATGCAAGTTTTGGGCCCATTCACTTGATTTTCAATTAGTAAACAGAAAACTCTTGATGAGTTTGTGTGTAAAACAAATTAATTTCCTAATTTTCATCAAGTTTATTGTTAGAAAAGGAAAGACTTTTAACCAACATGACCTGGTCAAAATTTGATTGAAATGTGTACTGTCAGGTGTGTAGAGACAATAAGTAACTGCAGCTGGACACAGAAAAATACTCATATATTTGAATGGAGAATGTGAGCAAACTGCTAGGTGCTTGGGCCCTAACAGAGGAAAAACTGCAGTACAGAGCTACAAATTTTAGTTTTGATTTTATTTTTCTGCAGCACTTTATCACTAAACTGTCACTCTCACTCAATGAGCTCCATTCAACCCCCACACCCACCCACCCCCTCCTATTCTCTCTCTCTCCCTCTCAGTTGGAGAGGAGAATGTCACTCTTCTTGTGAAATATCCTCATAAATCCAATGACTTTGGCCAAATCCTACATTGAAAATCACATTTTTTGTAGGAAATTTCATCGCAAATCCATTGATACAGGTTTCAAAGTGGTCAGACTTATAGTTTAGACATCAGAACCATTTGTTTGACACAAAGTCCATGCCTAGAGATTGCCTCCCCATTGGTTTACATTGTAAGGTGTGATGTGGCACTACAACTTTCAGGGCTTATAATATCTAAACCATTCGAGTCATTACAAAGTTTTTAACAACTTTTGTTCAGCACAGTGTCATAAGTCAAGTATTCAAGTTTGAAGTTGATACCATCAACACCCTAGGAGGAGATAGCGTTTCTTGGGGGTCCAAAATTGGCGCAAAGTCGTACTTTGATGGGCATAACGCGGACTTCCTGTTGGATTTAGGTTAGGGGTGTCAGTATATGATTTGTAGGTCTTGATGAGACGAATAATTGACTTTTGGTTTGATCTCTCTACGACATTCCTACGGGCGGTGGCGGCCATATTAGATACACAGGTGGCGCTCTTGAGCACATTTTGGCACTTTGGGGGTTAATTTCTACATTTTATTAAATTTTTCACCAGACCTGATGTGCATGCCAAATTCAGTGAGTTTTTCAGCATGTTCAGGGGGTCAAATTTAGGGTTGAAGTGGTGGAATAATAAAGAAGAAAGAAAGAAACAAACACATGAAATACAATTGGGTCTTCGCCCCTTTGGGGCTCAGGCCCTAAAAATAGGCAATAAATGAAAAGTGCAAAGCAAGAATTGCCTTTGAAGTTCTTCCCTACACGTTACACACTGTGCTGTCTCTGTGTAATGGGTGTGGACACATGGAAAGCCTGGAACAGTAAAGTGTTACTGCTGATCTATAAACGTATCTATTGATATTAACCAGGGTTGATCATCATAGTAACCACCGCTGCACAGATAACCTGCTGAGAGTATCACATAACATATCACATAAACTCACCAATAACATCACTGGAAAAACGGAGTCATAATTCTTACAGGATCAGCACAGTACAGAGTTTATTATTAGGGCCTGAGCCCAAAGGGCAAAGACCCTATTGTATTTCGTGTGTTTGTTTCTTTCTTATTAGGGCCTGAGCCCTATTCAGGTTAAAGTGGGAAGAAGCAGCGGGTCTGTCGGGCAGCTGAGTGAAGTGAAGCCTGCAGAGGAAACACCGGGACCGTCGGCATGAGACAGTCCATGGAGGAGCTGCTTTGTTCAGCTGCACAGATAGGAAACACTTCGGCTGCCAGGATGTACCACTCTGTTTGGAAAAAAAAACTTCTTCTTTTTGGTCAATGCTGGCGGTTGGCAACCAGCGTATTAGGTGCATTACCACCACCTTCTGCTCCGGAGTGTGGACCAGAGATTAAATCATACACATTAATCCTGTCTGTCTAATAAACTCAAGGAAAACTCTACTGCTCCACCAACTTTGTTGGCTGTTGTGTTTTAATGCTGAGCTACTGAACTCCAGTCTTCCTAAGTTCTTCCTTCATATATTGTCTTCTTGAAAATATGTGCTTATATCGGTATCGGTATCGGCATCGGCAATCGGCCACAATGAGTTGGAAATATTGGCATATCAGATATCGGCAAAAAATCCAATATCTTGCATCCCTAGTTTAAAGTCTTTACTTTTCTAAAAATGGACTTGACTACACACCTGACAGTACACATTGCAATCAAACTTTGACCAGGTAGCTGCAGCCTGATACACAGTCAGACTCCACTTTATCATCATTAAGCAAATGCCCGTTCAACGCTGCTTGCAGCTTTAATATATAATTTATATTCTGTGTTGTGCTCAGAGTGAGACATCAGGAAAGCTCAGACCAAAAGGAAGTAGTGATAGCTGTCTTCTCTGATGGGGAAAAGGCACGTGACCTGCTCTGGAAAGAGGAGCTACTTATTAAGATGAAGTCAGTTGAGTGTTGAGTTGGTTGTAATCTGCAACCTCACCATTAGATGCCACTAAATCCTGCTGCTTCTTCTTGTTTTAGCGCTCAGCAGTTAAGAGTTTTCGCAGCTGCTGTTTTTTTTGGCAGGTACGTCTGTTCATGTGATTTCAGAGAAGCAGATATCAGAGACCAGAAGTGAGAGAGAAGCTGATCAGACAGACTGAGCTCATCTTCACACAGCTTCTCCACCCAACAGGTAAGAACAACCGGGGCTCTGTTTCAGAAAGCGGGTTTAGTGAAAACTCTGAGTTTGTTCACCCTGAGATGAGGGAGAGTTACAAACAAATAGTGGGGAAATTAAATGAGGATGATTAGTAGACTGAAATGGTCCTAAATTTGGAGCATTTTAACTGATCTGATCTGGACCTGGTCTAATGTGGTCTGGACATGGTCTAATGTGGTCTAGATGGGAGAAAAGCAGTGAAATTGCCCTTTTAGTTTTCACCAATATAATAGATTGAGATCAATAACAAATAGAAATGCTACAGTAAAAATGAATAAAACTCAGGATTATGAGCCTGTGATGCAGCTGTCATACTGGCTTATTACTGAGCAGATAAGACCTCAGCAAACAGGCAGAAATAACAATAAGACTGAAAATCAGTTTACCATCAGTAAAAAATATGCTACAGTTAAAATGCTCAAAATTTCAGACAATTGCACTCTACTGATCATTCTCATTTCATCTTCCCTGTATTTGTAAGTAAGAAGCTTTAGACACGAAGGATCAATGAATAATGATCCCTATCACTCATGATGTGATTGGTCCACTGATGTTACGAGGCTGAGTGAGAGGCTCATCTGTTATCTGGGCATTGGCTCCGGCCCACAGTTGTGCCTGTGTTGTGCAATAAAGTTGCAGCAGAAACTGACTAACGTCTCATTGTCTGCTTAACGAGGGACGTTACAACTACTGAGTGAGCAGGATTGTGGTGCAGCTGCAGGATATAGTTTGAAAGTGAGTTTTTTTTTTTTAAAGAGGAGCATAATCTGAACGTGTTTTAACAGCATTTCAGTGACAATGTGACAAAGTGGGTGAGAATACACCATTTGTCCCTACTTTCACCATCAATGCCACATAGCTTACAAATTTAACCATGCTTGGTAATTGTTTGTTTAGCCATATGTCCATGATCAATCTGTAACTTGCAGACACATACTATCCCGGGTTTGTTTGTGGTTTGCATTATGTTTGGTTACAGTTCACATACCAGCAACATTTTTGGTTAAAGTAAAACACCGACAAGTATTGTTAAGTTTAGTTATTGTTTATTGGGTTAGGTTGGCATTTCATAATTCAATCCTATTCTTTCTGTGCTTCTTACCATACCCACCATGTGCTCCACAGACAAAAGGAGGAGGCACCCAACAATGGCCTGTATTTATACACTGGGTGACATCATTGGTGATGTCACTGGGTTGGATAATGTGGCGAGGGTGGTAGTTAATTATGTTAAGTGAGTTATTTACTGTGACTTTGATCAGTTTATGTATGGTTGCAAGTGTGTTATATGGTAAGCTATGGTAAAGTGTTTCACCATGGAGGTTGGTAAGATTGAATAACTTTATTTCTGACCTGTTTTAGGAGAAACATGGGATGCACCTGCAGCAATGGTACAGCCCAGATTGACTCTGATGGACTGCTGATGGAAGGGTCTATTTAAGCAGTTGCTTTTTGGCTGTCGGGGGGTTAGTCCATCAGTGTGTAGCTGTGTGCACATGATGATAAGTTAATATAAGTTCAGTTGATATGAGTTGAGTTTTTATCAGTTATGCCAAGTTAACTATTTAGTTATTTTTTTTGTTGTTGTTTTTGTTACATGTGTAGCATGGTACCACTTTTTTTTGTAAATAAACCACCTTGTGATACCGGGATAAGGTTTCCTGTGTCTGCCTCCTACCAAGTGACCAGCCACTGCAGTCAGGCTACACCACAGACAATATTTAAATTTACTACATTTGTTGAAGCAGCTGAAATAAAGTCACTGAATGTTGTTGTGCTGAGATACAAATAGATGATGAAAACATTTAAAATCTGCTGTATTTTAACCTAATCGCATTTTCATGAACAAAACACCAAACACATTATTATTGATCAGACTGTAAATTTGCAGTCATGTCTCTGTGTCTTTGATCTATTTATGTTTTAAATCTTTAACTATATTTTTTTGCTGCCTCCTGTGTTTTGTCCGTCAGATTAAAGCTGAACAAATATATTTAAAATGTAATGTAGCTGCAGCCTGATACAGCCAGATTCCACTTTATCATCATTAAGCAAATGTAAGACTGATAAATGATCAATTAATGGACACTGAATAAAACTTTATTGTGTTAACTTATTGACACTTTTCCCATTTATCTTATTTAAAGATAAATGTGCATCGTCTGCATACACATGCATTAATATCTCTACATCCACTGGATTCAAATGGAGGCTCTGTCTTTTATTTACCTGTTGCCATGGTGACTCGTTCTATTGGGGCTCCATTGATGATGGCTCATTTTATTCATCACACACAAGCTTAAGTCAGAGTGAGCATAATCAGAGTTGATTGAACTGACTCTGATCAGCTGTTTATGTCTATTATTATTATTTTTAAATGCTAATGTCAGCATGCTAACATGCTCACATGCTGACAATGCTAGCATGTTGACGTTTAGCAGGTATAATGTTTACTTTGTTTAACATGTTAACAACATGTTAGCCAATTAGCTCTAAACACAAAGTACAGCTGAGGCTGATGGGAACATCTTTAGTTTTGCAGGTATTTGCTCATAAAACACAGTATGTTGACCAGATGATGAAAAGATTGATCAGATAGTTGTTTTTATTTCAGTCTGAACCAACAGTCAGACACCACCGTCCATGGAGCCTCACTGTTGACATTAAAACTCTCTTCATCCAACCCCAGACAGCGTACGGAAGTGGGCCACTTCAGGCAATGATACGGCACTGCTGGCCTTCTTCTGGCCTGGACAAAATGGATGTGAGCCTGAAGTGGCCTACATATAAAATAACAAATATGGCCCAAATATCACAAAACAAATGTAGGCCACCTTTGGCAACAATCTGGCACAGTCGACAATAGTTAATGTGGGTGTAAACCAAACCAAACCAAACGTGGTGCAGCAAATGTGGCCCGGTTATCTTAAACATACCTAGGCCAGTTCTGACAAAGATATGGCACAGTAAGCACTGGCTTGACTTGATGTGAACCAAAAATGGCCAACATATGATATGGCAAATATGGCCTAAATACTATACAACAAATTTGGCCCACTTTTGGCAATTGTATGGCACAGTCAGCACTGGCTGTCATAGTGTGAGGCTAATGTGGCCCACATTTGAAATAGTAAATATGGCCCATATATTGCTGAACATTATTGGGCCACTTTAGGTAAAGATGTGGCACAATTGATACTGGCTTATCTGAATGTGAGCCTGAAATGGCCCACATATGATGTAGCAAATGTGGCTTGTTTATCTTAAACATATCTGGGCCAGTTCGTGGCAAATATACGACACAGCCCAGAGAGCAAAATTGCTGTGTCCATATCCAGCCCACACCCAGATCCAGCCCACAAGCCCGGTTTGCTTGTGGCCCAGATCTGGCAAACAGGAGCGGACCCCCCAAGTGGTATGTGGGCCACATGAAAGTGTCGGGTTTGGGCCGGATATGGGCCACAGCAATTTTGCTATCTGGGACAGGAAGTCAAGTCAACAAAGACTGAAGTCAAACTGTGAATAATCTCATTAAATTGTCTCTTTTTGCTCAAAACCTAATAACCATTCAGATGCTTCACATGTAAAAACTGTTGAATTATCAGACTGAAGCTGAACTGTTTGTATTTTAAACATGTTTCATTTTAAGATGACGAGCAGCTGATCTCAGTAAACCTTCCAGAGCTGCTAACGTTAGTCTCAACTCTGATATAGTCTCATCAAGACGTTTTTTCTAACGTGACCTTTGACCTCTCAACCCTCGAGACTCAATTTACAATGACTGGAGCTCTTTATTAGGAACACCTGTGCAGTCTGATGCAACCCAACACAACAGCTCTGCCATCAGTTCTACATTCTCAGTTGTTGTTGACGTTGTCAGGAAGGTGATAATAATTCTAATTTATCTTCTGATGATGTTTTCTTTCTCTCCACACAGAATCTGTCCTGAACATCAGCAGACTGTTAAACTCCTGCAGCTGGAAAACTTTCTGACTGAAGTTTCATTTACAATCAAAGCCAAAAGCTCACCTTGTTCATCAGACAGGAAAACGTCTGCACACACTCAGTTTGGAGGAAGTTTCCTGAAAATGGCCTTGAGTCCAGAAAGAAGCAGATGGAGTGAAGTTCTGCCACCTGATTTTCTGAATTAATGAACAAACTTATTGAACATGCTGCTTCATTCATAACACTGTTTGACAACAATCAACCAAAGATGAGAGACATTGTAAGAAAGTTTCGGGAGATCGCTGTTGAAGTAAGGAAGATGCAGGAGACAATAGATTGAGTCAGAGCAGGTGGAGCTGTTGTTGGAGGACTCGTTTTCATAGTTGGAATCTTGGTCTTTGAAGCAGCTCTATGAACTATGATAAAAATCTCCTATTTTTATCATAGTTAAACTTTTCAAAGACTCTTGTGATTAGTTTAGAGCTCCATGTATCCAACTGTGCAGCCTGACAGTGAACGCACCGAGACTGAGACTCCTCTCAGAAACAGAAGAGAAACATTCACCTCGCTTCTGTCTCAGAGTCGATAAAACAACTGTTCAAAATCACATTTTATTGGCTGTAGTTAGAGTCTTGGCCCCTCTTTGTGTTTTTGACTCATATTTGTTAACATTCATTTATTTTAGTTGTATATATGTACAGTATATATATATATGTGTGTGTGTGTGTGTGTGTACTTACTGGTTCCCAGTACAGGAACATCCCTGTTCCTCGGTAGTTAAAGTCGTTGTATTTGTTCCTTTATATCAGTGATGGAGCTGTGTTTCTTGTATGAAAGTTTCTATACAAATAAATGAATAATAAAATAAATAAATTCTCACTCATCACTTATAGAAGTTAAAGCATCTTATAGACAAAGCTGGCTGGTCGAACAGTTTGGTTTTTATAAGCCCTCAAAGTTGCAGTGCCACATCACATCAAATGTACCCCTTACAATGTAAAACAATGGGGGAGGCATGAACTTGGTCATGAAATTTCCTACTAAAAAATATGATTTTTAATGTAAGATTTGGCCAAGGTCATTTCGCAAGAAGAATGCTCTATATACATACAGTACATTATATACAAACTTTGTGTGAAGGTTGGTGTTATTATTTATTTTACAATAATTATAGGTCTCATATGTATAATTCAGTAGTGAGGATGACCTATGAGGGGAAGGGAAAAAAATGGAGTGAGAGTGACAGTTTAGTGATAATGTACTGTGGAAAAATACCATCTAAAACTAAAATTTGTAGCTCTATACTGCAGTTTTTCCTTTATTAGGGCCCGAGCACCTAGCAGTTCGCTCACACTCTCCATTCAAATATATGAGTATTTTTCTGTGTCCAGCTGCAGTTACTTATTGTCTCTACACACCTGACAGTACACATTTCAATCAAACTTTGACCAGGTCATGTGGATCAAAAGTCTTTCCTTTTCTAAAAATAAACTGGATGAAAATTAGGAAATTAATTTGTTTTACACACAAACTCATCAAGAGTTTTCAATTTACTAATTGAAATTGAAGTGAATGGGCACAATAATTTTGATGTCACAGGTGTGAGCAAGACAGACATGTCTCACCCTGCAGAAAATTCTCATCCTCACACTGTTGAGATTTAATGTTTCGCCATGACAGAGGAAGTTGCGCCAAACTTTACATGTTTGATAAGACTCCTGGCCTGAACACATCTACATGACAATATTCCATCAGTGATGCAAACTGGCTGAATAGCGTCCCCTACGAAATTTCAGTTAAGCAGCCCCAGTAGCAGGCAAAACAGTGGACAAAGGAAGTGATGTTTATCTCCTTCTTGAACTGTCTGAAAACAGCCCGGGTCTGAAGACATCTACATGCCCGTCACAGAAGCCCTTCGATTGCGCCCGGTGTACGCAGAGGCACGAGGGTCCGTTCAACGCTGCTTGCAGCTTTAATTATTATTATTATCACTTATTATTATACTTTTATTATCAGTATCAGTATCATGTATTCACTTATATTTATAAATAATAATACTAATAATACTTTGTAAACTCAGTACTGTGGTGATTCTGTGGGATTATGACTCAATTTTTCCAGTGATCTTATTGGTGAATTTATATGTTCTGATGTCATACTCAGCAGGTAAGCTGTGCAGTGGTGGTTATCATGATGATCAACCCTGAGTAAAAGTGAACCAGCTTTGTGATTTCAGAAAACCTGAGTTAAGCCCAAAGATAGCTGCTAACCCATTAATCCCTAATTGTGATACACTGAACTCACTCCTGCTCTCCAGAGGATGACTCAATCCCATGACTTTTCCTCTGGCGCCAAACTTTACACTTTCACCTCCACTGGTAAGGTTCTATAAAGAAAAGGTAAATCATCAGTCTGCTGTCTGTTCTGTCTCATGTTTTCATATTGTGTCTGTAATGAACACTGCAGCCTCTAGAGGACGCTAGCAGCATTTTAGTCTCAGATGTTTCTCAGTTGAGTTTCAGTTTGGACAGCACACTTCACCTCCATGTTGACCTCGACCCTCCTCAGGTGAACAGACCTCTGTGGGGCTGAATCTGATCCAGGTGGACGTGTTCAGTCTAAACACCGCCGGCTGAAGCTCTGCCCTCCGGCATAGCATCAAGGTCGTCCTGTCTGAACTGTAGTGCTCCTCAGGCTGCAGCCTGACTACTCTGATTAAACAACACCTGGATGACTTGCTGCTCCCAGCATGCTGCTGCCGCCACCCAGCACCAAAGACAGAGTTAAACTGGCTTTTATTTACTCTTTATATGGAGAGAACTTAATTAATTTGATTTATTTTGATTGATTACTTATTTTACACACATCATATGTAACACAGACTAGACTGAATCATTTTTCTGCTGTGTCTTCAAACTGATATAAACAAATCTGGTTAATATCTCACTGACTTGACATTTAACACTTGAATATTTAGTGTAACATAACATGTTTTAACGGTAAAATACTCCTGTCTGAAAAAAACAGCCACACAGCTTGAAATACAAGCAGGGAAAAGAAAAAAATACATAAAACAACCACTCAAGAAAAACAAAACTAAACAAATATCAATATGAATATAAACAATATAAATAACAACATATATTTATAAAATATATTTTATTTGAATAAATAAAAAACAACATACTGGGAAAAATAAAACATTCACATGAGAAAGAAGCATAAAATAAAGAAACATATATTTTTATAACACAATATGTATATATTTTATTTATACATATATAAAAAGTGTACTTACATACAGTGTATATACACAGAATAACTTGTCTGCAGTGCTTTATTTAAAATTCTTTTGGAGATCCCAAAACTTACTGCACCAATTTTTTTTTTTTTTTAATTTTGGGGAAATATGTTTATAAATGATTCACAAGAGATGGAGATGGAATTTTGGGTTTAAATATTTCATTCAGTGTAATCATCATATATCTTCAATAAAGAACTGGAATAAGATCATACACAATACCCACAAAAAATCTGACACATGGCCACATATGTAAATTACATTTATAGTAGGGCTGCCAATCAATTAAAAAAAATTAGCTAATTGATCGCACAATTTGCTGATTAATTGCTTTTTTCCTTCTTCAGACTTGTAATAATGGATATTTAAATGTAAAATCACAGAATTAATGTAGAATCAACACAAATGAAGTAAATTTAAATTCAAATACTATTGTTTAGTAGCATCTTTTTAACTTTGAACTCAGATCCTCTCCTACATATTTCCAATTAAACCATCAAGGTCATCAAAATTGACTGTCAGCTTGAAAGGTAGATTTCTCATATGCACTTACAGAAATAATAACAAAACCCAGGCCTTTAAAGTACCAGTTGAATTTCAAAACCGTCAAGGCCATTAAAATTAGATATCAGCTTAGAGGGCAATAATTTCTCATAAGGCTGCATGATATTAGAATAACTGACATTGAAATATCTTTTTTCTGTGATATACAGTATATTGCCATATGAAAAAATACAGGAAATTTCACCAGATTCATGCTGTGTGTTATTCATGTATAGATATAAAATTAACAATCATAATTTTCATCATTTGAGTACTTTAAAAGTCTGTCCTCTTCTAACAAAACAAAATCCTCTCTTACTTCTACCACACTTGGTTCAGCTCTCTACCACCTCTTCAGAAATCAGCTTGCACTCCACTTTCAGTATCAAAACAACCAAAGCAGGCCCCACTAGTCGCCTACCACAACCTGTAAAATGAGTGCTGCCTGTTTTAGTTGTTTGATAAACTGATCAAGTGCACCCCTTCACCAGAGCACATAATGACTGCTGTTCGTGTCTGTGTATCACCTGCCTGTAAACGTGCAGGTGATGCGGCTACTGTACAGATAATGTCACCTGGATGCTAGAATCAGGCAGTTACAGAAGGTGGCTTTTGAGTGCGTGTATTCCTGTTATCAGTGGCACCTTGTCACAGTGTTGGTTCAAAGTTAAACAGTTACTGTCACTGTGGTTCGTGCCCTAATGTAAGAAACACTTAACACATGCAACACACACACACAAAACTTGAGGTATCCGGTAGGGGTGTGCCCAAATACAAATACATTATTCGGCAAAGCACAAATAGTGGGTTTTTAACGAATATTTGTTTCATACAAATATTTTAAAAATTGGTTTTGGGAAGAAAAAATAGCCATGTCAAATACCAGCACGCAGGTTGGTTACATCGCTATCTCAGTCTCTCTCCTCTGCTCTGCTGTTACATCTACAGCAGGTCTCAATGAGGAGAGTCACATCCACCTGCTACATGATGCACATTTCCTTCACATCACTCCCGGAGTTGAGGGTGTTCCCCAGAGATAAAGCTGAGCTACTGACACAAGCAAAGTGTTTACAAGGGACTCTCCATAACCTGTTGTTCCCCTTCTCCTTTCCACAAAGTTAAGTTGTAAAAAATAGGCAGAAATGAAAGTGCAATAATTGCCTTTGAAGTTCTTCTTTACACATTACACACTGTACTGTCTCTGTGTTATGGGTGTATAAATAGGCAGAGGTCTGTCTGCAATGAGGCCATGAGTAAAGTTTTAGCTCAGTAGTCAGCGCAGTCGTCTAGGAGACTCCAGTTAGAGACCCGGTGTGAGGACCTCCTTCGTAAGGTAGTTTATTCATGAACACTTATTGTAACACTTTAAATTTCTCAAATTAAAAGTGTAACAAAAACAAAAACAACATTTTTAAGCCTCTTTCCACTTTAATTCGAATACAAATACAAATACAAATAATTTTGCTGCCTCAACAAACACAGATACAAATACAAATACAAATACCAGGCTCTCTGCACATCCCTAGTATCCAGATCTATCTGGTCTTAAATCTTGCTGACACATAAATAAATCTATTTGCTGCTTGAGTTTGAGAGTTTTACCATCCTCAGCCGCGCTGGGAGGCCTGTTTATCTTCCACCACGCAGATTAAACATACTTTTCAACATCATTAGAAATGGTAGATTACATGTAAATAACACAACTGCAACACACACTGTGCAGATTACTTTTTACCTTTTCTCCAAAGATCTGTTGGGCAACTTTTTAGAGTGAAACTTTCCAAATAAAACTCCATCCTTGTCCTTATTCATCTTTAGCCGGTTTGGTTTAGCAGCACTGGGCGTGATATGTTTTTTCCCCAGGATGGCAAAGTCATGACCCACCGTACTCTGCCTCTGATTGGCTCACCCTGATATTCTTACCCTAACCCTAACCAATCTCACTTCTCATGCCTAAACTTAATCAACCCAACCAAGGAAGGCAACGAATACTAGCCAGTCACAGGCAGAGTAGGAAGGGTCATGAGTTCACCATCATAGGAAAAAAAAAATTAGCGCACATTGTCACACATCACGTCATCAGCCGCCACAGGAAGTAAATAAAACACAGCTGCGTTAATTGCATTATTATCACTAATTTATAGCATACTGTATATGTCAACTGTCTCTCACCAATATTCCAAACATAGTCACAAGGTCACATACATGATGTAATATATTTGAAAATATTGCAAAAATTGTTTTATATTTACATTATATATTTATATTAACATTATATTTTTATATTTTTTCAGACATATATTTTTTTCTAACCAGCCGATTGAAACCCAGAACCTTCTTCTTGTGAGGTGAGACAAATATCCCACAATGTGAACATATAATGTGAATAATGTGAATATATTTTTAACTGCATTAGATTTGCGTGATAATTTTGATTAAGTAAAGCAGTTGATTTTTCATATCTCACTTGTTATTTGCACACTGCAGCTTCATAAAAACAGTTTTTTTTCTCTTTACCTCTGATTAATGGAAAACTTTTTCAAATACTTAGCAATACAATCTGAAAATGGCATATGTACATACACACCTAAATTATGTAATGTATTGTGATATTTTCATAATACCTATAAGATATGGACATATTAAAATCACACATGTCAAATACAAGTTGACTATATTCCACATAAATACAGTATATGAGCAAAGCAAATGTTTGTGCTATCGACGCATAGTTTTTAATATATGTGAAGAACCGATATTGGGTCAAATTATACTGTATGTCCATATATGTAAAGATACCATATATACTACAGTGTAGTATCCAGTATGTACTGTATGTACTGTATGTTCATATATGACCATATGAGATTTATGTATGACAGTGATGTGGAAATAAGACCACTTAACACCACTTAAGCGTACAGTGTGTGCAGCAGATCTTTTTCTTCTGTTGAGACTCTGCCGCTGATGAATCTGTTCATGCTCTGACCCAGATAGAACCACAGAGCTTCACTTTTCATTCTCTTCAGTCTGGACTCTAAGCATTCAGCCTGGAGCACAGAGCCGAGGACTCCCAGTAAATGGAGGTTAGCGGGACGAACAAGATGATGATGATGATTATGATGATGATGATGATGATGATGATGATGATGATGTTGTTGTTGTATATAAATATAAACACTGCCATAAATCTAAAATCTGCCCAGCAGCGTCTATCAGATCTATAACACTGTCTGATCTCTCTGCCAATAATCTGCTGCTTTCTCAAAAACAGTAAAAAATGCCTTGGGGGAGGAAACTGAGCGGGGGAGGAAGACAAGGGGGACGAAGGAGGAAACAGGCTTTAACTGAGAGCGGAGAGCTGTCGGTTCAAACCCCAGAGAGAAGAGAAAGATCACAGGGAGAGACTGAGTGCAGCTGTCTGAGTACCACAACCAGATCAAACTATAGAATATAATTGTAGTAAAAAAAATTATGAGCAACATTATTAATGATATCACATATAAAAATAATAAAAATGCAACATTAATGTTGTTAATTGAAACTCATACAAATGACTCATTTGAGAACTTAATTCATGCAATGAATGAATGAATGCAAAAGAATTATTTTCTTCTAGAATTTCGTGTCCTAGAAGTACTTACTTATTGCAGAAGAAATGCTTAATTTGTGTTCTAGATTTACTTCATTATTGTTGTGCCTTTGCCTAATATGTGTGCACTAATTAGTAATTCATGCACTAGAATGACTTATTTGTCATTGTGAACACTGATTAGTAATCTGTGCTCTTCATTTAATCATCCCATGCTCTAAAATCACTCAATTTGTGCACTAGAATGAATTGATTTGTGATCACATTTTCTTTTCTTTAAGCTGTGCTAGCAGTCTGACAGTTGGTCAGTCAATCCATCATTTTAGTCCAGACTGAAATATCATGACAGCTATTGGGTGTATTGCCATCACCTGTTTATTAGACATTCTTGTCCCCATGATAAGGAATCCTTATGTCTTTGGTGATCCCCTGATCCGTCCACCAGCAGGTCAAATGGAATGGAATTGAATGGATCAGCACAATTGTGGCAATCCCGTGACTTTTCTCATTGCGTCACCATGAGGTTGACATTTGTGGTTTTGACTGAAATATGTCCACAACTATCACATGGATTGCCATAAAATTTGTCACAGACATTCATGTCCCCCTTAGGATGAATTAAAATAACTTTGGTGACCCCTTAACTTTTCTCTTTCCCCAGACACTTACAGTGCTCTGTAGTGAATGGATCTGAAGGCAGTGAAGGAAAATGACTAAGAGAGGAAACACTTTGAGATGAGCAGGAGAGGAGGAGGAGGAGGATGAATGTGTGACTTCATACTGCTGTTTGTGTTTCAGGGAATGCAAGTATTTAGTTTTTCTGCCAAAACTCCCAAAAGTTCATCTACGGTTTACACAGAGACCTGACATAACCTCCTCTAATTTGATCAGGGGATTTTACAACATTTCACAACATAGGGACCGATGTTTCCTAGCTCAATTTGACAGAACCTAGTGAATCACTGCTTAGTGCAGCTAATGATGCACACCTGTAGTCACTGATTACACAGATGATCTGCCCGACTGTCACAACTCTAAAAAAAAAAGCACAGCAGGACTGAAGACCTTCAAGAAAATATAACATTGTGAAACACAAAATACTCAACAGAAACCTGTATTACATTTGTGCAACAGAAACATTAGACTGAAATTAATGATTTAAAATAAAAACACTAGTAATGTTGGGAATCAGGGCATAGTGAAAAGGTGTTCTTTGAAGAAAAGGAGTCACTTGAACATAAATCTTAATATTAAGTTCATCTTTATTGAGAACACCTCTCTATCCCCAACTCATTGAAACTTGAACACCTGGAAAAGCACAAAGATTCTGGCCTCAATATTATTCCATGTGGATTCTGACATCATTCTCCTGTCTTATCTCCTAAATATCCCTTTACCCTGTTAAAGGTCTGGGATTTTATGCACTCACATCTTGTAGTGCTTCTCCCCATGCTGTTTCAAACTGGGTTAGTTTATTATTTTCTACAACTATTGTCCTTCCTATGTTTGAATAATAATACATTCCTTTTTTCCATTGTTGTAGTGTCGCAGGGTATGTGGATTTCCAAAACACAACTGATGAAAAAAGAACAATCCAAGTCCTCGGATACCTCACTGTATCCTGTAATACATCATGAAATGTGCAAAATGTGGGAGTTTCACCCCCAATATAAAGCAGTCAATTCCCTGTATATGTTATCTACAGTACATTCTATACATCATTTTACACTGGGTTGACAGCAAGTTTTCATTAACCATGATATCTTTTGTTAAACTTTCCTCCATCTAAAACTCCAATCAATTCTCTGTGTATCTTGATTCCAGCAATATATTCTACATTTTGTATTTTCTAGTGTATAGGATAATATTTCTGGAAGAGTCTGTAAACCTATTTTCTAACATCTTATAGACTAAATGATTAATCAACAGAGAAAATAACTGTCAGATTAATCACTAATGAAAATAATCATTAGTTGCAGCCTAATCATTATCAAAAACTCGCAAGCAGGAGTAGGAAGCAGTTGAACAGCCCAATGGTGAGCTGATTACATAACGATTCAATACTTTCATTCAACCATTGTTTTATCAATGAGTTTTGTTCTGAAATGAATTAAAATAATACTCAAACAAACACAATGTATCGACAACATATAGCCCATGTCTCCTCTAAACCATGTCAGCTCCTCATTGAACAATGCTGAAAAAATCTGTCCCATGAATGAACTATGAGTCTGCAAGTATCAGATCTCAACGCATCAGTGGCCAGCATCCTTTAAATCTGGAGAAAAGTGACAGAATTCAAACCAAGAGAGACTGAAAAAAACAGATGAGGAATGGTATGTGTCCCTGCTCACAAACCACAAATCCATCACAGCTGAGTCATTGTGTCTTGATAAAAACTATACATTTCTTGTCCTGCTTGGACAATAAATTCTTCTCTAGTGCCAGAAGACAAACCAGAAGAATGATGATGATCAGTGTGTGTCAGAGTTTATTCATCAGCTCAGTCAACAGAAACATGTTATTGTGTCGGAGTTTCTGTCTGTCAGCGTCACCATGACGCACACAGGGTGGAGACCATGTGACATCACTCCTTTGGGGTTAAAGGGCGTCGCTGTAACACACTGTAACCATAACGACATGGTTTCACCTCCTCCACGTGTGTGTGTGTAGTTCAGTGTTAACACAGCAGAGGTGCGTGTTGTTAGTTTGAGTCACGTCTGACAGTTTAATTCCTCTCTGATGTCATGAGAAAGTTTGTGAGAAAACAGACAGCAGGCAGTCTGTCTTTAACACACAGACTGAATATCTCACAACACCAAAACACACACTGAACACTGAACAGCAGCTGACATTCACTGGTGTCAGTCATCTTTACACTCATATTACAAAGGTATTGAAGTTGAGCTTCATATGAAAATTTCAGTGTCAGCAGTGTCAGTCATAAGTGAGAGGATTACAGACCCAACAACCCCCCCCCCCCCCCCCCCCCCCCCCCACCCCCAACCACCACACTCACCAATCAAGGCATTAGTTAAAACTGCCAGGCTGAAGCTCAGTCAAACTGATGAACTATTAAACAGCAAGAACTACAGACATCATCACTCAGGTGTCCACCGGAGATGAGACAGATCTCATGCTGCTTCATTAAACATAGCAGTGATCTTAAATAGCTGGTGGCATGGTCAAACACATCGTAGCAATCACAGACCATCTGGTACCTATCTCAGTAATCTTAAATTAGTCAATGTTCAGCCACAACCAGTCTCATCTCCTGTCAAAGAATCTGAAATTAACTCTTTTTAATGTCAGATCATTGGATAACAAAAAGCTTCTTGGTTAATGATCTGATAACTGCAAAGAATTTGCTTTGTATGTTTTTAGTTGAGACTAGATATGATGAGGTTAATTCTCAGTGCAGACTTGAACATTCATATTAATCAAAAGAATGACTCCAAAGCGTTGGAACTTGTGAATTTACTGGAAATCTTTGAACTCATTCAACGTGTAAACATCAGCATGGTAACACTCTACACTTAGTAATAACAACAGGATTAAACATTGATAATGTTTCAGTATTTGAATGATGACCTGTTTCTAACCATCATTGTGTGTTTTATGATGCCATCATAATCTTAACAAAGACTAAAAGGGGATTTTTGGTTAAAAAGAGATTCCTAGATGACAAAGTTGAAACAATGTTTTCTAATATGATGAGATCATTTGAGCCATACAGCTGTGACTGGCCTATAAATGACATAGCTGAAAATTTCAACAACATATTATCATCTGCTTTAAATACTGTTGCTCCACTAAAAGTTAAAAAGAGGTCAACTGACAGAATCTCTCCATCGTTAAACAATAACAGTGTTAATGAGATCAAGAGGATCTGTCGGGCAGCTGAAAGAAAACTAGACTCATAGTTCACTGGAATATATACAAAGAAGCCGTGACTGTCTATAACAAAGCAATACGTCTGGGGTCCATTCCAGAAAGCAGGTTCAACAAACTCTGAGTCTAACCCTGAACTCTTGAGTTGATGAACTCTGAGATGGGAAACTCCAAGTTGTCGGTTCCAGAACAGCCGATCACAGCTTGTTCAATCGACTCTGTTTGTTGAGCTTGTGTGTGGTGAATGTGTGTGTGTATCAGGCTGCAGCTACATGACATTTTAAATACATTTGTTCAGCTTTAATCTGACGGGGACAAAACACAGGAGGCAGCAACTGAAGATGAAAAATATACTTAAAGATTTAAAACATATATAGATCAAAAATATAGAGACATGACTATAAGCTCTCATTCTGATCCAGTAATGATGTGTTTGGTGGTTTGTACTTGAAAAGGCATCGAGGTTAAAAACAGTAGATACTGATTTTTTAGATTTAAACTGAGATTACACATTATGTACAATAACAATAATATTCGATACACGCTTTGATATGGACTGAATGAATGAGGAAATGAAACTCTGTAAGAGGAAGGAGACAAACCAAAGAAATGCTGTAAAATAATCTGGAGAAATTAACTCCCTGGATTAAATCTGAGGTTACAAGTCTTGGGGTTATTTTAGATTCAGATAACATTTAGAATTGACTTTAATGTCTCCTCCTTACATACAAAGCCCTAAATGGGCTAGGACCAAGCTACATTGCTAACTCCTTTGTTAACTATTTGCCTTCAAGAACACTGTGATCATCTGCTGCTGGTTTAGTGGAGATTCTCTGCAACAGCCGAAAGAAAATCAGGGATACAGTCTTTGTCAATTACACGCCAAAACTATGGAACACACTACCTGTAGATATCAGGGAAGCCAGCTCACTAAACATTTTTAAAATTTTGTATCTTTTCTGCTGCTGCTGCTGCTATTTTAATACAGAAAATAAACGGATGAAACAGTTTGTTCTTGTTAATCAAATGACTCACCTGAAGATGAAAACAGGAAAACACACATTAATTTCCCAGGAACTATTTTTTTCATCGTCCTGATGGAGTAATAGAACAAACAGATGATACACAGACCATAATGGTACAGTTGTCATTTTTGGTCTTGTTTTGTTATTTATTTATTTTTTTTAATAAACATTTTTGTATGAGAGAAATCATACAAAAATAACAAACCTCAGACTCAGTAAGTAAATATTAAATAAATCATGATAATAAAGACTATTAAAACTAGAGGAACCCAAAACTGGAATCTGATATGTAGTTTGTTTGTCTATCTTTAGTTTCAGGATTAATGTAAATATATGTGGACAAAAATAATGAATAATTCATATGTATGTGTGTTTGTATGTGTGTGTGTGTATGTCACCCTAAGCCTTCTGGCTAATAATAATCTGAAGGTACAGACAGTGTAACAAATCAACACTGAATGTATGTCAACAGCACACACGCATGCGTGCGCACACACACACACACACACACACACAGTGTCAGTCAGTCAGTTGTTTGGGATTTGTCAGATTTAATTCAGGAACATTAATCTGCTAAAAGACAAGCTGTACAAACTGAAAATACAAAGTTTGAAGTAAAAGAAGGATATATTTCTAACCTGGTCAGGATACAGTTTGAGTCCTGACCATAGACTATAAAAAAATGGACGAAGTCACCGTGACGTCACCCATTGATTTGTGGAATGTCGTTTTGAACATGGATGTATAAAGAGAACTGGATACAGCGTCGGAGGCAGAGCCTGTTCATTCCTATGAAAGTTGCTCAGTGGCACATGAAGCAAAAAAAGGCCACATTACTTATCACATCTATTGGGCCCATAGAGCAAGCGCACTAGTGACTTTTTGCTGGCTGAGCCAACTCCCTCTGGTTTAGCCCTCCAGCTAACTTGAATGGGGATAAAACAATTCAATCGTGCAGCTCTTCTAGACTTTCGAAATGTGATCAGACCGAAAAGGATCAAATTATAACAGTGAGACAAGTCATTTTGCAGGGGTTGTGACACTCAAAAAAATGTATCTGCTAATTTACAGACATCTCTTTCACAATGTAAGTCTATGAAAAAAAGCCTTTTTGGGCTCAGTAGCATCACGTGATGTTGTAATTACATGGTTTAGCTGCTATATCAAATTGGCTTCAAAGCCCGGCGCTGTTTTTGTATCCAGTTCTCTTTATTTATCCATGGTTTTGAAGCCTCATGTTTAGCAATTTGACCGTTGCCATCTTGAATTTGACTGTCACCATGTTTGATTTTTGGAGCCAGAAATGACCATATTTGGACGAAAGGGTGGATCTGACCCTAGTGCTAGCTGTTAGATAGGTTAGCACTGTACATTTATAATCTATGGTTAACTGTGATAATGCTAATGCTAATGTTAATATTCACTAGCAAAAACAAGGTCTAAAACCATTAAAACAAAATGTACTTTCCGAAAAAACTGAACAGCCAAACTCTGAACAAGACTTTTTTAGGTGACCAAAATGTTACATTTAACTTTCATGAACTGAAAACACACTGTGAAATAGCGGCAGCTACATCTATGGACCATATTCACATGGTGGCCATTTTGGCACAAGCCAACGAATGGATTTGTCATCTGAAAGCTATAGTAATGCTAACATTTATGTCAATGTTAATTGCAAACTTTACATTTCCTATTCTAACAGGATTTTTAAAAAAAGGATACAGCAACTCGATTGAAGCTTACATCCATGATGTTGAAGGTAAGATCTGGCGCCCGGCCCACACTAGAAACACTGTAATGTTAGGATAGCAAACATGACTGCGGAGCAGCTAGTTGAGTGCAGAACTCCATTCAGAAATGTTGAGATCTAGTATTGCTGTCCTTTTCTGAAAGCAGGCTGCTCACATAAAACATGGCAAAACCTGACAGTTTGACTGACAGACCCACTGAATGTGACAGTTTAACAACCAAAGCAGTGGAATTAAAATCAGATTTTTTAGTTTTTATGAACTGTTGAGTGTTGAATGAATTGGATTTGCTAAGATTAGCAGCTTTATTTCCAGCCTGTCTGTGATGATGCATCAGCTGAGTTTGTTCCATTTCTCAGAAAGGATCCCTGATTAATTTTCAAACGGCTCCATAGATACAGACTTATTTAGCATATGAGCTGTTTTATATAGTTTTCCTCAGTAACATTGGTGGTAGCAGGTGCTAACAGGCTAAGTTAACAGTGTCTCAGTAGCGTTGCATTAGCAGCAGTCTGGACAGAGGAGCTGCTAAGCAGCCTGGGAAAACTACAACTGTGGTCCCAAAAAGAAATAAAACTACAATTGTGGGTCCATGTAACACTTATTATCACCATCTTGCCATTCTTAACAGGCTGTACTTGACAGCTTCCCACCCTGAGTGTGATGTCAGAGGGAAATGGTGAATATGGTCTTTACTCTGTGAATCTGGGGTTACACCAGTTTTTCATCTTTCGCTTGCGCTTGCTGTCTTTTTCCGTTATTGTGCACAATTTCTCAGTCACAATTTTTTTCACTCGCTGACGAGTGCTTTTGGTCTTCACAGCGTGTGCCTCCTTGGTTTGGTGAAGAGAGAGACTGCTCACCAGTAAGTGGTTTCGCTTGTGGGATTTTCTTTGTTGTTGTGATTGCTGTGGAAGTAAGAAACAAGTTATTTGCTCCCCGTTGGTTAGTCACTTGTTTTATCAGTCTAGCAAGGAGCTGACACTCAGTTAGTCTGTCTTGTTACTGAGTTGTTTTGCTTTGAGTTTTGAGGACACCCACCATATTTTTATTCAATCGCTTTACATCACAGGCAGTACCTGCACTTCGTGTTCGAAGGCAAGGCCTATTAGTTGAATGTACTTCCGTTTGTCTCTTCCTAGCCCCATGGGTCTTCACAAGGTGCATGCACGCAGGGCTGGCCCCAATGCAGGCCGATAGTATCCAAATCCTCCCATATATAGACGACTGGCTGGTTTGTGCTCCAATCAGGGAACAGGCAGAGCAGGACACTGTGGCCCTTCTCTCTCATGTGACATGATTGGGCCTTACGTCAATTACACCAAAAGTTGTCTCATACCCAGCCAGTGGGTGGTGTTGACTGGGTTAACCCTGGACTCCCACCAAATGCTTGCCTCCCCAACTTCTCGGTGGGTGGAGGCCATACTACAGCTTCTCCTCCATTTCCAGAGCAACAGAAGGTTAGTGTAAAGCCTTTTTCTCAAGCTGTTAGGTATGGAGGATTGCCTGTTTGTCTGCTATGGTGGCCATAGAAAAGGGCATCTCCACTTATGATTTCAGGTTAATTTTCCTACTAAAATCTGTCTGAACATTGTCTTGTAGATTTCTAGCCGCCATAATCCAAATGAGAGAGAGAGGAGTTGATGAGTCACCTTCAATTATTACTGTCACAGCAATAAACTTAAACAGCTGTGAGTGCTCTGACGACTACTTTCACCCTGATTTTTTCAGGCTATATACAGTATGTCCTACCATGTTGGAAGTGTTAGTGAGGGCTATATGTAGGCTGACAAGGAGACTGCAGGCACTACTCAAGGATGAAGAAATTACCTCCACCTTCTTTGCATGTTTGCCTAACCATGCTAGAATTGATCATCAGACAAAGAAAAGGCAGTGATTGACAGCCTTTTCTTTGGTAAAGACGCCTCTATCATACATGAACAGGTCTTAAACAAGAAAACTAAACAGGATTTTAAGTAGGGTTAATGCATTTACAATACAGAAGAATTTTACCATTATTATGGAAATCTTGATAACCAATTTCATCAAACCTACACACTTGCCCACAAGTTCCCTCTTGTAATACAATATGTGCTTGTAACAACTATGCATGATTTACATTTGAACCACATTTATGGTTCAGTTTGGGCACTCGCAGCACTTGGTTAAGGTTCAGGGAAATCTCGTCCTAGTTATTTACTGAAAAGGTCAACAGTGACTTAAAGCATGAGACAGGATGTTTACTTTATTAACATTCAACCAACACCACAATCTTTCTCTAACTTTAACCAAAGTATTTTTGCTAAATATTACTTATTTTATGGTTTCAAGCTATTCTTTTACATTTCCATGTTTCTATGGTGTTCTGTGTATGTATGTGTGATGCATTGCTGGTTTTATTTTATGTGTATATTTGATAAATTATTGACTCCTGACGCACTCTGATGATGAAATTTGTTGTTTCATATTGTGAATTTGACTCGTGAAGAAGGTGTATGTTGCAGGGGCTTTTTCTACTCACCTATGCACACTACCAGACGTGTATTAGACAATATTCACTTTTTTATTTTATCATCTGACACACTGAAAACTCCTCTACACAGAATTCCCACTGTGTTGTGTAGAGAATCGTGACTGGTTTTGGACACAGCCTCACTCTGGTAACTGACAGAGACAGTGGAAAAGAGTAAACCCAAACTCTAGGCTTGTGGAGTTTGTGTGGTTTTATGGATGTGTGGTTTTATGCAGACTGAGGTCTACTTTGAAATCAGACTGAGAGAAAATGACTGCCTTTAATAAGTCAGGGTAAAACCTGATTGGTACAGTGCTCAGCAGGATGTGAACGATTTGGAGTTGAAGTGTAAAACATATAAAAGCATTGGTCTGGTCCTTTAAAATCTCTCCCAGCTCTGTATCCTTTCTGTTTCGTTTGAAGTTTTCTGTCCAATTTTGTTGATTTGACCTAATTAATGAATCGTCTCCATGAGCAGTGATGATGAGCAGCTGGTTGTTTTGGGCATTTGGCTTGATGTTTTTCTCTAAATATCATTTTCAACCTTGACTGAATAATCGCAGCTCAGCGGGCCAAGCAGCTCTGTGATGACCTTTGACCTCCAGAAGAAAAACACACTGAGCATGAAAATAGTTTGATATTCTACGATCATATTTAATGTAAAAAAAAACTAAACAAGAAATTAGATTTTAAAAATAAATATACAAAGTAGAGATTTAAATCTAACAAAATGTCAAAGTGAACTTTATTAAAACATGTTATTAAAGGCATAAAACCAATAAAATTACATGAAAATCAACACATAGAAATGTTGTTAGACATGACTTGAAATTAAAATATAAAATTTAAAAAACCCCGTAAAGAACTGAAAGCTGCTGTTGATTCTGATTCTGACTTCCAGTTTGAAGATGAAACAACATGTGAGGCGTTATTATTTTTAGACGGGCTGCGACCACGACTCTGGATGAAATTAGTTTATGGCTCCGTGAATGTGCACCCCCCCACTACACACACACACACACACACACACACACACAGAGTCAGCTCCGCACCGCTGGCCTCGTCCTAAACGTGGCTCTGATCAGATCTGATCAGTTTCCGCTCAGCTTGCTCTCTCACAGCGTGAACACAAAGAGGCAGCAGCATAAATTTCCTCGCCGTGTTTTTTTCTGTAATTTCATGCAGCAGAGCAGCTTCGGGGGCTTTTCCTCCATCATCCATCTGTCCGACTGTCTGACCACGCTTCCAGTCCCAGTTGAGCAGGTCGCAAGACCAACGTCAAGAAGTTTATCCAAAATGAAGCTCAAGCCAACCCCGCACTGACATCACAGAATAACTGAAATAAATATCAGTGCATTAAAACCACATGATGAACCACAGTGGAAAGCAAATATTCAACTTTATAAAGACTGTTTAGCTGCTGAAGGCTTAATGTGCTTTTGGACTGAAACTGTTAGAAACCAGATTTGATGACCAAAAACTTGAGTTTTATGTTCTGTAACTTCACTTGTCTTTTCAAAATGAAGCTGCACTATAGGACTGTAGTTGAAGAGTTGAAGGTGTTTCTCTGAGGCTTCGTTTCTACAGACAGGTAGGTGAGAGTCACATGACTTAAAGCACAGTCACACCAGCATTTTAAAACAGCAGTGGATTCACTTGCAGGACGTGGTAAACTTGCACAAATCTTTTGTGTCGAGATTAAAGGACGGGTTTACAATTTTTCAAGTCTGTCTGTTACGTTGGGTGTTGCAGGTGAACCCTAGCGCAGACAATCTGGCTGAACAAGGTTATTTTATTGTAAGGAGGGGGAAATGGGATGCAGCCAGGGGACGCTTGGACTAGTAGCTGGGAGCCTGGGGCTGTGCCTGAGGCTAGGACAAGGGGAGCCTGGGGCAGAGTCGGGCAGGTCTGGAGCAGGATCCATTAGGAAAAGCTGAGCTGAGCAAGGGACCAGGGTAGGCAAGCAGGGCTGACAAGACGAGGGGGGCAGGAGACAGGGACCGGAGACAGAGCAGACGGAACTGCATGGGACAGGAGACAGTGTGAAACCAGGAAAACAGGTAAGGCAGGAGAAACAGTTTGAAGTGTAGACTAACAAGATGAGGCTACGATCTGTCAGTGTGGATGTGGCAGAGCCGTGTGTTAGAAGATGTCTTGATTAATGAGGTGCAGCTGGTGGGGCTCTGCTCTGGCTCCAGCACACCTGTCTCGACTCAAACAAGCAGACACACACAGACCAAATGAGTCAAATCAAGTAGATATCTTTCAATGTTAGTCTTTTTAGTACCAAAGTCCCTCTTTTTGTTACTATACTTTCACCACAGCTCAACAGGGAAACACTGTCCGAGGAAACACAAAGAGGGAATTTGATGCTAAAGAGACTGTAAATGTGGCAGGTTAACTCAGACTGCTGAAGCCTCATATAAGCGTCACATCAACTTTTAAATGCATTTTTGCACATTTTTGGCCTCTATCACTTCCATTGAAAGCACATTTGAAGGGGATCTTTTAACAGCCAGTATGAACAGGAGGAATGATTACAGTGAGGAAGACCTCTTTCACTGTTCATATGGACACCTGACTGTTGTTTTAAGACAGACTTGAAAAACTGTGAACCTGTCCTTTAACTTTGGTGAACACTGACAAGCAAATCCACACCATCCGTCTTAACAGTGCTGACCTTGGAAGGAACAGACAGAAGTAGGAGGAAGTTATTGTATCATATCAGCTGTGTTGCAATGTCCAGTTTTGTTTAACCTCGTCTGTGGGAATGTAAACTGCTCCACAAAAGAGGCATGATTTTTAGAAAATTATGAGACAGGAGTCAATGGTACAAATACATTTCTTAAATAAATGTGTGAACTTTGTCTAACTAACAGTTGTGTCAGCCAAACTTCTAGAAACAACTATTTTTGTGAGGACACGTGGATGAACTTCACCGTGCCACTTTGTCGTTGGTCCCCACATACACACTTTCCTGTTGTTAGATCCATACACACACCTCCACCTACAGCTGCCATCCAGTGGCAAGATTCATTTGATTCCACATTGACTCATAAGAATAATTTAACACCTGCTTTGCTTTGCTTCATATTTGTGCTTACACACTTCTCACAGCTTCTTGATACAACCAGTTGTCCTCTACAACTCAAAGACAGATTAACAATCAGGTTTAATTTGACTAATGAACAATTAGAACAATAATTTTATATTGTTTTTTCTTTTTGACATATTGTGGTCAATTAGATGATAAGCACAAGTGGAAAGGTAGAGTTTACTTGAGAAAGCATCACGATTGCCAGATGTTTGTGTAGATAAGAGCATTTGTAGAGTTTTTGGCCTCACACTGACCTCACGTTTGGACTGTTTCACGTGTGAGTCAAAAGGTGGAGCCCTGTTTTGATTGCACAATGGACACCATAACCCGCAAAAACTGATTAACCTTTCTGGTTCCCTTTGCTTCTATTCTTCATCCCATCTTTCTTCCATTCACTCCTTTTGACAGCTTCCTTTCTTCTTTTAATTTTTCCATTCTTTTGTCCAGTCCTCTCTTCTTTTTTCTTTCTTCATTTTCCTTTTCCCTTCAAAATTTCTTGACTCAATCATTTCTTCCAATCTTATCTTCTTTCTGTCATCAGTTTTTCTCCCCTGTCTTCCATTCCTGACTCCTACTTGCATTTCTCCCTATCTTATCTTTCATTTTTTCTCAGTTCTTGTAACACTCCCTCTGTTCTTCCTTGTTCTTATTCCTACCGGTCAGGTTCCTGGCACTCAGCTGCCCCTGGCACTTATAGGCCCTTGGTGGTAAAAGGCCCCTGGTGACCAGAGGCCCCTGGTAGTCAGTGGCCTTGGGGACTGGTGCCATTGTTCTGGTTAGTAATCCATCTTTGCCTCTACTGGTTGCCCTTGAGCATCTGGTGGTTTAATGCCTTGCTCTAGGGCTCCTCTGTAGTATTTTTGGTGGATCTGCTCCTTTACTTTCCTTGTATTTCCTCTTCACAAGAGTTTCCAGACGGTGTTTGGCTCGGCTGTGTGGATTTATTTAGTGTCTGCAGATTGATCACGCTGGTTTGTATTTAACCTACTTAGGCAGAGAGCGAGCGCGCTAAGCTGAGCCCCCTGCAGGATTTAACATTTCCAACTGTCAGGACGAATTAACCGGCACTAATACCGCTTTCATCCCTCGCTGGGTTCCTTCAGTGGAGTGACTCACGGCTCTGTAACGCCGAGCAGGAAGATGTTGGAGCGTTTCTGAGAGTGATTCTTTTAAACATCCATGTTGATTAGACTCTGATCTGCTCCCAGGGGCTTCAAGAAGAAAAAAAAAACACACCAGCGTTTGATTTATAGAACAATAATTTTGGAAAAGTTCATTATTAATCTGAAGTTTACCACTTAATTGTTTTTAATGACAGGATCCAGGATGTATTGTTTTCTCAAATACACATTTTATCATTTGAAGACATTCGCTGATGATTACAACATCAAAAAGTACAGAGCCGCTGAGGTCATGTCTAATCAAATAAGATTATACGAGATTTATATCTTCTACGTGCAAGGTATGCAAACCATTGCGCTTGCAAAATATTGTGTTTTCTTTGCAAGATAAGATCTTATGCTTGCAGGATATAAGATTCATCTAGTGTATGCAACAAATCTAGTGTGCAAAATATTGGCTTGCAAGATACAAACAGTTAACAAATTAAAGGAAAAACCAATATAAAGTATCTCAGACCCCTCAATGACCCCTCAGTGCCACCTGGATGGGGTCACAAGCATTGTCATCCTGGAAGAGACCACTCCCATCAGGATAGAAATGTTTCATCATAGGATAAAGGTGATGACTCAGAACAACTTTGTATTGATTTGCAGTGATCCTTCCCTCTAAGGGGACAAGTGGACCCAAACCATGACAGCAAAATGTCCCCCCAAAGCATAACAGAGCCACCAGGTCCCCTCACTGTAGGGGTCAAGCATTCAGGCCTGGACCATTGTCTTGTCATGGTCTATGCCACACATGCACTCGCCCACTTTTAGAGAATATGGTGAAGGATGACTCATCTGACCATATCACTTTTCCACATCTCTGTAAACCAGTACCTATGGTTTTTGCACCACTGAACTCTCAAATGTGCATTCATCTTTCTAATGAGGGGTTTATGCGCTGCAACCTACTATAATATCTCTCTCTATGTAATTGTCGACGGACTGTTCTTGCAGACAGTCTGATCACATCCTGCATTGACATTCTCAGTCACCTGAGGAAGAGTTTCTCTTCTGTTTTTCCTTACATATCGCACTAATGCACAAGCATCACGGTCATCAAATGTACGCTTGTCAACCACGATTTCCTTCCCTATCTACTGATGCCCATAGATGTAAATGCGGATGTTACTTTAGTCACTGTTCCTATTGAAACACCAGCCAGTTGAGCAGTCTATGACTGAAGCTGCTGCCTCTGTGCCCCAACAATGAACCCTCTTTCAAAGTCACTTAGATTTTTTCCTCTTGCCATCTTGATAAAAATCAGAATCAACTGAGTCTGCTCAGTATCTTTAAACCTGCCACAGAGCATGATTGGATGTTAATTGCTTAATTGTACCATGCAGTGCACCTGTGTGGAAGCATCTGCATTCGTTATGGTTCTCCTCTCATTTTTTCAGGTTTTTCCTTTAATGTGTCACCCGTATGTATTAAACCCATATCTTGTGTCTGCAAGATACTATTTTGTGCTCACTTTATATTACACGCTTATCCGACATTCACATCGACTTCACACTGTGATTGACCAGCTGTGCGAAGGTGAGAACAGAGAGAATGAATTTGTGCGTGTTTTTTATTCAAATTATATCATGCATATAAACAAGACAAAATGAGGCAGATTACTGCCTTATTCTTTAAAAATTAGGAGAAAGTAAGACTTTAAAGTTGCAACATTTTTTATGAAAACAGTAGATCAAATTACTATGTCCTCTGTGAAAGGAGATGACCTCAGTGACTAACCCACAGAGAATTATCACCTGACTATGCAGAAATAAGAAGATGGATATCAGTTTCATCTTTGTACATCCAGTACAGAGATAGGTCCAGGATGTGTTTAGCCTAGCTTCATCAACAGATTTGCATTCTGTTTTCATAAATGAAGAAGCTATTTATATAAAGGAGATTTAATTCTCTAAAAATTTGAAGCCAACTTCACATCACTTTTTATAGTCACAGATTAATTCATTTTACAGTCATCAGATTTATGTGAAACGAAGGGTTGTTTTCATTTAAATCACTAAAAGGACTTTAAGATGTTCAATATGTATGAGGAAAAAATGAAAAGGATTGAACACAGAGTATTTTTGTCTTTTTGCATCTTTAATCAGAATCAAATCTAAATATCATCAGTCTCTCCCTGTTTTTTCTGTTGTTCTGGCTTGTATTTTACTGGTTTTTACTGGTTTTCTGTTCTGTCCTCTGGAGGATTAAAGGTTAAAATCTTTTTTTTCTCCCCCCAAATGCCAGAGGCATGTAGCAGGGGAAAATATTAAGATGTAAAAAACAAAAATTAAACATTAAAAGCTAGTTTAATTACAGACAGAGACAGACCACCACCACCTTATTTTCAAACTGTAAAATTTAAATAAGCTCCCCTCTCTCTTCCAAATCAAAGAGAAAAAAAAAACAGACCTCCATGAATTATAGATGAGCGTGAAGAGGATTAATTATAGCGCAGTAAAACCTGTAGCTAATGTGCTGCGTTCAGACCGACACTAATGCTGATGACAGACAGACAGAAACCTCATACATGTATCTCCACACAGGAGACTCTGTTAATATTTTCAGTTTTCTCTGCAGGGATTCAACTTTATCTGACTGACCTTCACCAACATTACATTTTATTATTAGACTTAATGTGCATCAGTGTCTCTACTTGGTCCTTCCAAATATAACAATATTGAGACTCTGTTGAGCTGGGCTGGGACAGGCTGTTTCCCCTTCAAATCTCCTTTAAAATATTACAAAACATTAAATGCCAAAAGATCAAGTTCAACCTGACTCTCCTTCTATTCTGAAACTCTGACATAGAAATGTGTTCTGTGTGTGTTCTGTGGCACAGTAAGCACAGTAAATCTAAACAGAAGAGGGGTCAGCGGGCACCCTTGTCTGACTCCCCAACCTTTTTTTTTGCTCATTTGTTTGCACAGTTAAAATGTAACAGTAAAATATCTATTTGTCTTTGTAGTTGGAAAAAAGAACTATGGGTGGCTGAAATTTGCAGATGCTGCGTCTTTTTTCTGCAACAACAAAAACAGGATAGTGTATAGTGATGGTGTAGATACAGACAGGAAAAATGGGGACAGGGGACATTGCAGTTATTCACAAGTTTGCAATCTATAGTGTAGAATCTAAATATTGTTGTGGTGATTATTTTGTTCTGCAAAGCTCACTGGTTTCTTAGCTCATTGCTTTGATTTTGGGTTTTAACAAAGTGAATAACAGTTGTTACTGATTAGGCAACATATATACAAATATATAAGAGACACAATACATTTTTCAAACGCACCCCATTGGAATACAAAGTATGGCTTGTTGCACTTATACACTATGAATTTTGAATTTGGACAGATCAATACGGATTGAATATATAACTTTTTTACCCACATCTCAATGTTAATTTAGAATTTTAAATAAAAAGTGGCAGCCATATCCTGACATCAGTTTTAAGAAACAAAGCCTAAATGACAACTAGTGTGAGTGTCCCTATGTTTTCCTTAACATGAAGCATCACATCAGGTCAAGCTGAATGTTGTATTGACCCAGAGTAATGGGTTTTGGCCCTCATTTCTTACAGTGGATTGGTGCCAGTCAGTTCACACTGCAGGGAGGGATTGCAGAGATCAAGACCCATTTACTCCCCGCAAAGAATGAACATATAGAAAGTAATACAAGTAAGTATATGAGCATATATTCTCAAACAAAACCCCAAAGTTATTGTTTAACAAAGTCACTATTGTTCTTTTTTACTTAAAAATGATTCCTTTTTAAGATCTCTTTGACAGTGTGTTTTATCCAGAGTGTCCGATTATCCTGCAGCACACTGTCACATACAATAGCTATATATGTGTGTTTGTGTTTATGTGTAAGTACAAATGTGTGTTGGTCCAGTATGTGTGCATGTGTGTGTGTGTGTGTGTGTGTGTGTGTGTGTGTGTGTGCTGTATGTCTGTGTGTGTGTCTGCAGGCGTCTACCAGTGTAGCCACGAGGAAACGGCAGCTGTCTGAACACATCGACACATACTGCTGTGAAGAACACACATACAGAGAGAGAGAGAGAGAGAGAGAGTGAGAGAGAGAGAGAGATAGAGTGAATATAATGTGAATGCTATTCTTTTGCATTTATATACATCTATAGCATTCTTGCAAGTAACGAATTGTATTGTTTCCTATACGTTCCATAATAATGTTAGTAAAACAAAAAGTGGGATATTCTGTAAAAACAAACCCCAATCACATTTAGTTTCTTTGATAGAAATCTGACTCTTAACCATAGATAAATTACACTTCCTCACCTGCAAATCAAAACATAGATTAAATGATTTTTTCCCTCAAAAAAAAAAAACATTCAGAGGAGGTTGGGGTAATGCAGATGTTCCTTTCAAGCAGCGTATGACCCGTCCACCAATTGGAGTAACAATCTGCACCAATAAAAGGGTATATGGCAGCCTGTAAGTAGCGTGAGAGGTGAAAGAGGACAAACAGTTCATGAAACAATAAGCTTTGTAGAGCTACGTCAGGCACCCCTGGTTCTGAAAGTAACAATCCCATTCATTTTTCCCATAGACTATGTTATGTGACACGGTCAGTTCTTTAGTAAAAAGTTGAAGGTACAAGACTGTGTACATAAAAATTTCGGGGTAGAAGCTAACTACAACTCCCTAAGTGATTTTACAATCTACAGAGTTAATCAATTTACTTTTAATTTCTGGGTAATTTTTGAGTGAATTCAACAACATGTTTGAATTCCAGAGCAAGGGCGACCAAGGCTCAAGTGTATTGTAGTATTCTTAGCCATCCACCATGCCAAAATCACGGAAAAAACACGATTTCTCAGAAATGAAGTTTAAATAATTGAAACTGGTGATCATAATATCCTATGGGATTGTTACAATATCCAGGCGAGTCTTGAGTTTCTGTGTTCAGTAAGATTGAGGAGATTGTTTAAAGACAATTTTGAAATGGGAAAACAGAAATGGGAACCAACGGCCTCTCCTACTTCCCAACTCTATCATGCTCCAAAAGATTTAAATGAATAAATCAAACTGAAACTGTAAATGTGAGGGTTAGTTTTACCCTCTGATCCTACATGATACACAATAATACCACATATAAATAAAAACTTCTGACAGTTGACTCCTTGTTCAAAAGAAAAGGTCATTGCAGACCAAATATTGTACAGGTTTCCTAAACTAAAGAAAAAAAAAACATGTCTCTCTATTTAAAGCAAGGAATCTCCCTCTGTCTGTCTGTCTGTATGTATGTCAGTTTGTCCTTTGCATATCTCGACAACCATTCATCTGATCCACTTCATACCTGGTGGTGGATTGCTTGTGAAGTTGTTTGGATGAGCAGTTCTCGAGAAATATATAAAAATACCTCATAAATAATGTTGATTTGCCTCTTCTTCTGCCCGTGGAGTCAACAAACAGAAATATGGATAGCGCCACTCTGCCATTGCAACCCACATTGTACTTGGAGGAGGGATTACATTTGTAGTGATAATCACTTGAACAAGAGACTTATCTCTACTATTGAACTGTGTGCTATGAATGAAACTTGGCATGTGCGTTCAAGACTTAGTGCTGGATGTATCAGGCACGTTCCGAAATCTATAAAAATACCTCATAAACAATGTTGCTTCTGCTTCTTCTTCTGACTCAACGAGCAGAAATATAGAGAATGAAGTTTAGAGAGTTAAGCTCTATTGCCGCTCCTCACACACGGGAACTTTGTTTGTATGTTCAAGACACAGTACAGGATGTTTCAGGCACGTTTTGAACATCAGTAAATTGTAGTGTCTACCAATAGTCTGCATGAGAGACGTTTAGGGGACGGGAACAACTTTCCCTAAGTATTGAGAAATTGGCCAATCCCAAACAGGCACGTTTTGAACAGGTACTGCACTTGTTTTACACAAAAACCAAAAAGAGACACAATATAAATTCTACCTATACAACACATTGGCCCATTTTAGACCCAGACTGCTTGCTTTTGCAAGATGATTTTTGGTATCTAACTTTATGTTGAACCATTCCCTCTTTATTTCTGTCATGATGCAGCTCTGCTGGTTTCTGGCAGCGGGACCTGAAGCTCTGCAGTGTGAAGTTGTTTTTACTCATGGTAACATTTCTGTGAAACTTGCCAAAAGTGGAACAGGTCCCAAGTGTGGTCACATACACAAAGTGACATTCACTCGTCCACATGAAATAGGTGGGTCCAGAAACTTAGTGACTATTCACAGGGCTAGTTGTTGAACTGCTATTGCTGGTGAGCTAGCACTAGTCAGTCACATTAACTCCTGGCTTAGATTTTCTCTCTACTGTTCTGTTGACTTCCCCCTGGCATTTTGTTCACCATTCATTCAATGAAAATAAAGATCTTCTTAGCTTAGCTCAGTCACCAACGGGACAATAACTTCACTCAGTTTATTCAAAAGACATACAGTATTTTAACCATTGACTTTTATAACTCATAACTGACTATTCCTCTTTTGTGGAACAGTTTTTACTCCGACAGAGGGGGTCAAATAAAAGTGAATAAAATACGAAACTATGCAAATTTGTGGGTCATTTTTCACCAGGGTCGAATTTAATGTAAAAAATTTGCATGGGTTTCCTTCACCCCCATGAGTGAATCCACTAATCGCTGCTATTCCATTATGAATTGAAGCTCTTGGTGTGTTCCTGATGTGTCCAGGCCAGTATTTAGGCATTTGAGGCATTGGGGCATTGATTGTGCAGCTACACATGAACAGGTGATATTCATCAAATTGAAACAAGTGATTTCAGACAAGTTTGTGCAGTTAAGAGAGTTTGGTCAATCTGACTTGGAACAGTTGTGCAAGCAAACCTCACAGAATAAAGTAAGAGTGGTTTAATATAAGTATACTAACATGTTATTGTGTGAAATCTTATGTTTCTTTGTGTCCATGTGTTGTCCACATACTTCAGATGTCAGCACATCTAGCAGTAGTCATATCTGTCCTGGGACCTGCTTCAGCGGTAGCATCATCATTAGCATCATTCAGTATTGGTTTACAGTAGGGATGTCAGTTTTGGCTAATTTTGCTTTCGACAGACTGACACCCATTAACCAGTAACAAACCGGTTCATTTTTAAGAAAAGTTAAGATGGTGTTTGTGAGAGCTGTCCAGCAGTAGGTGGTCAGAGCTAGCTTAACTTTTAGCTCATCCTTCCTCTCCTCAAAGTGGTTTTCAGTGCATTTAGTCACAGTAACTCTCGATGGCATACTAATATAAATCCTAATATGAATATAAGTTGACCCTGATTATAAGACAACCCCTCGTTTTTCAACAACTGTTTTTGGAAAAATAACTTTACTTTTTGAATATAACTTACATCATAGTATAGTTACATACACACTCTCCTACTAGGCCCTTGGAAGCGGCCAAAAATTATTTTCTCTGGCAGTTAGCATTTAAACAACTGCCTGTTTGTCTTTTTGGGCTCCTTATCATCTGTGACAGTGGTATTTGGCAGCTTGACATGTTCCGTTTCTGCAGTAGAGACGGCGGAAGACGCTTTGTGCTAGCCTAGCAACATTAATGCTACAAACAACCCATAATGCAACACACTGATACTTTATGCATTCAAAAAGAATATCTGATGTTGTGAACATGTAATTCTAGTTTACAGGTAGCATTAACAGCCAGCAGTGACCCTCCATTCTCTTCAAATACAATACATTGCTGCTCTGCTTTCTCCACTGCTTTGTTTGTTATCTCAAGTTCCAGCACTGTTGATGTTATCCAGCTGTTTCTGTTTGTTTCTGAGGGTCTGTGTAATGATAAAATGCCAAATACCTCAGTTAGGCACACAGAGACCTCTAGAGATAGAATATGAGATCATTGTCAGCACCTAACAGTTGATGAAACCATATGTTCTAATTTTGGCTTATTCCAGTGGAAAAACTCAAATGCAGGGTAGACTTTGACTTGTAATGGAATATTTTGACATTGTGGTATCACAACTTTTAATCAAATAAAAGATTCACCACTGGCAGCCAACATTTAACATTTTTAGTCTTTGTGTTAGTCTTTTTTCTGATCAGAGTGAAGCCAGCTGAGGACTGCAGGTAAGTCCACTTTAGGTCACAGCTTTATATCTCATTAGTATTTTAACAGAACCCTCAGGGGCTTGAGCAGTTGTGTTTGCCTGAAGGTGAGGTCTGCCTCTGCCAACCGGACTCTTCCTCTAACATGGACGCCTTGGAGTTTTGGTGTCTGATTTGTGCTGGGGCCTGGAGGTCAGAGCTAAAACGAGATCGGACCACAGCACAGTTTAATCCAGGCTGACATCCCAGCAGCCAAATCTGCTCCTCAGACTGAAGAATGAGCTGCTGTTGTTATTTAGAGATAAAAAACTAAAGCAAACGCCTGCAGGAAGTGATGCATGTGGACGGAGCGAGGAGCATCAGGAGGACGAGGAGGATGAGGAGGATGAGGAGGACGAGGAAGAAGAGGGTCATGGTCTACGGTGACCTCCTGACCTATTGTCTCAGCGTGAGGCCAGGACACTCGAGGACAGATGCTCTTCTTCAGTGGAGGAACACAACACTGTAAAAAAAATATATATTTTTCAACATATCCTCCAAACCTGGGTCAGTAAATCAATTGTGAAAAAGAAACATTGAAAACCCCAAGCAAGTATAAAGTAGTTTCCCTGTGAGGACCGTCACTTTTTACAGAGTGGTAAACAAGTCATGCCATGACACTGTGGTGGTGTCTGATGAACTGTGACAGCCGAGGCGCGTACCTGTCCGGACTCCTCTGTTAGAGCCTCACTGAGACAGAAGCTTTATGTAACCTCAGAGTCTGAGCTTGTTAAACACGAAGAGAAACAAACAACAACCAAATAAAGACACAGTCATGTGGAAGGTTAGAAAACAGAAGTTTGTTTCCTTATCTTTGGGAACTGTATGTGTGACAAAATAACTTCAACTCAAAGTCACACAAAATCAATTATATGTATCAATTATATCATATACAAAAAATAATAATATGCAAAAACTCTTTGAGGCTCTGAATTATGGAGCAGGAATCAGGAGTCATTTATTTTTTATTTATGCGCACAAAATACGAATTTGTATTCTTGAAATACTTTATTTATGTGCACATGCTCTAGTGTGGCATAGTTCTGTGTTATTTTGGCAGACAGGACCTTTTCTAGCAATTATGGTGCCCTTTTGCCCTGAAATTCACCCCTGAGGGGATTGATCTCTTTATAGCCAAATAATATAATGGTATTTTATTTTAATTCAATTTTATTCAGCTTTATTCAACCTCTGGTCTATGTCCAATGTATGTCTTAAACAACACATATCTAAGTCTGCATATGTCACCTAGCTCTCCTATGCCTAAAAACGCCCATGGCCCAGAGATCTTTAGGTGTTGAATGGTTCACAGTTGACTCCTTGTGACTCTTGCTAGATGTTCTCACAGCTACCAGCCTTGTGGCGTTTATAAACACCGGGGAAATTGAGACCAATTGTGACATTTTTGGCTTTCGATAACAGAACAGTATCTGCGAGCGGAAAAGCATCTTTGTGAGAGAGCATTTCTGCTCCATGTGAACAAATGTGGTCCCACGAGCTCAACCCTCCCTACACGCTGGCAGCTGCTCAACACTCGCTCGGTCACTTTGAATACTGACCATGACCTTTGATTGGCTGTTTGGTTTGATCACTGACACAGTTGAAGACAGGCCTGAGAGAACAAAGGGAAACATAAATAATGATATTTAGTGACTGATTCTTAGTGATTTGCCACAACCTAAAATTATGAAAAAGTGTTAGGCATCATGGCAAAAGCCTTAACACTGTTTAAACCCACTTTCATATTTGTGAAACCTTTATTTTTCTTATGAAAACAGAAAAAAGTTTCACTCTTATTTTTCCATCACAACCTCATTAGACCAGGTTTGAATCAAAACCCAACTTGTCATCTGGACTAGATTACCAAGGAGACTCCAGAGATTCATTAAAACATGGTTTCAGATTTGTTTAACATTTTTTCTATTTGTGAAAACACAAAAAGGGAGATTTCACTAATGGGGATAGAAATTCACAGCACGATTCCACATCTCTCCATTATGGTTGGTTATGGCCATATAGCACTCCTCTTTCTCACTTAAAAACAAAGGTATAAAAGTTATTTTTACCTTTTGAAATACAACCACAAATTATCTTTGTAGAGTAAATTTTCTAATCTGTCTAATGTGGTCTGGATGGGAAAAAAGCAGTGACCGCATTTGTTCACACAGAGCAGAAATGCTCTCCCACACAGATTCTTTCCTGCTCATGGATGCTGTTCTGTGCGCTCATATCACATACGCACACCTGGTTATTATGAGACTAATTAAACACCAGAGCTAAACTATTGCTGTAAGTTGTGCAATTAGCGAGTAGTTATAGCAAACGTTTAAAACTCTCACAAACTCGTGTTACCTTAATACAGGTTAGTACTAAATAATGCACACAGCAGTTAACCATAATGCTAACTCAGCTAACACCACCAGTTCGCTATTAGCTACTGAGCCAAAACAGTTAATAATGGTAACGTTAGCTAAGCTAGCTAACTGGATAATGAACAATTTTCTCTTCACCAGTTTATTTTTTACATACGTTGTTGTAAGTTATTTGTAACTTGTGCTTCTATAAATTCATCAAATTTTGATTATCAAGTAAAAAAATTTGATACAAATGAAATGTTCATTATTTCTCTTTTTAACAGTCAAATATTGTTCTTTTAATATCATATTAATAGTATTTAGTAGTAATCATATCAATAAAATCTTTGTAATCTTTTAAGAATCAATGTTATTATTGGATTTTGATTAACATTAATTGGCTGAAATATTTTTGGGTGCCAATGAATTCTAATTTTACCTCTAATCATTGTTTGGGTTTATTTAAAGTTTTAGTTTATGAAATCATAACAACTTTGGTTTACGTGTTTTCAGGTGAACATTTATGGCATTTTGAGGTTTTGAGGTGAGATTTGTATTCCAGACAGGCATTCATGCCTCAAATTTGGGACTGATTAATGGGTAGATTAATGTATTTCAATATATTAAGGTATTTTTAAGTATTCATATGAATGATTTAAATGGTTTAAAAGATTTTGAAGATAGCGTCAAATGTACCCGTTAATTTATGCCTTAATTGGACTTTGGACTTGAAATCAATGAAGGTATTTTTAATGGGTTATTTAAAAAAAAAACAAAAAAAAACTTTTTAAGGTATAAATTACCCTTAAAAATACCCTAATTCCATCATTATTAATGGGTAAGTTAGTGGAATTTTAAGATAAAAAAGTAAGGGAAAAATACTTTTTTCATATTGAATATGTATTTACTGATATAAATTTCACTGAATAAACATATACAAATATTTTACATGTCATTTTATTAGTATAAATCTGGGACTAAAAATATTTAAAGTTGACATATGAAAGATTTTCACAGTAGCTAATGTGCTTTCAATGTGATTTTCTTTTATATATATATATATACATGTATATATATGAAAACAGGCAACATATGCATAAGACATTGTGTTTCAATGTGGTTTACAAAGAAACTTGACCTGAGATTCTGTTGCTCTGTCCTTCTTCCAGTTTGTTGATTTGGGCGACACAACTCAGAAGTCTCCTGTAATTGTAATAATAGTGCTTCATAACAGAGCCACAGGTAAAAATATTGACGGGGACAATTCAGCAGCACTTTGACATTGGTGGGGACAAATCTACTCAGATGGTTTCATCACTAGTTTACATTGACTGCTGCTAGAGGGGTTCATAAGCTTTAATTTTTCAGATGACAAGGATATAAATTCCTTTTTATTCTAACAGTTATCTAGCAGGGTTTCTGGGAACTGTAGTCTTAAGAGTCTGAAGAGAGAACACTGAAACGCTACTAAATGTTATGACAACATGGAAGATAAACAAGTTTGTGCTCGTTATGTTTCATATCATTGAAGTGTGTGTTCCTGCTGAAACCTCTCAGAGTCACATCGTCCAATCAGAAGAAGGAGGAAAAAAGCTGTGAGAGAGAGAGTCAGATTCTCACTTTACTGACATTTAAATCAGGTACATCACACACACACACACACACACACACACACACACACACACACACACACACACACACACACGGAGTACTTGGCGGTTCATGGTGACTCAGTGAGTCTGTGGGCGGAGCATCTGAGTCACCCTCAAACAACTACAGAGCCAATAATACATTCCTCCATCCATCCCTCCATCCCTGCACACCTCCATCATCCCTCCTTCATCCCTCCATCATCCCTCCATCGTCCCTCCATCAGGTTCAGGAGATCACTGATTAAAAAGATGATTTGATTAAATCTTCACTCTGTGTTTTTTCTCGTCAGATCTGCTCAGTTTGTTGTTTGGTTTTGAAGAAAAAAGTGTTGTTTTCTTCACTGAACAAAGAAACGTTGGTTACATAACACATCAGCTTCTCACCAGTTTGATCAGTTCATTTTCGTACAGTGAGCTTCACTTCCATTCTCACAGATTCATTCATTCATTCATCCACTTGATCTGTCTGCTCTTTGCTCCAGTCATTCATTCATTTAGTTGAATGGATATGAACTTGTTTCCATTTAGTCATTGTTATTATTTGTTCAAACAAACAAATCTTCTCCCAGCATGCACTGAGGTGAAAGAGGGTTAAAAAGTGGTCAGTCACATGAACAACAAAACAAACAAATTCTCTGATTGATTGAATATATAATTGGTTCCGTTTATGAACGTTTTACAGATGTGTTTTACAGTGTCCTGTCATGTTGTCTTTTTATTTTCTACCTCTGTTTTTGTTTCTAGTCGGTGTCGCCATAGCAACATCAAACCCAATCACCAAACAAAGACACAGCTGAAAACTTCCACTGTGTGTGTGTGTGAGATTGTGGTTATGTAACAGGCAGTAACTCTTTGAGTCAGCCAACAACATCAACAGAGAGAGAAAGAAGGAGTGAGAGCTTCATCTCCTCATCTGCCCTGCTCAGGACTCTTTGAGCAAAACACAGACTCTTCTCAACCACTGAGACTGATGCCATGTTCATGTCATATGGAATACATGATGGAAGAGATGGGAAAGATTCCCGTTTTAATGACTTGCGAGCATTCATGTCATTGGACAGCTCAAGGATATTGTTGATGGCAGAGTTGGTCGTGGGAACGTTAAAAATGCACCGACAATGAAGCTTATATCCATTAAAGTCTGGTTTACTTCAATGACAGACTGGCTGATGTCATGTCCATGTTTCCTTGGTTTTCAGGCACATCCGTATTATTAAGTAGAAAATTAGAGTTTCCAGACTTAACAGTAACTCATGATGAGCATAGTAGCTCTAAAAGCACATTTTCACAGTTTGTAGTCCTAAAATCACAAAGATTTTACAGTTTGTAGTCCTAAAAGCACAATTTTTTATGGTTTGTAGTCCTAAAAGCACGAAGTATTTACTGTTTGTAGTCCTAAAAGATGTTAATGTTCATTGTTTGTACACTAAAACAGGAAGTATTACAGTTTGTAGTCCTAATAGCATGTTCTTACAGTCTGTAGTGCTGAAAGCACACACTTTTTTACAGTTTGTAGTCCTAAAAGCAGGAAACATTTATAGTTTGTAGTCCTTGAGGCACAAAGTTTTTACGTTTTTGGTGGTGAAAACACAAAGATTTTTTAATTTGTTGTCCTAAAACCACACATTTGTGTCCACACTTTGTGGTCTGACAAGCATAAAGTATTTATAGTTTGTAGTCCTAAAATCAAAAAGTGTGTATTATCTCTGTGTTCTAGTGTCTACATAATTCTACATTGTGAATTAATTAGAATGGTAAGCATTACGATGAATATTTATTATCTTCTGATCCAAGAAAACCAATTTAACTTATTAAGAAGAATGGAGTTGAATCCGTCAGCCTTCCCTCACCTTAATTAATTTAGTCTGTCAGTAAGTACAACTGCAATCTAACTCTGAATCGCAGACCTGCATGTTCAGTGTATTGCTATCTGTTCTTATAACCGGGAACAAAGGTCAGTCTGAGCTTTTCAAGGATCAGAGTCTTGATGTGAATGGATGTTCTTCACCCCCGCAGGCTACAGGTTGAGAGGCAGCAAGCGGTCTGACATCTCAGGTGAAAACACTATTAGCTTTGATGGAGGAGGTGAAGCAGACTCCACTGTCAGTCAGCTGCTGTCAGACACTCAGATCTCCTCTTTCCATCAGATCCTCACTGACGTCCACCATGTTGTATCATTTCTCCCCCAGAGACCTGCTCTCATCAAGAGAACCACCATCACCTCGGTATGACATCACTGCTCAAGGGGGTAGGAGGGCTCAGTGTCGCCTCAGGTGAGTCTTATGAATATTTAATGAGGCAGAAAGATTGAACTGAAGGAAGACTCCTGACTGGACCGGATGGTGACTTCCCTCCAGGTGTGTGGGGGTGTGGGGGATGGGGGGATGTTGACGGGGCTCAGAACTGGTGTGTTCCAGCGGTTTGACCTGAGGTCAGCTGCAGAGCAGGAGGCTGAAATTAATCTGATTTACATAGTATCTGTCCCTGAGCTATTCTTCTTCTCTCCGAAAAGCAGTTTATTTATTCAACTGACGTCAACACATTCCTGATCTCTAACAGTTCATCTTCAGGTGGATTCTTTTTTAACTGATCATACAGTTTTAAAGGAAAATCCCTGATGTATTTCCCATCAATGTGGCCATTGTGGCTCTATGTGTCATGCTAACTTTGCTTGTATCATCAGAAGATGATATGCAGTTAGCCATAATGGCTGCTACAAGTGGCTGATTTCTGCATTGGATTTCATTCAGACTCAGTTTCCCTGAATCTCTATAATGGAGTTGGAGAGAGCAAAGTTAGCATAAGACATAGAGCCACAATGGCTGCATGTATGGGATATATATCAGGTTGAAATAGACCAGAATTTTCCCGATGATGTCTGTGTCCCCCTGCTGATGTCATCAGTTGCTCACAGCTACAATAGAAGCACATGTTCATTTATCACATCACTTGTGTGGTGACAAGTTGAATCCTAGAAACCATCAGAAATTAACCAATCATAACCCATACGAGATTAAAGCAGCAATCCACAGATGGACTTTTTGCAGCTTTTGCAAGTAGTTTAGAACATTACATTTATGGCCATCAGGTGTATATTTAAGGTGCACTTGAATTCTGTATAATTTGTGAACCCTTAAAATATATATATGTGTGTGTGTGTGTGTGTGTGTGTGTGTGTGTGTGTGTGTGTATAATATATATAATATATATACATACTGCTATACTGAAAATTCACACTACATACATTCAGATAGATGGTTTTTGAAGTAAATATTTTGGCGCTATAAATTTAGTGGTAGTTAAGTTTTCAACTGTGATTACATTTCAAAATCAGATATTTAGTTGCTTCTAAGATTCAAGTCTTTAAGGACATAATTTGCTGCCATAAAGCAAGAACATGACATCTGACTGAATAAAACACTTGCAGTAAAAAATGATTATCAGAGTCAAGTTTCACATACTGAAAGTATCATAGTAAAAAGTCCCAATTCACCTGAAAATTCTGTTTGATTTAAAGAAATCCCTTGTTAAAAAGCATCAGTGTTGTTGTTGAAGTCTCTTTATTCTATTTTGAGGTCTCACCGTTTTGTCTAAAAAACTGCCATTAAGCAGCAGTGAGTGTCGGACTGAAGGATTCTCAGCTGAAAACATGTAAAACTACAACAACAGGCACTGACGTTCACTGTCAACACTCATTTATTCACAAACGTCTTTATTTTTAACAAACAGAATCATCAGAGAGCAGAAACACAGAGAAAACAACAAGACAGCAAACACACCAATACAGTTTCTGTGTGTGTGTGTGTGTGTGTGTGTGTGTGTGTGTGTGTGTGTTGAGGTGTGGGTGGAGGGGGTATTAGTCACCAGAAATGGCACAGAGCCTCTCTCTCTCTCTCAGTAAGTGGGTCACTCCATCTGGAGCAGAATATGGAAAAACAGCAACACAACGTTTTCAACCAAACAGTTTAACACACAAAAAAACATTTTATTCTGTCTGTCAGAAGTCCGCACAAAGTAAAAACAGTAAAACGTGAGCCAGTCAGCTGGCTGGATCACTTGATTGATTTTAGATTTTTTCTAAATCTGCTTCACTTCCAGCTAATGCACATCATTTTATCTCTTAAATGACCTTAATGTTTCTTTAAATCCAGATGAAATCTCTTGAGGGCTTATTCATGAAGACTCCTGTAAATAAAGGATTTTTAAATGGGCTTTTATGCAGGTTTGCAGGATTATTAATGTAAAAAAAATTTTTTAAAGTCTATTACATCATCCCTGACAGATGACCTTCATCTGAACTCACTATCAATGGAAATGTTTTTACTCTATTCCCTGTTTTTTTAATTTATTGCTTAAATGTCAAAGTGTCTTCATAGTGTCATTTGTTTTAATGGTGATTGAATTAGTTTTAATAGTGAGTTGTGTCTTTCTGGAGATTTCATTGCACTTATCTTCATCATAGAGCTTTGATTTAGTGTGTCTGTTCATCAGCATCACTTCTGAAACATTTTCTAGTAGTCTGACATAAAATCTTTACTCAAGGGCCGCTTACTAGCTTTTTTGAGCTTTCAACTGAATCTCGCTGTTAGTTCAGTTTAAGAATGAACTTTCACACTCAATATACTGTATGTCAGCAGGGGTTACATTGGGATTTCTTATGGGTGGGGACTGGGTGGTTTCAGGATTGCCATAGGTGAACATGTGTGAGCTCATAGACTACAAAATCTGATTGATTTCATTTGACAAACTGTAATAAAACAGACATTAAATTATGTTCTGAATATGTATTTTTGTTTATATATTACCATTTTTATTTTAAATACAAAATCAAATTTCCAGTTTCATTCTTGCTTCATGCCCACCCTACTCTGCCTCTGATTGGCTAGTACTCGTTGCCTTCGTTGCCTTCTTTGGTTAGGTTGATTAGGTTCAGGCGTGAGGAATGAGATGGTTAGGGATAGGGTAAGACTATCAGAGTCAGAGCCAATCAGAGACAGAGTAGGGGCGGGTGGGAAAAAATAACACTTGCTTCATAGCTAGCTTGACACTAACATGAAGCTGTTAGCTAGCTTAAACTGAAACTGAGCTCTGTTGAGTTCAGAGAAAACACACGCTAAAGGGATGTGCAGAGAGCCCAGTATTTGTATTTGTATCTGTATTTGTTGAGGCAGCAAAATTATTTGTATTTGAATTTGTATTTGAATAAAAGTGGAAAGAGGCTTAAAAATCCTGTTTTTGTTTTTGTTAAATTTTTGTTTGTTGTGTTTAATTTTAGAAATTTAAAGTGTTACAATAAGTGTTCATGAACCAACTACCTTACGAAGGAGGTCCCCAAAACTTTACTCATCGCCTCGTTGCAGACAGACCTCTACCTATTTATACACCCATAACACAGAGAAAGTAGAGTGTGTAAAGTGTAGGGAGGAACTTCAAAGGCAATTCTTGCTTTGCACTTTTCATTTTTGCCTATTTTTTACAACCTAACTTTGTGGAGAGGAGAAGGGGAACAACAGGTTATGAAGAGTCAATTGTAAGCACTTTGCTTGTGTCAGTAGCTCAGCTTTATCTCTGGGGAACACCCCCAACTCCATGTGAAGAAAATGTGCATCATGTAGCAGGTGGATGGTCTGTGTTTTATTTCTGTCCCTGTTCGTAAAAATGAACATTTATTAACAGATATTCTCAGTAAATGGGACAGTTGCACATGAACTGAGCCATGTTCAGCCGTGTCTTCTCAGCTCACTGGCTTGATGCGCCTCACCATTGCGCAATGGATGCATGTTTGTTTTGTTGTTTTACTATGTATGTAAGTGTGTACATTGTGTATGTATAAACATGTGTGTACGTATATGTGTGGATATATTCATTTATCTACAAAGAAAAGTTTTGAATTGTGTTTGAATTATCATTATAATAATTATTAAGCCTTACTGATGATGCTCAAACTCAAGGAAGACTACTGAGGAAGACTGTGAGATGTGATTGAAAGCTCTGGAAGACAATATTAAGTGGAACTTGAGTTACTATGTTTACTATGTTAGTTTTTTTTTTAGTTTTTTATTTTGTCAAACTACTGTTTTATATAGACTACTATTCACAGATGAGAATAGACATCAGTTCAGATGCTTACCGATCTAAAGACATTATGTCCTATCATTGATTATTTGTGATGTCTCTACAATACATACACTCAAATATCTCAAACTATTCATATTAATATCACTAACCTTGCCACAAAGACCGTATTACTGAACCGGAAAGACAGAACCAAGGTATTCATAACCCACTGGCTCAATCTACTGAGAGACCATTCAAATCTAGAGCTGCATCTTTGAAAAACAACATTAAATCCTATGAAAACACCTGGTCCCCCTTTCTACAATACCTTCAACTGATTCATCTTTCCACAAATGGCCCCCAATATAAGTGTATGTTTAACTATTCTTTTCAACTTGTATTTTTTATTCTATTTTTTTCTCCAATTTTTCTCTTTTCTTTATGTTCTCAATAAACCAACAAGAAAACACAATATGCAGTTTGTCTGTCTTCATGTCCCATCATGTCTTGTCTGTTTTGTAATGTCTTGTTTCTCAGCCTTTATACACAAATATGTATATATAAAGAATGATGTGTATTTTTTTTTTGTTTGTTTGTTTTTTTGTTTTTTGTTTGTTACTGTGCTGCTTTGTTGTACTGTACTTTGTACTGTGTGATTTTTTAAAAAAATTTTTAAAAGCAAAAAAACTGGTATAAAGACAGTTAAATTATTTTTTCCTTTTAGATAAATAAGAACTTATGATTATACCCTCTGTTGAGCTGAGGGAAATGCAGAGTTGGTGTTTGATTCTCGTTGAGTTTGTCACTACAGGTGATCCCTTTCGCATTATATGAAAATATTTATTATAGTAGCTTTAAATGCAGCTTTTCATAAGACAGAAGTTATAGTTTGCATACATTTGTTGGGACAGTACTCATATCATCAGCTACTTCTTCACCTTTCAACATTTCAATATGCAAATCGATTGTACATTATTAATGAATGTAAAATTACATTACATTCCAAAATGTTAATTTTGATGATTATTGATTATTGTATGGTACTAATTGAGACCCCTTGTATTTTGTACAACAGTGCACTGCCTATGTAGGAGTTTTTCACCACTCCTACATTTCATCCACTCTTAACCATGTTTTCTACACATTACATTTGATCAAATAAATTATCTGTTGACATTTCAACAATTCACTAAAACATTTTCTTATTAAATTTATAACATTTCTCTCAAAATGTATTGTAAAGTATCTAAATGTATTTGCTGTTGCTAATTAGTATAGTATATAAACATATAATTTTTAGTAGACAGGTTTGCCTTCTAACCAAATGTGATCTTGCTAAATTTGATGATGAGTTCAAATGTCCATAACTGAGTGTTTACAAGTCCAACTTATGAAATTTGGCAGAAAAAAAATGCAGATTCCAGATTTGTAAGCATTTTCTATGAGTAAAATAACAGGACTGTGCAGCCTTGTTCTGTGTTGTCTATTGAAGGTTTTATTGATGAGTGTTTAAGACTTCTGTTTCCCTCTGAGGGCAGCCACAGGTTTTCTGGACTGACCTACGTGTTTGAGTGATAACAGCTTGACTCATCTGTCATTGAAGGATTTCCATAAACACTGTCATTAACATTGGTGACTCAGTTTGGCTCCGTCCTCAACAACAACACAAAGTCCAAACTTTAATTTGTTAAGTCAAATTGTGTTTGGTTTTATTTTTTAGAAGAGATTTCCATCTTGATTTATTTTTAGATTTAAGTTTAAATGAAGTGACTTCAATTATATATATTTTTATATAATTATATATATTTTTTCTCATGAAGATACTAAAAATGTTTAAAGATCCCCTCCAGACATGTTGTAAAATATGTAAAAATACTTGGAAACCCATGTTTTTCCACAAAAACAGTCTAATTACCTCATTATGATCCCTAAAATGGCATTTATTCATTGTTCCTCACTGAAACATCTGGAAGTTTAACTGCTGGACACAAGATGTCTCCTACCTCACTGAAAAGTCCATTTTCACTGTTTGTGCACTGGAGGTTTCAAGTTTCCACATCACACCTATGTAAGTTGTAGGGGTGTGCCTGAATACAAATACGTTATTCAGCAAAGCACAAATAGTGTTTGTTTGTTTTTTTACAAATATTTGTTTCATACAAATATTTTAAAAATGATTTGTTTTCGAGAAGAAAAAAAACCCATGTCAAATACCAGCGCGCAGGTCGGTTACATTGCTATCTCAGTCTCTCTCCTCTGCTCCGCTGTTATGTCTATCAGCAGGTTTCAACGAGGGGAGTCACATCCACCTGCTACATGACGCACATTTCCTAATTTGGACATCACTCCCAGAGTTGGGGGTGCTCCCCAGAGATAAAGCTGAGCTACTGATACACATGAAATGCTCCCAAGGGAACACCTCATGAACACTTATTGTAACACTTATTTAATTTTCTAAAATTAAAAGCATAATAAAAACAGAAACAGGATTTTTAAGCCTCTTTCCACTTTTATTCAAATACAAATACAAATAATATTGTTGCCTCAACAAATACAGATACAAATACAAATACTGGACCTTCTGCACATCCCTAGTAAGTTGCGTACTGGACCACTGTTTGTTCCAAACTAGTTGTGGTTGTGATGTCACAAACCCTGCTTGTAGGCAAACCCCTTAAACTGAGATTTAAGGTGAGCACAGAGAAACTTTACCCATTCCGCAGATAAATGTGAAAAAAACCTAACACATACATCATTCTGCATGGTGAAACATCTTGTCGAAAGGCCTGGATCTGGCCTCTGAGTGACACTGCAGACAATCAGAGACTTCCTGAATGGGAGGAGGATCTACCATCTGAGAACATGGAAGTATTTTCCAGGAGATGAGCAGCTTATAGGAGGCAGGTTAGGACTTACTTATGGAACAGGGTCACAGATTTATATTGAAATCTGCAATGACATTGTTACTTTAGCTATCAAATTGTCCTTGTATTTTGATGTGGGCTTTATTATTTTTTATTTATTTTAAATTGTGGTGATGTGTTTTGGATTTCATGATTGTATTGTTTAGTTTTTATGTTGAATGTCTTGTGGTTTTGTTTATGTTTCTTTGTCTTTTAATATATTTTAACCATGTTGGAAATAAGTTTTTTCACTTTACCATGTTATCCCTTGGATTTTTGTTTTTGTGTCTGTAATCCACAAATAAATCATATCATATCAAGCTCAAACATCCAACTGAAGGAACAAGAAGAAATGTTTTTGAGTGGAGAGGGACTTTAAAACGCATAAGTTACATGAACTGTGTTTATGAGTTTCTGTAGAATCTCCTGATGAGTGTGAGTTCCTTTTTCACTGAAACTGAGACACGAGGACTGTCATCACCTTATTGTCTCATAGCTAATCATCATTTTTTTTTAGCTATGAGGAACACGTTAACACGAAGCAGAAAACTCCAGATAATGTGTCAATTTGAAATATCAATAGAACAATAGAGCCAAATGTGTCCAACATTTCTGCCATAATGTTTGCAGATGACACAACATTGAGTCTTTCCCACTCAAAAACCTCACTCTGTATACAGAGTGGTTCAAAGCAGAAACATTGTCATTAAACATTAAAAAATAATAAACCCCTCATTATTTTGTGATAAAACAACACAATGCAAAATAGGCTATATCACAGTTCTCACTTGTGAATGATGAATTGCCTTCAGTCTCTAAATGCATCAGAATCATGACAAGACCTTGATTTGAAAAGAGAGATCATGTGCAAAAGTTACAAAATCTATTGGTATTGCCTAATTAGGGAAGTAAGGTACTTGTTTTTGTTTTTTTGTTTGTTTCCACACCCTTTATCATTCTTTCAGTCTCACAGTGCACTGTGAGACTGAAGTTTCATCCCCAAAAATGCTTACACTGTATCACCTTCTTTTCTGGAAACTCACTTTCTTACAATGTATGATATGAATATTTTCCAAATATGTACTTTTATATACAATAAATAGTTCATATAGGGAAATCTTCCAGATCATATCATGACCTATTATCAAACTAATTGCACTCCTACTTCAGGTTCAACTGAAGGGAAACTGTTTTTTTGTTTGTTTGTTTTTTGTCTACTACAGCAGTATATCTCTTAAATCACTTGTCCTGTGTTCTCCTTTGAGAAAAAAATCTGAAACCAAAATGGAGAAATTCATATTTAAATTCTTTGGTTTCATGATGGCGCCCCCTAGTTTTACATTATTTCAATGAAATGTTGTTCCATCATCTGCTTACATAGTTGGAGTCCTTATTTCCATACAGCAAATCAAATCTCATGTAAAATAATAACATGTTGTTCTGTCATAGGCAGTGCAGACAGTCACACTGAGCCTGATAGCATCCTGCTACACAACACAAGAGCCACAGACTCTGAACAACAACCCACATTAGGTTTCCTGCTAAAGTCTTCTTCTTATCTTACTTAAAAACATGAGCACACATCTTGTCCTGCAGCTTAGCTTGTTGAACAAGCCACCAAACAAACATTCACCAGGAAAAAGTGCATTGCTAACATCAGTTAGCAGGCTAGTTAGCTAATTAGCTGCTCAGCTGCAGCATATTAAACAGCATGTAAACATACCTGCAAATGTAACTCCGGTCCAGTTAGATGCTGGTTTGGTTGCTGCTCTTCAAAATCCACATTAGTGACACGCTACCTGTCCATGACTTGTAGCTACAGTAGTTTGTTACATATGGTGCAACACCAGTATCCCCTCCCACATTAGACACTTAATAATATAAGTGATGGGGGACAAAATCCATAGTCGTCCCTCTGTGCAAAAATGTATTCAAAAGTTTATCTGAAACTAATATGAAGCTACAGCATCCAGATGAGTCAAATCAAGTAGATATCTTTCAACATTACAGTCTTTTTAGTGCAAAAGTCCTTCTTTTTGTTACTATACTTCCACCGCAGCTCAACAGGGAAACACTATCTGAGGAAACACAAAGAGGGAACTGATGCTAAAAAGCCTCATATAATCATCAGATACACTTTTAAATGCATTTTTGTTCAAAATGACTGTGCAGACACACTGTGGATTTTGGCCCTATTTTGGCCCCTATCACTTAACTAAAATTATAATAATGCCTAAATAGCTTCTTATAAAAATGTCAAAACCCTAATGGAGATCCGCTGGTTTGAGGATTCCATCAGGCTTCATCCCCATGATTCTGTGAAGTGTCTCCTTTTACAGTAAAAACAGAAATAGGAAGCCTTCTAATAAGGCTCTTTCTTTGGATCCTTAAGAGGAAGTGTGTGACCCACTTAGTAATTACAGTAATCCCCAAATTTCTCAATGCGAAACCAACATCTGTTCTATCATAACAGTTTCAACACTGAGGTTGTTTGACTGATTTTTAATTCTGAATGTGAAATTTGTTGACATCCAACTAAAATAAATGAGTCATGTCTCAGCGAGGCATTCAGGAAACTGCATTTGAATTGAATTTTCAGAAATCAACCCAGCAGCAGCTTAATATTTCATCACTGATATATTGACACAAACATCTCAACACAGCAGAACAGTGTGAAGTCTGTATAACAAAAGATATTTATAATAAATAGGGACACAAAGTGAATTAAACATCTTGTACACACACACACACATCAGTATATTAATAACAACAATTTTTATACATTTTGTACAAAAATAGAATTATTAGAGACATCAAAAGCCTTGTTCAAGTTCGAAAAAATAAATATTTTCTTGACGCTTATCAACATTATTCTTCAAAGTCTCTTAATGTCAGACAGAAAACATGTAACTGCAAATTGTTTTCATCCTTAAGTATTAATTATCATTTAAAACTCTGATATAATGTAATGTTTTTAAGTAGTAGAGCTTTATCTTTTTGTCGCCCACAAAAAATAAATCTGATTTGTTTTCTTTCTTTTTTTTTGCAGTTATATGTTTTTCTATCTGCCAGCTTCAATATACAAACTGTAGCATGATACACACGTGCTGACTGGACAGTAAAGTCAGTGCAAAACAGAGTCCAAAAATAGAAAGGGATCATCAGCTTCAAGTTAAAAAAATGTGTGAAAATATCAATCAACCCACCACATAAACAACAACAATAAACCTGTACCAACATATTAAAGGCCCAATCTGTACATTTTATCACCACATAAATCTGAGATTTATTCACACACGTAACTTATGCTACGTAAGAACATTCTCAATAAAATGTATAGTTATCGAACAATAATGCACACTGAAAAATAAAACATATTGTGAAGTGTTTTCATTAAGCTTTGGCAACAAAGAATCCTGTTCTCTGGCTGTCAGGTGTCTGTTAAGATCATGTATGTGGACGCATCATTCGTCAACATTTTAATAATCATTCTAAATCACAGCTAAGGTATATTAAACTGCAGTAACCATAGCAACAGTACTGATGGTTCAGGCTGAGTTACAGTAAACTCACTGGGGGAAGTCTACAGTCTCCTCAAGGACCTCGGGATCTCATTCACCACAACAAGCATTATTTTCATATATATGTACACAATGCAGAGTGTGTTATTTTTCATAACTACACAAGTTGGTGGATTATCCCTCATATAACCTTCTCAAGGACCTCTACAGCCCACTCAAGGACTTCCACAGCCTCCTCAGGCACGTCTTCACAGCCTCCTCTGCAACCTTGCAGAGAAGTCCTCTGCAAGGTTGCAGAGGACTTCTAATGTCCTCAAAGATCTCAGGACCTCATCCCCTCAGTGAGCATTATTTTCACATATATATACAATCAAGAGTGCATTATTTTTCATAACTGCACAGCTTGGAGTAGATTATCCCTCATATACATTTTGATTTACATTTAAGATTACAGATTGGGCCTTCAAATTCAAGCTCATTTTCCCAGGTTGACTAGTTTATATTTATTTTCACTGTAAAAATATGTCCAATTTGTGGAGTCTTAAAGGTATTTTCTTCCTAAAGCAGGTGAAACACTTTTGATATTCCACTGAGATCAGATTTTTGTGTAATAAAAAAAAAAAAAATCAACATAGCACAAAGTGATTTTCTGTACACAAGCACCAGCAGATTTATTTTTCTGCCTTTTAGAAAGTTTTTAATCAGCGGAAGCCCATTACTGCCAGGAAGGAAAAAAATACAAATGCTCATGGCAAGTGACATTTAGTAATGGTAAGTCAAAATTGAGACTGACAAAATTAGAACTTTTTGAAAGTTGAAATAACATAATGGCAAAGTGCTAAGTCAAATCATTTCATACAAAATCAAAATTTTGACTTCTTCATGAGTATTTGATTTCAACAATGTCAATATCTTTCTCTTTTCCTAGCAGCGATGGGCTTCTCCCACATAAACCTGCAAACAAACAAACCAAATTAATTTAGTTATATGAATCATACTTTTTACAGTGTAGAAAAGGTATAGGAATAACAAGTAAACTGCATATTGTTAACATTATAATTATCAAAATAATGGGTGTTATTCAACAGTCAGATCTTATTTGCATGATGTTGCTGTGAAATAAGAATAAAGGAGATATGAAACGCTTCATGTTCACAAAAACAACCTTTTTCATCTTCATTTCTGTCCAATAATATTTCTCCTGCTGCAGAAGTCAAATACACTATTTGAAAAAGTTGAAAATATTTGAAGTTGAAAATTAAATTCTCTACCAACAGAATTTTATTCCATTTGTTGAAAGTTAAAAAAAGAAAATCAGGTATTACAACTGTGAGACTAAAACTCTCCTTAATTCTGAAACTTTTTGCAAATCAAGAACAGACAAAAAACAAAAAAAAAAAGCCAGTTTTGCACATGCCAGTTTCCAAACTCAAACCAGATATCCACATTGGCAGATCTTAAATTGAACATTTCCTCTGTCCAGATTCCAGAAAGATCCAGAGAAAGTGCAGAAAGATTCCACCGGCCAACAGCTGAAAACACCAAACAGCTGCGGGGCCGGAACAACACGACGACAGAACCTCAAACTTTAATTCATGATCAAAACACAGCTTCAAACAACACACAAATAAAACACAGAAGCACAGTTCATAACTGAGTTTAAATCTTCACTGCATGATTACCAACCAGAGCTGAGCTGTAGTTACAGTTATGTAAAGAGATTACAGTAATCAGATAACACAAATCTATTGCAGTTACTGCAAAAAGTTATCAAAGTGAGGATGTTTTTTAGCTGCATTACACTGTTGTTTTGTAGTGACATAAAAGTGATCAGATTACAGTAATGAGATTGGGGAAAAAAACTGCAGCATCAGCAATTTTAAGCAAAGTGTTACAATTATTGCAAGAAAATGTCAATTACAGTCTTCATTCTGAAACCAAAAGTAATCTGATTACTTGACAATGTTTTCCACATAAATGACATCACTGACAGCACTGATTCTGATTAACTTTTATAAGCAAACTTCTCATTATTGTTCAACTAATGAAAGATTAAGTTCACACTATAAAAATGTTCATCTTAACATGTTATTTATTCCAGATGTGAAATGTGCAATATGATGTGATATAAAAAAAGTCAGAGGTGGAAAATAATTTCACCACTTCCAGTTAAATTGATTTACTGAGATGTAATGACATCTGAAAATAAAGAAAAGTTTCATGAGCTGGAAATCTTGATTTCACCTTTTGAATGTAACGTGTCAGTTCCCACAAACACACACACACACACACACACACCTCTTTGAATGTCACACCCTGCTGCTAAACAGTCTCTTCAAATGAAATCCATCACCATCTATTCATTGTCAAAAACCCCAAATTGTCCAACGTGAGTAAAACTTTGCCCACGTCCAGGGATCCATCCTTCCTGTCTCCTCTCTAAGCCCCGCCCACTCTGGCTGGATGATTGACAGTGGTTTACGGGGAATGTCGGTTCAGTAAATCCCAATAAACAGTCCCACTGAGGCGTTACTGACACCGAGCCGCATGCTCTCTTCTTGCTCTGACCGAGAGCATGAGCGAAACGCCAAAATCATAAAAGTAAACCTCTGCCTCTCGGCTTATTTTCACATTTTTGTCCTCCTGATGTCCCGCCTCCTCAGCAGCTGGAGTCCTCGCTGCAGGTCCCGCCCCCTCCTCCTCCTCCTCCTCCAGACTTGGCGGCCGCGCCAACGGCAATCTGGCAGCCGTTGGTGACGTGACTCATGACCTTCTGTTTGAGCTGAGCGACCTGCTCCCGCAGCATGGCAGCGGTGGAGGCCAGATCCGAGTTCTGACTTTTCAGGACTTTCACCTTCTCCTCCAGTCGCGAGATCCGCTCCAGCTTCCGCTTGCGACACTTAGATGCGGCGATGCGGTTGCGGAGCTTCTTGCGCTCAGCTTTGATTCGCTCCTGCGTCTCCAGGTCGATCGGGGAGAGGGAGGGCGGGGATGTAGGGTCGCCTGACGGGTGAGGCACCTCTGGGACAGTCTGAGGGGCATCCAGACCTCGAGTGTGGGGCTGAGGGTGCCCGCCGCTGCTGTGGCCTGAGCCACCACCGTAAACCATCTGCCCCCCGGAGTACGCCATCTGGCCTGGGTTGTAGCTGCTGAGGTTGGTGTAGACGGGCATGTCACTGCCTGGCATCAGGTTCCTCTGATATGGCGCCTGCAGGGCGGTGGAGGACGAGGACGGGGACATGGGCCCACCTCCTACCAGCTGGTTCTGCTTGTGAAGGTCAGCCAGCGCTTTGACAAAGCCGTCTGCGAATCCCTCTTGCTCGTTGGTGGCCTGGTTGCGGTACATGAAGGGGTTAGCGGAGTTGTTCACGGGGCTGGTGGTGACCAGTCCCTGGTTGGACTGGATGATCAGGTGCTCCAGGTCGGGGGACGCCAGCTTCAGCAGGTTCATGTCCGCTGAGGACGCTGCCGAGGACACCGCTGCTGCCATCAGGGAGCTGTTGCCGGCGAGCCCCAGGTTGTTGTGGTTCCCGCCCCTGCCTCCTGCTGCACCACTGCCACTGCCGGGGAAGTGATGGCTGCCCGCCACTGACATGGCCTTTTTACTCATAAGCATCTTGTTTCCCGGGTAACGCTCGTATTCGACGATCTGGCTGAAGCCGGAGACGGTGGGGGAGTCATCATGGTAGAAAGGAGTCTCCATCTTGGCCGTCATTGACGAAGAGGCGTCTCAGAGGAAATCTTCACAATCAGATTAACCTGAATATCAGAGGGGATTGAAACGTTCCACTGACGTCGGCGGCTGGAGGATGACAGCAGCACAAAGAGAAGAAGAAGAGACAAAGACAAGAAGAGGAAGAAGAGGAGACGAGTCCCTGCAGGAAAACAAACAAGTCTGTGAGAAGAAGAGGAGGGTGAAGAGGGCAGAAAGATTACAGATGTGTAAACTATGAGGTCGTACGGACACCAGTCCTGCATGTGTGTGTGTGTGTGTGTACATGTGTGTTATTTTGTGTGTGAGGTGAGACTAACCGAACTCTGACAATAAATAATATTGGATAATAAAGCTGTATTTATAATATGCGCCACTGTTTTCTGTCTGTCTCTGTTAGTTGAACTCAGTCATTTAAACAATCACCAGCATTATATTAACTGAAGGTGATGAAGACTGTGAGATGTGGTTGAAGGCTGCTAAGTGGACCTGGAGATTATATTGCCAAACTACCAATCACAAGGTCAAGACTGAACTATCAAGACTCAAGGTTCTTTATTCATTGACTTATATTCTGTTTCATTTATATTTTTTATTTTTAAGAACTTTCTGCGTCTTTATTTTTCATTTTTACTACTTTACCATCACTACGTTCAACCAGCTAATGTTCCTGTAATATTCCATTAAAGATGCTATTATGATGATAGTTCTTGTAACCTTTGCAGAATTTTCCAGCTGTGTTCAAACTACTGTTATGTAAGACTGTTGCAGTACAAAGAGCAGACTGGAATCACACTTTAATTCTATTAGATAGATTTTTTTTTTTTATCCAGCATTCATCGCACTGATGTTCTGCGGACGGCAGTAACCAGTGTTCACTGATGGTTCCTTTGTGGTTGTTTTTTAAATCTGGAGAACATGACTTGGAGGTTCCTCTGACAATTTTAACATTACATTCATTTGGCAGATGATTTTATTCATAGCGACAAAGCAACATTTTTTTCTACTTATACACACATCTGGAGCCATTTAAGTGTTGAGTTTCTCGCTCAGGGACATGTTGTCATATGGATGAGGATCAAGCCAACAACCCAGACCTGCTCTACCACCTGAGCTACAGACGTTTAATATCCGAGGAACATTCTAGAAACCATTTTCATTGTTGCTGCAAATGTGTTTGTTATCATTCCACCTAATTAATTTGTTTTCTTCTTTTAACAGTGTCTTTCCTGCTGCTCTCTTGTTATTGTTGTAACTTCCTTTTGCCATTTTGTTTAACTACGTAAAGCATCTTTGAGTGCCTTTAAAAGTGCTGCATAAATAAAATGTATTATTATTATTTTATATGAACCTGGGCTATCATAACTAATACACATTTATTATTATTATCATTATTATTAGTAGTAGTAGTGGCAGTATGAATGTGTTCTTTCATCATTATGAGTGTTCAGTTTATCAGTGTATGGTGTAATAATAATCTACATGAGATCCACAGGTTAAAGGTAACTAAGTACTCTACATAAGTAGAGTTCTGGCTATCACCCCACTGATATGGAAGTTTTTGAGACCAATCTTGACTTGTGACAGTCTGAATCTGAAGATCTGAAGATGAATGAAAAATAAACTTGCCAGCAGAGGTGTGTCATATCACATCATATTGTTCATGATCATATCAGTATAAACAGCAGCAGGTTTTCAAATTTTCCATATCATGATATTAACAATATTGCAACCTGTTGACGTATTTATGTGATGACCAGCGCCGCAGCAACACACATGGCTGAAAGAGAAAGTAACAGCGACTTCTGCAGAGGCTTGATAACATGAACCTTCAGAGAGAGATCCAGTCACACAACTGTGCAGGAGAATAGATGTGTCAGTATAATACCTCATACGTTCACTTCTCAATAATTAATCAAAGCAGAACATTGCAACCCTGTGTCATAGAAATGACATTTATAATACTAATTTGTTTTCCTTATCATGTTGTGATGGGAAACTGATGGTTGCTGCTTGATTTATGATCACAGGCAATGTTTTTTTCGAGTGAAGGAAAAAAGTGCTACATTTTTGTACCACACACAAGTTTAAAGGGTGGATGGCAGGCGTACAGGACGCAGCAGGTCCTGCATGTCATTGAGTTTAGGAAACAACAGTATGGTGAAGGTTAGGAAAAGGCAGAGGTTTTGGTCGAATGTCAACAACATCGTGCTTCTCACCAGATATAATAAACACGTAATTATTGTGGCATTATATTCCTTTAAAACATGTTTGCTGTTGCAAATCGGTAGTACATAAAAATCATTTCTAGGAAACAAGCTGAGGGGAGCAAGCAGTCACCAGGTTGAAGTTAGACTGATAATCACCAGTCGGACATGTTTTACCCAAGCGGCTACAAGCACAGGTTGAAACTGAAGCCATTGTGGAAGACCCTTAAAGTGCAGTACCACTGATGGTCACTAGATGCTGCTTCCTAAAAATCCCTGGCTCCAATAGACTCCCATTCAAAAGTGTCAACTCTTTCATGAAATATTAAGTCAGTATTTTATTCAACAAGTTATTATGGTGTTAATCTCTATATGTGGGCCCTCTAGTAAGTGTGCAGATGACATTTTGGAAATTATTGCTCCGTTAATAAGATATAAAGACGAATAGTGTCTTTGATGCCATGTGGGCGTTGACTGACAGCTGTGATTGACAGTTTGCTTCCCGGTTCTGGGACTCGCGCTGAGTCAGACTATTGTCTAAGTTTAATGTTTAACTTGATAATGACAGCTAACTTGTTAGTTAGCTACTGTTAGCACAAGTGTGCACCATTCGCTGTTCCAAGTAAGCTAGCGTTAGCTTGGATCTGAGGTAGCGGGGCGTGTCTCCAGAGTGTGAAAGGCAACACCCCAAACTACTTATTTGAAGGCTCCTGGCTCCAAACGGAAAAGATGACGCTGACCGTAAACTGCAATTCACTTCAAACTGGCTCCAATGTAAACCAACGCGTGACATCACACCTTGCTGTGTCCATCTTTATATATAGTCTGTGGTTTTACTTAACACTGAGTTGAAGTCAGCTTTAAGTTAAACATTGATCAGCTCAGTCAGTACAGCAGGTGTGTATGCATCAGTGATTTTAAATATAAGAGCACAGAGCCACAGCTCTGCTCCTCTAAACCACCACATCACACTGACACACCACATCTCAACACGGCAGCCAAAAAACAGATGATACTTTTTTCATATTGTCATAAATATTGTTATTGAAAAATATCTTGCAATATCATATTATATCATATATATTATTAATATAAGTCCACATTAGCCACCTCTTACTGTCAGTGCTCTCTGCTGGACAAGCTCAGTAAATGACCTCCAGCACTGTTTCTAAATGACCTCCAACATATCTTTGGTATTTCTGTGCTGACATTTCTTGTTACTTATTGGCCAACATATACACCAATACACATATATGCAATATATAGTATCAGCCAATATATCTGCCTGACTGTTTTATCAGTCTAGTTCTAGTTCTACTTACTTTATGTCAGTATTTCCATCATTTTCTGCTGTTTTATACTTTCACTCCACTACACTTCAGATGACATAGCCTATAGTATGTACGCTTTATTCTGACAGCTGGACTTACTTTGTAGATTTAAAAAAAAAAGCATAGAAAATATATAATCCGCGACTAAAATATGATGACTAATTTTAAAATACTCAACAGAGTGTTAAACGGTTCAAATCAGCTCCTTCTCCACCAGCTACAGCAAAGTGCTGGATACATGTAATGCTACAGCAGCATAATAATAATCCAATAATAGTTCATATAATATGATACACGGGAGAATTATCATACTGTATCAGGCTCTATATGAATTAAAGGGTTCAGTATTAAACACGGCATCGTTGTTATTGCTGTTTGGAATTAAACGCTTTTCATTCATAGGGTAGATTCAAGTCAGACAGTGGAAACAGTCAGTGAAATAATCTCTCAGTATTAAAGCAGTGACAGTTTGATCTCTCTGTTCCTGTCATTTCTGCGAGACTTTATCTGATCTTCCAGCCGCTCTAAATGCATTAAAGTTCCCGGTCCAGCCGTTAACTTCAGACCGGGAGAAAGCAGCGCGACTGGATCAGCTGGATTCACAATCATCCTGACAAACTAACGAGCATCTCATCAGAAACTCTCACAACACAATACAACACATCTGAACAGTAATAATGTCTGATAATGGTTCATACTCACAGAGAGAGAAGCAGAGCGCTGCTGAACGATCCGAGAACAGACAGTGAGTCAGAGAGAGAGAGAGAGAGAGAGAGAGAGAGAGAGAGAGAGAGAGAGAGAGAGAGTCAGCCTGAACACACACACACACACACACACACACACACACACACACACACACACACACACTCCATCATTAAGTGAGTCACACTCTGACGTTTTCTGTTCATTCGCTTATTAACACATTTCTAATGAACTAATTCATTTACAAGGTCCTGTTTGAAATATTTTACCCAGTTTGCTTTCATTAACTTAAATACAAAAAGTCAACTAAATAGGCTAAATGATACTTTAATTAACGTAATACACTTAAACTGAGAATAACACAAATAAAAATACAGAATCAGAATAATAATCATCGCCATCAACATACACTATTTTTCTATTTTACCCATAAAACTAAGAAAAATAGCAAATGTAAGCCACATTAGAATTATTCTTTCATTTTCTACAAATGTTATATGGTCTTAAAAAAAACACCATATGTAATTTATGTGCAATTGTACAAAGTCCACAGGCTATTAAAATCATCATATTCCCACACAGAGGGTGTGACCTCTGTGACCTCAGTTAACACCGAAATAGCAGTTGATCAGTTGATCAGCTGATTAATGATTATTGTGTCAGATCCTGATCCTGAATCTGTTTCTGTTTCTGTTCATTCTCATTTTTAATCCAGCAAATATTAAAACAGTCTGAAGACCAACCGACAAATAACTGTGTGTGTGTGTGTGTGTGTGTGTGTGTGTGTGTGTGTGTGTGTGTGTGTGTGTGTGTAATGATAGATTAGTGTGTTTACTTTGGCTGGGGCAAAGTAATTACAGTTCTCACTGTAGGTGGAGCAGCCAACACACACACACACACACACACACACACACACACACACACACACACAGTTCAGGAGAAGATGAACTGAGTCGTCCTGCTGTGGAGGGAAACATGTTGGAGAAAATAACTGAACGAAACATACATTTGATTATAAAATAAGTTCACTATCATGATTATTACTGTAATTTGACCTGTAACTGTGATGGTGAATGCATTTGAAGCAGGTGGTGAGTGTTATTTTGGACTGACGAACATCAGAATGAACATTTTGACCAGATTCTATAAACCACACCAACAGTCTGCAGTCCTGCCAGCATCCCCTGGAGGCTGCAGTCTTCATTACAGCCTGGTGTTTTCTTCTTGTTTCTGGTGTTCCTGGCTACAGACAGTGCCTGTTTGGTTGAAAATATTCGTAATTCCTGTGTTAAGTATAAAAGATTATAAAAGAGTATTAATGCGGTTTCACACACCAGCAACAACACAGTGTATATATAGATAGAAGGAAACAACACACTGCTGCAGTTTACTGTATGTTAATATAGAAGACAGAAGTATGTGTCGGAGGTTATTGCAACAAGGCTGCTCTGTGTATCCGCCGTGGCTCAGTGGAAACCACCAGAGGCGTCATGGTACTTCAAATAGTTTAGATTGGTGGCTTTAGAAATTGTTAAATTCTATTTTCACAATAAGTGTATTTAATTAGCTTTAATAATATGGTATATAAACAAAAGTTGCTTTTCTGAATGTTTTTATTGTTTAACTCTCTTGCTTAGCTTAGCATAAAGACTGGAAACAGCTAGCCTGGCTCTCTCCAAGGGTAACAAAAATAACCTTTCACCACCTCTAAAGCTCGCTGATTAACACATCGTAACTCATTTGTTTAATCCAAACAAAAAATTAAGTGCAAACGACAAATTGTGATTTTACAAGGAGTTATGTGACAGACTTTCTTGGCCGGGTGCAGTGACTTCTTGGAGTTGCCGCCGGTTGTCTAGCAACCTGTGACAACAGTGACAACAATACTCCAGAAAATGACTACGTACAACCACGCAATAGTCCAACAGGCAGTGACGAGTACAGTATCAGAGCATGAATCACTGTCTGTCAGACTGCACACTGATTTAAATGGAATTTAAATCTATTTAAATGGAAACACATTGCATGAAGTCTGGCTGTTTCACACAGCAGATACTGTTTGTTTATCCAGAGTGAAACTGATTTCACTTGTAGGTTATTTGGCTGTTCAGGGTGAGAGTCCACAATGTAATGGAAAAAATCTCCCTCTCGCATCTGAAAGTTATCAGCTGCCATGACATCATCTGAACAAACAGGCATGATGACATCATACTGTGCCGGAGAGAGAGAGAGAGAGAGAGAGAAAGAGAGAGAGAGAGAGAGGGAGGGAGGAGAAAACTCAATCTTTTCAATGAACAAAATCAGAACAAGACGAGACTGAAACAGTTAACTTCATATCTGAAACCACTTTACTGTAAACCTGAAACTTTCAAACAGAAACTCATTTGAGTCTGCAGCTGTTCCAAATACTAAAACATAACAAAATATTACCACATCTTCAAGACACACTGTCCCAGGTCTGTACGGACTGTATGGAACAATGTCTGAATGGCAAAAAGAGATCTGCATTAAAGGAGGGAGGTTGGGATTTTTTTTATTTTTTATTCACCTGTTGGCTGACTGAGTTGTAACATAATTTAATTTTAAGTCACCACTATGTCCCTAAGACACACAAAGAACTAAAACAGTCAAGAAAGAGGGAGAAAATCCAGTATTGGAAGTCAGGGCTTCTCTGAGAAAAGTTGAACTCAAACCAATTAAGTAATAGATGAAAACTACTGGATGTTAAACTGGATCCAATTATCAGAGATATACTGGTTGCCAAAACATTAAGCTGTTTGCTTCAACAGAGCTGGTGCATTCATTCCTTAATTTTTCCCTCAGTAACTTCAGTTCACCACAAGATGTGATTTGGAGCAGCTGTGCAGTTTACTGAGTAACTTTTTTATTGTCAACACACCCAATGAAAAGACCAAAACCAACAATCAATTTATTCCACCAGTAAGTACACTGGGTGACATGTTCCTTACAATGAACACACCCACTGTAGTTTATTGTGACTAAATACTACACAAACTGTCCTGATGCTGTAAATACTCACTATAGCACCAAATGTCTTTTAATCCATTGCTGAAAATAGTCCCAACAAATGTGCAGGTGCACTGATCCCGTGTTTAACAAACTGTGTAATATCTGAATTTGTATCATTTAGTAAACAGGTTTTAGTGGGGACTAAATATTACTGTTAGTGTCAGAGGATCAATTGTTATGATTTGCTTATATATATATATATATAGATATATATTTCAAATTGTCCCTCCTCTAACAGCCATCTGTCAGTCTGAGCACATGAGTCTGCATACAAACAGGCTGAGTGTGAGATTCTTTCACATCTAAGAAAAAGCAAAACATAGAAAGATTAGAGAGGACTGAATCCTGGTCAGTGGTCAGTCTATCACCATCATCTGGAATAATGTGGGAGAGTAGGCTTGTTGAAGCCACCGAGACATGAAACCCTTCAGACTGAGAACAGAGGGGAGCTGATGAAAGAAGAAAACATATTACTCCATCATATCTCCAGTAGAGATGAGGCTCAGGCTCTGTGCAGGACTGTGACAGGAAAAATGCCAGAACAATGATTGGGATAATGTTTCTACTCAAACACGTAAATATTTTGTCTTTCTTCATTCCGATTGTATTTATATATGTGGTGCACGGTAATGATAATCTTATAATGGGTTCAGTCCCAGTCAACACAGAATCTTCTCATCAGTAATGTAGTGATGGCTCCCTCTAGTGGTCATTACAGAAACTGTCAGAGTTTTATCATTCAAGATTTAATGTGGAATAATGGGATACATTGCATCCACAAACAAATGTCTTATCATCAATAATAATACCTATGAAAAGTAAGAAACTATGGTTTTACAACTCTGAATCAAAGTTTCAAACTTTTTTGACACAGATCAACAGACAATGATCCTGTAATGTCAAGGTGAAAGCAGATCTCTGTAAAGTGATCTAAAATAATTACAAATATAAAATATGAAATACATGTTTGCATAAGTATTCACCCCATTTAATAGGACACACCTGCTTAGTTACACAGATATTATGTCTGTGGTCAAGGTGTTTATTTGATTGTAAATGCAGCTGTATTTATCATGGCAAATCCTCCACCATGAAGACAAAAAACACTCCAAGCAACTTATGAAAAGCTGACTACTGAGAAGCACAAGTCAGAGAATGAAGACAAGAACATTTCCAAACTACTGATCTGTCTAGAGCAGGCCATCCTTAAAAAATTGAATGAGCGTCCAAGAAGGAGACGAGTGAGGAAGACCTGTGACAACTCTGACGGAGTTCTGAGCTTCAGAGGGTGAGAGTGCAGACGCTGTGGAGACAGCAATGGTTGGCCGGCTGACTGCACTGCACAGTCACAGCTTTATGGGAGAGTGGGAAAGAGATGAATAAAAACCACAACATCTGGACTACAGTTTGCCACAACATATGTGGGAGACTCTGAAGTCAGCTGGAAGAAAGTTCTATGGTTTGATGAGACAAAAATTCAACCCATCAGACAACATGTTACACTGAACATCATCATGAACCATAAACCAGCCAGTTGCTCTGACACCTTTGAACATGAAAGTTTTTGAAAGACTCATCCTGCCCTTCCTAAAATCAATCACTGAACCCCTCATGGACCCCACACAGTTTGCATACCATTCTAACAGGTCTGTGAATGATCAACCTAGGCCTGCACTTCATCCTCTAGAATGAAGACAGCCGGGGATCCTACACCAGGATCCTGTTCACTGCCTTCAATTCAGCATTTAACACTATTGTGCCAGAGCTCCTCCACACCAAGCTCTCCCAGCTGACTGTGCCTGAGCCTCTCTGTCTGTGGATCACTAACTTCCTGACAAACAGGAAGCAGTGTGTGAAGCTGGGTAAGCACACCTCCACCCCTTTGACCAGCAGCACCAGAGCACCACAGGACTGTGTCTCCTCTACTGTCTGTATATGAATGACTGCACCTCCACAAGCTCCTCCATGAAGCTCCTCAAGTTCAGATGACACAACCATCATTGGTCTGATCCAGGACGGGGACGAGTCTGCGTACAAACAGGAAGCGGTGCAGCTAACATCCTGGTGCAGCCATAACAGCCTGGAGATAAACACCCTCCCTATAGTAGAGTTGACAATAGACTTCAGGTGAGCCCCTCCACCACCGTCAACAGCACCACAGTCGCTGCTGTAGAGTTTAAGTTCCTTGGCACCACCATCTCTAAGGATCTTAAACAGGACATCAACATAAGCTGCATAACCAAGAAGGTCCAACAGAGGATGTTCTTCCTGAGGCAGCTGAAGAAGCTCAACTGGCCACAGGCAGAGTTAATCCAGGTCTGCACTGCCATGGTCCAGTCCATCCTCACATCATCCATCACTGTTTGGTACAGTGCAGCAACCAAACTGGACAATCAGAGGCTGCAGCGCATCATTCACTCAACTGAGGAGATCATCAGCTGCTGATCAGCCTGGACACAGACTCTTCGAATTTCTCAAAACACTGAGATCCATAAAATCCTCTATCAGCAGATACAGAAGCTGTTGTTCTTCTAAATAACTGTTCTGTTATCAAACTGGACTTAACATCTCACATCCTCCTTTAATCTCTGCACTGGTCACTTTCATATCTTTCATTAAACTGGACTTTACATTGTACATTGCATTCAACCTCCACTGATACGTAATTTAATTATTTATGCACATGTCACATTTAATTTTTGCTCTTGTCACTTTCATATATTCTATACACTTCATTTCTTTGACCATAACACAGTCAATATTTCATTTCGTGTTTTATATACCATTTCAAAACTATTATTATTCCATTCTATTTAAAAATTTTCATTATTTTTAGTACTACTTTGTTTATTTACTATTATTATTATTACTTTACTCTTGTTATATTTTTGTTCATCTGTTGTGTTTATGGGAGCAAATGCCAAGACACATTCTGTGTATGCTGCATACTTGGCTGATAAACATATTCTGGTCAGGACAGAATCATTCCTATATAAATGCTGTTTAAATTATTTGCTTATAGTAATCAATAGTCCACTTACAGTGCTCATTTTAGGTCTTTTAAGACATGAAAACATGGGGGGGAAAATAAAATTACACTAACTCTAATTTTAATTTTTACCTTTCTCCCATGATACACTTATGATATTGTAATTAGCGGTTGTAGCACCATTATCAGGGGTGTGGTGGTGCGGGGTGTGGGTGTATTTACTTGTAACTACCATGAAACAATCAGAAAATAATGTTTTCTTCCTCTCACTCACTGGCTTTCACTGCTCGCTCTCCTCATCCACTCTCTAGCTCGCTTGACCACTGCTTCTCTCTCTCTCTTTCTTGCTCTCTCTCTTCTCTCTCTTAAAATGAGTCAGGAAGGCATCAGCAGCGAAACAGCTGTACTGTATTTTGAAACAGCTACAGCAAAGCTGGCCCTCTCATTAGTTTTTCATTCATGTAATAAATATACAAATATCAGTTAGATGGTAATCTGCATGAGAAATAAATAAAAAGAAAAAAAATCGGTTATAATAATCATACGCTTATAGTGATTAATTTGACCCAGATGGCATGATCACTATAAGCAATTTCACTGTACTAACTAGCTGACGAGCCAGCCAGCCCAAGTGTGAATGAGCAAAAGAGATATAAATTCTGTTATTGACAGCACTTTACATACTTTACATTTATATGCCTCTTAAGTATTTCAAAACAATCATATCAGTAGGCATAGATTATTGTCTAGAATTAGTTAATGTCAGTGAAAAGGTCACATTGTGTTGATCATAATGCAATTTTATATCCCTCAATTCCTCAACATGTAGATGGATATATGACATTTCTTCAAAAAGGCAGCAGTTCTGCCAAAGGCCATTCAGGTGAGAAGACTTTGCCAGTTCAGACAAATACAAAATTAAAGTGGCTCATTAAGCCTGGAGCTCTTGTAAATCTGAGTTTAATAAAATAACGTGTTACTGAAAACAGGCGAGGAGAGGGAGAGGAGGAAGATGGAGGAGACTGACAGGGCTGAAAGAGCAGGTCTGATGGAGGTTAGTGATCAAGAAGAAAGCGAGTAGAAGTTGTTTAAGCTTTCAGTTAAAATTAATACTGAATTTTATGACATAGGCCTATTACTCATATTAGGCATAAACAGCCTAAATGATTTTATGACATTTTTAGTTTTAGAGGTTCACACATCAAACATCAGTCTGTGTATGAATAACATACTTAGGACCTGCAACATATCTAAGAGAGAGGAGATAGCATTCCTTGACTTCAATACCTTTGCTTGATCTGTGCAGTCAGTGGATGGAAAGCATTTAAGTCATATTAGATCTGTAACTATTACAAACTATGAAGAGACAGATCTATTGTGTTGATTTTACACCTATCGCTACTCAAAAAATCATGACCGACAGAAAAAAAATCCTCCTCCCAGCCCCCCTGCTTAGCCCCCCTAACCATAAATCTGTAGTGACGCCCCTGGTCTAGATATTGTTTCAAAACCTTCTTTACACTGCCAGGACTATACTCTAACAGGGGAAAGAGTGAATCCTTTGTCTATTCATTTATGCTGTTGGCTTTAAAAGTAGTCAAATTAAATGTGTTGAATCTAAAAACATTTGAATCACCTGAATAAATATGCACCATGTGTAATCTTTTAAATGAACACTCCCAGGTTGCTAAAACTCAAAATTTCCCAGGAAAAAAAAAGAGATGTCCTCAGTGGTAGCTATTCAGCTCCACCAAGACTCCATGTTTTTACAGCTTCACCATTCCATCAAATGGAAATATTCTAGATGTGTTTGGCATCATTTCTTACACTTCCCCCATAAAAAAAATTAGGCGGACGTATTTCATGTCTCTGGAAAACTATGTAGGTTTGAACAATGTCTTGGCTTCAGTTTCACTGTTAGTCACAACTATCAAAAGAGTCTGAGTGCAAGGCACGTCTGGCCATTGTGACTCACCATTACCCAGAAGGAGCCACTCCATTACACATACGTATTCCACATGGATTTCAAAGTCATTACTAAACTCAAGCAGCTGAGTCATGATTTCACTTTACAGAGATCATATTGTATTTGATACTTACAGAAGGATAGAGATCAATGCCCCAAATTAAGACAGTAGTTCACAAGTTAAATGCATTCCTGCTGTTATTTATTCATATACTGCATATATATGACCCAAATACATGGGCAAAACCTCAGCACAACCATTGCAGTCATTTTTTTATTATTCAGTAGTTCACATGTATGTCACTTCATCAGTGATCATTCATGAAGACTAAGAGTCTACAGTCATGCTAGTGCTGTGTGTCTATACTTGTGCACAGCGGTGCTTTGCGCTGAATGCTAACATCAGTGTGCTAACATACTCGCAATGACAATGCTAACATGTTGATGTTAACAGGTATAATGTTTACCATGGTCACCATCTTAGTTTAGAGTGTAGCATGCTAAAACTAGCTAATTAGCACTAATCACAAAGTACAGCTGAGGTTGATGGGAATGTCATTAGATTCACAAGTATTTGGTCATAAACCAAAGTATTGGACCTGATGATGGCGCTAGAAGAGAGGATCACCAAAGTTATAACAATTGATCCTCTGGGGATCAGAAATACCTGAACCAAATTTCACAGTAATCCATTCAGCAGTTAGTGAGATTTTTCAATAAATACTGAAAATGTCAACCTCAAAGTGGCATTGGATGAAAGGTTAACACATCAACAAAGTCAGTAGTTCATCTTGTGGTGAACATGAATGTCTGAATCAAATGTAATGGCAATCCATCCCATAGTTATCCAAACATTTCACTCTAAATTAAAAATGTCAAACTGCAGTGCAGCTAGAGGAAAAGTCATCAACATCATTACAACTTATCCACAAGTGACCTAGAATATCTGTAGCATATCTGTGCTAAGGAAGAAAGGAAAGGAGGGAAAAGTCCGCACCAAATTTCATGCCAATCCATCCCATACTGTAGTTGTTGAGATACTGACCAACCGACTGAGTGACATTACCTTTCGTAGATAAAATCTGTGAATCTGTACACATAATATATATTATTTATTTCACTAAATTCACATTAAATTTCTGTTTCTGGCAGCATTATCATATTTGCCTTCATATTTATGACATACTTTATAGGGTGTACATGCAGCAACTATTAAGATGAATTAGGTAACAAAATGTAAGTGAAGACACAGGACAGAGGACTGTCTGGATCCTCTTCTGGCTGGTTTATGAGACTCTGAGGCTGGTATCCACTGGAGCATCTCTCTAAAGGTGTCCCCTTATGAAAATCCGGTCCTGAGTTGGACTGCTGATCCCCAGTCTGCATTATCAGGTCATATGAAGGGTTAGGAAATACACGTTTGAATGGGGAAGATGGTAAACCTGACGGAATGGCAGTGGGTAAAATGATGGGTGGTGGGGTGTTTTTTTTCAGGGGCTGGTTGTAGTAACCCATTTGAGTTTGTGTAAAAACACAAGGTGTTTTGTCCTGGCTGATGTAATCATTCCCTGGTGCACCTGATTTACGATGCAGCTCTGGAACATCCGTGATAAGTGCTTCACTGTGCTGACACAAATCCACGCGAAGAGGACGACAACTATGTTCACCCTGGAAAACATAAAACAAACTCACATTCATATATAAGATAGGTGGTAGCTGGTTATACAAAAATGCTGATAACCTTTGAACCAATGATGCAAATTAGTAGCAACACTCAATTTTATTTTCAACAAATATCAAAGGCGTATTCCATCAACTTAGAAGAGACTAAGGGCGCATTCAGACCGAAAACAGCTTTGTATTACAACAGTACAAGGGGCTACATTGGTTGGCGTGCTGTCTAAGGTGCCAGTGAGACAGTGAAATATGATCCAGGAAGTCCAGCTAGAGCTACAGATTTAAAAGGCTTATCAGATGCTAGAATACTGCACAGCCATTTGTAATACTCCCAAACATAATTTTACAAGTCTGGAAAGTTATGGTGGCGGAAACTGCTTTATCTTTCATTGTGATGATTGTGAGATAAATGGCAGAAACACATTCACATTATAAAGTAATCCCCTAGGGAATGTGTGCTTGCATATGGGTGATTAGCCAATGCAGTGCCTTGCTGGAGGATGTTGCAGCAAAAGTTGAGCAAGGTTCAACTTTTTTGCCTGATGACACTGGATTGTTTTGCTGGAGCTCCCTGCATTGGCACCCCCACTGTGTTAATGCACTGCCTCCATTTGAAATGAATGAGAGGGCTTAGTTTTTTGTACGCAGAACTAATTTCGGTCTGAACACTGACTAGTCTAAAGTCAAGCTAGTGGCTCTGTGAAGCTGAGGCACAGTAGAGCTTTGAGCCAAATGCATGCAAATGAACGCCAGCATGCTAACATGCTCACAATGACAATGCTAACATGCTTACAGTATGTTCAGCAGGTGAAATGTTTACCATGTTCACTATCTTAGTTTAGCATGTTAACAGAATATTTGCTAATTAGCACTAAGCACAAAGTACAGCTGAGGCTGATGGGAATGTCACTGATTGTCTGTTTTTTAGTCAAAAACTAATGTTTTGGACAATTTAAACATTTGGACCTGTTGATTATGCTAAATAAAAAATCATGGGAACACCAAAGTGATTAGGCTGAATTTTTGTACAGTAACTGTTGTTGAGATATTTCAGTCTGTCAATAAAGTGGTGGACCAACTGATGACTCAACAGACTGACATTGTCATTCCTACAGTCATGCTGCTAGTTCAGCTGAAAAGAATCGAAATCAAAGCATATGAAGCAGAGACATCCTGACTTTCAGTCTAGAATCTGTTAAGCTCCACCAATGCTGGATCCTTCACTTCCCATAATGCAACTCAGTTGGTGTCCCTGTCTTGTAAATGCCCACATCTTTCAAATTTTATACCCTGAGTGTTTCTAACACTTGTATCTGTCAAAGATTTGAAGTCTCAAGCCCAGTCCAAGATAAGCCTGACGACATCACTGTGCCATCATCAGGGTTATTTTTTTTCAGAATTTAGACAGATCCTACCAGAGCCACAGAAGGCATTACACAAGTGTTTTCACAAATTGAGTAGTGATGAGTAAACCGATCTTCATGTGTAAAACCAGTGGAGTGTCCCTTTAAGACGGTTCTGAGAACTTACCGGTGACGACAACCACTTGTCCGTCAGCACTGGCTTTGGGATTGGAGGGTAGACATTGTGTTTGATACTGTTGGGTGTAAGAATACATGAAAATACATCTTTTAGCCATGAAGTGGGGAAACAAAACTATGGCAACATCATTTAATCATCCACATGCCACCATCAGAGGCAACACTTGAGCAAATGACATAGAAAATCTATGGCTTACTTACCATGTCCAGTGTCTGTAGCAAAGTATAGTGGTAAGGGAAAGGAGACCAAAAACTGTGACCAAGGATATGAAGACCGCCGTAATCAAGTAATCAGCTGGTGAATTAAGACAAACAGCCCAGATGAGGAACAGGAGTAAAACAAATAAAGTAACAATCAGTGCTCAAATTCGATTTTGTTAAATTTCACTCATGAACATGGATTTCTACACAAGTGTGTTGGTCTGAAAGGGAAAAGAAACAACATACTTGGTGAATTCAAGGTGGCAGAAATGAATGAAGTGCCACATTCTCCAACCGCTGTCTGTGCCTTCACTGTGAATGTGTAGGTACTGATTTTAAGATTTCTTGCTGTCAGGCTGGTAGTCTCAGGATCTTCTGAACCAAAAGAGAGAGATTGAAAGAATGGGTTCACAATTTTTTCAAGTCTTTCTTAAAACAATAGTTGGGTTCCCAAATGAACATTAAAATAGTTTTTTTTTTTGCCATTATCATTCCTCTTGTTGATACAGACCATTAGAAGATCTCTTCATAATGCACTTAATGATGGGGACAAAATCCACAGTCTTCCTCCTGTACAAAAATGTATTTGAAAGTTTATCTGAAGCTAATATTTAGCTTCAAATCCAAATGAGTTAAATCAAGTAGATATCTTTCAACGTTACAGTCTTTTTAGTGCCAAAGTCCCTCTTTTTGTTACTATACTTCTACCCCAGCTCAACAGTACAGGAAACACTGTCTGAGGAAACACAAAGAGGGAATTTGATGCTAAAAAGACTGTAAATGCGGCAGATATCCACTTGATATGACTAATTCAGTCTGCTGGAGCCTCATATAAGCCTCACATCAACTTTTAAATGCATTTTTGCACAAAATATTCCTTCATTAAAAATCAAAAAGTGTGGAGTCTTTGTTTTTTCCACTGTTGATATATAACTGGTTTGGCACTTTATGTCCCATTGACCTATTTCATATATTAACTACAAAGCCCTTTTGTTATGTTGTAGGTTTTTTACTTTTGATGCATAGGTAGGACTGGGTGATATACATAGTATAAGCACTAATTGTGAAATTAGAAACTTTGATACACTGTTAATAAGTTACATTTCTATTTCTTATCTTTAATTTCCCTATCTTTAGAATTATCATTTGACTCTGTAGTTCCCTCAGCTCTACAGAGCTTTATGGTTTCTTTTATTTCATTTTCATGGTTCCACATCCTACAACTTTACTGTTTGATTCAGTCTCACCATTTTCATCAATGCTGTTTAAAAATATAAAAAAAGCTCAGATAAAGCCACTGTATACTACCAGTCAAGCATGACACAGCAGAAAGACAGTGACTAGCCGGTGAACATAACTGAGCATTACAGTAAGAGTCAGATATTTTTCTCAGAAGTTGGTGGCAAGCAAACAGAGCTAAAAGGAGAGTGAATATTGGATTTAAATTAGTTAGAAACATGACTCCAAATAAGTGCTAAAGTTGCTTCACATCTCCTGGATGTGTAAACAGGTACATGCTAACATGTTCGCCAGATCAACTTTGTAACTGATAATATGTCAATGTTGGCATGTTGATGTTAGCATTTGGGTGCCTGGGTAAGCTGATGGAGCTTGGCTGTAGACTCTTAATCTTGTTTAATGTCAAAATCACAATGTGAAAACTTTGACAGTACAGTGCAGCAAAGTGATAATGTTAGAGCATTGGAGGTCAGCGGAAACACTATCATCAGCTAGTGTTGCACTTTAAATGCTCAGAAGGTGAGAATGAGTATATATCCTTGAAAGCAGTTTTTGTGGTCTATCATCTGAAAATAATTGGATGTCACAATACCTTTGCTGACATTGATGACAATGCTGTTGTTGTTGTTGTCCAAAGCATACAGAATATATCCTTTGATGAAAGCAGTCTGTTTTCTGAGAGATATAGGATGCCAGGATACCACAACATCTGAATCCTGCTGTTCCATTGTCAATGTTTCAAACAGGCCGTCTTGTATTCCTGGCAAAGCGTAACATGGGTGAAACACTGATAAACTAACTGACATATTTATTGTAAGAACAATATGCCACGGGCTATTCATACAATTGAATCTTACTTTTCTCTCTGACATAGCCCTCTCTTCTTTCTAGCAGCACTGGAGCTCCCTGGGTGCAGGCATATATGGACAACAAGTAACGCAATCCGTCTTTGAAGTTTTCTGGGGTGCGGATATAACAAAAGAGATGTATTGTAAGACAAGAAAATGTCTTGTTACATAGGTGCAACAGTTTTGAGGGCAAAGAATAGGACTTACCTGAAAATATACTGGCATTAGTTTCACTGGGAGGCACTTTGAGCCACTCCACTCTGCTCTCTCCTAGGGCAGGACACCAGTCCACTATGTAGCCACAGCTGGCTATAGGACTGGCAGACCAGGACAGGTTGAAGCCACCGTTGCTGCCAAGGATCCTAGAAGGGATCACTCCGTTTGCTGGATTTATATAGAGGCAAATGTTTGCTAACATGCTTCTTTACAAGGTGATAATGTGTTCATTTTGTGTTTACAGCTTGCTGTGCTGCCCCTAAGTGGTAAAAAATCTTTTAATGCAGGTTTAAGGCCTGGATTGTTCCCAAAATGTGTCCATCTTTGTTTGCTTCATACCTGAATTGAAGCTGTGATGTATTGAAGTGGTGATGGTTGATGGGGAAGAGCTGCCATTTATATTCCTAGCTGTAACGCTGATGATATACTCTTCTGTGGTGTTCAGACTGAGTGCAAGACTGTCTTTGGGGTGAGCCACTTTAGTTCTATTTTGTCTCTCTGGGGTATTGGTGTGTGCCCATGTCACTTCATGATCTATGATGTGTCCATGGCTCTGGTTGGCCTGTAGCATCTGTGGAGAGGTAACATCAGGTCTTTTTCAGGACTGGCATAGCATATTCATGGCAACCTTGTCTCCAAGAAATTGTGTTTATATACTACTAAACTGGTTGAGGTTAAATGGTGCCTTATTACAAAATGGTACCCAATCACCTGACTTACTTTCCAAATGATTGTTAGTTGGTTATCCTTCATCTGCATCCACACATCAAGAGCATCTGGAACTGTGGGACAAAAAGAGACAACCAGAAAGTGTGAAAAATATCTATAAAATTGCAGTTCTAGGTTACAAGTTTGTTGTTACTTTTTTTAATACCTACCATCACCCTTTGTGTGGAACTGGATACTTGAGCTCCACTCACTCCATTTCCAGAAATAGTGAGTTGTTCCACATCGTACCATTACTGTGTATGCCCAATCTGGTATCAAGTCATCCAAAACTGTAAAATTAAGGCCAACTCCAAAGTTTTCGCTCTGGGAACACAACATGAACATGAAAATTGTTAGCATAGTTCAGAAAAGAATTTTACTTTAAAAACATTGCTAATGTATCACCCTCCTTGCTTTGTCAACTCACTATGCTATTTATTTCACCGTTGCTAACGTTTACTTGGCATGTTATATTGAGATTATTGTACTGTTGCGCCTTCCACCCCCACTCCAGGCTGACATTTCTGGCATTCACAGCTGAAGCTGTCACTTCCAATGGGGCAAACATGTGCACTGAAACAAAAGAAAAATAATGATCAGCAGAATGTAATCATTAAAAAGAGATATGCATAATCAGGTAAGCATTTTAACACACCCAAATGCTGATTTTTACAAACCTCTTTTAGTGAGGTCTGCCCTGTCTGTGAGCTCCACTGTGCCAAGACTATTTTGTGCTGTTAAAGTCCAGTTCTGCTCACCAGCACTCACTTGCACTTTTTGTGAGCATTTCCCCCCACCTGTACAGTTTCTGAGTCACAAACACCAGGAGAATTTACATTTTAGTTCAATACAATTGCTCAATGCTTTCCCTCAACATGAACAAACAGGCTACCAGGACTACACCTCCAATATATACTATAAACAGTGGTGGAAGAAGTATTCAGGTTCTTTACTTAATTAAAAGTACCAATACAGGAATGTAAAAATACTCCATTACAAGTAAAAGTCCTGCATGAAAAATCCTACTGCAGTAAAAGTACATAAGTATTATGAGCTTGATGTCATTAAAGTATTGCAGTAAAAGTACATAAGTATTATAAGCTTGATGTAGTTAAAGTATTGCTGTAAAAGTACATAAGTATTATGAGCTTGATGTAGTTAAAGTATTGCAGTAAAAGTAGTGGTTTGGTCCCTCTGACTGATATATTATTATATATGACATCATTAGATTATTAATACTGAAGCATCAATGTTAGAGCAGCATGTTACTGTTGTAGCTGCTGGAGGTGGAGCTAGTTTCAACTACTTTATATACAGTTAGCTAGTTTGGTCCAGTGGTTCCCAACCTAGGGGTCGGGCCCTTCCAAAGGCTCACAAGATAAATGTGAAGGGTCGTGAGATGATTTATGGGAGAGGAAAGAAGAAAAAACAAAATTCTGATACACAAATCTGTTTTCAGTTTTTGGACTTTTTCTCTAATCTTTGATTTTTGCTGAAATATTGGATTATTTGAATATTTATTGAAATGAAAGCATGTGAGAAGTTTATAGGGAAAAATGCTGCTTTTACTTATTTATTTATGCATTTGTTTTGTCTTTTTTGTCCAGCTGTCTTGCTCATATCCAGTTGTTGTGCTTTTATCTTCTGTTTTTAAGTTAATTGTCTTGCTTTGTCTTATTTAATAACCAGAGAGAAGCCAAACAGAGTTTTTTTATACTTGTGTATAATGACAAATAAGGATCATTCATACTTAAAAGAATCAAATCCTCACAGCATTTCTTCGCTTCCATACTCCAACCTATGGCTACATCAAGTAGTATAGTTTCATTATACCTTCCAAGTAGATGATATTCTGTTTCATTCTTGACGCGTGTGTCATTTCCCACTGTCCACAGGCATTCAACTGATTGCAGATCCCGGGTTTCACAGAGAAGATTGCTGTCATCAGGTGGGTCTGAGTCAAGTATCATCAAAAAAACCCAAAAACAACTGAGCAGCCAGCATATTTTAAGAAGATGTATGTCAGACTCCAAAATCTCAAAATTCATCTGAGTACTAAACCATACTTACAGCCAATATAAGCACAAGCCCCATTCTCTTGTGTCTTTGTATGACATTTTACATCAGTGCAATATGTGTTTGATGCTTGGTCCAGGTTGATAGTCAAGGCATACGTCTGATTGCTGATCTTGGTAGTGTTCATATAAGTACCAGAATACCGACTTATATCCATTCTGTCAAAAGTATCCCCCACCGGCACAACGCAGCAGAAGGTTGCTCTACTGCCAACCTTAAACACTCTGTCCCGTGGAAAAACCTCTGGTGTTTTTGGGTTACCTATCCCTGCAAATGCATAATAATAGGACATAATAAGCATCTCAAGGAGTACCATTACTGTCAAATGTGTGAAAATGATAATTGAATATTTTGGAGGATCAAAATGAAGTTAAGAAAACTGAATATTAACCTGGATGAGTCTGTTCCTGTTTCCATGGGCTTGTACGGTTTTTGTAACGGGAGCTGAGCCGGACTGAATGGGAAGCACACTCCAATGGCAAATGAGGCTTCCAGTTCCAGGAATGAGTAGATCCTATTTGGTCAGGTGTCACAGCAAATGTATCCTAAAACATTTTCACAGTCAAATTAGAGGTATGTTTATTTGGCTATTCCAGAAGCTGAGTTTTAAGGAAGTCAGCAACACTGGTAAAACAAAAATCAGCTCTTACATTATGTACTTGCTGGTCTGCTATGAGTACCACCACCTCATACATCAAGACGTCATGTACTGCTAAGCATGAAGGGTCGTCTTCCCATGTTAACAGGATCTTCTGGTCAGGGGTGGTAAGCCTCATATTCTGTGGTTCACAATGCAAGACACCTGAGGAAAAATGTCCATAGTACATTTTAAAGGACCCTCTTTACCTTACACAGCAAACAGTCAAACAGTGGTGAGGCGGCATCAGGAAATATTCCAAATAAATTTGATTATAAATATCAGTCCTTCTGTTGTCTTGTTGAACTATTTACAGTTAATAAATTGTTTACAACACAGCTGACTATAAGGTATTACTAAGCAGATAGTAAAACATTTAAATATTGATTCATGTATTTGTCAACTAAAGAACCCCATTTTGTGAAGCATGGATAACTGGTGTATAAACTGATAATGAAAGATTGACAGTATACAGTTGTAATCATGGAGGACATATCTTCATAACATATCCATCTTGACCATGGTTCTCTGAGTAAAGAGACAATCTCTCAAGCTCTAACCGATCGTTTCATTACAATCAAGGCTAACTGGAGAGACCATGCATACATGGTGCTCATATAACTAAGTGTTAACAAACAGTGCATGGCCACCAGTTGATGTGTCTTAAACACTATCCATATCTGCTGCCCCCATGGGGGTCAGTCCCTGTACACACAGTACCAGTCAAGTGTTTTGACACACCTTCCCATTCCCTTGAATGAAAAAGTGTGTCCAAACTTTTGACTGGTGCTGTATGGAGAAAGATATCTAGTAATGGAGTTTTTCCATTACTTGGACTTAATGACCCATAACCTGGATCTTCCCATAACCTTAACTTTTGAGAGGGGCAAAGATGGTCTGTGCGTGCTTTTCTTTTTTTTTCTTAATGAAATGTTACTGAAAGTTTTCCTTTTTTCCCAAGAGGAATAACATTGAACACAATATGAACAAGCATGGCCTGGACAATTAGATGGGGTGGTACCAACAAAGTGAACGCATTTTTAAGAGCATTTATGAAAGAGGAATTTGCAGAGTGTGCATCAGTACAACAATATCACACATTCAGCCACACTTCAAGACTGTAGAGCACAGGTGTTTGCCCAGTTCAGTGTACCAGAACCTCTCATGATTAGCTCATTTAGGTCTGTGGATAAATCCCTCCTCTTTGGCCTTTATCCTAGCACTGAGTCTCTTCATTGGAAGAACTTTAAAGATTTTCCTTTCTGAAGAGGAGTTTGCAAAATAAACCATGGAAGTAAATTCCATGGAAGTAAATTCCATGGAATATGTCCAAAGTGGGCGGAGGACAGTGGAAACAAAAGGAAAACAAGGAACAATGACTAAATGTTCAGTCGCAGGTCTGCAAGTCCTGGTGATGGAAAAACACCTTAAGTGAACATTCAGTTGCACTATTTTTAAAAACTACTATTTCTAAACTAATACTAATGCCAGCCCTGTGGATGCCCTATATTCTTACAACACCCATCTGAATGGAATACAGTCTCTCTAGTAGAAACTATATCAGTCAGTCTTAATACTCTGATTTCCAGCTTAGGCAGTTGTCTGTGTTTGTAGATATTAATCATACAACTGCCTTTTGATTAATTTATATTCTCGGGTTTTAGAGAGGTTTAGTAGCATAATGTTCAGGATCCACTCTATGGGCTTTTTGTTTTAATCTGTGAAAGCAACCATTAGTTTGTGGTCACCAAGAAATTGCCCTCAGTGGTGATGAGAGTTTAGGGCAACATGAACTTTTATAACTTTTTTAATGATGGAAATTTGAGAGCATTGCACTATTTCACTTGCTGTCAATAAAGTACTGATGAAGCCCTTAAGAAATTCTCACATGAAAGATTGCCCTGGAAATGAGCAGCTGTCTGTCTGCATTACTCATGTGGATAAGAGGCAAGATAATGGCCCGTGTGTAATCAGAAACCTTTCTATCTTTTGTGGAAACTGAAGCACGAGCGGCCATTGCTAATTCTGTTTAGAAGATCACAAAAACAGGCACCGATGTACAAATTTGTGAATCCTGAATGATCTTGAAGACATTTTGTCCACCTGTGTTGGACACCCAAAAATTAATTCCTGGCTACAACCCTGATCTGTGTGTATATTAGCTGAGATGGTCTATGACAGAATCTCCACCAATTTACCTCAAGCTGGTGCATATTAAGCAGTCTTAAATATACTGTATTCATATTGCCAATAACATTTCAGCACAAGTTACAGAAACCAAAAGCGCACTGTTAGAACCAAATATTTTGTCTGTGAAGACAAAAACAAAAATCTGTTTAAAAATGTCAGATTATTATTACAGTAAATAGGCTGCATATGCATTTATACATTGACAATTTACAATCAGTGCAAATAAGCATTACTAGTGAACATTGTCCTCTCTTAAATATGATGTAATTTGAATTGTATATTCACTTATAGTATCTGATATTCCTTACAGCTGTAAAGAATATTAGATAATCTTTATACTTGCAGACTATTACAAGTTAGAAGATGATATACTCACCATTTTCTTTTCCATTTCCGTCTTGTGTGCTCTCGCAGAACAGCGAGAGCAATAATATCCATATGATCATTATCCTCCGCACAATGACTGTGTGTGGTCAGATACTTTTATTCCTTTAAGGTAAACTTGTCAACAAGTCTTCATGGATTCAGTGCATTCATCTTAAAAATGCCGTCAAAAACATCTACTACTCAGGCTGGCACCTGTCAGAATAAACATCAGTATGTTCAGTGTCACTAAAATAGATAATATACTTAACTAAAGAACACATTTCTGATGATAGGGATAAATCAAAATACTCACATGAGAAATTCGCTACAGATGTTACACAAGATTTATTTTCATTTGTAAGCTACGAGGATTAAGAATCTAACAGGAAAAAAAAGTGTCGAGTACACCCTGAAGCAGCGCTCCCTTCAGAAGAAGCAGTGATACTTGGTTTGAAAATCCATTCGCTGCTTGAGCTTTTAAAGATTGTGAAATCCATGTGGAAGCAGGAAATGGAGCAGCTGCGTTCTGGTAATTGTGAGTCACAGTGGCCAGATCAGACATGCCTAACTTGCACTCAGAATCTTGATTATTGGAAGTAATTTTACAAAAAACAGTTTCAGTATGAGTATGGTGGTCCTTTATCAGGCTGGCAAGAAAATTCCCTTTATTCTTTTGTATTTCTTATGATTTCTCTGGGTCCATAGTACCAGCTGTACTGTGAAGAGAAATCATGAATTTGTGCACCTTATCTTGAGGAAAATAAACTTGTAATCATTCTTTTCTCAAATCCTTTACAACATAGACAGTGTTTAGTGATCCAGACATGAGTGAAACACATGCCCACATACACCAACAGGAACAACAAACTCATAATATTTTCAAGAGACTTAAATTATAAACAAAAGTTCAATATAAGGAGAAGAATATTTTCTGTTAAGTGTGAGATTCCCATCAGTTTTTGGTCAGTTAACCAGAAAAGTATAAATAGAACAGGAAATGGAGACCACAGGGTAATGAAAGAGCAAAAGGAAGAGTTCCGCAGAAATGTTTTCTATGGTACACACAGATCAGAAATGACATATTTTGGGCATAGCGTTTCATAATAGACCGTACTTCCACCATTCCTCTCTTGTGAACACTTAACAAACTTCACTCAAATATGAAGGATAAAAAAAGTCCTTCATATTTGCATACACATATATTTACATATATTTGTGTATGGGAGACAAATAGACTTAACCTCTGTTACATTATTTCTCTTTTAGGTTAAATAAAGTCAAAAACAAAAACTAGTTTCAGCTTCCTGAACTGAACATACAATATATATTCAAACATTGTCAGTGTCAGGTGTAGTTCTCAAGTGGGCCCAAGCGCAGAACACAGACGCAGATGACATTTAACAGATTTGTTATTGTTATGCATTTCACAAGGGAATGAGATGACTGGGGGCCAGTCCCAGCGCCAGAGCAAAGTATATATGACATGATATATTGTTGAAAAATAAGCTCTGTTCTCTGCCCTGAAACACTTGGAGCGTGTCCAATGAGGGCACAGCCCAACTGAACAGCCTCTGAGTTAACGCTCATACCAAACTCCCGTATAGAAATACACAATTTAAAATAGGCCTGGTTTATAGGTTTAAGGTAAGCAACATAGCTGACATTTTTAAAATAAAGTAACGTCTCCAGAGCTAAGATGGGATTTCACAAGGTGTACTAGACCAAATGGGTAAGAAAGTTTAATCCACCAATCACAAGGTGACCTACTGGTTACCGTGGCTGGTATCATCTTCACAACATATGTGCTTGGATCACTTTGGTGGATGTGGTTTTTGTCTGAAAGCTGTCACTCGCTCTCCCATGTGAGGGGAGTTATCAGTTAAGATCAGATGGAGCAGCTGCAGAGGAATTTGAGTTGCAGTGAAGGAGGGGAAAAGGTCAGAGACTGTTCATGGATGCGCTAAAAATTCATACACTCAAGGTTAAGTACAGGGTAAGTCAGGCTTCGTTTGGCTGATGGGGAAGTGAAAGTGTGAATCAACTGTAAGAGTGTGGAGATGAGGCCTTGTGTGGTGTCACAGACAAGATGCTACATCTGAGAAACAGATAGCCAGTCAATCACCATATGCAACATGTCACATGTATACATGTGCTGTAGAATACGTCTTTACAAAATAGAGTGGACACTTTTCTTCAGTACCAGTAAAAAACATTTTGATTAATCTATGTAACTGCAAATTAGTCACAGTCTTATTTTGTATGACAATCTGCTGAAATGATGACTTGAGCAGGTTGTGCTTCCTCCATGTTACCACCCAGACATATAATGCTTGGATCATGAATCCCCACATGGTCATGTAGGTGAGAGGGAAATTCTGGATAAACTAAGCAGATACACAATGATGTGTTCCGGCCGTGGCTCAGCAGGTAGCACAGGTTGTCCATTGATCACAGACTCGATGATTTCATCTCCAGCTCCTCCTGATCATGTCTTAAGTGTCCTTGACACTGAATACACAAGTACTCCCCTCTGGCAGGCAAGCACCTTGTATGGCATTGGTGTGTGTGTGTGTGTGTGTGTGAATGAGAAACAAATTGTAAAGCACTTTGTCTGTTAAGGTAGAAAAGTGCTATATGTGTGAAGTCCATTTACCAGTTTACAATTCTAAAGACTACAAATGAATAACAAAAATCCTGCATTGTAGGAGTGTGGAATTTAAAAGATGTGCATGTTTACTGGGCAGGGAGGGTCTCACAAAAGATATGCTACCCACTTGCATTTTGGGAAATGTAGGACCAGTGTTTTGGGGGCTTGATTCATACTAGGGACTAAATGTAAGGATTTTTCAGCCTCTGCTGCTTCCATTTTGATCATTCTTTTTTCAAGTCTGTTTCTTGTGAGTCCCCCAACTTTGTGGAAGTCCAATAATAAACCACTGAATTAATACAATCACACAATTTCCTGGTTTCTGCTTTTACCAAACATGTCAGGTGCTTGAAAAGGAGACTGTGCAACACAAAAAGCTACTGTAAGGACAAAACCGACAATAACTGATGACAAGTGCTTCAGAAAATAAGAATTTAATTTGGGACGAAGTGTTGAACAATTTGATATTTGATATGATTGTTATATGGATACATGTTTCCTGCTAGATGGTCCTCCCAATATAATTAGCTTATGTTGTACATTCATAATAATTACATCTCTTTCATTAAACCTACTGTATGTCCACTATCTTGCAAAATAAACATGGATGAAATGCTAATTGGCCAGCACAAGTCAGTCAGTCAAATCTGACATCACTATCTGAGGAAGATTCAGTGACTTTGCAGTTAAATTAAAAAATTAAATTCAGGCAACATTGTATGGCATGGCACTTCACAGAACAAAGCAATAGTATATAATTTCAAACATGGTAACTTTAAACCAATAAAATCATTGAAGCCACTATTTGTAAGACTGCATTCTGACTTTGGTGACTCCTAGTGGTAACAATGCATCATAAAACCACAGAGCCCACTGGGTGTTATATGGTAGCAAATAAAATGTGGAAATCAGAGCGCACAGCTTCATAAACTAAGAGCACATATTGATAAAGTGTCAGGTGAAAAAGGTATTTGGAAGTGTTCAGTGAAGATAGGATCATGGAAGTGATGAGACTTTCAATACTCTGACCTTCAGAATAAAAGGGGCCCAGGAGAGCAAGAATTGTGCTTTAACAAAGAGTAGCTGTGCAATGGTGAACATGCTATGACCTGCTTTTATTTTACAGAATTACAATTCCCTGGTTTTATTCTGAATGCTAGAGGCACTGTCTGAGACTTTGTGTTCATAATTTTAGGGAATTTTAATTAAACAGAGAACTCAGTTTAACAATCTGTTGAATGGATCCGTATATTTGATTTCTCGATCTGTGCAAAGAGTTTATTATTAAATTACACTGGCCATGTTCATATATATAGATATATCATATTCTATATTTTTGTTTTTGGACTCCACTAGAATAGCTTTGTATGATTCACAGTTCAAAAAACTCTTTCTTTATCTTATACTGGCCCTTTATGCAGCCCCACAGTTCAGCCTCTGTCTCTAACAGGCAGTTTTAGCTCCTGTCTCTTTAAGGACCCCCTCCCAATGAGCCCACTCTGTTCTGATTGGTTAGCTTTGAGCAGCATGATGTGTGTTAAGTTACTGCTCATGAAAACACAACACTTCCTGCTTTTGCTTCTTCATATTAAAAGCTTTTAAATGACTAAATAAAGGGAGATTTTTATTGTGAAGAATTTATAGGAAATGAAACGTGTTCGCTGAATTAGCAGAGCTTCGTTAATGGCACTAGTCTTCAATAAAACAAGTCAACAACATATGGAGATATTTGGAGCTATTTGTTCTGTGGATCAGTTAGAAATAATGCAGGGAGGTAGAGTACAAGCAGAAACAGCCACAGTGATGATGACGTTTGATTAAGAGCTGCAGACAACCAGCACACCTCCAAAATGTAAACTACTTGTTTTACTTTGCCCTACTGTGTAATGGAAAAACACTCAGCATGCTAGCTGGAGGCTGATGTAGTGATTTGTGCTAGTCTTTACAGTCAACAGCAGAGCATTTCAAGTGTTTAGCTCTTAGCTTAGACATATTGTGTTTGCTACTGTTCTGGTTGCTTGTGAAAATAACTGGCTATCCTCGTCTAGAAATCGTGGGTAGAGAAACAAAGATGCAAGGGCAGTTAGAATTTCAATGAAGCCCCAAGTGACATAAGAGGGGGCATCAAATCTGAATGGCTTGCTGAATCACATGAGCTCAGAGTGAGCCAGCCCACACAAAACAAACTGGGTGGTCTTATTCCACAGTTTGTGTGTTAGTAAACACATCAGAGACTCAAATATATATGTACAAGCACTGAAAAAGTGAGTTTTTCATAATATTGCCCTTTTAAAAAAACTGTGTGCATCATCATTAATATAATATTATATGCCTTTGTATTGTACCGCCAGTGGAAAAGCACTTCTCAGTCATTGCACAGCAGAAATCACAGCATAATTTAAAGTGCATAATGATGATCAATAACCAAGGGTGGTGTGCAGTCTTCCAAATGTCACTTGATCACACTGGGAGTGGTTTTCCTATCAAATCTTTGCCATTAGAGTTGTCACTGAGACTAGCCCTGTAGTGTCCACTTCATCCACCAAGAGGTTAATTAAGTCTGGCGGAGCTTCACAGTTTGGCTCTTGGTGTTTGTTCCAGCAGTGTCCTCATATCCATCAGTGCACCCTCCACAGCTTGGGCCAGATGTGCTGTATTCGTTTCTTTACAGGTGTTAAAAGACGACACTGCAAAGTTGATGTGATCGTTCATGGGATTATAGCACACACCGTATCCGTTGGGTACAACCGGGCCGAAACACATGACGCAGTCGGTCTTGGATGGTACCTTGTGGAGAGATGAAAATGTAGCAGTTGGTTGGAAAACAGTTTGGGTTAAAAGGGTCAATTGAGGCATATTTTCCCTCTACAAACACTGTTGTGTTCCACTAAGACTGAGTACAAAGTCTACCAGGTAGGCCACAAGACAGTCTTTTGGCTTGGGTGCAAATGTATTTGTGATGTGCATTTACGTAAATGTTTTGGCATTCAGCAAGCATTTCCCTTTCCTGTGATGTTCTAAAGCAATACAGCTTAAAAAAATAAATTTATGGAGTATTGGGCTATAGGAAAAATATCTTTGCCATTATGTAGTGGTGTCTTCATTTATCTCTCAGTTTAAACCTTGGCCCATACCTGACTTGTAGAGAGCTGGTAGTGTAAAGCTTTGGTGTAGGCGCTGTCTGTGAAGAGATCAGGAATGGAGAGTTTTTCCTCGACAGCCTGCATCTTAAGACCCAAGAGGTGTCTGTCTATGGCCTGACCACTGACTGCCTGTGGGAGTGAAGAGAATAAATTTGTTTGCACTGTTAATCACCAGATGTTAACTACTTAAAAGTAACACTTGTGTTATTGACATCAACATTTATTGTAATGTCCGTTGTCCGACTAAGTATTGATAACACACTTAATACTTCACAAATTAGAACTCTTATTTGATGTACATTTAGTTCATTTTCACTAATACATGAAAATGAACTAAACAGGTTTTATTTATATGAAAAAAAGCAAAACGACTGCAGGCAAGTTATGTAATTGGTGTATGCCCGAACGATGCGTATCACAGGTAACAGCTTTACCCATTACCATCCCCCATCCCCCGCCAGGCCAACCACCTTTTCTGGTGGAAACCCTGTATTTGGTTATAAACCCAACTGAAATTCTGACCTGATAATGAAAATTTAAAAAAGGACCAAAGTGCAAGATTCAGAGGTATCTAGTGGAACAGATGGCAGAAATGGAATATAATATTCATTCATGTGTTTTCTTTACCTTAGAATGAGACCTTTATATCTGCATAGGGTGTGGGTCCTCTTCCATGGAGCCCACCATGTTGCACCGCCATGTTTCTACAGTAGCCCAAAACGGACAAACCAAACACTGGCTCTAGAGAGGGCTTTCCTGTTTTTTGTGAGTTTCACGGCCACCATAGTTTCTCCTACATGCTTGGAAGTGGAGGGTAAGGAGTATTCAGTTGGTTGCAATCTGCAACCTCACCGCTAGATGCCACTAAATCTTACACTCTGGTCCTTTAAGGGATCACTAATGTGACTACAACTCATCCTCTGTAAAACGTCCATGTCATGACAATCCATTCAACAGCTGTTGAGATGCTTCACTCAGGACCAAAGTGAAAGATGGATAGACCAACACCCCCACACTGCCATCCATAGAGCCACACTGCTAGCAGACTAGCATGGCTAATAAAAAATGTTCAGTAACTATCTAAAAAACAGCTAGACTTTCACTGGCCACAAGTATTGAGCTGGTGCTGTGAATACTCACCATATTAGTATAAGACCTGTGTGCTTTTACAGCTTTCTCCATTAGATCGACCTTCTCTGTGTTCTGTTCAAAACAGGAAGAAGACAAGAATGTTACAACTCATTCCTTGTAGTAAGTTAGTGTTTGTTTAACAGTGTTCAAGTATATTTGAAAAGTTGGCTTGAAACTGCAAGTAGAACATTGGAATTCTTCAAAATAAAAACATAAGGTTTCCAGTGATGTTTGAGACTTCATGCTGTGAGTGTGTCTATGGACTGAGGACTGTATCAGCCCAGTGTTGCCATCTCAGAGGTTGTAATCTGAGTCAGCCAGTTTAGTGCCAAAATGGCTGCTGTCAATCACAAATACATTACATCAGAATCTTCCCTTTTATCAAACCTGTTTGCTAGAGTCATCAAAGGCCTTGACAAAGGCAGCTGAGGCACTTGAGGCTGATCGGATCGTATCTGTGCGGCCCAGTCTGAACATACGCAAGGAGGCACTTTCATATGTGGCACAGCACCGCTGATACATCCTGTTGATAGGAGAGGAGACCGTGTGAGAAAACTCTTAGACATACTTGGTGTTTAATATTGCTGAGAGCATTGGTTTATCCATTGCTGGATATGGACACAAACATCTTTGTTACAGCAAAATTGTGCTCTTAATCTTTTTTAAATGAAACCGCTGGTTACCCTTGGATTAGAATGTAGAGAGTAAATAAAGTCTCCATACAATACAGTCTATCTCTATATGACTTTTCGGCATCTTACCTGTAGTAGGCCAGCTGGAGCGCCATCTGTATAAAAGCATCAGGGCTCATCTTGTGGGTCTTTGGGACATTTTTCCCAAAGTGGCTAAAGACCATAACCCTCACATCCAGGTCCTGAGCCAGTCTGTGGTGGGAGAAATGTCAGGACAGTCAGACTTTTCTGAGGTTTTTTGGATGATATTTGCAGAAACATTTGTCCCATTGTGTCACTATACAATAAATATGTATATATACTTATTTTGCTGGTCAGTGAGTGTCTATATAAAAGCTGCCCTCACATGTTCATGCTCTGCTTGGCCTCCTCAATGTCTTTCTTGATCTCAGGTGTGATGTTGAAGTGTAGTTTCTTGGGCATGGGCAAAGGCACCATGGGAGACCGCACCATCTCTGGCTTCCTCCTGTTTCCACAAACAAGAGCCCAAGAAGAAAGTCACCATTAACTGTACTTAATAAAACCATGGTTTTCTATCTGTGGTCAACCTGTTCATGCTGACAGCACAGTGTCACTGTATAAAGACTAAATAATCTTTGACCTACTTACGTGTATTCTACAACATGGTCAATCAAGGCAACGATGGGTGGGCCCTCAGCTGGCGCATGCTCGTAGTTCGCACCACATGTCCCATCTTCTCCAATAATGAACTGAAAGATTAGAAGATGAAACTTGTAGAGAAACCACACACACAATGAGCATTTGCATTACATCCCAACCCCTGCAAACTGTAAAACTGGTGAAGTAATAACTTGACTGTCAGCAAATTCCTGAGATGTTTCTAAGAATTTTGGGCAAGTCTAAGTCAAGTCTCAAGTCTGTCAAAGCAAGTCAAGTCCTTGAGGGGAAGTCAAAATTAAGACCAATTTTCCATCAGAAGTGCTTTTCAGACAGTTGAACTGCATCTGAAACCCTCTCTCCACACCTCTCAGACACTGGAATTCAGACACTGTGCCTGACAATTTTTGTAACTTTTCTGTAACCGACATTCACACCAACTTCACACAGTGACTGACAAGCTGTGTGGGAGTGAGAAAGTAGCCAGGGTCTGAATTTTTTTCTCCAACTCTATGTGTCATTCTTTACATGACTAACTCTTTCACTTTTCCTGTTAACAAAGGGAGGCACTAACACTTAACATGTGTTCAGTATTCCCAACTGTATGCATTCATTCTTGGTTACCAGAGGGCTGCTTTCTGTCTTAAATTTACCACAGAAACTGAATCAGGATGAAGCTGTTTAACAAAGCAACTCAGAGGTGACATGACACCACAGAAACTGAACCAGGATGAAGCTGTTTAATAAAGCAACTCAGAGGTGATGAGATCAGACTAGTCTTGTTTAGAGTACTACTGATTTAGTATTGCACTCCTATAACATTGCTGGACTCACGATGGACAGTTTTCTAAAAAAGGATCAAAATCTATGCAGCAGAACCAGTGATATCTTTTTTATTCCATACATTCTTCCTCCTGGTCAAAACCTGGTGCCTACATTACCCACGATGCATCTCAACCACAGACAACTCTCTTGGAGATTTGGGTGTGTTATGCTAGTAGTTGCTAATGTAGCCTGGAGCTGCTAGCCTAAAGCAGAGATGAGGTCACTTCTTTCTAACTCCACACCCCCAGATTATTTTCATTTTCAAACCTGAGTCAGCGTCAGTTGAGGCTAAAGACTACAAGTGACATCACTTAAGGCAATTAATCAGATTTCACACAGCTGTCTCTGGAGACACAAAAGGCTTTATACTACTTTTTTTCCCCACATAAGTGGTAGTACTCCCCAACACCTAGAAACACATGCTGATGTGTGTATGAACTCAGGTTTTAAGTATGTAATAAGTGCTTCGCATGTCTAATGTGAGTGCAAGCTGACTCATGCTCACAGTGCAGCTGTACTGAGTGACTGCTGGGGTGGGAAAATAGTGTTTCAGTCTTGCACATTGACTGTAACACTGTTTAAGCCTGTGAAGCTAACTCTGAAAACTAGTCTGATCAGTTGCAGACTAGTGGTAACTCAAGCCAGACTTATTATTTAAAACTCTTTTATGAAACAGATTTCTCTGAAACTAAGCCTGACTTACTGAAGTAAGCCTTTTTTAAGTAGTAATCTGAAAGCTTTATGAAACACCCCCTATGTCATGGAAAACTAAACAACAGATGTATGAGTGAATCTAAAGCCTTTCTACCATGCTAGGTCTCACATCAACATGCAAGAAAATCAGTAAAAAGTAAAGACAAATTTGAATGGAAAGAAACACATTTCAAGCATAAAGATGCAACAGAGATGATAAGGAATTTAAGGGCTGATAACAATGACCGACAGGAGAGGAAACCATTGCTCTGTTTTGCTCTCCCACTAACCAGACTTGTCCTCCCTTCTGCTTGTTAAGTGAGTCTAAAAGTGAGTAATGGTGTATTGCTTAACCTTATGGCTAATTCCAGTGTTTACCTTATGTGTTGTTTATGTTTGTATATTACTAAAACTCTGTTAAAAGGCCAAATGAGAATGAGTTTAATAATTTATGTTAAGATGAGTAAATACATATGACTGTTCTCTAATGCCATATGTATTTCTCTGTGTAATTTTTACAAACCCACCATTTGATAAAGTAAGAGGGAGAAGTCCATGTCAGCATAAATTTCCTTTTTTGTGAAATCTGTCGCCTCACTCACCCTAATTCCAGTATTTCTCATATCCTGTATTTGATGTCTCTAGGCTCCAGCCCTCTCCAATTAGGTTATACCTAAAGCATCAATGTTTGGAGCCCTCAACCATCTCTTCAGTAAAGAAATAATTTATTTATTGTAAACTTAACATGTAGACTAATAAACACCAGACCTTATCTATTAAGTGTGTGTATGATACAAAAACCTTTAAAATAATTTTACATACTGTTGGACTAATTGTGTATCTAAAGCCCTTTGACTCCATTGTTCAGTTCCTCCAAGATTTAAGAGATTGTTTGTGATTATTGCTGCTGCAAAATTTTGGTTGTGCAGCAGCTCAAAAACTGAGATACAATTTTTAATGTTTTATGTGCTCTTATTGTGGTAAAATTGCAGGGATTGGGAAAAATTGCAAGCAAAGGAAAAAAGGTTTTTTTTTAAAACTACTACTACCAGTAGTAGTTTTTGTTGGCAGGATTTCTTGAATTTGTGTTAATTATCATGATCACAAAATCACAATTTCCTAGAGGGACTGATTGTTGGAAAGGCTGCAGCTGTTTTACAACAAACTGGTAAAAACTGGTAAACTCCCCTCTCCCCATGCAAACAAACAGTAACACAGAGCAGAGCAGAGAGATGCAAAATGTACACACTAACTTACCATAAAATACAATAAGACCATGTTTTCTGTTCTGCTACTCTTAGTCCCCTTAGGTACTGATCATAGACTGTATAAAAATATGGACGTAGTTACTGTGACGTCACCCGTTGGTTTCTGAAGAGCGGTTTTACAGCTCAAAGCGAGCCACTCCGGCCGTCGCCATCTTGGCAGTGCATGGTGCTACCTAACTCCTAGCCAATCAAAAATGGCCGAGTGGCTGAAACAAGCCGCCTAGCGGCTGGCAGACCTGTCACTCAAAGCAGCCATGTCCTTCATTATGCATAACTTTACGCCTTAATAAAACTTAAACGGGTGAGTTATAAAAAAATTCACCCCCCGTACAGTTGTCATGAAAGGGGAAATTAGCTATAGAGACCAAGACCATTTTTTGTTCCAGGCTGTAAACATGTTTATTTCTGTTGTAAAGTTGGGCATTTTAACATGGGGGTCTATGGAGAATGACTCGCTTTTGGAGCCAGCCTCAAGTGGCCATTTGAGGAACTGCACTTTTTGGCACTTCCACATTGGCTTCGTTTGACAGCCCCAGAAGATCCTAAACTTAAAACAAATCCCCGTCAAAAGCTGGTTTTGAAAGGTGTTCCTACTCCACAGCCAAGACTCCAAATTATTGGATGCAAATAACAAATTAATTTTCTTACATATTGGATATATCGGCCACCAATATCCTGCATCCCTAAAGCCCAAACATGTACAGAGCCTGTGCAGAAAGCTTTATGCCCTCATTTGAACTAACAGCTGTAGGAAACGTCATGTAACCGTTTTCTTTATTTGAGGTATTACTAACAATTGCACTTTAACTCAGGAAAAGATTGTGTGTGTGTGTGTGTGTGTGTGTGTGTGTGTGTAAAATGCCTCTGTGGGTCACCTGTAGCGTCTTGTCAAACCAGCGGTTGCCACTGTTCCACTGGCTGCCTCCTCCATGCAGCATCTGGACGGCAGCACAGCTGCGGTATGTGTCCTCAGACACTCGAGGCATCGCTCCATCCAGACAAACTGTAAAGATGCTCCTTTGGATAGCCGACACAGATTCTTTGTTGGTCTTATCTGAACACAACATGCACACAAAGCAAACATGATGTTAGCATGGAATCACACTGCAACTGTTAAACAAATGTAGACATTTTTACATATTATATGTAGTCAAATCAGTGGTCTTTTAGCTCACCCTTGATTAGGTTGACATAGGCTTTGCCCCAAGAGTCACGATGCTGGGTGGTGAGGATGCCAACAGGCTCCATGCTGGTCTGTAGTGAAGAGCTGCAGATCCTCTCCAGCTGCACACAGAGCTGATCAGCTGTCAGTGGAGTCCCATCACTGTTATACACGTCCAGCACAAAGAACTGATTCAAAGAGGAGGAAAGATATAACACACTCAATCAGGCTTCTCATTGTTAGTCGAAATAACAACGGTAGGTGGTAAATATCATCAGCTGTATTTAACTAACACTGATTCACTAAGTTGGACACAAGAAACAATAGTGCAGTTGGTTGTTGTCTGGTTAGTGTGTTCTCTGCACAGAAGCTTTCTTAGAGAGAGAAACACTGGGTGTGGAACCTCAGTATTTGTTGAGTAGCAATCCATATGTGTCTGTAGAACAGACAATCAGAAACTGTCAAGTATCAAAAGGATAGTTGAGAGAGCTCAAAGTAAGTTGAGCTTGCTTTGTGATACAGGCTTCTGGTCCCAGAGGAGCTCAGACACAGATTAATGACTTGGACCACTGATGTTGTGCTCCTCACCTGGAAGTTGTGTACTACAGTGATGTGTTTGGGGGGCTTGGAGCTCTTGGCATGGTTCACCACAGAATCTCTCTTCAGACCAGGGATGCGGCAGGATGAGAGCACTTCATAGTACTGATTCATACACAGCGGCTTCCCACCCAGGTACTCAACTGGTAATGTCTCACTGCAAAACATTCAAGCTCTTCCATTAAAACATTAACTTGACCACGCGATATGACTGGGATATGGGGGTTGATGCACATACAATATTCATTAAAATGTTTGAATTAGAAAAAGCTATCACAGTATTCCATATGCATTACAGGCACAAAGTCAGAGTCAGAAAGGGTTTATAGAAGAATTTATAGATTTAATGAAGATAAATTCAGCTCAACTCTTTAGAGAAACAGATTTTATATTTATGGCCTCAGGGGAAAAAAAGCATGACCATCTTCATAGCTAGCAAAAGACACATCTGACAGTTCAAACTGTAAATGAGTGTAATTTAACTGTCCTTTTTTATTGATATTGGTCAATTTTTCATATAATATTAATCATATTTTTCTATCATTAAATTTCTTGCCACAATATATTACTTCACCCTGGGAGGACAGAGATGAATCAAAGTGGTAGGATGATAAAACTCACTTCTGAAGCCCTATACTCACTTGTCAATCATTGTCTTGAAGTCCAAAACACCTGCTATCAGTTTGGCAGCAAACCTAAACAGAGAGAACATGATTATTCATTCGAATGTTGAGTTGTATGAACATTTCCTTATGTTGCTTAAATAAACAGTCTGTGCCTAAAAACATCACTTTTAGAAAGACTGAACTGATCACAGCACAGTGGAGCTGCAATAAGTCATAATGATAGTGATGCATCCAAATCTAATCGACACACTATCTGACTTATTGTGTGTAAATGGCTGCAATTTGTCAGCCGTAACACACATACCCACCGCATCTCTGCCTTCTAAAAGAAGCTTATCAAACTGTTGTAAATGGCTTGAATGGGCAATTACATCCACTGTGACTCACAGTAGTAAAAAATAAATAAATAAAACATGAAAGAGTCCAAGGCAGACCAAATTAGTCGAAAGGGGATTGTAGTGTGATCACCTTATTTGCCCTTGCTTATCATGGAAGTTCATGCGGGGCAAGACCAACCCAGGACTTGAATGGACCACCACAGGCAGCCGGTAGTCTAGATAAGCCACCTGAACCCACCACTCTGACAACTACAAAGACACAGAGAAGATAATGGCCAGAAAATGAAGTTCATTATAAAGAAATAAGTCAAATGTCAGTGGAGTTTATAATTAGATTGTGTCAAGAATAAAAAGCAAGAGTTTTATGCCAGGGAGTCATACAGTGCTGCTTGTGAACCCTTTAGAATTTACCCTATTTTTGCATAAATATGACCTAAAACGTGATCAGATTTTTATACAAGTCCTAAAACTAGATAAAGGGAACCCAATTAAACAAATGAGACAAAAACATTGAACTTATTCATTTATTTATTGAGGAAAATTATCCAATCTTACATATTTGTGAGAGGCAAAAGTATGTGAACCCTTGCTTTCAGTAACTGGTGTGATCCCCTTTTGCAGCAACAATTTCAACCAAACGTTTCCAGTAACTGTTTATCAGCTCTGCACATCAGCTTGGAGGAATTTTAGTCCGTTCCTCCTTACACAACAGTCTCAACTCAGGGATGTTGGTGGGCTTCTCAACATGAACCACATGCTTCAGGTCCTTCCACAGCATTTCTAAAGGATTAAGGTCAGGACTTTGACTCAGCTGTTAACTTTCTTCTGCTCTCACTATTCTTTGGTAGAGTGACTTGTGTGTTTAGGGTCGTTGTCTTACTGCATGACCCACTTTCTGTTGAGCTTCAGTTCACAGACAGATACCTTGACATCTTATTGTAGAATTTGCTGATACAACTCAGAATTTGGCGCCTTCAATGATTGCAAGCTGTTCTAGTCCAGAGGCCATAAAGCAGCCCAAACCATGATACTACCACAATCATGTTTCACAGATGGGTTTAGGTTCTTATGCCGGAATGCAGTGTTTGCTCATCACCAAACATAAAACTTCTCATTCAAGCCGAAAAGTTTTATTTTGGTCTCATCAATCCACAGAACGTTTTTCCAATCACCTTCTGGTTTATCCACGTGGTCTTGAGCAAACCGTAGATGGCAGCAATGTTCTTTGTGGAGAGTATTGGGTTTCTCCTTGCAACTCTGCCATGCACACCACTGATGTTCAATGTTCTCATGATGGTGGACTCATGAACACTGACTGTAGCCACTGCAAGAGAGACCTTTAGTTTCCTAGACGTTACCCTGGGGTCTCTTATGGCCTCCTGGACTATTACACATCTGCTCTTGGTGTGATTTTTGTTGTTCGACCTCTCCTGGGGAGGGTAACAATGGTGTCTTCCATTTGTACACCATCTGCCTGACAGTAGACTGGTGGAGTCCAAACTCTTCAGAAATGGTTTTGTAACCCTTTCCAGCTTGGTGAGCATCAACAACTCTTCTTCTAAGATCCTAAGAAATCTCCTTTGTTCCAGGCATGACACACTTCTACAAACCTGTGTTGTGAAGCTCAGAGTTTGACAGTGAAGACCCAGATCTCTTTTCTTTAAATAAGGCAGAGCCTGCCAGACTCACACTTGATTGTCAACCCATTGATTGAAACACACAACTCTAATTTCCCCTTCAAATGAATTGATAATCCTAGAGGTTCACATACTTTTGCCACACACAAATATGTAACATTGTATATTTTCCTCACTAAATAAAAAAACATATGTTAAGTTTTTGTCTCATTTGTTTAATTGATGTCTCTTTATCTAATTTTAGGATTTGCATGGAAATCACGTTTTAGGTCATATTTATGCAGAAATAGAGCAAATTCTAAAGGCTTTACAAACTTTCAAGCAGCATTGTATATTCTCACTAAACTTTTTTTTTTAAATTAGAACTCGGTCTAGTTGTTGAGCTCACCCAGTTCTCTGTGTTGCGTGCTCTCCTCTCCAGGCCTGTCTGCAGTTTCTCTCCAATCCCTCCAGGCTTCTGAAACTCGTCCACCATCTTTTTTGTGTGTTTCAGCTCGTCTACCTCCACGATGGGCTCCAGGGCGGTGAGGTAGCGCTCACAGGTCTGCTGCAGAGGGGGGACAGGCAGACCGGGCAGTCCCTCCTGGTGGGTCAGGTATCTGCCGGTGACCCGGGTCACCGATACAGGCTTCACCAAGTGACCAGGTTTAATCAAGCCACAGGGTTTCGCCATCCCCACCTTCACCTGAGTGACAAAAGAGTAAATGTGTGTATAGACATTTTGAAGAGTGTGCTGTTGCTACCTCCCCAGTTAACTACATGCTCTAATAACCAAAGAATCAAATGTGAAAAATAACTCTGCTACATGCAACACTCTACTCTTTATTCAAGTTATTTTTCACAGCCAGTAAGTTTGTTATCACAGATAACATCTGCTATTACACTGTACCTAACATGTCTCCTTCAGTCCTTCAGTAGTCTGATGAATGCAGGTCAGTGACATAAAACAGGTCATGCTGAATCTGGCTTCTTAGTGTATTACAATAATATACATTAAAGAACTTTGGTCAAATTTTGGTTTGAAAACGTATTGAAGAAACTGACTTATTTGCAAGGATTTTTCTGGGGCTAAATCGGTGGCCACGGCTATTTTTGGTTAACAGTTATCATAAATTATTTTATGATACTCTAAAACTCTATCTACTGAGGCTGTTTTAACAACAGTTCTTACATGCAGTGTGTGAACACCTGAAAAGCGACATTTCGCCGGTAGAGGGCAGTCTGTACTTATTTTCAACTTGACTACAGTTTGGAAAATGATGTCAACAAAGGTTTCCCTGCAGGGCATTGATAAGACGAGCATCGAAAATATTTATTACCTATTTTAAAATGTTCCCAGCGCACGTGCGACTTACAATAAGGTGTGACTGCTGCTTTTTTTCATTTAAATGATCAAATTCTAAAGAATATGAGGATCAGGGGTAAAATGCATTAAAGTTATTATCATACAACATAAGCATTTTCAACAAGTCTGGTGTCGCTCATGTTACTGTTACCATATGAATTGGTGAGGCTGAAGAAAAACATCCGTCATGCAAGAAAACAGCTGGTGTCATAGAAACGTTTAGAGCGTTTCCAGCTTTTTCAGGACTATCTTTATACCTTATGAGCTGTTATTAGTCTGCAGACATGTTCCTTTGTCGAAGAGTAAGTGCAGCTCAGTCTGTGTCAGTGGGATTTGAGTTAACGTTAGCTTTCAGATGCGTTTTCTTATTTCCTTGTCAATTCAGGACAACGTTTATTACAATTCGCTAAACAGTTTTAATTCAAATTAAAGTAAATATGATAGTTCCTGTCAAATAGTCCTCTACTGTCTGTTAGCTGTGTTGAATCTTATCGAACCGTAATATCACCTTTGACCCAGTTAGCTAACTTACACCGCTATGTCAGTTCATGACGAGCTAGCCAGTATTAGCAAAGATTCCTTCAACACCTGTCTTAACTAATGTTAGTCAACAACATCATTAACATTAAGGCAGTCTCACGCCAGCGTTAATAGTTATTTATAGTCGCCAATGCTGTTATATTTAACCAATGTCATGGAACATTTCGGTAAGCTAATGTTGCCTTGTGACACCAGTATAACGCCAGAGTCAGCTAAACGTACGTTACTCACCATAGTTCTGCTGCAAATGCCCCACATTCTGCATCAAAGAAACGCCCACAGACTGAGCTCTGTCGGTCCCCTAACAGGATGAAAAATTTGTTTAGTCCAATATGTTATCGACCTTTGGTCAAAGCACCTCTGACTTCTCCACCACACAGGACAACTGTCGAACACAATGTGGGTCAAATTGCTCAGCTGTGAATTCTCTGTGCCACCATAAATGAAATAAGTGGGTGTGACTTATTGACTCAGTCATTAGATTGTATTCCAAAGTTTTTAGGAACTTATTTACAACCATCACATCACATCCAATCAAAGATGAAGGAGACACTTATAGTCCGTTCAAATCTTTTATTCTGATCACTGGAAGTAAGTGTGGTTTTGGTCAAAGTTAGATTTTAAATAAGGACCCTGTAGACTTTTTAAAAATATATATTATATAATAATTATATATATTATTATATATTATATTATGATATATAGCTCAGAAAAAGGGGCAAAATGTGACTAAATTCACTCATTATTCTGTATGATTACGTTTACATTTGATACTTTCACAACATTTTGGCCCAATCAAGTAAAATGTGGAATGTAGGACTTTTATTTATTTATTTATTCATTTATTTATTGTGGTAATAACAGGCATCCACGGAGAAAGTGGTAGAAAGTGATCATGTGTTTTGTACACAAAGATGTCGTTTACTTTTCAAACAGCGGAGGCAGAAATGAGTCATGGCTGCTTTAAATCTGCCCGAAACTCACGAAGGAGACTGTCAGCCTCGCCATGGCGGAAACAGAGCAGCAGGCAGGTAAAGATACAGCTGGATGTTTGTGTGTTCAGCATTTGTAAGCTCTGTATCGCCTCTCATCTCTACGCGGGTTAGCAGGTTCACTGCACTACCTAAGGGGACATGTGACGAAATAACTTTAGTTTACGCTTGTAGGGAAACACAGACAGTCCCGCTGTTCCCAGTCAAAGCTATGTATGTTATGGTTACATTTCTGTTGCTTGAAACTTGGGCTTGTTATAAGTCTACATCTGTGCACCAACTGGAAGTCGTATTTTAAGTACTGTGTAGTTAGCAGTCATTGCCAAATTATATTTAATTATTGTGTTTCTAGCTGTAATGGCTGCGAGGTGTTAGCTAGCAAAACAGTGAATTTACAAGAGACAACCGCTGCCTTTCACTCGTGTAGTAAAAATATCTTCACCGGACCAAAATGTATTTAAAAGTCGGGCCGTGAAATTATTGCACTCCTATATACAGTATATACATATATATACGATATATATCATACACTTTGCAGACGCAAACCATCCACGTACCAAGACTGATGTGACGTATGTAATTATTCTCGTTTTTTGGTCACTGTAATTAAACGGTTACTCTAGTATTACACTTTCATTAAGTTAATTAAGTCACTAGAGACTGTGTTTTTTAAAAGAATTGTCAAGACTGAAGTAGCAGAGGCCGAGATATTCTGACTATTAATTGATTTATTGACTCCCTTTAGTCCCTAGTTTGAGTTAAACTCCAAAAATACCGGACCCTACATTTCCCATAATGCAATAATGTAAGAGCATCTTTACAGTAGACCTTCCCTCTGTGGTTAACACCCTTGGATGTACATGTAAACACCCATGCCCAAACAGAAAGCCTTATAAAGGCAAACTTAATATTATATGCAATGACCACTGAATTCACTTATTTGTAAACCTTAAAGTTAAGTACGAACTATATGCTTACATGAATGATCTCAAAATAGTTATTTAAAAAATCAATTGAGATTATTATTAAATTAAAGGAAACAGTCTCTGTAACTTTTTTAGGATCCACCCCTGAGGATGAAGCAGCTGAAGCCAACACCACCTTCATGGTACCCAAGAAAGAAATCAGCATGGTGCCTGACATGGGCAAGTGGAAGCGATCTCAGGTAGCTTCCTGCCTGCAGCTGTGTGCACATATTTCAAAATCCACATGGTTTTTATCTGATATCCTTACTGTTATTGTAGCAGTTTGGCTGACTACACATCTGGATACACTCCAGTTGTTGACATTTCTCTCCTTTTTTACAGGCATATGCAGACTACATGGGCTTCATTCTGACACTGAATGAAGGTGTAAAGGGAAAGAAGCTCACATGTGAATATAAAGTGTCTGAGGTATGTTGTCTTTGTGGCTTCTGAGAGCCTGTATCTTTTGTGTGCTGGTAGCCTTTTATATTCTTAAGGATTATTATTGTCGGGGTTTAGAGGATAGCTTCAGTGCTGTACTATTGTGTGTTGATACTTATATGTCAAAGGACTACATGTTAACACTACTTAGAAATCTTAACTAAAGGTCCACCCTCCAGCTTTTCCTGGAGCTTTCAACCACACCTCACGGTCTTCATAAATGGATAGAGTTTACTCCATTGTCGTGTCTTCTCTATGATATCTAAGCCTGACCAAATGCTGTGACATTTTGCATGGATGATCATGGCCCCCAGATGAATCTTTTGGTGAATTTGCTATATTTCCACGCTACAGTAAAAGCAAGTATTTTTCACTCTCAGAAGGGAGTTTTTTTTTTTTTCAATAATGCTCTCCGCAGAGTGGAGGAATTTGGTCTTATGTTGTAGTGTGGACGGGGAAATGGAGCTTTTCCAAAAAAGTGAGAGAGTTATAGAAGCAGCAAAGACATAGCAGAATTAATGATGCTGTGTCTGAACTATATGTCCTGGTTTATTGTTTGCTGTTTGTTTCTGATTGACATGATAATGATGTTTATCAGCATAAACAGCAGTTACAGTGTTGTTGTCTTGTGTGTGACAGACAGTGGAGAAGTTACTAGATCTTTTGGGGACTCTGGACAAATGGATAAACGAGACCCCTCCTGTTGACCAGCCATCACGCTTTGGTAATAAGGCTTACAGAACCTGGTACAGCAAACTAGATCAGGTTAGTACACACACACACACAAGAGTAACATTTAAATGATTTTTCAAAGTCAGTGAGACTAGGGGTGCACTGATCTGACTTTTTCTCCCCTGATACTGATTAAGATTCCCAAACTCAGCGGATCTGCTAATGCCAGTGCTGTCATTTCCCAAATGTAAAATCTGTAAACCTCTCTATGTGGAACTGATGAAGATCATTATTATATGTGTAATGTAGCTGTAACTACTATTCAATTATTAACTTAAAGAATTGATCTGAGCTTAAACTAAGTTTAACTTAAACTGAGTTTAAGTCAAACCATCCCTCTTAGGCTTAATCATCAATCAAACTTTATTTGTATAGCACCTTCCACACAGGTTAGTGCAATTTAAAGGTGACTGACAAAGTAATAATAAGACAGTACAATAGAATAGAAATAATAAAAATTAGATAATAAAACCAATAAAATAGGTTTATAAAGTGACATTATGAAATAAAACTAAAAAAAGGAAGTGTCTTTGGGAAAATGCTGTTATGAGGTAAATAGACTTTTAAAAAAGGTCATTTTGAAATTACAAAAATACCTATAATTAAATAAAAATCCAATCAAAATACTATTATGTAAATGAACAGCATTTCATAATAATTAGTTGAGTGGTTTTGGTTTGGTCCATTTAATATTTTAAAATTTATTTGTATGATTATTTATTTCATAGTGTCTTTTTAATTTATTTAATATTCAACACTTTGGGTTCCACCTAAACAATGTGGCTCCTCCATCATCTTTTATGACTCCAACTGCTGTCGAAGTTAAAACTTCAGTTATAGTCATTCTTCGTTCTGTTAAGCATGTGATGAAATGTATTTCAACCACACAATGTTAGAACATAAGCACTAGTCAAAAAGTTCAGATGTCTAAATCAAATTTTACAAAAACTACATAGAGTAAATTTAAGTTAACAAAAATCTGTTTCAAAGCATAGGCCTACCACTGCTTTCGCATCGAAATGCATTTATTGTGGGTCACATGCAGGAAGTGGCGTAGTAACAGCAGCAGCTTCATGCATCATTTGCTCACTACATTAAGTGAGCAGGACAGAAAACTGTATTTAATATGGATCAGTCACATCTGCCTGATCCCTGCTCCGCTCAGTCAGGTCAGTATCTGTGCATCCCTTAATGAAACTGTAACAAAACAAATCTCATTCCACGTAATCCATAAAGCTTCCCCATGTCACATATAACACTTAAACACACTCTCAACAGAACCACATGCTCTTTTGTGGAGATGTTTGCAACTCACACGTGATGTTGGTGTGTGTGTGTGTGTGTGTGTGTGTGTGTGTGTGTGTGTGTGTGTGTGTGTGTGTGTGTGTGTGTGTGTGTGTGTGTGTGTGTGTGTGTGTGTGTGTGTGTGTGTGTAGGAAGCAGAGGCCTTGGTGTCAGGAGTGCTCCCTGCTGACAGACATGCAGCAGCTCCAGAGATAGCTGTCTATCTGAAAGAGTCTGTTGGGAACTCCACCAGGATAGACTATGGAACAGGTAACAGTGCTGAGTGTCCATGATTTTTATTTCAGTCCAAGCTCTGTACAAAACACTGAGTGTAGCCGAAATAACTATATTATTTTTATGAATTTTACTTAAGTAAGTTAAGTAAGTAAAGCAAAACTAGCATATGTCATGTTGTATTGCATGTAGCGGTTCTGAGCAGATTACATTACACAAGTGCAGTAAATGGGTTGAAGAGGTCTTGCTATGGATTTCGCAGTAGTTCTGCCCACATTTGTACCCTTAAACCCCGAATATACTCCCGAGCAGACACGCACACGGACAGCTGCAGACATCACGGATGCACAGTAGTTCTGTTTAGACTACTTTCTGGAGTCTACTTGGAGGATGTATTCCATACATGCACAGTAGAAAGGCGTCTATTGAGTGTAGCGTAGTGGCCACACGGTCACAACAAATTAGCTGGTGTTATACTTTCTGCATCCGTGAGTACACGAGGATCCAGTAGGTCTGCATGATGTAAATTTCGTCATCAGAGGGTGTATGTGTGTCGGCTCTCTGCACACATCCACATACCTCCAATTTGGGCCACTGTGCTACAATCGAGGACGTGTGGAATGTGGACTCCAGAAAGTAGTATAAACAGAATTATTACATGTCGGTGGTGTCCGCAGCTGTCCATGTATGCATCTGCTTTGGAGTATATTCAAGGCCACTGGAGGTGTACGAATGTCCACACAGAGCCTATGTGTACACCCTCTGATGATGAAATTTATGTCACGTGGACTCTAGCGGACCCTTACGGACCCTCATGTACCCTTATGTTAAAGAGTTAGTGCACCCAAATTGCAAAAAAAAAACCCTAAAACTATCACTCCAAGGAATTAGATTCCTTTTGGCTTCAGCAATAAAGACATTTGGACAAAATCAAAATGTCACATTAAGATGATGCTGAATAATTGGTAATAATAAAGTATTGAGCAGAAGAAAAGGTTAAAGAAGTGGTATTATATACTGTAAACTAAAAGTAACATCATTGATAGTAGCAGTAATAAGTTGTAAAGGTAAAAGTAGTAGTAACTTGATATTGTCAAGTTTTATTCATCATATTACTGCCACATTCAGAAAGTTGCAGTAAGCAACTTTGAGTGAAGCATAAATGGACTGCTCACACATCCAGTTCATGTGTTATATGTGTTTGTCTTCTCAGGTCATGAAGCTGCTTTCGCTGCGTTCCTCTGCTGTCTCTGTAAGGTTGGAGCTCTCAGGGTCGATGATCAGCTAGCTATCGTTTTTAAGGTTTTTAACAGGTGAGCTGCTACTGCTGTGGTCCACTTCATTTTGAGCGCTACTGTGCGGTTAATGTGATTGGTTCATTTTTCGAATTCACGGGATGTGATGTGACTTTTCTTCTCTAAGGAAAATTCTGCTATTTTTCAAACTGAGTCTTAGTCTCATAATTGTGATCATTTTAAATATGGGCCATGTTAGCTAAATATCATATCCATCATCAAAGATTTTAAGAAATACTCCATTCTTAAATCAGACAGAAACCAGTCAAAATGATATTATATTATGTCTCCTTTGTGTAGCCTAAATTAAACCTGTGTGCTTCAGGATAACTTTATTTAATTGCTTTGTATTTCTCCTCTCAGCTCCTGAATTTATAGTTCTTTACTGTCATCTGACTTTGAGTTTACTACTACTTGATTAATCCTACTGTACTCTTACTTCAATAAATCATCTGAGCTTGATTGTGCCATGTACAGTATTTGTATTTGAGTGGGTGATGGGATGTCTGTAAGAGTGTCCCAGTGAGCTCTGATAAACTGCCACACTCTCATGGTCTTAACAGGCACTTGAGCACTGTGACAATAACTGGAAATATGTCACACAAGTAGCCGCTTGACTGCTTGCAAACACCGCAAATGTGGATACTGGGATGGACCCAGTATGCATCAGGGCAAACTGCGCAATTCAACTGTCCAATACGACACCTTGCTAGATAATGTAGCAAAAGCTGAGCAAGGTTCAACTATTTTGTCAGAGCCCTCAGCGCTGGTTTCATTCCAATGAAAATAGAGGCTGTGTTTTTTTCACTCAGGGCTGAAGTCTTTCTGACCATGACCTATCTGTTAATATTGATCACTCTGTATTCTGACCCTCTTCTGTTTGCACGCACTGTTTGTTTTTGAAGGTATCTCGAAGTGATGCGTAAGCTCCAGAGGACCTATAGAATGGAGCCAGCTGGGAGCCAAGGTGTGTGGGGACTGGATGACTTCCAGTTTCTGCCCTTCATATGGGGCAGCTCCCAATTTATAGGTAAGAACCTCACTGCAGCAGTTCAGAAAGAACTATTAAAAAAAAAAAAAAAAAAAAGAATGACGGAGCTGTCTGTATCTATTCTGTGAAAAGGCCCATGAAATCTGGCTGAAGGCTTTTGATGAAGACGTGTCAAAAGAACACAGCAGTAGTTCAGATGTGACTAAATGAAGGCAGGTATGATGGTGGTGTTTGATTGAGGTTTGAAGTCTTAAAGGACTTCAGAGACAGAACAAAAAGCATACAAAACATACATTAAAGAGACATTGGGGCATTTGGGTCTAATGACTCACCATTTGTACTCTGTTTCTGTGAAAGTGTGGATGTGTTTGGGAATGAAGCATCTTGATTTGTGAAGACATCAAGTTCACAAGTGAAAGAGAAGTCAACTAAGCAGATTAAAAGTCATTGTCGTAGTTCTGCTCGTCCTGTGCAGTGGTACAAGGTTCAGATTTGACACCATGTCCATGTGACTGATAAATGTACACTTCCCCCCACATGTCCTCAGTGCTGCAACATGAGGTTGAATCCAGTAAATGGGAAGGTAAATAGTGACACCTGGTGATGAACATGTGCACTTACAGCCCAGTCTCCCCTTCAGATCACCCAACACTGGAGCCTCGGCACTTCATCGATGAGAAGGTGGTGAACGAGTATCACCAAGACTACATGTTTCTGGAGTGCATCAAGTTCATAAATGAGGTGGGAAATTCTCCACACATTCACAATCATCACATTTCTTTTTTTTTTTCTTTATTTGCTTTTTGTTTTGCTCAAACAAATTGAATTTTACACACAGTCATTTGTATCGAGTACTCGTGATCTCTGTCTGAACACGGCATTATGTATTACATGCATGATCCATATAAAACAAACTTCACATGGTTACCATACACTTCACTCGCTGAAGGGACATGGAGCGGTCAAAACAACAGGAACATTTCTCAGTTTAATGCCATTCAGTACAAAAATAATGCAGTATATACTCCCTCGTTATGCCTCGTAATGTTTTTATAGTGTCAGTTGTGTCACAGGGGTTTTGATTGAACGTCAAGTCCACACTATGGTAGCATTGTACTCCATCGCATTATATGGACAAAATAACAAACATCTGGAAGACTTTAAAGCTGCGTTATTCAATGTTTTATGTTTACAATTATCTTTAATGTGAAAGGGGTCGCTCATAATGATGAACCCACAGAGAATTATCACATGACTTAGCAGCTCACCTCAGCTCTACAAAGCTTCTGAGCATCTTCCAGCTCTTTGTTTCGGTTTCCAAGCATTTAGCAGCTAAAGAGGCAGATATTTTTTTAAGCAGTTGGTGGAGAGCAAAGCAGAGCTAAGAGGAGAGGAAATAATGGATTTAAATTCCTTTAGTGGCCAGAGACATAACTCCAAATAAATGATAATGCTGTAATGTCTGCGTCTGCTTTGCCATAACAACTTAAGAAGGGAATGATGTGTCATTGTGTTTACAGCTTGTTACACCGCTCGCAAGTGGCAAAGATAATGAAAATGATGAGAGAGAAAAAAAAAAAAAGATTATAGCGGCCTTAAGAAGGTTTAAGTCAGAGACCTTTTTTGTTTTTCCACATTAGTTTTTGCCTTTAAAGTCTATTCACCCAAACCATGAAAAACATATTTTCTGACATACCTCTAGTGGTATCTATCCATGCTGATAGTTTTGTTTGTCCAGGTTTTGAGAAATCCTGTCTCTGAGATTTCTGGGGTGAATGGAATTTTGTTTGTGCTGCTCACAGCACTGAAAAATGACATTTAAGAATTCAACAGCAACATCTTTTTCCAGGAACAGTGTCCCTGATACTCTGGCTAATCCACAGAGCACACTGTGAACAGTTTTCTTTGGTAGTATTTCTTCAGTAGAAAATAGTTCCAATGAAAAGCGATGACTGTGATATCTGTTGATAAGAAAATACATTTTTGTAATGCAAAGTGACATTTTTCTAGAGAGTCAAAGCCAAGGGAGTTTTTAGGACATAATTGAGATAACACCAGGAAAATCCATGTACAAATAATTGCTCAAGTCTTAGATTTATAAGTGAAAGCTGTTGTTTTTGTTGGCTGCTATATCATCAGTTCCCAGACTTCCCCAGAGCTTTCCTGCTGGTTAACCATAAGTTTTTTTTGTTTTTTTTTTGTTAATTTTTGTTCCCTGAACCAAGAGGAGATTGAGAACAATCTGACAATTCTGCATTACAACACGTGGAGGTGTCCAAATGTGGTCTACTGCCCCCTAATGGACATTACCCTCACTGTGTGGTTCAACTCTGCCAATTTCTTTTAAATGTATTTAAAAATCTAAAAAGAAAATTCTAAGCTGTATCCTATCACTGTTTACTTTTTATATTACTTTACCCAAGGGGATATGGGTTACCTAATTCCATATCAATGTATATTCAATATGCATACACAACAACATGTGTACTTGTGTGGATATTGTACTGATTTAGCAGTTGGGAATAAATTGTTGGTCCACAGCTGAACGTGGTTTTGTTCAGGAAGAAGAAGACGAGGGAAAGGCAGATGGATTCTGTTGGTAGACTGCCAGAGCAGGAACCGTCCGCTTTGTTTTTGGTTTTCAGAGGAAAAGGAGGGGAGGGAAGTAGAGGAGGGCGTTGGTTGAGCAAGCTACATCCTTTTCCTCCTTCCCACTCAGACGCGCCGCCTCCTTCCCTCGTTCCCCTCATCCTCCTCCTGCTTGACCTCTCCCTCCTCCTCACGGTCATGAAAGGATGCTGCTGTTGTGTCAAGAGAGGCCTCCGTGTTTCTCCTCATCCGTGACTCCCACTTTTCATTTTTATGTGACTTTTGCCTCTCTTTTCCTTTGTTAGTTTTGGTGACTTTTTTGGAGTGACCATGTTCTAGAGCTAAAAACAGCAGACAGAGCATTTATAGGCAACTGTTTTGATAATTGATTCATGATTTTAGACATTTTTCTTGCATAAAATCCAAAACATTGCTCAATATGTTTCTCTGGAAATTTTACTTTTTCACAACATTTAAAAAAATAAATCTGTTCATTGGCAAAATAATCAACAGATTAATCAAAATGAAAACAGCAGTTAGTTGCAGCTCAGAATCTTGTTTTAGGTACAAATGAAATTCATGAGTAGTGCAGACTTGTCATGAAGAGGCAGTCTGGTTTTCCGCACAGGGCAAAAATCCTAATTTTACCTGAAATCATACCTTTTATCTGAATGAATTTGGAGTTTAAATGTTGTACCAAAATTAACTAAAATAAAAATTGCGTTTTTTAGCATCTAACTTCATGTCAAACCGTTCCCTCTTTATTTCTGTCACAGTGCAGCACTGCTCTGATGACACGTGGCTCACAGCTGGATTCATGTTTTCTAATTGTTTCGGGTCCACTCATGCCATTACTGACACTGCTAAATATGTTATGTTTTTCTCTGCTGATTTTTGAGAGCAGTGTGATTTTTATTATTTATTTATTTTACTGTTTGGTACCGTTTTTTTTGAATGAGCAGATGGCATTCATCAGGCTGAAACAAGCGATTTATGCCAATTTTGTTTATATACAAGAGGTTTGTGAATCCAGCTTGTAATCCAGGAAGCAAACCACCCAGCAAAAAGTAAGAGAGATTAGGATAAAGTGTTCTATGAGTCTCACTGTGTGTGTCCTTTCAGCCGACAAATATTTTGAAAGCGTTTTTTTCTTCATAAAACATTTACAAAGCCAATATTTAATGTTTTAAATCCCACAACCACGTTTACTTGCTTACTGTCTTCTTCTTCACTGCCTTTGTTGGCACATTATAATTCTTCGAGCAACACTGCCACCAACAGTTGATCAAAGGAATAGCATAAAGCCAACGGCAGAATGTGACTCACGCTGTCTGCGATTCGTTTTCAAAATGTGACAGCTTGGTAGTAGATGTAGTCACAGAATGCAAGTTTAACAACATAGCAACAATATGTCACTTTAGCTGATGAAATCAGCCTAATTGTGGGTTAAATTAACTACAAAAAACACTTAAGAAATCTTTTTTCTTTAGTTTTTTGCCGTTATTCAGAAAGAAACTAAGCACTCTTAGGCAGACTTTCTTTTTTGGTTCTGTTACTTGCCTTATTCAGTCTCAACTGCAGGCTTGTTTTTCCTCTTTTGTTTACTTAGACAGGCCTGTAAGCATGCAACTCTCCATATGTATACCCCAGTATTTTCCTCTTATTCACACACATGTGGATACTTCAAACTCATGCTCTTTTTTTAATTCACACACAAGGCTCTTGTGTGCTTGTGTGTGCGTGTGTGTCTGTGTGTGTGTGCATCGTCCTAAACATGAGTCACTTCCTTCCCCACATGCTGCTGTGAATCACTCCTTCCTCCAGGGAACACGGGCTGTCTCCACCCCCCTTTCCTCCCTCCTCTTTGCCCTTCCCCCATGTGTTCTCATGCGAGGCCCTGGAAAGTGTCTAGAGCAGTGTGAGGGGGGGTTGATGGGGGGGATGGAAAAAGGAGGGGGTGTTAGATTGATGCCCCAGGGTCTGGGTTTGGGTTCCTCGGCCTCTTGGGAGAAAATGGTGGGAAAACGGTCTATAGTCTTCAATTCATTCATACATTCATAAATTCATACATTTGTTTTTGTCAGTCTTACTAGTTCCAGTGAGTGCAGACTACCATTGTTCCTCTGCATGTTCTTCTTATTACTTGTCTATCTATATTAAGCTAGCACACTCGTTGTTGTCTCCAGAATTTATTATTTTGGAGATTGCCAGAACAACAATCAGCCCTTTGTTCTGCATATTCTTCCTATTGCGTTGATTATATTGCTGAAAGCAGTGATCAGTGATTGTCATGTTATTGTAAGGGTGACTGAGAAAAGAAGTCACCCTATTGTTTCTTATCCCATCTGTATTCTTATATTTTTCTTTATTTTTCATTTTACACACATTATCTTCAGAAGAGCAAAACTTAAAATCCAAAAAGAACAATTAAAAAACAGCAATAAATGCACCATCACACTATCAGAAACTATATACCCAAAGTTTAGTTTGTTTATAGGATCATCTCCACTCTTCACAATTGGATTTCCAAACATCACCAGTGGGGGGCACTGTTGGGTACTGGTGAGTGCAGCTTTAAAGTTAGGTTAGTCATCGACGAGCCTGCCAGCATAGCATCAATAAACTCCACAGGGGCACAGCTCATAGCAATGAATTGATTTTCTTTATTAGATGAAAAGTCATGACATCTGCAAGTAAATCATTTAGAAATAAAAAGTATGTTTTGATACAAATTCTGCCTCAAACCTATATTTTACAAATGTGCCTCACGACAATTTCCACCCTTATTTTTTGCCATTAATGTTGCCCTTCCAAAACATTTCTTACATCCATCTATCAAATGTCTACTTTAAGATGAAATGTAATGTTCAGATCAATTAAAAAATCTGCCAAAATAGAGCAGTTACATTGGAACATTAGTTCCCTGATTAGAGGTTAATCAGAGTAGTTTGTGAATGCAATACTGCTTTACAGCCAACTCTCAAATGTCATACTTAAAGCTGCTCCAGTTAATATTTATTGATATTTAAATATTGATAACATATCAAATAATTGTGTAATGTGAAAACTGTCACTCATAGTGACAAACCAGAATTATCACTCAACCCTGTAGTTCCCATCAGCTCTACAGAGCATTTTAGCATCTTTCAGCTTGTTTTGGTTTTAGGGTCCGATACCTCACTGCTGCCCCAAAGTGGCCAAAAATTGATGAATGCAGCTTTAAGGTCTTAGAACACCATAAATAAATCTTTAAACATCCCCTCCAGACATGTTTGAATTTGTTTACTTCCTTTTAAAATCCTTAATGTTACATTTCCTCCTTCTCCCTCATGTAAAAATCCAGAATCTATTAAAATATTTTTAGTTTCAAAAGTTAAACTTCTGCACACAAAATGTCTCTTACTACACTAAAAAGTCCATTCTCAGTGTTTGTGCACCAGCGACTTCAAGTTTCCACATCACACTTGTGTAAGTTGCATATTGGCTCCAAAGTTGTTGTGATGTCACAAATCATGCCTGGAAGTGCACACCTTAAGATGTTTGATGGGCACAGAGAAATGTTCTTTCTTCACCAGATGAATGTGAAAACAAACTCTGCTCATACATCATTCTGCACAGTGAAGCTGAGACAATGAACTGAAGGAACAAGAAGAAAAACACATCTTTGAGTGGAGGGGAACTTGAACCATATGCAGAATCTCAAACTGGTTCTTGCCTCACTCTGGACTGTGGGATCAATTAAACACCATGGTTATCTTCAGATTCCTTTCTACTAAAAGCTCAACATCTTCCTTTTTATATGCAGTAGCATCTATTCCTGTAAAGGATGTATTAACTGACAGTCCAAAATAGATTGGAGAAGAGTTTACTTTATTATCAATAGCTGCCACAGCACTGGAGGCAGCGCTGCATTTCTCACATTCCCTTCCTGAACCAGCAGTTCCATTTTAAAAACTCTGAATCAGATGGAAAAGGTGGATATAGAAAGTTTGTTGTCTCCTTATTGATTGACAATAGCAGCTTTGATTAGCTTGAATTTAGTTATTTACAATGGATTCCAATGGTGACCCACTTTCACTGTATAAAAAACAAAATCAGATATTCCATAGAAACTTTTCAAACCACTCAGCATAATCCACTCCTCCACTGCCCATCAATATGCTCAGTATGTTCCAAACTCTCATAGTTTCACCAAAGTAAGGCTTTACTGACGTGAAAACAGGTCACCATTGGAATCCATTGTCACTGAGTCAATTCAAGCTGACCAAAGCTGCTGCTCTCCATCAGTGGAGAAACTCTAAACTTTTTAAAAACTGCCTTTGCAGCCTACAGGGGGAGTGTTTGATACTCTGAAGACTGATATTGTACAGAGTATCACTTTCAAGAGGTTTCAAGGGGATTATTAGAAAGATTTAAAAACTATTCTGTTCTTAAAAAAACAATAAAATGAAAAGAAAATTATGATTTTGTTACAGAATGGGAGTCACACCAGACAGATTATACTTGTCCCTCTTTCATCTTGTCTGTCTCACTCTTTTCTCTGTTGTGTAGATGAAGACGGGTCCGTTTGCTGAACACTCCAACCAGCTGTGGAACATCAGTGCTGTTCCTTCCTGGTCCAAAGTCAACCAGGGTCTGATCAGAATGTACAAGGCTGAGGTATGCTCACTCTCTTTCTCACTGATCAGTCCAGTTCCTTCCTTTATTTATCAGTCTGATAAAAGATTTGGTGGAGAAAGAGTCCCAAAAAAACATGAATTACAACTTGCACAGAATCTAAACAGCACACATACGAAAACTATAAAGAAAGAGTAGTCAGAGTTTCACCATGCTGTATCTGTTTGGTGGAGCAGTTTATGCTCCAGCAGAGCAGGATTATATAGAAATGGATGGTGTGACACAGATATACAGTACACTATTCCACTTTGGACTCTCTGGTTCTCTTGGTTCCTTCAAAGGTCAACACTGTGGAGACGGTTTGAAGTTCCTCAGAGGTGCGACTCTGAATGCCAAAGTTGAAATCTATATGAAAGCAGTGTGTGAATTTTACTTCACCCGCACAAACATATGCACTAATCGCAGCTAATCTGTTGAAATAAACTGTTTGCAGGGCCACCAGCAAGTGACATTTTTGGGTCAGATGAAATGTCTTTACAACTATTGGATGGATTGCCATGAAATTTGAATCAAACATTAATGCCCTCAGGATGAATTGTAGAAACTTTTGTGTTCCCCTGATTTTACATCATCAGGTTAAAAATCGTCCAATACTAAATTGTATAAAAATGAATGAATGTGCTTCCCAAATTCCTATATCTCTTTCAATGTATACATGTTTTCATTCCAAAGTATTTCTTCCATTCACTTGATAGCTCTATTTCTTAGTTTATATGGCCAAAAAACCCAGAGTTCAAAGAACATTAGCCAACTTTTTATTTTACTACTGGTCTGCAAACATTCAAACTATATTGCACTGGTATTGTATTAACAATCAGCCCCCACCGTGGCTGCAGATTGAGGACGCCTCATGCAGTTCTTCCTCTCTAATGTCCCTCTTGTGCCTCCCTCTGGTGTTTCCATCAACATACTCCAGTAATATTATAGTTAAACACTGTCTTAAGATCTGGACTCAACTCAAACACCACTCTGGATTCAAGGCGATACTTCTTCTGTCCCCTGTACACTCCAATCATCCCAATCCTCTGTTTCCTCCCTCTACTACTGATAGAGCTTTTGCAACCTGGGAAGACCATGGGATTGTCTCTGTAAAGCATCTTTACATGGATGGAACACTTGCATCTTTTGATCAGTTAACTTGTGTATTCAATTTACCGAGGACCCACTTCTTCAGATACTTACAAATCTGAGACTTTTCATAATCACTTCCCTGGTTTCCCTGCTGTTTCTAACTTGGTTGACACCTCTACTTGGTCCGAGGATCTCAGTATAGAGATGCAAGCTGAGGTTTTGCAGTCAGTTTTGAATTGTGTCCACACGTCATGTATTTGTGCCCATCACAGGGTCTCACAATGCAAAGTAGTTCAGAGTCCACTGGGCTAAAAGCAAACTAGTCCGCATCTGTTCTGGCACTGATCCAAATTGTGATAAATGTCACCTAGGACCAGCTAATCCCACCCACATGTTCTCCCACCCGATCTCTATTCTTTGGAAGTCTGTCTTTGACTCAGTCTGAGCCATCACATCTGCTAACATCCACCCCTTACCCTTAGTTGGCCTGTGTGGTGTCCTACCCACTGACCATTCACTGCCATGCTACTTCGTTAAACTTGTTATCGAGGTGTGTTATTCTGGTGCACCTCATCCCCCCTTTCATACCCATTGGATAAACGATGCCCTATCCTTTGTGAAATGAGATAAAATTAAACCCTCCCTTTGTGGTTCTAATGTAAAATTTTCTAAAATTTAGCAACCCCTCTTGGAACATGTCAGGTCCCTTCAGCTGGATGCTGTCCCCATTGGCTGAGCCCCCCCCCCCCCCCCCCCCCCCGTACTGCACCAACATCCTGTACCTCCTGGCCAAGTCCTGTTTTCCCCATGTTAGTAGCACACAGTATGTCTAGTATGTTATTGTCTCCAAAATGTCTTGTACATTGGATATATTTTTATGTTCTGTTTTTGTTTTTTGTTGTAATTTTTTCTTGCGTTTGTATTGTTATTATTCTCTTGTCTCAGTAATAACACTACCTCTTTTTTATTTCATTTATTCAGACATACATGCGAGGGTTTATGTATGTGTGTTTTTTGTGTTGTAAATTCCACAAATAACTATAAAATATATAAAATTTGTCCAATACTTTGGTTTATGACCAAATGCCTTCAATACAAATGACACCCATCAACCTCAGGTATACTTTGTGTTTAGAGCTTAGTAGCAAATGCATTCAAACATGTGAAAGTAAAGCCCAGTTCAGACCAAAGATTCACGACAAGACGAGTTGAAGCTTGCAACTACTTGCAATGCACCGGTCTGCAAGACCTGCCAACTCACACCAATGCGAATAGGCAAGACAGTGTATCATCTCCATAGCAACAACTTTCTGTACTTCCATTCTAACCGACAGCGTTTCAGGCTTTTTTTGTAGCTTGAATTTGTATTGTCTTAAAATATGAATGAGGATAGTGAAATCGCTGGCTTACAGGATTGGCCGCTGCAGTGTGACGTTGGGTTGCGTTCGGCAAAAGTTGATTATGGTCCAACTTCTTCCTGCAGGGTCGCTGCGTTTTTTTGCAGCACCCCATGTGGTCCCCTCTCCCACAGCCTAAATTCATAACCCCATTCAAATGAATAGGAGGACTGGTGTTTTTCCTGCAATGCCCAATTCGGTGTTAATCAACTTTTGCAGAAACGCAACCTGACATCACGTTGTGGTGGCCAGTCATGTAAGCTAGCAATCAGACTGATCAGACCTGTACAACCCTGCCATGAGGGGAGGGAGGACAAAGACGTTACTAGGACGAGGGGAGGACATTTCTTTTCGTATGAAAATAAAGTTAGGCTTTGCTTCTTGACTCATTTTTTTAAAAAGAGAGAGAGAGGCGGTGGTCATGCGCGCTAGAGAGTGAATGAAGAGAGTGTGCGGTGGTAGCCAGTGAATGAGAGAAATAAAACATTATTTTCTGATTGTTTCACAGTGGTTACTTTTTAAAGCACAAATAAACACGCCCACACCTCCGCACAACCCTGTGGGAAGGTGCCGCAATGTCGGATTTAGTGTGAATGCAGCCTATTGATGTCTCTCCTCATCCCTCTGCACCGCTGTCAAAGTGATATTTTCCATGTGAAGGCTTTTTAATGCACATATTCACATAAAAACGCATTACAAACCCGGTTAAGCAACACATGGCTAAGAAACCAGCTTCTTCCAGCAAGACTCTAGCTGTGTAAAGCGGATTTCTCTGAATCAGTCGCCCTGATTAAGGAAACAGTGTTTTCTTGTTTACATGACATTTTAAGAAATCAAGTTATTGCAGAAAGACAGCCGTAACCGGGTTCCTTAAGACCAAAACGCTCTAACCGACTGACTGCAAGCGTAGAGAGAGGAGAGAGGCAGGAAAGGGTTAAGAGAGGAATGGAGAGAATGGAATTGTGTGTGTGTGTGGGCGGTTGGGGGTGGGGTTGGGGGGATGTCTAAACCCGTTCTCCCCGCCTGCATGCCCACATCCTGTGTTTTCCAGAGCAGCCTGTGAGTCTTCCCAAAGAGCTGAGGGGCCAAGCTGTCTGCCTCTCCCTCCCCCTCGCCCCCCCTCCCCCCCACCCCCCCTCCTCCTCTGCCGTTCCCTTCATTAAATCCTCCCCTCCCTCTGTCCCGACCTTCCTCCAAGCCTGGAGCAACCATCAGCAGACTTGCATTCCTCTCTCCCTTTTCCTGGCCCCACACAGGGTTTCGGGCAGAGAGTTGTACTAGACCTAGAAAGAGCAGAATCCACCATTTTCTGTGTGAGAGAGGAGGCAATTTTGTGGCCTGTTTTTGAGCATAAACCGAATGCGTGTAATGATACATATAAACAGTAAAACAATGGTAGATGGACTTTTGGCCTCACTTGAATGGACAGAATTATACAGTATGTCTTACTTTATGTCCATACTTGAAATGAAGATCAGTCACCCAGCTCTCACCTTTTTGTCTTTTAAGGCCCCTGCTAGTGTTTGTCACATGTTTTAGCTAATTTACTACAAGTCATGTACTTTTTCTCTTCCTTATTCAGGCAGCTATCAGGTCCCGTTCATTTCTCTGTACTATAAAAAAATCAACTTGCACAGACTTGAAACTTTCTTGAGATAGCTAATTCATCACAGTGAGCTTCATGTATGATCTCATTGTCGTCGAAGACAAACTAGTTTTAAGTCTCAGCGAGTTCATTTGCATATTGGAGGGAAATGAATGGAATCCAGTCTGTCTGGGACATAGGAAACTGATTCAGAAAGACTCAAAGCTGGTGTTATTCTATATTTTTCTTATTGTAAATCTTATGAGATGACTAAAACCAATCAAAACCAATGTCTCTCAATACTTTCTGATTTCCTTACCCTGTCTACAGAGCTCAGCCCCAAACCCATTGGCTCATCCTGTAGATGTAAATCTTTGTGAACAGCTCATACAGCTGGGCACTGTAGTTTTTGTTATTCAAACAGCAGAAAATAGTACATTTGTTAAGGAATATTTTCAGCGGTGGATTAATACACATTTGGCGTGCAACAAGGGTTAAACACATAAAAACACTAGTAACCTTTTAATATCTAGAGCCCAGAAATCGACTGTTTAACAGCAATGTTAATTAAATCTGTGTTAATTGATTTTAATAGGCCAGTTTAATCCCTTTACTGACAGGCACACAACAGATAAACTGTTAAGGCCTTTAAATGTTCTGTATAAATAGTTTATCTCTGATTAATGAACCCACCCTTGATGATTTTACATATTTTCACTGATGCAATAGCTGTCCAGACAAAAGTTCTCTGAAGCATGTTGTTCCACCCCAGTTCTGCCCAGATGATCATGACTGATAGTGTCACCGCACAGACAGACCGAGCACAAGAGTTCAATTCCACCGTGCTCCCCCAGCACAGCCTACCAACCCCCACTGCAGCCACCCGAAAACCCCCACCCCTGCTCCCCAAAACTGGGTCTGTGTCAGTACGCACAAAGAGCCTCCTCTGGGCTGATCTGCGGCCATTTTGAACACGTTCAAAGTGAAAGGCCAGGGGGAAGAGTTAACGGCTACGCTCCCTTTAGGTCAAGGTTAACTCTGTGGATTTGGGCCTCAGTGGATGTCTGGTTCAAAGACAAGGGCCTGTCTAGTCACTAAAGCTCAAACAATGGGGAAGTCCCTGTACAAAATCATTAATGCTGTCACTACATCCAAACCTGCTTATATCAACTTAATATCAGAGACAAGCTCGAGTGATGAATCACAGCATATTTCATCTCTCACAAGCCAAATTGTCTGAAATAAATCATAGAATAATAGTTTTTCCTTTAGTTATGACGACATTTCACTGACCAAGTAACTGCTGAGTTGGGGGAAAACAGTGACTACAACAAAAGGAACCTCCCAACAGTTCATACAGATTATCTAAACCACTTCAGTTGGAAATAAAAAAAGTTAGCACACCCGCATTGTCACTAACAGTCCCTCACTGTACAACCAGTTAGATCATCTGACAGCTGGTATTCTTGCCCCACCAGCCTCTTTTTTTTTTTTTAGCAATTTAGCTAACTAGCTTCCACTTTACGAGTGGAGGCTTGCTAATATTAGCATTCATTCCAACAGATGTTTCTTTTCATTTCATATTATTACAACACCTGCTGAGTCAGCAGCAGCTCCTGCACACTCAGTGCTGTGTTCATCCCTCATTATTCAAAGGAGGGGGTCTATAGCTAGCTGTAGCTGTAGCTGTCTGTCTTCACTACTTTGTACGTTACTCTGAGAGTTGAGTCAGGCAGTGCTCACATCATAGATGGGAGCAGACTACAGCTAACAACGTCGCCCCCCCCCCCCCCCCCCCCCAGCTTGTTAACTGCCTGTGCGGTCGTTGGAACTGAAATGTTATTACGAAACACTTTAATACGAGCCATACACATGTTGGACCAATCAGATTACAGTACAGACATTGTCAATTGGAACCAAAAAGTCACATCCCCAGGAGAATGCTAATGTATTTTCAATTCAATAAATAATAATTAACTTTTGCCTTTTTGGTAATTATAAGTTTCACCAAGTAAGTATACAAGTCAAAATAAACAGATATGTTGAGATAAACATTAATGTACATATTTTTATTCTTAATTTCAGCTTGACATTAAGTGCTTGCTTTTCTCATTTTTCTAATGCTAGTTATTCAGTCCCTCTCTCTTTTCTTCTACCATTTCCAGTGTCTGGAGAAGTTCCCTGTGATCCAGCATTTCAAATTCGGTAGCCTGCTTTCCATCCAGCCAACGAAGCCTTGATGCTCATGGAGGAATGCCACACACTCGATGGAAAGACCAAAATCCCAACAGTTCGAACCCAACAGTTTTCCCTTCCTCTGGCATCCTCACATGCAAATACTACAGTAGCAACAATCAACCACATGTAGTTTGACGCGCAAATGCATTCCCACATGCACATGCATGTGGTCATGAAAGCTTGTAAGTGATCCACAACTTAATGCAGAGCATGTTGTGGAGGGCCTTTGCGATTTCAGAGCATCTTTATATTTTTGTCATTTTATTTATATAATGGATAGAGTTTGAATCAGATTCCGTTTTGAGGGATGAGATAGATATTTTTAAATAAGTGTGCTTAAAGATGCTTAATGCTTGAGTGTACTTCGAAATTTGGATCCTCATTAGCAGTAGCTCATTCACAGAGTGGGGTGATACAAATAAGACTGTTTTCTCTGAATCATTTGTTGCTTAGGGAATGGTTTGAATTCTCCAAAATCCTTTGTTGGTTTCTCCTTCAACTGTAGTTATTTTCTTGGTTTTGCTTTTAAGGCCAAATATTTGAATTGTGTTGCTAATGTACAAATATTTGAATTTCCCTCTTAATCCCAACATGTAAGTCACATTAATAATTTGCTAAGAAATAACTGTGTTTGAGTGTTTTTTCATAAACAAAATGTTTGGCAATCCAGTGTCTTGCTCAGAGGGTAAAAGGTAAAGAGTTGGATTTTTAAACCTTTCACAACAGCTCATCCAAACTGGAATGAATAGAATTTAGTTCAAGTAACTAAATGAAAAGTCACTTAGTAAAAAAAAAATGCATGAAAGCTCTCTTGGTTGTTTTTTTCCTCACAGTTTAAGCCACTGTTAATGGTGTACACCCAAGACTTCATCTTGAGTTCCAGCTCACCCCCATTGGAAGTTAAACCTGTTTTTTTTAAATCCTTTTAATTGGCTCAGTTATTGTAAACATTGTCAATTGACAAATATACTTGAATAAATTTTGTGGTTGTGCTATGAAAACATTTTCCTCAAAATTCCAGACTTGCTTCCAGTTTTTAAATGACTCTACAGTGTTAAATTCTGCATGGTTTTTGATTGGCCCATTTTAAAGATCAAGGCATGTTTTTTATTGAATATTGTTGTATAATCACATTGACCTGCCAAACCTGAAATTTCTCCATTTTCCCATCTTTGTTTGACCTCACCATACACTTAAATTTTCAGTTTCTTTGTTACATTAAAGACACCATGTATACTGTGTAAAATTTCCCACTTTGGCACTCCCCAATGGTAGTATGATAAACGACAGCAATGCATGCCGCTAATTTGAAAGACGCTATAATCACATAAATATTCTACATATAGTGGCTTTAAGTGAGAAATGGTCTGTTTTGTCTCTTCATCTTCATTCAGCTGCATCACATGTAACAGGTTTAATTTGGGGTGAACATCAGACTTCTCGTTTAAAGCCCACGCATGTATCTGAAAAGTCTTTTAAAACAAACACAAGTGTTTTATTGGTAATAGACTGTGACTTGTGTGTGACCCAGAGATGACCCCAGCAGTGAGGCAGATGGATTCAGAGATAAGGGGAAAAGTGTTGAATATTACATGAGTCGGGATACTTAATACTACTTCTTTTGAAGGAAGATTTTTTTTTTTACCAGGAGTAGGGGAACTCTGATTCATGTAAAATTTACAATTCCAAAACAACATGCAACAGTCCTTTTTTTTTTTTTCCACTATGAGCCTTCACAGGACGGGGGTGGAATTCCCCTACATACAGGATGTTGGACTGCAGTGCAGAGAGTGGTGGAATATAGCACAGCAGTCCAAAGGTGACTGAAGGACTTTGTACAAATGTTGTTCAACTAGAACACAGCAGCTGTGTCCCATTTTAGTCGAGGCCTCTGTCGTAGGACACAGGCCGTGAAGGTGTGTCCTTCAGAGGGCTGAAAGCTCCCCAGATGAGACGCTCTACAGATGAATCAACATAATATCATGAGCTCCTGCCCCTTGACTCACTGAGACACAAAGTACTGCTGCATTCAGTGGATCCTCTTCTACTCACACAGTACCAGGCCTTTGTCTTCAGTCAGTCGTAAAAATATCACATGAACTGTAAAAAAACCACCACGTAAAAGAGAAAAAAAAGGAAAAGCTTGAACATGTTGCTTAACACTACATGTTGAGCCAGTGGTCCACTTTCAACAAATACTTTGATGTGTTTGTGAATCATATACACAAATTATGATGGAGAAATTGAAATTATATGGACATATTTATCAATATTGTTTGGTAGGAATCCATTGTGTTGAAGTGAAACATCACAACTAGTAAACTCAGTGTATCCCTCGCAGAACTTGTCTACCGCTGGTATTCAGCACTCAGTCGGTGAGACACCTCTTCCTTGGCTCTAAACAGGGGAATGGTCAGCTTTATGAGTTGATGTGGGCTGCCTGAATTCACCATTCACAAGTGAGTGTTGCACAATGAATTTTGGGATACTGCAAATCGGAGCAAAAGCAGGCTGAATTTCTTTGCCTCATTTGTAGGAATGTTTGGAATGGGACAGCTGCGTCGACTTGTTCTGATATGTCTGGTCTTGAAATGTGGTCTTCAATGGAGGCAGTCTGAAATGAGAAGCAAATGCAGACTCAAGATGGTGGAGAGCAGCAACACTGGCTCTCCATAAACATCCAGTCTGCATTCAGCCCAGTGTTAATGTTAAAATGTTTTCTGATATACATACATAGGGGGTGACTATTTCTTGGTTGGGACTTAAAACTTCCTGGAGTCTCCGATGGTTTGTTGCCAACCAAGAAATAGTCCAGCAATAACCATCCATAAAATGACAATTTGATGTTTTTACAGATTACAGATTTAACACCATATTAAGTATTAATTAGTGAGCAGCTTTAGAGGTGCTGGTAGGTGTATTTTGTTATCTTTGGACAGAGCCAGGCTTTCTGTTTCCTACTGTTTCCAGTGTTTGTGCTAAGCAACATTAGCCGGCTGCTGGTGGTAGCTTCCTGTGTAGCGTACAAACATGACAGTGGTATTGACCTTCTCATCTAACTCTCGGAAAGAAAACAAATGAGTGTATTTCCCAAAATGTCAAACTTTTCCTTAACACATAGCAGTCCATTAGTCAATATGTTCATGTTCAACTCTTCATTTCAACAACACTGAAAGGTATGAAGACCTTGGAAATGGATCAAAGACTGAATGAATCTGTCATCTAAGAACTAGTCATATCAGGATATTCCATCATCAAAGTTTTTTATTAGCTGGATTTATTACCATTCTGAAGTTTTCCTCAAGGGTGTGGGCAATTTTACTTTTTTCCCTTTCAGTGTGCAAGTCAAACTGTGACCTAATTTATTATGATTAGTACATGTAAATAAGATACAGCAGACTGTATTTCCTCAAATAAGATGGTAAATGGTAGTCAATTAAAAGCCAGGTCTCTAATAATGGCCAGGGGCGTGGTAGACATGAACCAATGAAAGCTGGCCCCAAAAACAGGCCTGGGAAAAAACAAGGGTGGATAAACTCCTGGTGCCTGTTATATAATGTATATGCCCGTTAAGTATTAATAGTAGTTACCTGGATGAAATGCCACTTCTATGAGTACATGTGTAGCCCTCTGGGGAGGGGATGGAGAAGACATGATATCATTTAAATACAGGGAGGAAATATGGTATTTCATTATGCAAATAAAGACATGACCTGATTTTCAAAATGCAAAAGGAGGTGTGTCCAGTGGGCTCTTTAATATTCAAACAGGGGTGTGGCCTGTTAAATATGGGTGTGGTTTGTATGTTTAATTGAAATGCATGAGAAATTGAGAAGCTTTTAACTTATGTGCATTAGGATGTGGTCTAGTTGTCTTTGATATGCAAAGTGTATGCAAAATAGAAGTCTATTTGGGTATTATGCAAATAAGGGTGTGGAATATTAGTTTTCTTCAGCGTGCAAAAAAAAGAATTCGACCTTGTTTGGGTGTAACGTTATCTATGTCATCTTTAATATGTGACATGGGGCGTGGCCTAATTTTAATTAAACATGCAAATAGAACAATTGCCATATTTTACTTGCAAATATATTTATTATATATGCAAATATGGGTGAGGTCATGACCTATTATCCCATATACAATTTACAGCAAACAGCTTTTACAGTTTTCACTATCTATCATAACTTTGTTGCATTAAATACATTCATCTTCAGCTCATTTGGATTTTCTTCCAGTTTTCTCTCATCACTTTTTATTACCAGAAGCAAGAGGTCCTCATGTGAATTGCAGTCAACAGTGTCATCTTGTAGCAAGCCAAAAGTGTTTGAATGTGTGGAAGCACAAAAAGAAAATATGTTTAACTGATCAACTCCCCTTAAAAATGTCAGTATATTTTGTAAAATAATAGGTAAAACATTAAAGTTTATTTGTCTTATTTATTCACAGAAACCTATGTTCACTGTTTCATATAAAGCCAAGCAGTCAGTGTCAGTTTTAGACCTTCATCAAGAGCACTGCTACACATGTTGACCATTCACACATTTCCCCAGAAAATTCTGTTTTCTTACAAAAATGATGTTTAAATTTATTAATAGGGCACTTTTCTAAACAGGCATTGTAAAGTGCTTCACAACATAAAGACACTACTTAGATACAGTATCACAACAGCAATGAAGTACAAAAAATGCTTCTTTAAGCATCTCTCCATCACTCTGCTGCACTTTTGTTCTAGTGCAGCCATAAACAGAAACATACTATATGACGATGATCTCACATGGATTGTGTGATTGGCTGTTCTTCTAAATCAGTGATTGAGACTCAACAGAAAGAAAGAAGACAGCAGACAGTTGGGTAAGTTCATCCAAATTTCAATAAAACATTTTTGTAATTTGTACTACTTTGTACATCTGGCAGTACAGTATCCAGCCACACTGTGATCTGTTTTCAAAGGGACTGTTTCTTCAGAAGAAACGTGTTCCAATGAGAATTGTTCACAGTGAACATTATCAATTATCCAGAGTGACCAGGAAGTCTAGAAAGACATTTTTATATTGAATTTGTATTAGCTCCGCTAGCTACAGTAATGGCAATGGATTGGCATGAGATTTTCTACATTTGATGTTGATGGTTCCCAATGGATTTGATCACTTAATTGATGACCTCTCCTTTAGGTCTTAAATTTCATTTAGTCCAATACTTAATGCAACATAGTAATTGTTATGTTAGCATGTTGGTGTAAGCATTTAGCTCAAAGTACCATTGTGCTTAACTACAGCCTTATAGAGCCTCTAGCATGGCTGTAGACCTTCCTCAACAGCCTTATACTAACAGCTTAGCAAGAAATTTTGCAGTGGAATCAGATATTTCCAATGGAATTGCTGCAATCTGTGGATTTGCTCACAGGCGCAAAGTTAAATTTTTCACAGTGTGTTCAATTTTAACTTTGACACACAACCAATTAACTAATAATAGCAAGCCATCTTGACAATGCTGACCTTTAAAGGGGAACAGTGAGAGCTGGAGGTGGAGGAAGTGGAGGAAGCTATCATGGCAACCAAGCTCACAAGTTTGGTTAACAAGCTAGCTAGCTCTGGGAGCTTTTTCTCACTTCATGAACTCTTTATTGAATGAAATGATGTATAATCCTGAAAACAAAATGCTACCGGGGGAATAAATGGTCCAACAGAGAAAATAGAAAGAAACTTGAATGTCAGAAGTCGAATGAACAATAACTCTGCCTATTGTTACTGTTAGAGGTAAATTAAAAATATGTTTTTTGTCATTTGGTTGAATCGGCCCTTTAACATTGCTGCAATGCAGAAGTATTCCACTGTGTTTGTGAAAGCTTGACCATCAAACTTAAAGCAGTTTTGTCTGTCCACAACAATATGACTCCAGTGTAGAAATGTATCTGATCTGGAGAAATAAAAAAAGAAAGTAGCAGAAAAGCTTGGCCTAGTTTGAATGTAAGACCACAACTGGTTAAAAAAGGGAGAGTTTTCAGATGTGTCCACATAAGCCTGGACCTGGTCTACATCAGATCCATCTAACAAAAACCCTCCCTGGCCTACCTTCCCCTCCCCCGCCCTCCCCCCACAGACCTCTGCACAACCTGGCTGACCTGTACGATCTCTGCTGCCACAGTCTGCCTCCCCCTCCCAGTACACCTATTCCCTACAGTCCACCCCCCCACCCCTTCTGCCATCACATGTGGCCTCCTCCCCCCTCTGCAACCCCCCCCCCCCTCCCACCACCACCACCACCACCACGTCAATCCCCTCTCCTGACAAAGCATACCCCCACCCCGCTATCCCCCCTTCTGACTGCACCTCTCCCCCCTCTTCGTTTGTCTTCCCCTCCTCCTCCTTCTTCCAGCACCCCCACACAACACTAGTCACCACAACTCCCCCCACCCAACCTCTCTCACCACTCATCACCCCGCCACCTGGTATCGTCCTTCAGTGTGGATCAGGTGAACAGAGGTCTGTGATTGAGAAGATAAATAAGAATTCTTCAGTAATAACTTTTAGTGTTTTTATCTCATGTCAAGCTTCAAATTTATACCTTTTTTAAAATCTAATTTTTGTTTATTTTATCTTCACTTATTTAATTTTTAAATATTATTGTCCTGTCCTCACATATCTATATCTTACAATATTGAATCTGTGTTCTTCATGTTGTGTATTGTGCATATATATTTCAGTAATGTTATGTGTTTCATGTTTTATGACAGAATCAAATAAACAAGCAAATAAGTGAGAATGAATAACTCAAAAATCATTGATGCCAAAAAGGAAATCAAAGATGTTGATTGCGTGTGTGTTCATGGGTGTCAGTCTTTTCCAATCCAGATGGAGGAGCTGTGTATACACCATGAAACAAAACCATTGTCCACACCGTTAGTCAGTATAGCAGAGAGGGCTGAACCATGATATGCTTCTGATATCATTCTCATGTTTTATTGTAGTCATTTGAAGCAAAGGTTCACTGTTTTACTGCTGTAGGCAGATGTTCTCTGTGAATAATCAGATATCCATTCATCCTGCATCTCATTTCTGCAGAATTACACAATGCATTGTTCACAGTGCCTCATCGCTTTCATTGCAACCTACCTACCGCACATTATTATGGGTAGCTGGAAAAAGCCTGGAGAGCTGAGGGAGCAAACGAGCAGCGGTGGTGGAGGTGATGTGTTGGGGCAGAGCGATGCCTCACTATGAGACAGAAAAACGAGACAGCCAGGAAGAGCAGGAGGAAGGAGGAAGGAGGAGGAGGAGGAGGAGGAGGAGGAGGAGGAGGAGGAGGAGGAGGAGGAGGAGGAGGAGGAGGAGGAGGGTGTCGGGGGCTGGTGAGTGGAGAGTTTGAGGGAGGGTCAGCCCGAGGTGGCTCTGCTCTGCATACACAGCCTGACTGATATCTTCATTCATTGATTTTAAAGAACACCACCAAGTGGCACAGAGCAGAGATAACAGGACTCAAAGTTTTTCCAGAGGAGGGAATTCCAGGTTGAATTGAGAACGTCACATATGCTATATATGCAGTGCATCATGGGAGCAGACAGCAAAAGTGAAGAATGGGCCCTTATATGACTTTTAGCAGATAATGTGACAAACCTAATCTGTTTCACATCATTGAGCATTTGATGGTTTCTTATAAAAAATAAAATTAGACTCACTGAGGAGCCAAAACACAGTATCTTTGAGTCGTTTGCAGCACCTGCTAATTGCAGAATGTGAGCAGAAAAACAAACCCTGTGCAATTAAATGCAATCCAATACAACTGCCATGCAGTCTTTATGAAGCATTTAATGTTCAGTATGTGACACAGAGGAGTTACTTGAACTATGATGAGATTTCTTGAGGCTGTTTGTGGAAGTATTCTGACAAAAAAAAAAACACAACTTAATATCCACTTACTAGCTTTTCCGGAGCTTTCAGCCTCATCTCATGGTGGAGTTTGCTTATGGAAATAGCTCAGTGGTAATCAAATATTGTGTAATATGATTTTGGATGGAATATAATGTATATAATGTGCAAACTCCATCTACTGAGGAAGACCGTCAGATTCGATTGAAAGCTCTGGAAAAAGCTTTCAAGTGGACCTTGAGTTTTGTTTTTTGTTTTTCTTTTAAAGATAAAGAAAAGCCTCATGCTAAACTGTGTCTTAGATAGATTATATTAGATTATATTATATAATGTTGGCTCCACATTCGAGTAAGACACCCTTTGTAAAGGGTTTATAAGTAACTATAATACTTTTATTAATGTTAAGTAATTGCAATGATTTATAAATCAGTTATAAACCATTTATAGCGACGTCTGTTAGGTTACCAGGTTGTGAAAAACAACTAATAAAAGACTGGAGACAATTTATTAACATTCATAACTGCAGACAAGATGAATTATTGTTAAAAAAAAAAAAAAAAAAAACTTCATTAATGACTTGCTAATATTTTAACTACTGACCTGGCTTAGAAAGTTATCATTACCCTTTATTAATGACATCTTACCAAAAAGAAAGAATGAATAATGTAATGATAAGGAATGGCTTGCATGTGATGTATGAAGCATTAGCAAGTGATTTATAAACTATTAATAAAGCTATCAGTTACAACTTACAACCCCTTTATAAAGGGTGCCCTACTTAGATTTATTACATGTATGTATGAAAATGTGTTCTTCATCATGGCAGCATGTGTCAGTCACTGCAAGCTTCATCCATCTTTAATATGACAGCATAACAAAAGGCCTCATAACCGCAGTTAAGATTAAAGTTTTCATTTTTTTATTAAGATTATAAATTTTTTACAAATATTTTCTGGAACAGTTTCACCCGGCGATATACAATTTATTAAGCACAAAAATACAAGAATAACAACAAAATATGTAGAGAATGGCTGAATACTCTCTTTATTTTGGTACACATAGTGCTCATAAAGCTAATGCATGGATTTTTCAGGTTATGGCTAAATCATGAGTTTGCCTTTTTAAAACAAAAGGACTAGGATTATTCTTTTACAAAACAAAGTAAAACTCACAAAACCAAGACATGTTGGAATTATGAATCACTGTGAAGGCTTTGAGCAACGACCATGATTAATAAAGGATGTCAAACTGCCAAAATAAGCCAGACTGTTGGGAGCTGAGGTGTAGTGGTGACCCCAGTAATGAGCCCAAAAAGTGTAACAGAATTGAAACGTTGGCACTCCATTAAGTGATATGAGCTGGATCAGAGTCCATGTACCTCAAAAGTGTTTAGGAGGAGTCTTGAACATGGTGTTTCACGTGACAATAAAACTGCTCAGAATGTGCAAGGTCCATTTCAAAGTGGAGAAGGTGTTTTTTGTTTTTTTTTTTTCCAAAAGGCTCCTCAGTCCAGGACAGGACAGAACAGCAGAGACATTCAGTCACTTTCAATGTACTTTCAATTTATGACAATAGCTAGCAGTAGTGTGCATTAGATTTAAGGCAGCGGAAGTCAATCCATTTCATCAGACTTAAGTCACTACAAGAGTGTACTCTGTAGACATGTATCTCCCATTCTGAAAACCGGAGAGCCTGCACATCATATATATATATATATATGTGTATATATATATATATGGCACAAACTCTTTCCTCGCCCTGTCAAAACTATTGTCACTAAATTGCTCAATGTTTAAATATCTTTTCTTTTTCCTGCAAAAATAAAGTCCATTCCATTCAGACCTTTTGGGGGAGACCAGGTTCAGTTGTAACGCCTCAATTTCCTCCAATCAAAAACAAGTGCGTGTGATGTCATCCATTGCACACCAATGAACCACACTCACATGTTATTAAGTTTTAAGACAAAGGTGTGCTTTGAGGTATAATTCTTAATAATTTCATCTCTTGTATATTTTGAATTGTTTTTGTCAGAGTTGTGTGAAAGACTAGAAGCTACTGAGGTTAGCTAGTGACAGACTTGATGTGATTTTAGCACATTGTGTTTAATTATGGCTAACACTCAGTTGTAAAACATGCTAAAAAATGATTTAGCTAAATTTTCCTAAGTCCTTGTTTGCTATGCAATTTCAGATTTGCCCATTTAAAAAATTGAATGAAACCTTTTATCAAATGAGTAACCATCACTGAACAGTTCAATGAAATCTCCTGCTAACCAAACTGATATAGGTTACAAGAAACATGGCATTTTTGCTCTATGTGAATACACTGCTTTCACCAAATACATATTCAGCAACACACCCTTCACTATTGGCACATGGAAAGGATGTGGAACAGTACTTTAAATGACTGCGAGTTTCCCAGTAAATGTGTAACGTTCCCATTCATTTCCCATTCTGTAATATTTCCTGCAACCTTTCAAGAATGTTCTGGTTTGATTTACTTGTTGTAAGAACATTCCCAGAAGGTTTCAGATAACTTTCCTCCATGCTTATGTAAATGCTTTTGGGCAATATACATAAATTCCTAACATTTGCCCATTCCCTGAAGGTTAACTATGCATAAAGGTTACCAAATTTCTTTTTTGCTACCCAGAAATGATATGTAAACTTTTGGGGGGAACAGTATGAATTTGCTAACATTCAGGAGCATTCTCATAAGCTTGGAAATATGTTCCCAACCAAAAACTCGTGAGTAGGAAACAGTTCTTGGTTGGCTTTTGTTTTCTAATACTTTGAGGGGAAAACAGTTAAACTGACCCCGGTCTCCCCTATAATAAAGTGTTTGATTCAAAATGCCACAATTGCCCGGGTCCATGCTCCCAGACTGGCCAGAGCTTGCTTGCTACAGATCTGCTCCAAGTCCGCCTGCCTGCTCAGCAGCCCTGAAAACCCCGAGCCGAAGATGGAGATCAGGTTGGAGATGTTGGAAGTGTCCGTGTAGTCCGGGTTGGAGTAGGAACAGTCCTCGCGTTTCGCCCGTTTGCGAGCCGCTGTAAAATCCGAAACCTCCTCAACATCGGATATGCAACAACCGAACTCAACCTTCCGTTTTTTGGCCGGGGACTGCGCGCCCTGACCGCACTGGAGCGCGTCACAGCAGCAGTCCTGGTGGAGGTAGCCGTTCTCCACCGTGGTCACCACATGCGTGTCCAAATCCAGCACTGTGGTTTTGTTGCAGTGCGTGCTGTTGTTTGCGGGAAACTGGTCACAATGTGACACAGGGGAAGCCTCCATGCAGCAGCTTCGGTAGTAGGAGGGCTCCGGTTCTTTGCTGCCGTCCTCAAGAGGAGAGCAGCCGGAGAGAGGGAGAGCTGCCCGGCCGTGCGCCGCTGGCTGCGCCGCGCCTCGCTGGCACGCAGAGCCGCACAGACTCGCCTCCTCGCCGCAGCAAGCAGCCCGCGCCTGCTCCTCATCGTCGGCGTCCTCTGCGTTCAGATCCAGAGGATTCAGCTCCTGGATCTCGTTGCAGACCGTCATCACCTCCTCGTACTGCTGCATTCTGTAGATCTCCGCGTATTTCTCCTTGATGTAGACTTGCCTGGCGTTCCTCAGCACATAGGAGACCAGCAGGTTTTTGTGCAGCTTGATTCCCCCTCTCTGCGTCCTGGAGTTGTGGATCTTCATTAAAGAAATGGAGATCAGGCTTTGCGCGTCCACTGCGCATTCCATGGTGTTGATCATTATTGTGTTCCCCAAGTCTACCTCCTCTCCGGGAGAGGAAAACCGACTCTCAGCTATCTCAGTAAGAATCGTTTTGTTCGAGGAGAAAGACTCAAGTCAGCTCTGTGGAGAAACATTGGACACAATGATCCGCCTCCCTCTGAAAGTCAGCAATCATTTGCAGATGCTTTGAAACCAGAGTATATATATATAGTCAAGACAGAGAGTCCGCCCTCCTCAGGACGAGCCAATCAGCTGCCTGGGTTCTGTAGAGTGACAAGTAGGGGCTCTTGAAATATGTCGCTGTCGACCAATCAGCGTCAGGCGGTTCCTCTGTACTATTCAAATTCCACCCAGGCTGTCTAACAGGAATGTCCTCATTTCAGCTGAACCATAGCTGAGACTTCCAAAAAGCAGTCACTTCCTCAACGCTGGATATGCAAGAACCAGCTATACAGGGTATACATGTTCCAATAGAGAGGTTTTTTAAAAAAAAATCCAACCAATATAGCCAGTCATCACAGTGCGTTTGAAAGTTTGTTTTTCCATGGAAAAATGTCAATTTTAATATTTTGCCCAGGATAGCTGAATTATGGAATTAATTCTGTCCCAAAACTGAAACACTAAGACAGAATGATAAGAAACAAACAAATTAGTAAGAAGCAATTTATAGAAAGCAACAAAGGAATTTATAGAAACATGTGAACATTATAAATTAGAACAAACTCCTAAACCATTACAGGCAAAAAAAGCAATAGTCTTTATAAACCCAATAAATCCTTTTTATTTTGATACAGTGCATTAAAATGTGTCAGGTTTTGTCAGTATTTGTTACCTTTTAATACGAGTGTTTAACTCAACACATCTACTGTGTATATGTAAAAGTCATTATGCTATAACATTAAGGAAAACATCATATGAAACGAGATATTTTGAGAATATAAAACTACTTGTAATATGATGTGAACAGGCAAAATGTCATTCAAAATGGGGAATGTGGGGGATTTGCTGAAGTCATCCATAGATGTAAGTTTCACTCAAGAGGAAATGTTGAGTCGTCTAGCACATTAGCACCACATTACTTACAAATGACTGTGTTACAAACTTTGTGTATTCAGAGGAAAGAAGAACACAGGACCTGGAGGAAAATACCTGCTTTGTTTAAAGGGTTGGCTCATCCAAATGGTATCTAGCCATAGTTTTGGTTTCATTTGTCCAGTTTCTGAGATAACTATCTGATAGATTTCTGTCTCCATCCCATTACATGGGAGGTGAGTGAAATCTCATTTGTGGTGCTCAAAACAATGAAAAAATGCATTTAAAAAATCAGCAGCAGCATTTCTCTCCAGGAACAGAGTCCCTGTCACTCTGGATACATAATGGATCTGACTGTGAGCAGTTTTCATTGGAACTACTTTTTTTTTTTACCAAAGAAATAGTCCACAGGACAGTGAGGTCTGTGGATTGCCCAGATTTGTGTTTCTGCTGTTGATTTATTTGAATTTCATTCTTCGGGCAGTTTATGACCGCCACAAACAAAATTCCTTTCACCTCCACTCTACTGAGGTGGAGAAAGAAATCTGAGAGACAGATACGTCAAAATCTGGACAAATGAAACCAAAATTATCTGCATGAAGAGATACAACTATTTTTTTCTTTTAGTGTGGGTGAAATGACACTTGAAACACACATCATATCAGTATATGCATAGCATTTAATGAGGGCATGAGGTTTCACAGGCAACAATAAGACTAAGAATATTTTTGACTCAGAAAGAGTGAAAAACTAGCAAACCCTGGTGACTCACACTTTAAAGTACTGTATTTGTGTTATAAACTGAAGGGTTAGTCATAGGTTTACTCATTATGAGCATGCAGATAACATAAAACAAGATTCAGATAACATAATACACAGATTCAAGTAATCGTGTACTATTTCATTCTCAGTCAGCGGGTGTGCAGCCTGCACCATTTTCTGGAGAGAGAAGTTTCATTTGTGGGTGCAGTAAATGCTCACAAGTAGACACCACCACGTCTGAAAACTGATGCTGACACAGAAATACCTGAGTGCCACTAATGGCCACTAGATGGTGGCTCATAAAAAATCTCCAACTGCAGTGTTTATGGAGGTTCTGAGTGTTCTTCTTCTGTCTGTCATAGTGGCAAATTGAGGATGAAACTTAAAGCTGCTCTGATCAACATTTTATATGAATAATAGAAGCAACCCTCAAGGAATTATTACCAGTGCAGCTCTACAGAGCGTTTTAGCATCTTTTAGCTCATTGTTTTGGTTTTACAGCCCACAGATTTACTTTGTTCAGTCTCACAGCTCTCATCAGCATTGTTTCCAGTCACAGCTAGCTGTCAGCGACTAGCTGGTGAAGATAGTAGAGCATTTAACTGATAAAGGGGAGTGATTATTGAACTCACATTTATCCAATGGCCGGAAACAGGACTCCAAATGAATGCTAATGTTGCTCTGTGTCTGCTGGATGTGTAAATAGTATAGTTTGATACAAAAACTATACAGTTACATTTGTTGCAATATAATACACTCAAAAGGGTGATTCCATTGATTAGATTCAGCTGCAATAAGTATTTTTACTTTTTTAATAATACAAATGTATTATTAAATCTGATATTTCCTCATTTTTTTATTTCAAATACTGAATCAGAAATACCCAAGTAGGGTATGTCTTCTTCCAGACACACAGCAGTAAACTCTATTCTGTGTAGTGTACAGTACTCCACAGTTATATTCTGGATAATTTTCCAGTCAGTTCCTCAGGAGTTTTTTTCACTAAAATGCATCTTAATACATTTCCTGTGTCAGCATCATCCCTCTTAATTTGGCATTTTCAATGATGCTGTATTGTCTCTATGAAACATCTCATCACTTCATAAACAGAAAGAGGTGTCAGAAGTAGCTGTTAGCGCTAGCATTACTTGCCTTGTGTTGACTGCGCCACACAGTAACTTTACAGTCAGCACACATGTTGACTCCATATAAGTGGTGAGGTTTGTGGTGCCATCGGCATATTTTATGTTACAATTATGGGTTATGAAGACTGCTAATTGGTGTATACGGTGGTCCCAACATTTCCTTCAGTGTGCAAGTGAGTTAACAGCTAGAAGTGTGTCACACACATCTGCACAAACACATACCAGAGGGACAAAGAAACGGGAAGACAATGAGCTCCTTGGAAAGATTGGTTTTGACTCCCATATTTTCCACATTTCATCATCTATGGTTGTGTATTGTTCAAATCTCTGATTTTTGTATTGGCTTTCTGATACAGACCAGTTCATCTTTACATGTGTAGTTGGCTAAATAGGCAATTCTTTGTTAATAGCTTGTTGTGCTGCCTCTAGATGGACAAAAAAATCACTCAATGCTTCTTTAAAGAGAATTCTGTTTTGAAGGTGTTTTGTACACTGGTACACTGACAGGTGTCTCAGCCTATCACAATCAGCCATGTAGCTTCTCTGTGCTTGTCTCTGCATCCTCTGACTAAGTTAGGGTTTTCTGGCTCCAGATGGCAGTAAGCCTTAAAGCCAAACTCTAGGCTTCAAAACAACCGTTCAAAATGTTGACATCATAGACCCTGTGTCTGTTTTTTTAAATAAAACATATGGCAGCAGCTCAAGAGTCATGGTGGGTTGTTCTGCATTAAGTTTGAAATGATATTACATTAGATGGACATTTCTGTGCTGAATTTTTGAACAGAACATAAAATAGTTCTGCTTCTTCAAACTGAATTATCTGCCTCCCAGCTATATTCATAACACTGTGAGTGATTGAATAATAACAAACAATGTTATAAACATCAATCAGTGACACTATCTAATTCTAAAGGCAGCTCAATACCTAGAGTCAGAGGTGGGGGACTCGAGTCACATGGCTTGACTCGAGTCAGACTCAAGTCGCAAATTTGAAGACTTGAGACTTGCTTGACTAACATTGATGGAAGACTCCACTTGACTTTGACTTGGTATTCAAGACTTGAGACAGATGACTCAAAAAGACTTCACTTTTTTAAAAATTAAATATTTGCATTTTTCTACATATTTGATTTCTGGTGCAATGCCTGCAAGCCTGGCAACATACTAGAATGTGGCAGACCATCAGAGGCCAACGCAGGAGGCAGCTACCATGGTTGGGTCTAGTCCAAATATAGTAAAATTTGGATTCAAGAATTACGTTGTTGATGACAGTAGTAAGAAGAGAACAGCGGTATGCAAGGTCTGCAACTCAAAAATCCGTGACACAACCACCACAACATCCAACTTCATCCATCACTACAAAACCCACAAAGAAAGGTACATGAATGAGTCTTTTTAGATAACCTATTAGCTGGTGAAACATTAGATAGAAAGCTAACAGTAAGTTGAGGCTATGTTTGACTTGGCTTCGAATCAATTATGCATTTTATTGAGAGGACATTGTTAATGTAAAAGACAGTCGGGGGACTGATTCGGGGCCATATAACCAGTTAAACTATGCGGGCACATTACTAGCTAACACAGCTATATTATGATTTCAGAGCCCCACTCTGCATTGTTGTTCATTTAGGAGGCTTGTTATTGATTGCCACAAAATGTTAAATATCAGTAAGATTTATAAGTTGTCAGCAGGCTGCAACAGTTTTCATTAATGTTGAAAATAAAACTCAACTTTTCATGACTACTGTCTTTTAACTGATTTAAATGTGGAAACTGGGGTAGATCTTCAGAATTTCGTATGACTTGACTTGCTTGATTCTCACCAGAGTAACTTGTGACTTGCTGGAGACTTGAAGGTTAAGACTTGAGACTTGTGACTTGCACATGTGTGACTTACTCCCACCTCTGCCTCAAGTGAATAAAGGGTGGTAGAATGTGAAAAAAAGAAACACACATTGACCGGGTTATGTTCATGAGTCTGAGCAATACAAACCCACTCAGTCACATAGCACAGGAAACCAGCATTGCAGTGGCCTCTACAGATTCATCAAAGGTTCAAATGCTTGCCAAGTGAGTGCAATAACCTGTGTTGAACCTGTAGAGGCCAGTGCAGCACTAGTTTTCTGCCCTGTGTAATTAGTGTTTTGTTACTGTTTCTAAATTCACCCTCTGGGGTGGGACAGTGGCTCTACAGCCTGCACAGAGAGCCTGCAAACATATTTATTTTTATGCAAGATGAAATAGAAATCAAGGGAACGTGGACCATCCATTGGAAAAGACCAAGACCTCACTGAGTGATGGCTGGAGTACGCCTGATCATAATGTTCTCTATGAATGATGAATGTATGATGCAGAGCGGGACACAGACTCATCTTTTCTTCCAGAGGAGGTAGCTGTTTGCAAAGAGGAGCGCACCCCAGAGGGTCTGAAGCCTCTGTGATGAAGCAGGTTTCCTCCAATTTAATATATGAACATCACTGCTCACTAGATAGAGGCTTGCTGGAGGTGCCTGAGCTGAGATTCAGCATATAATGATAGGAATAGCATCCACACACTCCAATCTATTCTGTGCCATAATCGTTAAACGGAGAAAGCTTTCAGCTAGAGACTGACAATGACACATTGAGGATGTGAAGAAACATATGTCACATCACATTAATACACATTCAACAGGAAAAAGAAATTAACCATAAACACAAGACGCATCAAATACATAGTAATGTGTGGTAATAATGCACGTAGCCAATGTTATGACAAAAAGTGCATTGGTGTGTTTTCTGGAGTTATGAATCTACCAGCAGAGTGATAGATGGCATCTGGACCATCAGGGGAACTCCATACTCTCTTAATTCAAGTTGAAGTTTGCTGAGAGACTGTGTCAACGTTCACATTAAAGGGTCAGGTCACCCATATTACAAACATATTTTCTCATTTACATCAAGTGGTATAGAGCCATGCATGTAGTTTGGGTTCTATTTGTCATGGAGGTTGGTAAATGTAATTTGGTTTGTGATGATAACAGCACTGAAAAATGCATTGAAAAAAAAATACCAATGATCTCTCTCCAGAAACAGTGTCTGTGTTATTCTGGATAATCCACAGACTTTGCTATCAATAGTTTTTAGCTATAATTTTTACTGAAACTACTTTCTATCAAAGAAATTGTTCCCAAGAAAACAGTAAAATCAAAGATAAATTTCAAATTATCTACAAGGCTAATTACAGCTTGAGGTGAGTGAGAAAATATGGTTTGTTTGTTTTTATATCCGTGATATCTTTATAAGCTAATAAACATTTAAAATAGCTGTTGTTTACACTGTCTTTTATAGACCGAAAATGAGGCAAAAACCAGGACAATATTAAAGGAATAAAACATTTAGGGAAATACACTTTTTTGCTTTCTTTCTGAAGGTGAGATGAGAAGATGGATATCAATCTCTGTGTGTTAAGTACAGAGCTGGAGTCAGAATATGACTAGTATAGTATAGCTAGGGGGAAACAGCTAGTCGCAAAAAATTCAGTTCAAAAATACACCTACCAACACTTCTACAGCTCATTAATTTTTTTGCATCTCATTTGTTTAATATGTAGGTCAAAAAATAATTTGAGCTGGTGACTCCCTTTCTTTGATTATGGATTAAAGAAAAACAAGATACATGTTAAATATAGTTATCTGTTTGTATGTTTAAACAGAATTATTCTCACAAATTTGACTGCTAAAGTTCAGTTTAGTTATTTGCCCTAAACAGCCAATGTACTAACAACAGACGTTAGCTGTACCTAGCTAGCTACTTACTGAACTGCTGTGTGTGAACGTTTGTGTGTACCAAGCTGCAGCTACCACGACTTGAGGCTGAAGCCAATGCAGAAGAACCTTAAAGTGCCATTGATGGCCGCTATATGCTCCAACTGATTCCCATTCAAAAAGCCTCAATTTTTCTCTAGAAATACTAAGTCAATCATTTTTTTCAACGAGTCATTATGGTTTCAATCGCTAAATTCAGGCCCTCTAATAAGTGTGCTGATGGTCATTTAGGAAATTATTGCTCTGGTAATAAGATTCAGGGCGTTGATTGACAACTGTGATTGAAACCTGCTGCTCTTCCCTGCTCCAGGACTTGCACTGAATCGGACTATATTCGCAATATTTCGATAAGTTTGATGTTACTTGATTTCAGTACCTGCCCTGTTAGCAGTATTAGCTAAATTAGCTAATGTTAGCCCAAGCTATGCACCGTTCGGTGTTCCCCGTAAGCTAGCGTTAGCTTTGGTCCAAGGTAGCGGGCCGTGTTTCCAGACTGAAAGACAACACCCCACACTCCTTATTTGGAAGCTCCTGGCTCCAAACGGAAAAGATGGTGCTGAACATAAACTGCAACTCTTGGCTTCAAACTGGCTCCAATGCAAACTAACACGTAACGACTTGTCTGAACACGTTAATGTGTTGGTAAGAGTATTTTTGAACTTTGGATTGAGGCAAGCTAGCTGTTTCCCAGTGCCTCCAATCTTTATGTTAAACTAAGCTAAGCTAACCATGTCTTCACTCTGAGATTAATATTAATCTTTTTTATCCCACTCTCAGAGAGAAAGAAATAAGCATAATTCCCAAAATATTGAACTATTTCCTTAATAAAAAAAATTCCATTGCATGAGCAGGTTTTAAAATACTGACTTTGTTGTCAGTAAGATATGTTAATATGCCATTTGATAAAATCACATCGTGACAGTTGGGTGGTTGTAGTGGTGCCGTTTTTGTTCTTGTAACAAAAAGGAAGGATTCTAATTAGTATGTGTACATGCATACTCACATATTTCCACCTCTACTTACATAGCACTATACTGTTAATATACAGCCCTTTCCCGTAGATGTTCATACATTTTCACTAAAAGTACCGATTTTATTGCTTTATTCCATCACCATGTTTTGCTTCTCTCCACACATTCTTCCATTATATTGCGGTCTCTTTCTATTTTCAGTCTTTCCTCGTATCTGCACTCCCCGTCCTCCCACCCTCGCCCATCTCTTCCATTTATGTTCTCCCCTCATCTTTTCAGCCTCACTGCTCGATTGTCTCTGGCTCCTTTTACCACTCCTCTGCTTACTCTACTAACATCCTCTTATGTTTCAGCCTTCTGTTTCCTCCTAAGCATGTTTATTTCTCCCTCTGTGCCTCAGAGAGGGAGTGCAGCATTGCAGCACAGTTGCAGGTGTCAGCAAAGCAGAGGCTGTTTTCTCTCAGCTTCCTTTGCATGCACGGTCAGCACCGGAGACCATCGAGGTATCTGTGTGTGCTGCTTCCACAGTCCTGCATGCTCACCTGCTGTTATTACTTCCATTCCTATACCCTTACGTGTTTAAACTTCAACATTTCCTCGTGTTATCTATTTGTGTATCTTCTACAGCGAGCACCTAATTACCGCACTTCGCACCAACCTTGCTTTCATCTGTTCTGTTTAATCTTATAGAAAAGCAGATGTTTGTATCAGATCTTTCAGATATTAGATTTTAGCTCAGTATATTCCAAAGAGCAAGTGAAGAGTATGATGATTTATTGATGAAGATTTTCTCCCACAATGAGGCTAGGGAAGGACTATCATGCCTGACTTCACCATCCAGCCCTGCATGTCCGTCATACAAAATATATCAGATGCTGCTAATGGGGAATAATGCGTGTCAGTGACTGGCCAAAGGGCAGAAAATAATGTTGGACACACATGATCTATAGCACATACAATCAAAAGAGATCTGGTAACATATGAAATATATTCTGATTACTGCTTCACTATAACTCTGTGTATCTAGGTGGGGACGACGCATTTATTGTTTGCTTGTCTTTGTGAGCAACTGCCTATAACTGTAAAATCAGATACCCTAAAGGTTTGGTCCACCTAAATTATTTATTATAAACACCCCACTAACATCAAGTGGTATGGCTTCATGCAGATAGTTTTTGAACATCTTTTTTTTTTAAACATCTTTGTAAGATATCTGTCTCTAATCCAATAAAATTGAGGTGAATGGAATTTTATTTAAAATAAATTGTATCTCCTTCCATAGCGTCTCTGTTACTCTGCATAATGCACAGACCTTGCTGTGAACTGTTTTCATTGGGACTGTTTCTGTATCACCACTGAAAACTGTTGACATCGTTTAATTCAATTTGGGTAAATTGACCCTTAGTAGCTCAATCTATAAATGACCCAAGATATTAAATGACAATTAAGCACGCAGAAGTGCAATCAAAAAGGATGAGGGTGTTACTCCTGATTAAATTAAGTAGTAAATTATTTAAGGTAAGTGTGTCTACTACATAAAAAGAAAGAGTTCCCAATGCATTAAAGGGGGCATATGCACATTTCCGGGTCTTTATTTTAAATCTGGGGCTCTACTGGAATATCTTTGTATGATTTACATTTTTTAAAACTGCTTATTTATCTCATTCTGGCCTCAGTTCAGCCTCCGTCTGAAACAGGCTGTTTTAGCTCCCGTCTCTTAAGGCTCCCCTCCTGATGAGCTCACTCTGTTCTCATTGGCCAGCCCTTGGAAGCTGCATCTTGGGACACTTCTGCTGGCTCCGAAGGCTACGTCAATAAACCATGAAACAAACTATAGTAGGGCTGTCACTGTTTATTTGAAATTCAAACATTCGATCGAACGTGGGGGAAAATTAAACATTCAAGCTGTAATGACCTTTTTTCAAAATTTACAATCTATAAGCCTAACAGACTGTTGAGGAAGTTTACCTCGTGATCCAGCAGAGGGCGTTTTCAAAATGTACTATAAGCTTGACCTGTCGCATTTTCTGTGGCCTCTCAGTAAACTAAGCTTATGAATGAAAATGGAGAAGGACACCAGCTGCCTGTGGAAGATAGATATCCATCATTGTCTGTGCACTTTCACTGTGGTATTACATGTTCCCCAATTCATATTTGTGTTATGTGGCTCTGTCATCGCTGGTATACATGAAAACAAGACGTCCTGTCAGTGGAGTCAGACCTGCAGGTTGTTCTCTCTCTCCACATCAACAGCAGCTCACATGTCCCATTAAAATGCCTGCAGCCTTTTTGTGGGGTTTTGTTTGTTTTTCCTTGTACATCTCAAATATAAGCCCTTTTAATGGAAGAAAATTAAAGAAATGCATTTATCATTTTAATGCATTTAATTGTATTCATTGTTTATTTTTAGTAAAATTATTTATCTGTAAATCTGCACCTGTTGGCTTTTATTCTGAATGATTTACAATGAGGCCATATTATTTAACTTAAAAAAAACAAAACAAAAAACAAAGAGATAAAAAAGTTTGCTTTATGTAAACCACTGCTTTATATACCTGACATCATTACAAGCATCAAGCATCATATGTGTCCTCTCATAAAGCCTAAAGGCACTGCATTAATTGTTTCCTATGTTTTTTTGTTTTTGCCATCTTGGGAAGCAGAATAATCTGTGAACACAACATCTGACTATACTATCCTTATAAAGCTGATATGGCAAACATATTAGCATGTAAGCATATATTAACAGTGGCTTATTTAAACACCCAGCAGACAGAGAGCAACATTAGCATTTACTTGGAGTCCTGTTTCTATCCACTGGATGAATTTAAGCCCAATATTCACTCCCTTACTCCTGTTTTACTCTCTAACAACTCCAGAGAAAAATATCTTTCTCTTTACTAAACTAAATGCCCCATTATGTTCACCACTTAGTTGCTAACTCTGACCGTCCTGTTTAATGCTGGGCAGGTACTGTGCAGTGAGTTTATCAGAGCCTTCTCTCTGAAAACAGCTGAGATTACTTGATGACAGCAATGAGACTGAACCAATACAGTTAAGTTGTGAGGTGTAAAACCAAAACAATTAGCTGAAAGATGCTCAAATGCTCTGTAGATCTGAGGGAAACTGCAGAGTTGGGTGATAATGCTCTGTGGCTTTGTCATTATTAGTGCCTGCTTTCACATTACGTATAGTCATTTGACCCATTGTAAATATAAAACAGTTGGTTTGTGCAGCTTTAATAAGGCTAAATACAGTGTTAACTCAGGATGCAGTGGTTGTTATTAATAAATATTAGCAATTTTATTGACTATAGGCATAACCACAATCCTGGCACAGTGTGGCACAGGATGAAAAGAGCGGGATGAATATATTAGGAGAACTGCAGTATCAGCAGGTGGAGTTTTAATGATGGTGAGCTTCAGTAATGGCCAATCACATCAACTCCTCTAATCCCCTTTGAATGAGTAACTGCACCCAGCCTGAAAATCCTGCCCATGCTGCCATTTAGCAGTTTCTGCATGTTCTGCCGGAAAAATACCTTGTGAAGTAAAACACTTCACTTCGCAGCAGGGTGTGGTCCCAAGTGCAAGCATTCACACCTGACCACACCCCAAATGGGATTTTAGGTGTGGTCAAAATGTAACTCATTTCATCCTTTCAACCTGTAGGTCAGTGCTTTCACCAAATACACAGTTTCTCTTTGAAAGCAGCAGACAGTTTTATAGTATAGCTTCACCGGAGGAAACTGTTATTATCAAGGAGCCACAGAGGCTGTACATACCACTATATATACAATGCTGGACACCAGTTTCTGCTATCACACTACTAAAATTTGTGACCGGATCTACATATTATGGGGCCACACTTTGTGGTCATCAAAATAAAAAAATACAGGATGTGACTTTGGTAAAAATGTGCATAATGGCAATTTAGCTGGCAGTGCTAATCAGTTGAGAGATAATCAGTTGCTAGTGGATGGTGGCCACAGTATCTGATCTGATCAGAGAGAGGAGAGCCTTACACATTCCACTAAGCTGTGAATGTGTGAATGGTGTTATTGGTAGATTAAGTAGTATTAAGTTTACCCCTTAGGTAAAGGACAGGACTGGTGTTATTCTGTAGTTTTCTTATTGTCAACAAAATTCCATTAAAAGACCAAAACCAACAATGCATACATCTGACTTTCTTGCTATGTCTGTGGCACTCAGCTCCAAGTCCATTGGTTCGTACTTAACACTTTCTCATTCAAGTGAATGGGAATGTGTGTCCAAACTTTTGACTGGTACTGTAGCTCTTTAAAAACAGGCCACAATTATATAATTTTGTATTATTGTATATTGAAAAATGTAACAGTATGGCACTGTCATTTTTAGCAAATGTCAAACAAGAGGAAAAATGCATTTGTTGAGAACTATTTTCAGTTATTTATGCACGTTTGGTGGTCTAATAAGTATTTACAGCGGCAGGACGGTGCGTGGGGGAAAATAAACTACAGTGTGTGTGTTCATGGTAATAAAGGAACATGTCACCCAGGTCTATGCCACATGGGAATAAGATATATCAGGCTTTGATGCACACACAATACTTATTAGTAGGATCAATTCATTGTTAGTTTTGGTCTTTTCATGAGGTGACAATAACAAAAAGAATAGACTTAGAATGGCACGTCAAAATAAAATTTTATTTTGATGTGTTATAGAATCTGGACTCACATTTAACAAACTGCTGAAAGGGAAACTGACTAAAAACAAATCTATGGTTCATTCAATCCTACGATTGTTATGCTTTAAGAACACACACAAAGCGAGGTGCAGACCAGTGTGAGCTTTAATGCAAGTCGATCAAAATTAAAGCACGTCGCACAACTCTTCTCCAGTACACCATGCTTTATTCACCAAACGCCTCCAGCTATCTCGCTGTCATCAGGGTGAGGGTGAGATACAAAAGCATGGTGTACTGGGGGAGATTTGAGGGACGTGTTTTAATTTTGGTGGACTTTTATTTAATCCTATTGCCACACAAGAACACTGATACTAAATTACGTTCAAAGCCGATGTTTTGTTTTTTTTTTATGTTCAATTATATTGTTTTTAAAATTGTCACTCTCTACAATATCTGCACATGGTAATTACAGTGTGGTTGCAGTTAGGAAAGGATTGTGGTTATGATTAATAACAAGGAAAATGTTGGTTTTAGGTCTGTAAGGAGATGCAAACTCCAGTGTGCTCTGTTATTTCTCTCCAAGTCGACTGCTTCTTCTTATTTGTTATTACGTTGGACTGCTTGGCAGTCAGCGTTTTCTTCTGCTGGCTGTACAGCTCTATTAAAGGACCAGTGTGTAGGATTTAGGGGGATCTATTGGCAGAAATGGAATATAATATTGATAATTATGTCTTAATTTCATGTTCTTTGTTTTGATAGCTGGCCTTGCAATGTGTGGATGCTAATGTGAGCGTGCATGTGAGTGCATGTGAGTCCCTCTCTTTCCTCCTGCGTCCGTTTTCATCATGACAGCCGGGTCACAATGTTCTCATATTACAGTTAAATAGTACACTAAAATATGTTTCTGAAAACAGAAACAGGCAATGCACTAACAGAATCTTCATCGATATTTGATCAACACTGCCTAGTTTAACAGTTTAATCTTCCAACTTTATTGAGTAAACAACACACACATTTGTTTGTGGTGTGAGATGCTGGTGCTATAGTACGACATAGTGGCTGACTGTTGTATGTTGCACCTTTAACAAAGACCAAATTAGCAGTTAGAACCAGGCTTAGTAAAGACCAGTTTGTACAACCCATCCCAGGAATCATCCTCTGGAGACCGGCATAAATGATTGTTCAGACTCGGGCAGCCTTCGCTCAGAAAACGATGTACAGAGAAAGTAGAAAGACCTCCTGAGCAAGGCGCGTATTTTGACATTACACCTGCTCCTGACTGGGCGTAAAATTTACGGCCAGTCTTAGCAAGAAGTGGGCTTAAGCCTAGATGGTTCAACCAGTGTAACTATTAGGTCAGACTTAGAACGCCAAGTTACAACCAACTTTAAGACCATCAGTTTAAAATTTCCTGTTGTATCCAAAAAGTTAGACAATGCAGTATATTGAGTACATTTCCGCTCCCCAGAGGATAAACCATTTTCATTTTAGTGACCTCATGACCTCTCCCGCAACACCACCTACAGGACAAAACTTATATTTTTAGCCCCACTACCCATAAGTCTTTCTTCCATATTGTGGTGTGCAATGAACATTACTCATTAGCACGCTTACTGTCTGAACAGCCTTTGTGTCTTTCTCTTGTCCTTTCTTGTTCAGTCTTTGTCCACGAGATGAACATACCATTTTATGGTGTTACATTTATCCTCCCACCATTATCATTTACTGAATCCCAGTTTTTCTTAAACTTGCGTTCTCTGGTCCATCCTTTTTAAGAGTGAGTTCTGTTCATTATGTAAAAACATAAAAGGTTCTTTCCCTGCTGCCAGTAGAAAGAAAATCTGTTTTCTTTTTGCTTTTTTTTCTGTCTGGGTCCCTGCTGCTTTGCTATGCTGCTCCCCAGCCCTTCCCTCCTCCCTCCCTTCCTCTGCTTTTGCTGGCTCTGCTTTCATTCCACCCTCCTCCCCCCTCAGCTCCTCCATCCCTCCGTCTTCCCTCTGGAGAATAGGGGTCATTGCACAAATGATTACTCAGACCCCGGTCGCCATGGCAATGCTGCCGTGTAACGGGCGACAGGCATGCATCGTGCACAGCAAAGACGCCGATTAGTAAGCTGGCGATGGAGAGTGCAAGCGCTGCCTTTGTGTGGCTCCGTTTTGCCTCCATTTTTTTTCAAACATGCTCTGTTTTTCTGTGTGTCTCCAGCTAACTGGGGTGGAGGGAATGAGGGAGGGGAGCAGTGGAACAGAAAGAAACCCAGCAAACATTCTGCTCACAGCCCTCCAGCTTTGTCTCATTTTCTTGCTCGCCTTCTGTGTCTGAATGAGGACTGCTGTTGGCTTATTTCAGCAGCCGGTTAGAAACGGTTCTAACGGTTCTGTTTGCATTTATCAAATCTATCCTGAACGGTTAGCTAGAATCTACAGTTAGCAGGTATGGTGGAAAAAACATGTACACAAGACAAAACAAGAGACAAGAGTTTAAAAACTAATTCATATTTATGAGTTGCCCATGAGGTTTTTTAAGCTTTCCTTTTTCTCTTTTTCTGTGGTCAAAGCCCATAGAACCAGTCAATCACCCAAGTTACAAAAAGTCATATTATCTCACTTACCTCTGGCCAGCCATGCAGAAAGTTTGGGTTTAATTTGTTCATGTTTTGAGATATCTCCTTCTGAGATGATCTTCTCCAGGACACTGTAATTTTGTTGATAGTAGTAACAGCACTAATAAAAATGACATTAAAAAATGTCAAAAGCAATGTCTCTTTTTACAAACAATGTCCTAGTTATAAAGGGTAATTCACAAAAGACGCCACGATTTTCATCGGAACTACTTTCTACCAACATCAAGAGTTAAAGTGAAACCAGAGTGTCAAAATCACGTTGACATATTTAATACATGTAAATAATAGTAAATAAATATCCTGCCTTGGAACATAATCTTGCTCAACAGTATATCATGCAGTTTTTTTTCAGTTTGTCTAGACAGAGGCGGTAATTTAAAAAAAAACATACATTATACATTATAATATCATTGTTTGTGTAAGAATACTCCACAGATTTAACATTGCACTCCTGTAACGTTGACGGACTCATGATGGACAATTTTTTAAAAAGAACAAAAGTCAAGACAGCAGAGATATTGTCTTTTTTATTCTGTGTATTCCTCTTGTAAAAAATTACCCACAATGCAACTCAACCTGATTAACTTGACTGTACAGATTAGGATCTTTTATGCTAGTGGTAGCTAATGTAGCCCGGAGCTGCTAGCCTCCATAAGAGATGAGCAGCAGGCTACAGAGGTCTGCTAACCTCACTTCTTTCTAATTCACTCCAACTTCTCAAACATTGTCTCACCTCCCTCTGAAGCCACAAAAAGTCTTATACTAGTTTTTTCACATATGCAGTAGCACTCTCCCAACACATGGAAGCACATGCTGATGTGTGAAATTGAAGTTCCCCTTTAATATTTCAGTTTTTAGCTGCCTTTAACAAACAATCTTCCATGAGCCCTAGGTCATGCTGCCAGCTAGTTCAGACATGTCTGTAACAATGACAATGGGTCGAATGGAGCTGATGTTTTTAAATAGCAAAGAGTTCAAGTAAAAAGTTTGAAAAAATGACATTAGAGGGGAGCGTTCATGGATATCATGGAGGAAACTATGGAATAAAGTTTACTATGACATTAGTACATGCTCGGTTTCACTTGTAAGTTTTCCTCAGTGAGAGATTGTGTTGACTTGCACAGGTTAGTGAATCACTGTTTCTGGAAAGAGATGTTGCTGTTAATGTTTTTAATGTATTTTTTCAATGCTGTGTGTTTCCTGCATATGGAAATATATTTATATGTACATCTACTTTAAAATTTATTCTGGACATACTGTAGATTCAGCCATAGTTCTGGCTGTCAAGACAGTGAAAACAGCAAGTGCACCATTTCTCCACAGTGCTTTGAGTAATCATAATTGTAAAAGTCCCATCACAAATTTTAAGATCGTCTTTGTAGGCTTTAGGAAAGTTTTTCAACTATAAACCCTTCATGGATTAAAAATCCATAACACAAAGAGGAATAATTCACCTAATTTTCAGTTTAAGCTGTCCTGTCAATAGCTGTACAGACATCTCTTTTCTGATGATTGATTTGCATTAGTGATTTGCAATACCACAAATGACCACTGGGAAAAATTGGCAGCAAAGCTGAGCGAAGGCACCGTATCCAGCTTTTCTAATACATTCATGCATTGAACCTATTTGCAGTGATATCACCATGTTCCCACATCTCAGCAATTACTTTAGTGAGTACAATTTAATCATTACCAATGGAACAAATGGCCAGAACTACGAATATAACACCAAAGTTGTCATGAATTGTAGTTTTCCTTTAGAACTTAGTATATATATACAGTTTTGTTGCAATGTGCAGCATTCATTCATAGATGTTTTTAGTTACATTATTGTTATAGTTCTTACTGTATCCAGATGTTTTCTTGAGCGAGGAATCTTGGAGCATGTACTCTGTTTCACTGTGTGTTTGTGTGCTTGTGCATTTGCTTGTGCAAGACTCCATGTATCAGATTACCTCTGAAACTGGCTAAGATGCAGAACATTCCCATACTAAGTCAAGACAGTCACTGTTATGTCTAGACAGCTGCTTCTCCCCTTCAGATGGAGACAGAGATCTGGATGTTTGAAAATGTATGTGTGGAAATATTAGGGATAGCACTAAGGACAGATTTTAAAGCCACTGACAACTTAGTTTCAATTGCTAAGTTAAGTTCGCTGTATAATATTGAATATTACTAAATCAGCAACATACCAAGTCAAACTATTATTAATAAAGAGAACAGTCAGTCAATCTGCGTCATTGGGATTTGTTGTTGTTTAATTGACAATGGCCTGGAAACATAATCAAACAACCCCATCACTATCATGATAATATAACACTATGCAGAATAATGAGATCACTCCAATCACAAGGGGTCATTGCACAGGCAATGAAGAACTGACCACCAACCAATCAAGGTTGACAGCGATTGGTTGGTGGTCAGTTCTTCAGTTAAATTTGGTTAACATGCACCTCACGTCTCTAGTGTCTTGGTTATAGTAAGAACACAACAATCACTATCATCAGATTTTGATTGAAATTTTGCTAAATCCTGCACAGAAATATGTGACACAAGTTTTTTTAGCCAAGATTCACCCACTTCAAACTAGTAAAAAGAGCTCAGACAAAACAAAAAACTAAAGAATTTTTCATGTGAAATGACCAAAACTGTTCTGTTTCGCAGAAAATAATGTGTTCATGTTGGATCTCATCCTCATAGTAAAAGGCTGATTGAAAAAATAGGTTTTTAGGGCCTTTAAGAAAATAAACCATGTTATTTGGAGAGAGGGGTCTCACTGAAAACTGTGTAACACATTGACTTGTCAAGCAGATGGTATTAATAGAGAGCAGAAATGAAACCGGAACTTCCAGGATTCTGTTCCAGAAGTGAAAAAACACCTCACTCAAAATCCCATTTACATTTCTAACTCCACTAGCAGGGCTAAATCCATCCTTCGAGCCTTTCTCAATAGTATGGCATGTGGCTTGCTTCATATGTTTACATAAGGACAGCAGTTTTTTGAAAAATAATCTCATATCGTTGTTAATTCAATAATCATGTTTTTTAGTGGGCTTTAACAAACACCTTTCCCTAAATGTCACGGCTCGACAGAAGAGATGAGTCCATGAGAGAGTGGAGGGGTGCCGGTTAGTTCAGACATGTCTGTAATGACAGCAGGACAGTTTTTAGATGGAAAAATGTGCAACTACAAAGTTGAAAAAATGACTTTAGAAGAAAGTGTTGGTCAGATTTATGGAGATGGATGAAACCAATTTACGTTGATGTAAGTACCCACTACGCTTGTGTTTTTTTCCATGCTCACAATGTAATCATTGCTTGACTATTAAAATCACAAAGGTTTCAACTTCTGATAGCAAGTGCTATAGATGCTGAGTTGTCTTAGAATGTGGAAAGTAAACTCCAGGAGCACACTTCATTTTTTCAGAGAGACAGATGAAAGAAATGCTGAATGCACTGAATTACAGAAGCTAGTGGAACAGAGGCTGGCTCAGACGTAACGTCATGACTTAGGCTCTCTATAACCATAATAATAATGGCTGCATTCTATTCAGGTGTGTCATTTCCAGGGTAATGGTATTATTGTGCTTGCTGAATCACTAACATGCCTTGGTGGGACACCTAATGCAGCCATCATTAATGTTATTAGCTGCACCTGTGCTATTCCTGCTATGACAATTCAAAATGTCTGCTGTAAAAAAGGTTTATAGGGGAGGGCTACAGTGATTCGAAACTTTATGTTCTTATAGCCACATTAACATAAGTATTCTTTGGAGCCATACATTTCTGTCCAACTGATGAATGTCAGACCAATATTCACTCTCCCTTTAGCTCTGGTTTGGTCTCCACCATTCATGAGAGAACTACCTACACACTAACTGTGTCTGTTGTTTAGTGCCGTGCAGGTAGCATAGCTGGTCAGAGAAACAGAAAACAGTTGCCTGCTGCTGCTTAGAAGGACTAAAAAATACATACAAAATATGTATAAAAAAGTGTTAATTTTGTGTTAACGAAAATTTTGACGATAAGTATTCGTTGACGTCATTTAGTTTCATGACTAAATCGTAACAACATAAATGAAAAAACAACAAAAATTACGGCAAAATCTCTGTTCATTATACCCTGACAAGTAAAGAAAAGACAAAATAGTTGACCCTGTTCGGGCAGACAACTTTAAAGCATTAGTTGTTTTCCTTTTTAACCAATCATTTATCTGCAAATGCAAGTCAAATTCTCACTGCCCTATCTCTGGATGATTTTTTTCTGCTTGGTGCATGTACAGTGCATGTCCACTGCAGAGTAATAACAAAAACACTGTCGACATTTGTTCACATCATCGGTTCCACTGTCCAGCCTACTCCGTTATTGCTGTTGCAGCTGTAAAACAGTGGATACATTTTTTTGAGCATCACATAACGCCTGGGAAATTATTTGTTTCACTATCAGAATTTGATTCATTCAGTCCGAAAACATTTGGAAAGTCTAGAAGAGCTGCATGATTAAATTATTTTTTTTCCAACTATCTAACTAATTAACTACATTAGTTTTATTATATTTTTATGATGATTATGAGGGAAACAAACTAAAGACTCATAGCAAGCCAACCTCCAATCAAATTGTAGCATTTTACCGTAAAATGGACTTTATTAACCTGGCTTTTGTGGAATTTCGTCTGCCCACTCCACATGAATGTATAAGAACTGATATTATGCCATGGGACATATAGATAGTTTTGATAGCACGGTAGAGGATTGGACAACCTACATGGAAAGAGTTGAGCAGTATTGTTTGGCCAACGAAACAAGTGCTGAGAGGAAAGTTGCCGTGTTACTCAGTGTTATGGGTGCTAAAACATACAACTTGCTCCGCAGTCTCATTGCACCCACCAAAGCAGCTAGCAAAATCTTTGAAGAGATCAAATCTAATGTCATTGGTAATAGCGGAGCGCTTCCGGTTTCACAAAAGGAATAAAAAACTGAATCTGTATCAGAGTATATGGCAGAGCATTGTCAGTTCAGGGAGGGGCTTTCGGATGCACTGAGGGACAGGCTTGTGTGTGGGCTGCACAACGACGGCATTCAGAATCGGCTTCTGACAGAAGACAGACTAATATTTCCAGTAAGTTACAAAAGTTACAAAAACACTGCAGCATCCACAGTACACAAATTAAACACAAAACAACGCAAAAACTTCAGATGTGGTAAAACGTCACATGATCCAGCATATTGCTGGTTTAAGGATAAATACCACAGGCAGTGCAATAAAGGAGGACACATACGACAGTAGTTGAGACACATCCGTCTCAACTGGCATGAAGTAAAGGTCATGCAAATCACCACCAAACAGAATGTCCATATGCAGATGTACAACTGACACAGATACTGGACAAACATGCACAAGTGTTCAGAGAGGGCATTGGTACTCTAAAACACATCAAGGCATGGATTGAGCTTGAGGACAATGCAAAGCCAAGGTTTCACAAGGCACGTCCTGTTCCATATGCCTTGTGCCCTAAAGTGGCAGCAGAGCTCCAACACCTAGTGGACCAAGGAATGTTATCCAAGGTGGACTGGTCTGAGTGGGCAATGCCAATAGTACCTATAGGCAAAAAGACAACTGACAAAGTACGGATCTGCAGAGATTTCAAGGTGACAGTGAATCCCATAATACATGCAGACCAATATCCCACATATAGATGATATTTTTGCATCTTTAACACATTTACAAATGGAAATGGAAGAATCATCACAGAAATACGTGACCTTAAATACTAACACAGGCCTATATCAGTACAGTAGAGTAGTGTTTGGCATCACCAGTGCCCCAGCGATTTTGAAACCTGCCATGGACCATGGGATACCAGGCAGTCAGTGCTACTTAGATGACATTATTGTGACTGACACTGATAATGCCACTCATTTGGCAAACCTAGACAATGTTCTGACTGACAAGACTAAAGGAGTATGAACTGAAGGCTAACAGGAGCAAATATGAGTTCTTCAAAGACTCCATTGAGTACTGTGAACACAAAATCGACAGATATGGACTTCACAAGAGTAATGACAAGATTAATGCTGTCCTGAATTCTCCACAGCCAGAAAATGTGAGCCAGCTGCACTCATTCCTGGGCCTTGTCAACTATTATCATAAATTTCTGCCAAATCTGTCAACTGTACCACTGAATGCATTGGAACAGGAGTGCATTACGGCAGCAGGACACCAAATGGAGGTAGACCAGGGACTGTGCACAGGCCTTCACAGCAGCAAAGCTCTTAAAACCTCAGATGAAGTGCTGACAGACTATGACTTGTGCTTCCCTCTACACCAAGTTTGTGACGCCTCACCATATGGCATTGGTGGTGTATTATCACATAGAATGACTGATGGTTCAGAGCAACCCATTGCTTTTGCATCTCAGTCCTTAACATCTGCAGAATACAATTATGCACAAATTGACGGAGAAGCTTTAAGCTTGGTATGGGGTGTGAAAAAAGTTTAATCAGTACTTCTATGGAAAATGCTTCACCCTGATTACTCATCACCAGCCCCTAGTATCCATTTTCAGTCCCCAAAAAGGTGTTCCGGCCCTGGCACTTGCACACTCAACAATGGGCTCTATTATTGAACAAAACGTCTTACCATGTTTTACCAGTGATATATATGGGCATACACTGATTATATTACTTCCCCACCACCCCCACCGTCATTTTGCTTTTTTTTAAAAAATATAAATAAAACCCATTTAATTCATTTTAATGCATATCAGTGCCCACATTCATCAAATAAAATAAACTCTAATTAAGTGTGTTAGTGAAGTATTAAGACAAGGATTGACCCTGTCCTTGCCAAAGTCTGCGACTTGACAGTGAATGGATGTTCCTGCATATGGAGACACCCAGCTTCCGGAGTACTCTACTTGACAAGATCAACTTTCTGTGTGCTAAGGTTGCATTATGTGGGGGTCACACATTGTTGTACCCCCAAAGCTATGCTCGAGAGTGCTTACCTCACTGCATGAAGGACACCTTGTTGTAGTTAAAATGAAAAGTGGCCTGAAATCTATGTGGTTAAGAAAGCAACTGCTACTAAGACAGTGAACCTCCTGCAAATGCTTTTTGCTCACACAGGCTTACCTTTGCAATTGGTGAGTGACAACAGCAGTCAATTCATGGGGGAGGGGTTTTAGTGCTTTCTTGAGAGCAATGGCATAAAGTACATCACATCAGCTCCTCACCACCCCGCCACAAATGGACTAGCAGAACATTTTGTTCAAACATTCAAAGAGTCCATGAAAGCAAGTAGGAAAGAAGAAGTACCAGTACAACAGAAGGTAGCCAACTGCCTTCTGACAAACAGACACACAGTACATGCTACAACAGGACAGACATCTGCGATGCTGTTCATGGGAAGGATTTTTAGGTCACACTTGTATTTACTAAAACATATTCGCAAACATATTCAGGGGAAACAATGTTCTCCCAGTCAGCTACAAAGGAAGTTGAGAACCTTTGACATTGGACAGAGAGTCCTTGCCAGAGACTATCGCAGTCCCACCCAGAAATGGCAGTCTGGTGAGATACTGTCACAGACAGGACCTCTGTTGTACACTGTTAGTGAGGGGCTCAACATGGTCTTGTGCAGGCACATTGACCAACTTCTGGATGCATCAGCTGGAGAAGCCACTGCAACACCAGAAGGTTCAGATACTCCTCAGAACTCAGAGGACACCCTAATGACACCAGATTATGCTACTGTTAATAGTGACTCTCAAATTCCAGAAACTATGGACTCGACTCTTCAGAGTGTAACTGACTCTGAATCTCCAGTACAGTGCTACCCTGAAAGAAACCGTTGACCCTTCAATAGAGACTACTGAAGAGATTGTTCAGTGAAAAAAAGGTAACGTTTGGGTTCTATATCACATTTCATAATGGTAATGGTGCCTTATTTCTGTTTAAATTATAATTATGAAAAATGTGTATTCCCTGAAACATATTCTTTTTGTTTGCTGTTGGTTTAGAGTACATCAAAAGTGGAAGGGAGGAATTGTTAAAACAGAGTACATTATTTCAATATTTAGAAAAGGCAATTGGCACTACTTTTTGTCAAGTGCTGCAATGATCAGTATACCTTTTCAACAGGTAGTGGAACATCAGCATAGTGATACCTGTGTGAATGAATTTGCACTTGAACAGTAAAGACACGTAAACTGTATCTCGTGGTTCAACCCATCATTTATTGCTGTTAATGTAAGTGAGGAAACACAAGATGTGGGCCTACTCAATCCAGGTGTGGAGGTTGGATAGACTCACAGTCACCTAGTAAACATCCTGGAGATTCTTCCTACCAGATTTCAGATCATGAGGGTTCACTCTTTCAAGTCGGCACACTCTTCCGCCTAGTACATGCCCCCTGCTGCAGCATACTTACTACCGTGGTGGTGCATTCCTCATCCATGAGGGCCACTAATCAGAGTTAAATTTGAGCTTGCTATAGTGAACTTGATCCTTGAAACCTACTGTAAGATTTGAACTTTTCATTGCAGGCCTGTGAACACAAGTCCCGTGAAAAATACTTGATCTTTTTGTGGATTAAAGAAATATATCTGACACTGCATCTGAGAGCTGGTGCAAAGGGGAAAAAGTCAAATGTCAAAATGGCATTCAGGAATCTTTTTTGGGGTTATGGCAAGGAATCGCTTACCTGTGGATATTTTTCAAGGGAACATGCAGGGCAATCCATCCAGTGTGTGTAAATTTAGAAAATGTGTTGGATTTGGGAAAGTGAAGCAATTTCATGGCTGCCCTGGTCCTGGATGACATTTGACGTGACTAAAGGAACCATTTCTTTTGCTGCTGTTGCATCATCAGAGCGAGGGGGGCAATGAGCCGTCCAGGCCAGGGAAAATGTTCCATTATGATTCAATTACCCTGAGAGGCCAACAGTGAGTTAGCCACAGTCTGTGAGCCCGTCCTGCCAATCAGGTGTGGCGGTCATCAGACAAGGAGGAGGACGCTATGTCTGTCAGCTCTCCATCTCCAAGGACATTCAGGGCCCTACACAGAATAAGACCTTGAAAGAAAAGAGGGAAGGGTAGGGCAGAATTACCCTGTTATAGTAAAGCAGTCAGCAATGTAGAGAGTAGAGTAATACTTTCTCTGTTAATTGTACTGTATCTTTAAACATACAGTGTTACAGTGTAGTTAGTTGACCTCCAATGTCTATTACTGACTGTACCGCCTGTACTACCCAGACACCAAGCCTATTTCATAATAGTGCACTTAGAAGAGTACTCCAGCTATTTAGTATTGCAATTCAGTAAAGTTGGGTGACTCACAAGAGACAAAAATGTCAGGAAAAAACAGCAGAGATAGTCCTCATTATACCTCCAAATTAGAAAGACTTTAGTCTTTCTGGTGGTAAACATACATGTCTTTCAAACTTCACACCTCCAGTTTGTAATTGAGTCTTCCTGTTATAAATTTGTTTTATCCAAGCCAAGGTGACAGTATACACATGTGACAAAATAATCTCACCAAAAGGTAATTTTAGTAGCTGCTCCAGAGGTTTCAAAGACATCACAGATGGAGTTTGCCCAGTTGTCAAGGAATTGTAAATATTTAAAGGGGACTTAAAAAGGACATATCATGCACATTTCCAGGTCTATATTTATATTCCGGGGCTCTTCTGGAATATATTTGCATTATTTACATTTCAAAACTCCTTATTTATCTTTACCGTCCCTTTATGCAGCCCCTCACTTCAGCCTCTGTCTGAAACAGGCCATTTTAGCTCCTGTCTCTTTAAGGCCCCCCTCTCAAAGAGCCCACTCTGTTCTGATCGGTTAGCCTCTCTTCAGACTTCCACCGGCTCTGGAGCCTACGTAAACAAACAGTAGTAGTAGGATTTCACTTCTTTTTCTCATTCTTTACTCAAAACGTTAACTTCTCAAATGCATCCTGTATATGAAATCTGCAAGATGTATACGAGTGGACAATGCGAACAATCCATGGAAAAACCTTAGCAACTTGTAACAGACAGCTGTTTGAGGGCATGTGCAGACAAACTGATGTTGCCATGAGGAAGAAGTAGAGGTAACTTTGCAAACGGAGCGTTTAGAGCAGGCTGAAGCCTGGGCTTTTGACTTGGGCTTTGGACTTTCAGCAGCACTTTTACATACATTCACCTCAAGTTTTGGATCTTTGATCATGTTTAACATAGACATTCAAAATTATTAAGTGACAGAAATCACAAAAAGTTGTATATAAGTGTTATATCCACTTTAAAGAGACAGGAGCTAAAACTGCCTGTTTCACACAGAGGCTGTCTTGAAAAGCTGATAAATAACCATAAGCATTTCTGTAATGTGTTATATAAGTAATACATAAAATCATATTAAAATCTAATGTCCTGTCATCAATGATTCTAAATGTGTATTCACCACTCTGCTCTGTTCAGTGCAGCTGACTTTATCATCTGTCGACAACACTGTAATATGATTGATCTAAATATGTGCAGGGTGTTTTTATGTATCGTGGTTCATGAGCTGTTTTTAACCTGTATTATTTTCTGTACCTATGTGTAATTATTGTGTGTGGATCAGCGATTCTCAACAACTGGTCCATGCAGTGTTGTTACTGGGGCACACATCCTACCAGCACGATCAGTTCAGCAACCTCTCTCATTGTTTCTGCTGTGCATTCAGTTTTGACTCTATCAGCATGCTGTGAAGATTTGACTGTTCTTCCAACCCTGTCCCCTAGAAATTACATTTATATACTTAATTGTTCTCTCAAGTACATTGCATTGGCAAACATCATTGCTGCCCAGATTATGTTCACAGGCAAGTTTTTTCAAATGAATTCAGCGCTACATTTAGAAATCACTCTGCAGTCGGAGGGAGGAGATCGGGGTGGATGGGGGGGCGTACAAGATGCACGACTCTGGCAACAGCGACCTGGGTTCACATCCTGAGTCCTGCGTGTAGTTAAGTGTTGGCAACAAAAGCACTTTGGTTAAGGTTAGTGAAAGATCATGGTTTCACTTAAAAGTTGATAAACACGTTGTGCTCTGCTGACTATTTTTCTGTATTACACCAAAATAGACAGATATACAGTATAACCTTCAAAACATTGATCTGACCATGGAATAAGCTTACCTTTGTTGTATATCAGCCATACAGTATGTTGTTTTTTTGTTTGTATGAAGGCTATGCTATTAACCCCATCTCAAGTTTAATGCAAACACTGTGCAAAATTAATGACACTTTCTGTTTAGTGTTAATTAGTAACCTCAGTGAGTCACGAGTGTAGGATAGTTGAGCCTAGTTGCAGACTAGTCTTGTTTTATATTTTCCTGTCTCTCTTCAATTTTCATAATTTTACAATAAAACGTACCTATTGCACTTGCAAAGCATTTCTACTGTATATCTTCTTAAATTCTTACTGTATCTGTATTATGGTTGCACAGCAGCAGTGAAGCATTTTTTACATGACATGAAGATTTTCATGACAACAGTTTTAGAAGATGAACTTAAGCACAGCTACATAGTGGCAGTTGTACTGAGAGACAGAGGGTTACTTGACAACAATTGGTTTATTTATTTATTGACTCCTTGGCGACCAGTTAAATATCTTCCATGATTTAAGGGTGGTTCTTGACCCAAACAATGCTATAAAGCACAGCGTCTCTTGCTGTTCTTTTGGCAGTACATCTACATTAGGCAGAATGCAAGAAGCTACAGTGCTCGTGTTACAGTAATGTTATGTACAGCAAAGGACAAAACAGAGTGCAACAATGTCCCCATTTGCTGTTTGGACAAAGATGAAGGTAAACGAGCTACTTGAAAATCACAGACACCTTCACTCATGCTTGCATCACACAGCTGCCTCTTTTATTACTGCATGTCCACATTAAAAGCTTTGCTTTTGTCTTTTCTTTTGTTGGACTCGATTGTGTCTTTATTGTTGTGGCTCTATACTGCTGTAAATCCACCACTGCTGATATTTTTTATTCACACAGTCTTGCTACTAAATGACTGACAAACCATTTCTTTTGTCTGATTCTCGGTAGACCGATATCTCACATATGTGAACAGTCCTGGAGCTGTTAGAGAAGCCGACCCACTGAGGTTAAAAGTTTTAAAGGGGCACTCCACTCATTTTACACGTCAGGATGACTTGACTTGTCATGTGGAGTACTACACAGCTCATAGAAAAAGCTGTATAATGTCTTCTAAGCCTCTGGAGGAGCTTCTTCAAGTTTGAGAAAACAACTGTGATAATGGCCATTTATCAGACAGAGGGGCTTTAACAAAAAGATCAAGTGGCATTATGGGAAATGTGGGATCCAACCTTTTTGGAATTTGTTTGTTTGTTTTGCAGGGTTTTCTTTTGTTCGTTTGCTTGTTTTTACATCTTATTGTTAATTGGGTACAAAATTATCAGTACATTCCAGATAGACTATTCTTTTAAATCTATTTCTCACAAGTCCCCCAACATTATAGAAGTGCAATATCAAATTGGTGGAGTACCCCTTTAAGTGGATAATTAAAGACGTGTGGTCTTCTACCACTAAAATCAGGGATGAGAGAGATACAAAAAGTGAAATAATGAGCGAAAAAGAGAGACAAGTTGTGTAGGGGAAGAGCGCAGATGATGCTCAGTGTTCCTGCAAGAATCCAAATGCACAGCAGGCTTTTTCACATTTGCTGTTTAGTTCAGCTTGGTGTGTCCGTCTGTGTGTGTTTCTGTCAGCTTTGTCCCTCAAAGAACACCCACCCCCCCACCCACCCCCTCACAACCCCCGCCACCCCTCCCCTCTCCCTTTTTTTCCCTCATTTTTCTTTTCCTAGAGAGAGAGAGAGAGAGCAAGAGAGGAGGAGAGAGTGAGGCTGGAGCCAGCAGTCTGGAACAAGCATGACAGAATTTGAATTATAGAAGCAGCACAGCAAAGAGGAGAGGGAGCGGGGGAGGGCGAGGGGTGTGTGTGTGTGTGTCAGTGTGTGTATGTGTGTGTGGCAGGGAACAGAGAGAGAAAGAGAGGGAGAATCATTTCAGCAGAGAAGGCTGTTATTTTGAAGGCATTGTTGAGAAGCAGGTTTGGGAAACTGTTTTATAGTTAATTTTTCATTTAGAGGGTTCTTCTTCTCCCCCTGCTATAATGGGGGTAAAATGTAAGACCTAAATGTATTCAGTACAATATACAGTACAACACTATATGCAGTGCTTAGAGCTGAATGCTAATGTCAGCATGCTAACAAGCACAACTGAATTGCGAGTTGAATTGCGAACAAGTAATGTGCAATGTTCACTGTCTTGGTTTAGTGTGTTAGCATCCTAACATTTGTTAATTAGCACTAAACACAAAGTACAGATGAGTTTTGTTAGTTTTGCACAGTGTTCCAATAACCAGTGTAGGACCAAGTAACCATTGCCATATGTAGAGTGTGGTTAAGAAGGCATACTAGTTTTTTCATGTATTAGCCCAGTTGTAGATTCCCACTCACCACCCGACTAAATTAAGTCCAATATTCACCTTCCTTTTAGCTGTTTTTGGTCTCTTACAACTCCTGAATCTGGCTTTATTGCTGCTAAATGCTTAAAGTTCACCAACTAGTTGCTAACTTTGTCTACTAGTTGGTGCTGGGGAGCAATTGACAATTTTGTACACTGTCCTAAATCTGAACAAAACCTAGATACTTGTAGGGTTTTTTGTGTTAACTTGCTGGCTAAGAAGATAAAATATTTTAAATATATTAAGTATTATTCCTTTTTTGGCAGAGACTAGCAATTAGCCCCCGCATTGTTTGTGCCAGGATAGCTCCAAACATGTTTTTGACCAATTTCTGTAAATAACACAAAGAGATTAAACTAATATTGATTCTCTGATGTTATAAGACAGCAAGCAAGCACATTTCCCAAAAGCATTTCTATAATATGTCTGATCATTTACACTTGCTTACGCAAGGTATGCAAAACTCTCTGCAACACCATGGAAAATGCAAAAATAGAGCTAATTTAAAAGCAAAATATGCTTGTGATTTTCTGTCGTGTACATACTATTATGATGTCAGATGTAAAACATGGACAAAGTTCCAAAACTTATGGTGAAAGTCCAGGCTTCAGCCCTCTTTGAACGCTTCGTTTGCAACTGTTTTATTTTTACTTTCCCGAAAAGATGATGTCAGCTTATTGTGGATTTCCATAAATGGTCGTCCGTTCCATATTCTTTGTTGCTGAGGTTGTTGGCAATGTCCGCTCACATATTCCGGATTGGATTCAGGCTCGCACATGTACAGATATATTTGAGAAGTTGCCATTTCAAGTAAAGAAGGAGAAAAATGAGTGAAATCTTAAGACTACTGTTTGTTGATGTGGCCTCCTGAGCTGGCAAAGTGTGCCAAGAGGCAGCTTTGGGAAGCAAACCAGTCAGAACAGAGTGGGCTCATAGGGAAAGGGGCCTTAAAGAGACAGGAGCTGAAACTTCCTGTTTCAGACAGAGGCTGAACTGAGGGGCTGCATAAAGGGCCAGTATAAGATAAATAAGAATGCTATAATTATGCAAAGATATTCCAGTAGAGCCTCATACAGAAAATACATGGCAATAGATGGAAATATACATAATATGTCCCCCTTTAACAACACAGTTTGATTTTGCAAACAACCCACAGCTGTAGCTGTCTATTCTTGGCTGTGGGTTGGGTGCTGAAATACCATTTGTGGCTGTGGTTGAAGCTATGGGGATGTGAATGTGGCCATGGTTATTGCTATGGCTACAGCTGTCACTGTTTCTATGGCTATTGTCATGGCTATGGTTGCAACTAAAGATGTTTCTCTGGCTGTGGCTACTTTTTACAGCACCTAATAGTAACATTGGCCATAGTTATAATCCCAGCTACAACCACAGCCTCATCTATTTCAGCCATAGCCACAGTCTGTCACAATCACTGCCATATGAGCAGCCAGTCTTAACACAGCACAGGGAACTAACTAGCCTCCGATAGGTATCCTAACATTAAATGCAATGATCCGTGAATGACTTATCATAACCACAGCAATAGCCTATGGCTTTGTGATCACAATGGAAATATGGATCATCAGATGAATTCAAATAGTACTGCAATGTAACACAATAATATTGTTAGGAAATTTTGAAACTAATAGTTTGGTTACATATTCCCACTGCAACCTTTCAGATGATCTATGATTTGCATGTCATTAACAGTTCTTAATGTGAACTGAATCCGGAATGGAATATCAGTTCATTAATTTATTTCACATTTCAGATTAAATACAAAAATGAAAGTTCAAATGACAGAATGTTCATGAGTCATAAACTACATTTTTCAGTAGAATTTTAAATCCCTTCTATTAACATTCCTACAAGCAGCATTATTTATTCGCTAAAATCTGTAATGAGTGGTGTGCATGTCAAACTGTGAATGTAAATTGGTTTTAGCTAGTGAGCCTAAAGACATTTCAGCAATATCATTACAGATACCTTCACCACTCCTGTATGTTTTATTGTAGTCTTTCTCCCCAGCTCTCTCCTTAGAGACAAACGTGGATGGAGAAGTGAAGTGTAGAGGTAAACAACTGAATTTTCTCCCGCTCAGTCTTTCCACTTTACTGTTTAACTCTCCTTCTGTCTCACAACATCTATCCACATTCAGTCAATCCTGACAGCACAGCAGGACAGAGCATACAGTTGTTTTGTGGAGGATATTTGTCGGTATATAATCAGTGGCAGTAACACCGCCCCAGTACACACACACACACAAACCCGTCAAACTGCTATGATTCGACCAGCTCCCCCATCCCAAAGCTATCGCCTCACAGAGCACTTTCACACAGACTCAGAGAGAGGGAGGGAAGGTGAGGTAGGTGTGTGTGTGTGTGTCTATGTGTGTGTTGGAGGGGGGGGAACATTCCAGAGAAGGCAGACAAAAAGAGAAACAGAGAGGGACAGACATCATTGTAATGACTGCATGCAACTCGATACTCTTGCATACTGAATATTCCCCCAGAGGGCTTTTTCCATCAACTCAGAACAGTGGAGTAGTTTAGCTGATCCAGCCCAGCTTTTCCTCTCTTTCTTTCTTTCTCTCTTTCTTTCTTTCTTTCTTTTTTCACTCTCTCCCTCCCTCCCTCTTCTTTGCTGTTTTTTTCACAGACACATTGTGCAAATGTAACCTTTTGCAAGCCCCAACTCCCCCCGCTCCCCATCCCCAGGAAGTTGGCTAGCCACTTTGCTGCCAAGAAATATGAAAAACTGGCAGGCTGCCCGTTTCATCTGCAAACACACAGCGAAAAGGGAGGGAGGGTGGAAGCAGCAGGAGATGGGGGGATGCAGCGATGGAGGGAGGGAGTGGAGGTGACACAGAGGAGAAGGAAATGCTGCTGCTGTGCTTGCCACGAGGAAGAAAAAAAGAATCAAAAGCAGAGCCGCACAGAGAGAAAGAGAGCTGCAGAGAGATAAGGATGAATTTTACTTGCATGAAAAGGGGCCACATTACTGACTGAAGATAGCTCATATGTGGACATTTGCGTAGTAGCAGCAAACACCACACAGTTACTGATGAGCAGAGTGAGTTGGGTTTACACATTAGCATGCACACACACCACACACACTCCAAGTGGCAACCAAATCCTGCTCTGCAGTGCAGACACGTGTACATACATAGACCCTATAATCATTGTTATTGTTAAGAGGTAGAAGAAGAACAAGGAGAAGAAGACAGCAGAAGTGCTTAACAATAGGAGAAACTTTCCAACTTGGGTGTTATTCATGTGCTCATTCTGAGTAGGGGTCATGCTAACTTTGCACTCGCCTCCTCCATTGAAGTTTGTGTGATTTGGGTCCAGCAAAACAACTACAGAATATCAGGGCATAAGCCTCCTAAAGCTTTCCAATTAAACTCAAATTTTACATAAATCGTTTCAAACACCTGTATTGAGTCCAACCAAAAGTAAGCACAGAAATTGATCCCCTGGATTAATTAGTGTAGTTAAGTGAGGCACTTCTTGTGGAACTTGCCAGTTGACCAAACCAGTACTTTAAAAAGTATTCCATAATACTCCATATTAAATTATAATTTTTTGTGCTGTGCACATAATAAAGTAGGTTCTTGTTAGCGTGTTGTGTAATACAGGTGATTGTTCTAACAACACATTGTGTGCACAAACCGTTTTTTCTGCTCAAAACACAAACACCAGTTTGTGCCTTTGTCTTTGTTTTAAAAAGGAAACAGAGGCACAAATTGATTTAAAATCTTATTCATCATTCAGTGAACTGAATATTTTTCGGGGGCGTCAGTTAAGTTGAATTCTGTGGCCCCTCAACTGTGACAACATAGTCAAGACTTGGAGGTACATTTCCTTCATTTACCTCCAGCCCCAACTGTGGTTGCAGTTTTACCAAGTATGCAAAGAAAGAACATTGGTTTTTCCAATGAGAATATAATGTCTGTTGTCAGGGTACCTAATACCAAAATATTTTTGAAAGTGAGTTGAACTGAATCATCTCCTGTCCTCTCTTGGACTTCCATGGACTCGCTGCCAGGCCAGCTGCAGCCTCGGGTCCACGTGGCATGAGGTTCCATTTGGTAAGGCTCGGGACCACCATGATCTTCCAGCTTATATGGAGATGGTGGTGGTGGAGGTCCTCCACCTTGTATGACCTATCCATAGTGTAACGGCCATGAGAGTCGTCACAATCTATGCTAGCTAAAGGTGGCTGATGCGATAGTAATAGTTAATGTGTCAATCTTTCACTTTTACTTATTGGACCTATTTTCAAGATAAGGGAGATTAACAATGCTAAGTGCTAACACAGCTGCCATAGCTTGCATATTGTTGCAGGTAAGGACATTGTCCATTTCCAAGGCCATCTCTTGGGTTTTAGTATGTATCCAATCTGAAAAGCACTCAGCATGAAGACTGTGGTATATGGAGGGAGTACAACAGTGCCTCCTCCAGTCTCTAAATAATATTCTATTTCTGTGCCTGTTCTGTGACAGTTATACTAACAGCAAAAATCTACCTATCAATTTGGAGCCGGAGTTTGGACTGTGTCAGAGACTGTGACAGTCCCAGAAGCTGTCCCTAACTTTATCCTGTCCAAACCAGCACATCATAGTAATCTATTGAAACACCCACTTTTCTACATGCTTACTGTCACCACACTTAACCTTCCTCTGTCAGCAGCTTTGTGCCCCAACTTAATTGCTGTGATCTGGAAACGTGTGAGGCACATGCACCCCAGTCTAAAATCTGTTTAAATGTAGATGTTGTGTTGAATTTCTGATTTTGGCGCCCTTTAGTGGTAGTATGAAAAAATACACTGTGGCAGATGACAATGAGTGCAAATCATAACTGACCAGGAAGGATGGCCTAGCCTGTGACAATAAAGGCCAGGGTATGCTTGAAACCAGAAGCTTCATGCCTATGGGTTAGGGTTAACCCTAGCTTGAGGGAGGAATGTGCCACTTCAAATATTGATTTGAAGTGGCACATTCAATGGCATTTGAAGTGAGATTGGATGGCTTTAGAAATTGTTGAATTCTAATTTCACAAAAGTGTATTAATTAGCCTTAAACATACATAAACATTACACAAACAAAAGTTGCTTTTCTGTATGTTTTTATTGGTATTGAACTCTCCTGCTACACACAGTCGCCCCCCCCCCCCCCCCCCCCCCCCCCCCCTCTTTTAAGGCTACTTGGTTCCTTCCAGCTAGAAAGCTCTTTGCAGTTATCAGCGCAGCTCATAGAACCACTCAGCTGAATGAACGAACAGATGTTTTATCAAAGAACAATGACAGAATAATAATTGGAATAGGAAAAAACGTTAAATTTATTTGTGATAAACTGAGTTGGCATTTGGTTTTGACAGTCATTACATGTGGACCCAGTGCACTGTCAATCTCAATCAGTAGATTTCCTAGTAAGAAGAGGAGGGGCCAATTTATTGGAATATAGCCAAGCTTTTCATCAGTGGAAACTACCCAAATGGTCAAATGCCCAAATACAAAAAGTAGCCCAAATTATTACAACCCGCCCAAAACGATTTTTACCCACCAAATTACATAAAAAGTAGCCTAATTGGGTTGAAAACTTCACAATCTGGCAACACTGCTTAAAACATCGGTTTCTTTAATTAAAGTTTACATTTTAATTTAATTAGGTTACCCACTAATTATGTTCAAAATATTTTATATAATCATGGCAATGTAATAAGTTGTTTTTTTATGTACTTTATTTCTTAAAATTTTATTTGACTTTCATTTGAGCCTCAGTGCTTCCTCTTTGTCGGCCTTGGAAATACCCTGTATGAAAGGAAAGCAAATCCCACAGTCCTCGATCCAGACATAGGAAACTCACAGTGTGGACATTCTCAACCCCTTTCTGTCCAATGACTTATACATGTGATATAAACAGTTGGCTTTGATAAAAATGTATATGTGTAAAAATATTTAGAGCCAAGAGGTCATCTCATGCTCTCACAGTGTCTGTGTTAGATGACAGTTGACAAAATATGTTTTTACCCATTTTGGTTTATTATAGCTTTTCCAAACTGCTCAGGCATTCTCCTTGACATCTTTCCCAGACCTCATGACATTTTCCATCAAGGACAAGTGGTAAGAAAGGAGAAGGAGAGAGATTTTTTTTTTTGATTATTCTGATGGACCCTGGATCTTTCATGGAACATCTGCGTGATGTGTCTTCCTGCAAGCTCTTCCTGTGGTTTTGACGTCTCCAAGTGATGCTCTTCCTGTCTGTTGCCTGGCAACAGAAGGGGAAAAATAGATGAGGTGATGAGTGAAGGTGAGCCCGAGGGAGATAGGAGGAGAGGAAAGAGAAAGGAAGAGATGAGGGGGAGTAAAGGCGGGTTTTTATTTTCTTCTTGGCGAGCTTTCATGGCTTGTTCTATTTCTGGTCTGTAACATTCCTTCTTAATCAAAAAACTACAAGAGATGTGCAGCAGAGTGCGAGATGATTACATCAATGGTCAATACATGTTAGAATGTGGATTTCATGTCACATTTAAACTCTTGATAATACAAGATTTAATCTGTTTAAACTGCATCAGATTATATTGTATCATACTTCTTTGTCTTTAGTTTGCTTTGATGCCAGAAAATAAACATATATAAACATGTACTGCATGTACTGCACTATATGTATGCACACAGAAACATGTAGAGTGTTAGCAGAAATTGTGATTTAATTTCTTTCTCAGTAGCCTTCTTACACTAAGTTCCTTAAATGTTGAATAAAATGTGTGTTTTTTAGGTTTTCATTGGCTTATTGTTTCATTATGAGAAACACTAACACTCTTCATTCAAAATGCATTTTGGTTCAGTGTGTTAGCATGCTAACATTTGCTAATTAACACTAAACACAAAGGGTGCCATGCCATTGGTCTGACAGCCCATTATTCCAAAACCCCAGTAGTCTGAAAAATGTCCCATTGGACCAAAAGCCCATTAGTTCAATGGCCTGTCATCCTGAAAACAAACGCCACTGCTCAAAAGGCCTGTTGCTCTGAAAATACACACTCTCTCTTAATATATTAGTGAATTTTGATGTGTAAGTGATTATTTAACCCAAAACATGATCTTTCCCTGACCCTAACTAAGTGGTTTTTGTGCCTAAACCTAACCAGACCTTAACCACAGCGTTGTCATACCATAACACATAGTTATTTTTTAACAAGCACATCAAAATACACTAATATATTAAGGGAAAAAGATGACAGGGGTAGCCTAATCAGAACACCTAACTATAAATAATGGTAGTGCGCCATTATTGGTCATCAGACACTGATTATGTTTGTTACCTGACCAAACAGACTTTATATACTACTGAGGTCTTCTGCTAAATTCGACGTCATGTTTCACTCAGTAGAATTCCAATAAATCAGCACTTATAAAAATGTGTAAACTGCGTTTTTAAAGGAGACAAGCATTATCTGAGAAATATCACGTTTATTCACTTTACATGGAGCTACAGTTAACACCGAATTATGTTAAATGTTCACCAAATTAGTTAGTGTCTGTTTCATAAGCGGTAAATAGACTGCACTTATATGCACCTTTCTAGTCTACTGACCACCCAAAGCACTTTACACTGCATGTCAACATTCACCCATTCACACACACCATCATACACTGATGGCACCTTGCAAGGTGCCAACCTGCTCATCAGGAGGAGAATCTAATGCATTCACACACCAATTTGGTTCAGCATCTTGCCCAAGGACACTTCCACATGCGGACTGGAGGAGCAGGGGATCGAACCACCGATCTTGCGATTAGTGGATGACCCGCTGTACCTCCTGAACCACAGCTGCCTAATAAATTGTCCTTGAGAATGAGTAGATGTTAACCGGAAAGCTTGGCTCTGTTAAATTTAATATGTTAATGGAGGTTTTCCTCCGACAGTAGGAAACAGTTGAAGACTTTATTTGATATTTAACTACATTTAACTGATAAAAATATTTACTGTTACATATGTTTTGAATGCAGGACTTTTACTTTAATAAAGTTATTTCACAGCATAACATTATTAAAATCACAAAAATAATTTAAATACTTTTTTCAATCTATCATTAGTACGCAGGTAACTGTAGGCCAAACTACATAGTGAAAACTGTCATGTTTGTGTTGCTGCGACAGCTTCAGTAATTTAAAATATAAATTAACTTATGAAACAGACTTTTCGCAATTAACTCAGTTCTTCTGATAAATTCGGCGTCATGTTTCACAAAGCAGAACTCTGATTTAATGAAATCACGTTATAAAAATTGTGTGGACGTGCTGACTAACGGTGTTTCACGATGGCAAAGAGTAACTTTACACATCTATCTTTAGTTTGTTTAACTTAGTTCACAGAAGAGCCGTTAAAGTTAAATATCAGCTGAAATGAAAGGTTTTTCTTTAGGAGTCATACAAAGTCATATGTTATGATTTAGGAGTATTATCTGTGTTACAGAGAACCCAGATCTGTTAAATTAGGCAATATGTTAACAGGGACTGGAAAGTAGTGAGGCCAGCAGTCACTGAGCTCCAACAACTCCACAGTGTGTATTTTCACATTAATGGGCATTTGTTTTCAGAATAACAGGTTGTCATACTAATGGGCTTTCAGTCCAATGGGACATTTTTCAGACTATTGGAGTTTTGGTATAATGGGCCATTGGACCAATTGGCAGTCCCCTACACAAAGTACAGCTGAAGCTGATGGGAATGTGGTTGATGGTCATTAGTTTTGCAGGTACTTGGTCATAAACCATTTACACCAGTATTGGTGTAAATGTGTGTAGTAAATCCGACAGGACACCATTTGCTGAACTTGCTGCAGCTCTCTTAATTAGCCTCAACCTCACACATCCTATTTACTCTTTCTGACTTCCTGTAGTTATTTCCAGAAGTGAATTCCCCCATGAAGTCACTAAGTAACCATGACAACACATTCTACAAGAGGATAAATTAAAATTTTGACCCAGATGAAAAGTTAGAGGATCACTAAAGTTACAATTACAATTCATCCTGAGGAGGACATGAATGTTTGTACCAATCCACCCAATAGTTGCTGAGATATCTTACTAAAAACCAAAAAATGTCAACCTCACTGTGATGTTAGAGGAAAAAACAAAACAAGTGAAGACTCTGACCTGCTGGTGGGGCTACAGGAAAAGTCCAGGGATTGCTAAATAATTATAGTTCATGGGTTAATCAGGGTTAGTTCATGACACCAGAGTCATTAGGAAACATCCTTTGGGGACCACGTCCATGAAGAGTTTGGTTACCGTAATTTGTTTAGAAAAGGCTCCATATAGTAAAAACAGTGATAAGATAGTAACATTCCACTGTGCATGTGCAGGAACACGGTATCACAACCTCTGGACTGGAAGCTACAGTGGCCAAACTTTTCATGGATGAAGGAACATGTCACCCAGTGCAGTGATGTGACTCACTGATGTGTTTTTAATAGTTTCTGGAAAACAACAGAGCTCTACAGCACAGAGGAATAAGTTACATCAGGCTTTGGATACATACACAATACTTGTTTATGGGGTGAGTTTACTGTTGGTTTGGCTCTGCACATGAGATTTGTTGACAATAACAAAAATATAGAAAATCACCAGCCAAATCATTTAATCTCTCTGCAAGAAAGCATAAAAATCAAACTATTACCCAAAGCTGTATGTTTGCAACTATAACTTTTACAATGAACATTTCTCATTCGCACTGCCCACCTGCACTGAATGTATCTGTTGTTTTGAGGCACGTTGTTGCATCCTGCAAAGTTTTTTTCTTCTGTATTTACTTGGCACAATGATTTTCATGATGTGACAGGTTATTTTAAATTGTGAGGTCATGAGTCTTTTTAGAATAGACATGTTTTTTATCGCCTTGTTTGATTAAAACATGACTAAGAGGTAGGCTTGCAGTCATACTGCTATAACAGACTGTGTTACCGTAGGGCAGCAGTTGTTGGGGGATTTCTGCTTTAAGCATGATAGAGAAAATAAAGTAGCGGTTGCTGCTGCACATGCTACTATGTCTCCATGTCCCTTTTATTGTTTTCTTATTAATTCTGCACAGTTAGGCAAACCCAGTATGCTCAGTTACACTATGATTTCTAGAATCATTTCCTAAAATGTGGCAAAAAGTTTTTTACAAAAAATATAAGCATGTAAACAAATAGAGCATGCTCCTGAAAACAAACAATACACGGTAAAATTTACAGTAAATATAGCTAGTATACCATCTGTGACCATTTTCTTTCAACCAGAACCACAAATTAAAAAAGAACTTGGATATATTATGGTTATATAAGGCCATATACATCACAGAATATGTATTTCAAAATACAAGTGGATGTAGTCAACTGGTACACTGCAGCCACTACTGGACATGACCTCAGTGTTCTCAGTGATAGTTAAAATACAACCATGAACTCTCCTGATCCTCCTGGTTGAAATATCATGATAACCTGTTTGTATATTTATTTGTACATACATGACCAGGAATACTAAGGAACTACTAGTGTTTACTGTTTTCTTTTATTGTTTTGTTTTGTTTTTATTTATTCTTATTCATTAGAGAGGTTACAGCATATGTCGTAGCTCTCATATAGCCCAAAATATGTCCAGCTAAATGTAGCACACTTTTAGCCCAAGCAGTTTAACTCATTTATTACATATTTATATATCACACTAACAACTGTAGTGTTGATGCACAACTGAAGTCCATATATTGAGTTTAAATAATTTGAATTGTCATTTCTCCATGGTTCTGAATCTGTCCGGCTATGTCAAGGTTAGATATAGCCCACTTTTAGCCCAAACATTATTACATATCTAGTATCACCTAAACAACTTTTAATGTCCAGAGATACACATATATGAATTAATTAATTGATTGGTCTAAAAGTGGGCTATAGTTAGCCAGGCAGATTCTGGATTAGATGAAAGCTAGGCATTGACAGAATCTTTACGATAAACTATAGCCCACATTTATACCAAACAATTAGATTTATATGATTTCATATTTTTATATTGTCATCATTAAAAACATTTTTAAAAACAAAAAAGATGTGCTAACGTGTGTTTTTGGATATTACAGCATTATTGTTATTTAAATAACAGCAGTTTGTATTTTTGTTGGTAGGGGGCAGCAACACGCCATAGATCAGCATTAGATCACATTAGTTACTGTGTAGAGAGCATAGAGAAGCATCAAGACCATTGACTGTCTATAAATATGGATGACGTCTCTCCACTTCCTACCACTATGCAAAACTGTAATCAGCTAAATATTCAGCCATGACAGAGTTGGAGAGAGGAGTGCCAGGAGGAGTTTGTTGTGTTGGAATACAGAAAGCATAACTTAGTGGTATCGAAAAGATTTTCCAAGTCATGACTGAATATTTTGCTGATTTCAATAACAACAGACACAATAACAAACAGACAGATCAAGTGAAAGATAAAGAAAAAAATATTTCTCTGTATGGTCCTTTCCATAATGTTGTCAGACACTTATAATAACAATCTGAGCCTGTCAGTGGCAAAAACAAGCACTTTTAAGTGACATACATTGACAGGGCGCTATTGTCCCATCAGATTACGCTGCAGGCCGTTTTGCAGCTTATGGCCTAAACGCTCTCGCTCAATACTGGACCAATTTCAAAAATAGTTGTCACCATTAGTCACCTAGACACAAAAAGATGGGAAAATAGAGTCCAGGTTGAAAAATACCGAAATTTCCCTTTAAGTTCTTATCCAAACTACGTAGGGCACCTCTATGGGAAATATTATATTAACCTTTATCTATCTTTAATAAAAAGCTATACAGTTTTTTTGTTTGGATTTTTTTTTTGTCAAACTGCAATTTCCATGGTTAAGAATGAACTTTCATGCTTAGTTTACATAATATTTAATATTTTATGTTTACATAAGTTCTGTAGAAGGAAATGAATAAAATCTAAACTTTTTAGAGTGTATTTCATAAGTAATTGACATCTAAAAATGTTCCATTGGGGACCAGTGTTGGACAGTAACAGCAATGTGTTACAGTAATGTGATTGCTTTTTTCAGTAATGTGCAATATAGAGGATTCAAATTTGAAATTCAGTAATTACATTACATTACAGTTACTAATCCCAGCAATGCGCCGTTACTTTGACGATTTGGGAGTCGACTTGTTAGTTGTGTTACGTGTAGTTTGATGGAGAGTTGATATCATTTTGGTCTCTGTACGTTCAGTGGACAAACTGGTCCCATATGTAACCTAATAGCTTTGTGCAGGGACGTGGTTAGCCGCCACCAAAGAAAAAAGAAATGTGATTTCAGGTAACTCCAAAGTTGAATCAGCTGGTTTAATTCAGAGTAGGAGGATATGAGAACAATGCAGCTAATGCTAAGCTAGCTGTTGATGGTCAGCAAATACCTCCCATCTGTCAGCTAGCTGCTTGTTAACACAACATCTCATTTTCTTTTTCTACACGTGTTAAACACAGAAGATGGAACATGTGATTACGGAGGCTTTGAAGTTGTTTAAAAGAACCTTTGACAGAGCTGCTAAGTAACAAATGTAAAGTAACGAGTAATGTAGCTAATTACTTTTGTTGTTGATTATTAAGTAATGTAATTACATTTTATGAGTCATTTGTAATGTGTAAGTGACATTTTTCAAGTAACTTGCCCAACACTGTTCAGGACATATGTGTTGCATCGATTCTTCTATTCTCACATCTCATCCTTGTATCTCTCCTCATGTCCTAAATGGGAGGATGCAAGTGATGGAAGCAAGGATACATAAATGAGAAGAATCCCAAGAGTGACAGAGAGAAAGAGGAAGAGAGCGAGGACTAAATGAAAGAGAAGGAATCACCAGAAGGGGAGGCGTGCAGTCCCAGAGCTAGAAAGGGAGAGGTGGAAAGAGGGGGGATGCTGGGGAGGAGATGGAAGGATCAATATCTAATTTCAGTGCTGAGCTCACTGTGGACGGTTTTCCAATAAGGCTGGGATAGAATAGCAAAGTTTGAATAGCAGTGTATCTCTGTCTGTCTCATTGTGCATCTCTCGCTGTCTCTTTGTCTTTTTTTCCCCTCCGCCTGTCTTCCTTTCTGTAGCCTCATGGGTGGTCCACACCTCCATCTGTCTCTGTGTCCACTGCTAATGGAAGCCTGTGGAGGCTTGGACTGACTTACACCAGCTATTAGGGTCACTGCTAAGCCAAGAGGTGAAGTCATTTCTAAAGAGCGAGTAACACCTAGTGTACTCCTAACCAGTGTTAATATCAGTAAATGTGGTTGCATCACCACTAGAGATCTAGTTCCATTAATTAACAAGTCTGGATTACCAACTGGGTAGATCACAGGATCCAAAACTATGACCCCCAAAAGCTCCAGGCTTACTGTGTGTCAACTGGTTTGTGCTAAATTAATTGAACATTTGTTTGGGAATATGTGTCACCAAAGCACAATATGAACTGACAAGATAAGGACCTAAAAGGGGTACTCTAGTGGTTTAGTACTGCACTTCCATAAAGTAAGGGGACTCACAAGAGACTGAAGAATGTTCAAAATTGAAGCAGCAGAGCCTGAGATATAATGACTTTTAGTTCCTAGTAATTGGTAAATGGAATGCATTTATATAGCACTTTTGTAGTCTACCAACCACTCAAAGCGCTCTACAACACATGCCAACATTCACCCATTCACACACATTCATACAGTGATGGCAGAAGCTGCCATTCAAGGTGTCAACCTGCTCATCAGGAACGATACAGCGCTTTTTATCCAAAGCACATTACAATATTTCAAATGCTCACCCGCCCACCCACACACACACTCACGCACCGACAGTGCAGCCACCAGGAGCACTTTGGGGTTCAGTATCTGTCCCTAGTATGGGTCAAGCTCCAAAACACTGGATCCTACATTTCCCATAATGCCACTAATAGCATCTTTTAATTAGCCGCCCTCTGCCTGGGAAACGCCGACATCTTTGAAACTCCATGCTCCAAGTTTGGAACACATGGTTTCTGTTGTAAATTTGTAGTCTCCAAGGCCAAACCGAGATAATCCCAATGACATCACTATGACATCATCGGGGATATTTTCTCACTTTTGAAAGCCTTTCAAGAGCCACAGTTGACATTATACAACTGTTTCAGCAAGCTAAGTAGTACAATTTTCTAAATTAATGTGTTTAACGAAATGAGCACACAGAAAATTAGGGTGCAGAAAAACTGTATGCAATTCACAGAAAGCAGCTGGAACAGGGTTACTTAGAGGTGCCCCCCCCCCCCCCCCTTAATACTAAATAAAAGTATTAAGAACTAAAGAAAAAATGTGTCTGATCAATTATGATTTTCTGTTAGCTAACTTGTGCTACATTTTCTGGCTTTACTTTAGATCTTGAACATCCCTAATGTGATGTAATATGTTGCTGTAAATAGAAATATGTTTACTACTGGTATTCTGTATTTTTCAATTTGACTTCAAATCCCATGAAAAGACCAAAACCAGCAATAAATTGGAGTATTGTGTGTATCAAAGATACACAATGCACATACACCGTCCTGCTGCCAGGAATACTCACTTGAGTAATAAATATGTATTAATCCGCTGCTGAAAATAGTCCCCAACAAAAACACAATTTCCGCCTGTTTGAGTAATGTTTAATGAAATCTACAGTGCCCAGCTGTTTTGGGAAATGACTGAGGTTACTTTGAAGTTGCCTGAATAGCCTAAACATACAGCCAGAAATGCTATGGATCCCCCAAAAACCCCTGAAGTAGTTTAGCATGCTATGAATAGTGGAAAGTGGGGTGGTTTTCCACTCCTCTGCAGAAACTGTTGTTATTTAAAAATCATGTCAGGGCTGAGGTAATGGTCAGGTCAATTTATTTTCTCTGTCTCTCTCTCTCTGCAGTCCAAAACACGGCAGTGAGTGCAGGATTGAGGTGTTGAGGGGGAGTTTACCTCCCTGAAATATTTATGAGAAAATGCACCAATGCACCTGTGCAGCAGCCACAACTGTGAGGCTTTAGTTCTCTTTCTCTGTCTCTCTTTGCTTATCTCTCCCCTCCCTGAAGCGTCCTTTCTCAACTTTCTGTCAGTTTGTTATGTGAATGTGGTTTTTTGTATCTTTTTTGTCTACATTTTTTCTTACTATTTTCAAAATGTTTGCTTCTCAATAATAGGAACCTTTCATCAGTTGCTTAATCCCTCCGTGTCACACTCTTAATTATGTAAGAGTTTTGATAGGACCTTATCTATTAGCAGCAGCATTTACATATAACTTGTTTAATAGTTGTTTATTGAGTGTTCCCAACCCACATGGACTTGTAAGACACCAAAATTCCACTTCTTTGTTCTTACATATAACATCACATTGAAAACAAAGAACATTGTCTCCTCTCTCAGCCTCTAAAAATAAAATCTGCCACATAAAAGGTTCCCTTCCTATAACACACACAGCCTTTCCTCTACAGGGAGACCATTAAACCCAACCTTAGTGTACCTGAGTCCAAGATCTTTGACTTTTGGTCCTTTGGTTGAATTCCACTATTTACAATGTTGGATCAGTCCATGTACATAAGGAACAATTTTAGCACCACGAATATGAAAATAAATGAATCATTCAAAAGCATACAGAATAAAGAATTCACATCCCTAATGTGGTGGAGAAATACTAAAGACCTTTGTTATATTTTAATTTAAAGCAAATGTAATCAATATTTTTCTATTAACAAGGTATCACATGGCTTCTTGTATGTGAAAGTGGTGGCTCTTAGTGATGAACCTACAGAGAATTATCACCTGACTCTGTTGTTCCCCTCAGCTCTACTGAGCTGCAAGTTCACTCTTTTGGTTCAGTCTCAGTGCTATCATAGCATCATTTTCATTCACAGCAAGCAACTGTTTTCTGTAAAAAAAAAAAAAAAAGTTCTAAAAACAGCTTAAACACTTATGTAACTGTTTGCTCCCTGCTCAGCACCAAACAGCAGAAAGACAAAGTTAGCAACCAGTTGGTAAACTTTGTGGAACATTTTGCAGCTAAATAGCCAGATATTTCTTTCAAACGCTGGTGGAGACCAAAACAGAGCTAGAAGGAGAATGAATATTGGACAGAAACATGACTAAATGAATGCTAATGTTGCTAGTTACCTGCTAGATGTGCAAATAGGCAACTGTTTACTAAGAAGTTCACCATGTCAACTTAAAAGACAATAATACAGTATATTAGTATTGTGTTCACAGAATGATTCTGCTGCCCCCAAGTGGCCAAGATACTTGGTCGGGACTGTCTGAATCAGCCCTCAAAAAGCCCTCCTCTGGTCATTAAAACCCTCAAATTCCCTGAAATAATGAGGAAGACATGACTTCAGTGTCTTCAATGGCAGCTACACAGCCCTGCAGACATGTTTACAGGTCTGTTCCAAAACCAGAGCATCTCTTACACATTTAACATTCCACCATGATATAATACATGATCATGTTCTTACCACGGCTACTTACCAAAATAGTACAAGACAGACTGTTCCCAAACCATAACCCATTGTTTTAAAGAGTGCAGTTTAACCCATAGTCAGGTTACAGTAGCATCAACAGTGAGTTAACTGGTAATTTACTGTGAAACATGAGTATTGTTGCTATGGTTACTTACGGTTTAAAATACCTTACAGATTTAGAGCACAAGCATGTGTGTTCACACTGGAAAAGTGACAAATGTAAGTATGCATAAAAATGTCTGTATATATACTAAATTCACTTCATTTTGAGTGTGCTGTTGTTATCCCACAAGGCAATGCACAAACATTGAGGAGCTAAACACAGCTATAAAACATCTACATCAGTTGTGGGTGGTGGTGAGATATCTCCAGGAAGATCTCAAAAAGTAGGTATTAAATCTTTGGAAATGCATCATTCCCTGTTAGTACAAAACAGTGAATATTGTTGATTTCTTGTATACTAACTGCAAAAGTAGTATACCACAATAATCAGTGTAGAAAACATACTGTATATTATTAGTACGTAGTATGACATTGGGACACAGCTTTAATCTTTGTATCTGTCTGTATCGCATACTTAACCTACCGGAATGACAATCCCCACTACTTCCTGCTGTTTTTATGTACAGTATTATCTCTCATCTTCATCTGTGATATTTTTCACATACTGTGTGTATATCTTTCTTTTATGAACCCACACATCTTCATTTATATACTGCACATACAAGCATGCATAATATGCTCATAAAGCCTATAGCAGATTTCACATGTTTATTTGATATCTCCTTATATACAGACAGGTGACAAAGGAAAAACCTGAAAAAATGAGAGGAGAACCATAACGAATGCAGATGCTTCCACACAGGTGCACTGCATGGTACAATTAAGCAATTAACATCCAATCATGCTCTGTGGCAGGTTTAAAGATACTGAGCAGACTCAGTTGATTCTGATTTTGTATCAAGATGGCAAGAGGAAAAAATCTAAGTGACTTTGAAAGAGGGTTCATTGTTGGGGCACAGAGGCAGCAGCTTCAGTCACAGACTGTTCAACTGGCTGGTGTTTCAATAGGAACAGTGAGTAAAGTAACATCCGCATTTACATTTATGGGAAAGACATCAGTAGATAGGGACGGAAATCGTCGTCGACAGCGTGAATTCAATGACCGTGATGCTCGTGCATTAGTGCGATATGTAAGGAAAAACAGAAGAGAAACTCTTCCTCAGGTGACTGAGAATGTCAATGCAGGATGTGATCAGACTGTCTGCAAGAACAGTCCGTCGACAATTACATAGAGAGAGATATTATAGTAGGTTGCAGCGCATAAACCCCTCATTAGAAAGATGAATGCACATTTGAGAGTTCAGTGGTGCAAAAACCATAGGTACTGGTTTACAGAGATATGGAAAAGTGATATGGTCAGATGAGTCATCCTTCACCATATTCTCTAAAAGTGGACGAGTGCATGTGTGGCATAGACCATGACAAGACAATGGTCCAGGCCTGAATGCTTGACCCCTACAGTGAGGGGACCTGGTGGCTCTGTTATGCTGTGGGGGGCATTTTGCTGGCATGGTTTGGGTCCACTTGTCCCCTTAGAGGGAAGGATCACTGCAAATCAACACAAAGTTGTTCTGAGTCATCACCTTTATCCTATGATGAAACATTTCTATCCTGATGGGAGTGGTCTCTTCCAGGATGACAATGCCTGTAACCCCCCACGGAATGGTTTGAAGAGTATGAAAATGATGTGAATCATATGTTATGGCCTTAACAGTCACCAGATCTCAACCCATCTATGGTAGATTTTGGACCGATGTGTTAGACAGTGCTCTCCACCACCATCATCAAAACACCAGATGAGGGAATATCTTTTGGAAGAATGGTGTTCATCCCTCCAGTAGAGTTCAGAGACTGTAGAATCAATGCCAAGGCACATTGAAGCTGTTCTGGCAGCACATGGTGACCCAACACCTTCCTAAGACACTTTATATTGGTTTATCCTTTAATTTGTCACCCATCTGTATATAAATTTTGTGTTCAGTGCAGAAATTATCAGATCTTTAACACCAAATCCTCAAACTGAACTGAGTATACTGAACCACCAGTGTCAAAATCAAAAAAAGTAGTTTTTTTGCACTAGAGCTCCCCTCACTGGTGACTGAAGGTGCTGACATTCAGCTGAGCTCAATAAGTGTGTTACTTACTAGTTAAAAGGCTGCAAACACTGCAGAAACAATTGAGCAAGAAGTCAGGTGCAGATAAGGGGTTGCTGAGTTCTTAACCTTAAAAAAGTGCTTATATAGTCCTAGTTTTGTACTGAACTTGATTAGAATCCAATACTAAACTGAAGACTGTCAGAATCGCAGCATCTTAAGGCCTCAGTATGGTTCTAACCAAGCACTTCTTGGATCATCTAACAATGTGTGAACTTCCCTTTCTGATAGTGAACTCAACAGGGACTGCATCTGAGAATTTTTGTAGCTTTCTGAAACAGAAAGGCAGGATTTGAACTTCTCAAGCTCTCTTCTTCCATTCTTCACGTTTCTGTCACTTTTCGAGAAAAAGTGTGCACCATTATCCCCATTTGTGCGATCAGTCAAGACTCAAAGACACGCAAAAGACTTGGATTTCAGAGATAAGCCTGTGTGTGTAGAATTTGAACATTTCAAATTTTTTGTGCCCCCCAGTGGTAGTTCAAACAACACTGTGGCAAACAGCAGTTCTACACATAGTGGCTTTAAAAGATGCATTACTGTAACTACATAGTTAGTTAGACAAAATTATGGTAACTTGCAGTCCATGTACTCGCTTTCTTTTTCTGGAGCTTTCAACTGCATCTCACAGTCTTCATCAGACAGAATAGAATTTGCTTAGTCGTCATGGAAACACAGTCAGTGACTGGAAGTATTTGTACTGAAATGACTGTTCTCAGCGGACTGAATCATAATTTCCACCTCTATTACATAGCACATAAAACAGATCCACTGTATAAACTTACACTACAATTGTGAACAGAATGACATTATACATTCACAGTCCCTTGCTGAAAATGACACACACTTACTATAATTAATCCAATGACAAAACTGCATCTATATCACAAGAAGCCTTTCATTACATTCACCATGTGCTGGTGAAGGAGTGGAGCTGGTGTTCAGAAGCACATCAGCCTTTTAAATGATAGTGGTGTTGTGTTTGCAGGCCTGGATAACTAAAAGTCAAATATTCACATGATATTATACCATCTTTTATCGTGGAGGCCTTGCTCTTGGAGTACTAGTTAAGACTAATAAAATATGAACATTCATCTTATGTCAGATGTCAGTAGGGGAATATGGTGAGCGAGACTGACACAAAGCTAATCTGACAAAGATTTCACAAACCAAGACAGGAAAGAATCTGATCATTAATTCCTCTATACTGCACTGCCCTCCTGTGGTTCATTTACTACACTGCAGCTCCAGTGAAAGAATCTCCATCATGCAGCTGCACCTCTTTGTAATGACGACAGCGCCTGTTGTGTGCAGAAAGCATCAGGACTTTAAACAAGCAGTTGGTCAGTATCCCAGAGCATTTAACATTCCTCACACTCACAGAGTTACACACATTCACACCTGAGAGCTGCTCCATACAGCCAGCCTCATACTGTCACTGAGAGTTAATGAATTAGTAAAGGTTACAGTAACAGCCAAGGTGGATGGTGACACGTGAATGTTCCAGTTTGCTTATATTTGATCTCATCTGTGTATTTTAACAAGCACATCTTTTTAGTAAAAAGCATTTGTAATGGTGGCTTTTTCAATAATAATGTTAGACTTGCAGCCATATGTTGAGTCATACAGAGGATTTGGGACTTGAGCTCTGCTGTTTCAAGTTAATGCATTAAGAGCAGTGGCGGTTTGCAGTCAGAAAATACAGACTCTTACAAAGTGTCAGTGTTGCATCAGTGAGCAAGTACTGTATGTAAACCATCGCTACCATTGAGCACACGGAGCTCATGTGCTCTTTAGCTGCTTGGAAGGTGCATGAGAAGAGAGAGCAGCTTGGGGCCGTCATTAGGATCATCATGTTCTTTGTAAAGTGTTGTATGATGATGACAATGATGACCCTGATGAAGACCACAAACATGACAGAGAGATGAAAAAGAGTTGTTCTTCATAATACAACTGTGGCTGGAGATTTGAATGAGTCTTAAATGTGACTGAATCCTGACTACAGCTCTGTGTTTGTGTTTTCACTGTGATCTTCATTGTGACGCCTCCTCCCCAAACTAGGAATGAAATAAAATCAGTCAAATTAATAAACAAGAAGTGAGCCTTGTACTGTATCAGCATGTATCATGTCAGTTCCCTGTTTGTTAGTTTGATTTCTCCTCATTTTCAGTATTTTGGAAAATGTTTCAATCTATCCACACTAATACTTTTAAAAGTGAATATGTATGAAGACATTTTACTCCTACGTGATTCTTTATGAAGATCATTTTTAAAGTGAGTATGACTGTGTGTGTGTGTGTGTGTGTGTGTGTGTGTGTGTGTGTGTGTGTGTGTGAGGACATGCGTGCAGGCAGCCAGCAGGGGCGCTGTTGTCGCTGCTGTTGCCAGGAACCAAATAAGGAAATGACGTGCTGCATGTGCTGCGATGGTCCCGCAGAGAAAACTGAAGCCCAGAAACCGGGACGGGGTTTACGAGGTGTAGAGGAGGGTGTGGGGCCTGAAGCGGACTGTAACTGAGGTATGTGTCAATATTAAGTATCGCTTTCATGAAGTTTAGATATCACAGAGTTAGTATTTGAGCCTGAAACAGAGCTGTCGGCGGCTAACTAGCTTGTTGGATAAAACTACAACATCTAACTTGGCGCATGCAAAGAAATGAATTGTATGAATTTACTAACTGTTGTCGTCACGACGACATAAAAGTCTGGTCCCTACAGTCATGTGTTAAGAAGTGTTCATGTTGGAAATGAAATGAGAAAGCTACATGTGTCATAATTTAAAATGTTTTGTAAAATTTACAACTGTCCAACTTTTTCCACGTGCATGAAGTGGTCATGACGTAGGCTGTTCATTGAGTGAGGTTATTTCTATCAGTGTGTGGCTTTAAACGTCTTCTACTGTTAATACACATTTAACAGCTTCTGACGTCCTATAAAGGCCACTTCAACACTGTGTTGTCTATCTGTAGTATACATAATGTATATGTGTGTATATGCATTAGTTATCTCATAATAATTACATTAATATTAATACTTATCAATAATTATTGTGTTAATATGGGGATGGCTTATTGTTTTGAGAAGTCCTTTAGTTGTGTGATGTTTAGACTTCCTAATCAAGTTGATTATCAGCAGCTGTGTACCTCGCCAGTTAATTATGAATAAGAGATCTTTGAAATTGTTGTCATTAAAGACAGCAAGTATGCAGCAACTTTTTAAAAGTGTTTTAGTTTCATTCATTCTGCCTGATCTCACTGTGATGTTGGTCAGAGTCTCACAGGAAATGTATGCCCTCTGCCCTGGTTACAAGATGGGTGCTGACAGCTGAACTACTGCCAAGTGTAGCCAGATTTGGCTGCAGTGTGTGTGTGTGTGTGTGTGTGTGTGTGTGTGTTTGTGTGTGTGTGTGTATGTGTGCACGCACAGCTGAGCAAGTGATAGGCGTCCAGTCTCCGTCCAACATTGCTGAAGTATGAAGTTTGATTCTTAGATACAGCCTCTACAGACTTGAATGAATACGGATGAATGGCCTTTAATTACATAGTTGAAGGCAGTTTGCAGAGCAGGTGGATGACAGCTCACACCTACAATAAGTAGCCTTGAAGACAGAAACTGGCAGATGTAAATCAGTCAGTGGATACATGACAAGTGGCCAGTTTGGTGTAAATCGATAATTGTTCAAGTCATTAGTTTTCATTAGGTTAGGTAAGGCCTATTTCCTAATTAAAGTATCATCACTCATTTTACATCAAACAACATTTAAAGGTTTGCTGTGGAGGTTTTGACCACTAGCAGCAATGTAAAACAATGTTTTTGCAACTGGGTCCCTATTTAGTTTGTATCACACACACACACACACACAATGACACACATGCACTCGTTAGCACGCTGGTGCACATCCTGCTGAACTCTGCATGGTGTTCTGCCGATTGACAGTTGGTGGCGGTAAAGCTTCAAGAAACATAGTTCAACAACAACATCAAGAAAACTCTGCAGGGCACCTTTAACAAAGAGCAAGTGTAGGCTTATAAATGCAATTCAATGAATAAAACCAATCAAAATGTCTTCTGAAACTTGTTTTTCCGGCTCCTCCTGCAGGTTCTGGAGCTTCTTTTGACTCTTTTAGTGCTCTACGAGTGAATAGAAATCACTCATGGTTATCATTTCTAAGACTGTCTAAAGCTATGATGCTTTTAGAAAACACCTCTTAAGTTTAAGAAGCTTATTAGATGCATTTTTTTATGATCTTTGCCTGAAGATGCTTTTGGGAAACCTGCCCTGGTTCATCATGGACATCATGTGCCTCTAATGCTTCCAGTTAGAGGACCAGTATCCTCCAGGAGTGGTTAGAGAAGCATTCTGGTAAAATGACGTTAATGATCTGTTCACCACAGCTGTTGAGTTACATCCCAGCCTGGCTCACTATTAGGTGGGACACCAGACTGTTCACCTCATTAGAAAAACTATATTGACAAACCATGAAGGCATCGCATTTCTTAATCAGGAAGGTTTTGATTCATGGAAACTCTGCTGTTACTGCCTGCAGCTGCTGTCTTGTATTATCATCATGAAGTGGAGAATTGTAGTTCGGGTCCATCCTCCTGTGATTGAATCGTATGCTCTGTGGACTGTTGACAGGATGGGTGACATAGCAAGGAATGAGGCCACCTTCTACTCTAATGCTGAGGACTACTGGAGGGAGGTTCCCCCCACGGTGGATGGCATGCTGGGAGGCTACGGCAGCATCTCCAACATCGATATCAATGGATCCAAAGCTTTCCTGCAGAAGTTCCTCGGTGTAAGGAACTCCTTTAAGATGTTGGGATACAGTACATGTGTCAGGCTGTGTCTGACCTATGGGGTTAAGGCATGTTAACTAGGCTGTGATCCAGAGGTGTGGCTTCCAGTCACATGACTTGGTCTTGGGTCAGACTGGAATCATAAATCTTATGACTTTAGATTTGACAAGATCAAAAAAGACTTGTCACTCGACTTAACGCCAATAACTTGTGATTAGAGGACTTTAGTCTTTTGGAAAATTATAAAAATATGTGCAGTGAAACAACTTCACATTTTCCTGACAACAGATATACGTCCAGTCAGACAGCAGCCAATCACATTGCATGAACAGAAGGAAAGGATGGGACTCGACAAAAAGAGACGGAAATTATAGATGATTGTCAAAGTTAAATATACAGAATTTAATCATTCCTGTACATTTACTAACTTTAAAAACGTAAAGTCATGTTAAATTGCATAAAGGGCACATAATCATTTGTTTAGGACTCAAAACACAAGACTTGGACTTGACTTGAGACTTGCTGGTCTCGAGACTTGACTCATGACTTCCATCGGCAAGATTTCAGGCTTACTTGTGACTTGCAAAACAATAAACCTTGTCTCACCTCTGATGTGCAAAGAGCTGTGGATTCTCAGAGAGGATATGACAGGAAACAGCTATTTAAACCTCCCCATTGAGTCACACTGTACGTTGAGTCTTCTGCTGCGTGTATAGATGTTACAACTGTTCTGTCAGCTGCAGGATGTCTCTAACCAAGATGTACAGAATGTTGCTGAATATTTAAGAAAAACTGTATTCTGTAGAGATGTTTAAAATAATGACATTTCAATCCAATAAGCACGCAGATACTTTGGATTACATTAAGGTTACAATGTAGAATCTATAAACTGATTATTTTATATACTTTTTGCCCAGTGCATGCTGGGATGGGCTTCAGTCCCATGATGGTGTAGGTAACATATCATAATAAACTGTATTATATATCAATATTGGAAAGATATTCTTATATAATAATAAGATTATGAGACTCCAGGAAAACACAGGATTTATTCGGCAGCTTTGACTCACCGGTGACGTCTTGTGTGTTTGTCCGGCTGAAGGAAGGGGAGGGGAAGACGGGTTCAGGCTGCGCTCTGGACTGTGGAGCCGGCATCGGCAGGATCACCAAGCGCTTACTGCTGCCTCTGTTCAAAACGGTGGATCTGGTGGACGTGACGCAGGAGTTCCTGGACCAAGCCAAGACGTACCTGGGAGAGGACGGCAAGAGAGTGGGCAATTACTTCTGCAGCGGCCTGCAGGAGTTTGTACCAGAGGACGGACGCTATGATGTCATCTGGATCCAGTGGGTCATCGGTGAGTCTGACTCATTGGTCGCCATCAGATAATAGTTAGTTAGTTTAATTAATCAGGCTTCATTTAGATGTAGCTGTAGAAGTATTATTGCTAGTAGAAGTAATTCAGCCAATAAAAGCTGGTAAAAGTTTGGTTTAAATCCATCTGGAGTTCACAAAATATGAACACAGTGTTTAAGAGAGTGTTTGAGAATCACTTTTGAAATTGTTTTTGTCTTGCTTAAAACAATAAATGTGTCACTTTTCCTTTTAAAGGCCTCAGTATGCATCATATGAAGTGTCAGATTGTCTCTTTTGAATTGGTGGGGCTACAGCCCACATATCTTGTACCTGAAACTTCTCTCTCAAGCTCTCTTTTTTTCATTCTTCACACAAATACTCTATTTGTGTGACATTTTTCAATACATCATTTTTTTCACTTGAACAACTGAGTGAAACTGCTTTTATTTTGAAGACAGTCTGAAGTTGTGTGCTGTTATCCTCATGTATGATTCATTGCTTCAATGTTTATAGATGCATCAGATGAGTTCAGGGATTGTAGACACAGTGGAGGTGATCAAAACACTTTCATAAATGTAAATATAAAGGGCAAATGAGGTCCAGTGATTCTATAGCAGAAGTAGTGAGACGATGTGCAAGTGTCTTGTGTCATTTGGTGTAGCCCGAATACAAATACGTTATTCAGCAAAGCACAAATAGTGTGGTTTTTTTACGAATATTTGTTTCATACAAATATTTTAAAAATTATTTGTTTTCAGGAAGAAAAAAAAAAACGTTATATATCAGTGCACACGTTGGTTACATCACTATATCAGTCTCTCTCCTCTGCTCCACTGTTACGTCTATCAGCAGGTCTCAATGAGGGGAGTCACATCCACCTGCTACATGACGCACATTTCCTTATTTGTACATCACTCTCGGAGTTGTGGGTGTTCCCCAGAGATAAAGCTGAGCTACTGACACAAGTGAAGTGCTCCTAAGAGAACACTTCATGAACACTTATTGTAACACTTTAATTTTCTAAAATGAAAAGCGTAATAAAAACAAAAATTTTTTTTAAACCTTTCCATTTTTATTCGAATACAAATACAAATAATTTTGCTGCCTCAACAAATACAGATACAAATACAAATACTGGACTCTCTGCACATCCCTAGTAAATACACAACTTTAAACTGGCCAAAGGTAAAGTTTTACACAAGATACTTCTCTCTAAGCGTCAACCATCAGAATGCACATTTTACATTTATAATCATACAAACACCAGGTTTAGCAGATGTAGTCTTACTGGGGGATTACTCCTGCAATCCAAGCTGTGTGTACACAACGTCCTCTGAAACGAGGTGTTTAGATCTAACAGGAGACTATTTACTATAATCATCTGTGATCATCAGCTATATGAAGTCAGCATCCTCTGGTCAATTTCCAAACTGTGTCCAAAGGAAAAGTTCAGGAATTTTGTCAACATTGGGAAGCAAAATGGTGCTTGATCGCCTTCTTATTTCTAATGAAAGTGTGTGGGCTGCAGCGTACTGGTAAACTGTATTTACTAGATAAAAACTAGAATCATACAGTAACACCAGCCAGAGGTTCTTTATAAAAGCTACTGTCTACTCTACTGTCTCTTCTACACTGACCATCCCTCCTCTCTTCTGCCCCCCCTCAGGCCACCTGACAGACGACCACCTGGTGGAGTTCCTGCGCCGCTGCCATAAAGCCCTGCGGCCCAATGGCCTCATCGTCATCAAGGACAATGTGTCGTACGAGGGCGTGGTGCCGGACGAGGTGGACAGCAGCGTCTGCCGCGACCTGGAGATAGTTCGCAGTCTGGTGGGCAGAGCAGGTCTGCGCATCCACCACGAGGAGCAGCAAGTCAACTTCCCAAAGGAGATCTACCAAGTCCACACACTGGCTCTCAGATAGAACTGCTCCTCCTTGTATACAAAGTATTTCTAATATGGAAAGGATGTTTTTTCTAGTCAGCAGTCCATTTATTATCTGTTTAGAAGCAATCTGCAGTTTGACGTGTTTGTGGAGTGTGTGTGTGTGTGTGTGTGTTGTTCATTTCAAGCATCAGTGTTCTGCTCTGTGCTTACTGTCGGCTCATCTCATCTGGACTTCCTGGCCTTACATACTGTAACTCTACCAGACTACAAACTGCAGCATCACTCCTACAGACAGTTTACAGCTTATGATCGCTCGGCTCAATATTTATTTTTTTACACATGTTGGAAGCTCAACATCATATGATTTTCAGTGTGATTGAACATAAGGATAATGTGACTGTACCTTATGTTGGATATCCACTGGATGCAGCTGCATCAAATGAATCTTTTTAATATAGTTTAGAGTTCGCAGCTCATGTCTGATCGATGTGGATCATTTTGTGGCTGTGATTTTAATTACTGTGTTTCTATCTGTATTTCCTGAACGGTGTATATTAGCGAAAAGCTGAAATGATCAATTAATTGATTAGACAACAGAAAAATAACCTGCAACTATCTTGATAATCAATTCATTGTTTGAGTCATTTTTCAAGCACAAAGGCCAAACTTTTGCTCGTTCCAGCTTCTCACATGTGAGGATGTTCTGCTCTTCGGTTTAATATCAGTGTAAACTGATATATATTTGGACTGTTTGACATTTGAAGACATCACCTTGGACTCTGGGAAGCTGGGATTTCTGACATTTTATAGACAAAACAACAAAGCAGTTAATTGAGAGGATAGTTTAGTTGCAGCCCTTATCCGTAGAAGTCCTTCCCTTGACATGGAATTCATGTCCACTGACAATAAGACATTTTTTATACATTGTGAAGTGATGCTTCAGAGACATGAGCTGCTCCAGTGAAAATAGAGCTGGTGCTTACAGGCAGCAGAGTGCAGAGAAGAGCAGCGAGTCATCTGGTTGACTTTGGCCCAGCAGATCACCTGCAGGAGCGGCGACGTGACGCAGAGTCACAGTGACTGCAGCAACTCATTTACCTCAGGGAAGCTCAGAGATAAAGAAAAACAAATTAGGAAATTGAGACAATGTTGTGTGTGTGTGTTCCTTCTCTCCGGTTCACTTTTCAAGGCACACTTCCACAGCGTGTGAACAGGGTCAGACACATCACATTTAGAAAATCAGTTCCAGCTCTTCAGTGAAGCTGTATGATCAGTGTGTGCGGTCAGGAAATCAAACAGGCGTGCGGCTGCACCGCTTCAGATGAAGATATTCTAGATTCTTGTGTATCATTGAATACACACTTCCTCAACTTTCAGCCTGCATTTAAAGACAGGTTTCTCTTTTGAATGGCTGTCAATATTGAGATGAAATCAATGAATCAAATGTAAAATTCATTTTCCATTTGTGTGCACAGTTTGTATGAAGACATTAAAATAAAACATATTTTATATCCAATGTTCATGCTTGAAAAAGGGCAGTTACAGTCATAATAAACTAAACAATGAAAACTAAACAGCACTGACATGATGATGGTGAAAATACTTGTGTGTGTGTGCAGCCCAAACATGAAAAATGGACTGAATATTTGTGAATGTTTGACTGAATGTCTTAAATTTTTGCTTGTTTCTTTTGAAATTTAAATGTAAAAGTCCCTTTTAATGGTCATCTTAGTAGTTGACTATAATTTCATATGAGCAGCTTGGGACTTGTTCATCCAGGAACAAGTTCAAATGAGGATATAAATCACCTCCTCCAAAAACACTTAAAACATGAAAATTAAAATGTTCATGTTGTCATACTTTATGCACACACAAATGGAAAATTAAATTTCTATTCAGTGTTTCATTTCAATATTGTTCTCCACTGATTTTTGTACTGAGTAGCTAATTGGAAGTTTTGCTTTGCTACCAAATTAGCAGCATCTGCAGGGGGCACAATCCTCACACAGCTGTGTGTGTGTGTGTGTGTGTGTGTGTGTGTGTAGCTAATGTTCAGTCTACTCAGTTTATGTGAGTGAGTTTTATTATGGACTGCAGCATGTTGAGAGGATGAAGCTCAGTCTGTACTGAGGCCTCTGAAACACAGTGAGACGTCTCCACTGTTTGACACTAAAGCACATTAACTGACAGAATCTGAACGACTCCTCAAAAAACACAAATCTTTACAATAAATAAATGGATCCTATTCTGATCAATGTTCATTTTCAGTAAACTACTGTAGAACTGAGACGAAAAGCCAAACAAGTGTAGTTTTCAGATTATGATGCTTTATTATGACATATTTTATACAATCTGTCACAATTATCCACACACTGCTGAGCCATTGGTCCATTATACTGTATATCAGCCAGTCAAGTTTATAGTTTACACATTCCTGTAGTTAGGATTCACACTCACTCTCTCTCACACACACAGAGCTTTTAGGTACTCATTTTACATTTTCATCTTCTATTTGGCAGTCTGGCATTTTGAAGTCGATCACATAGATTGTTTGTGTCTGTTACGCTCAGCAATACATAATTACAACTGTTCAATAAGAATGAAAATGCTCCTATAAATATTCGGAATAAATTGAAAACACATTGCAAATGGGTTATTTATTCATGAGAATTTTTAAAATTAAATGGATTTTTCAATATCATCCTATTCATTTTTGTTCCCAGCAGTGAGCACAAAACACAAGTTCACATTTTCAGTCAGGGTCCCAAGCTAGCAAGCTACTGGAAAGCTAATTCATCCTTTAAATCAAGCAGGACAGACTAATGCAAAGAACTTTTCACTGGTCTTCCTCATCATCAGTCTTTTGATGCTACAATGTAAAATTCTACTGTGATTCCTGAAGAGAGTGCACACAGCTTTAACAGAAGTGACTTTGTCATTCAGAATAAATCTTCAAATCCTCACTGCAGCTTTGTTAGAGACACATTTAGAGGCAAACTGCAGGTGCAGGACTGAATATTGAATCATTTGTTTTAGGAAATGTATAATTCATATGTTTTTTATGAAGAATGTTTCATTTCCTTACTTGAAAAATGAGCTCAAATCAGGTCTTAACCTCCAGTAACTGTCCTGTTTGTCCTTCATGAAACAGTCCCAGCATGTACTCCTGCTTGTTGTGCTGCTTCATGCATAATGCACACATTACATGGAAACAGCCTAACTTGCTGCCTCCACTGCTTTTATAAACTCACCTTTGGACACATCAGCGGATCTCACAAGAGACAAATTGATTTTAGGGTCAATCAGAACAATAGTGTTTTGTTCTTAAGGAAAAAGTTTTGGCACCAATAACACCAGTGAACAGGTAAAGCCCCTTCTGTCATCTCAGTTAGCTAACTTTACATATTACTGAGTCGGTTCACTGATTTCAGGATTCTTTCAGTAGCTCAGCGTACGTCTCCACGAAGGTGAAATACACTACACAGTATCATGTGAAGAGATTGATGGAGCTTTGTTTGCAAGGGAAAAAACTAAATCCAACATTTTTAAGAGGAAACATTTCTCAAAACCACTAAATAAGATCTAACTATCATGATAAATGATTATAAGCAGTGAATACAGGAGTCTTACTGGGATATGGCAGAGTGGCAGGCATGAATACATGATAGTTTATTATCAGTAAGTCACACTGGTTCATGAGAATCTGTTAAGATAAGGCAATATTTAAAATTGTACACTTATGTATCCATGAACAAAACTATGCTGATGTAACAAAATAATATAAGCTCAAAGGTCCGTGTACTGTGTTGTGACTATCCTTGAATATCTCATCACCATACTGACATCCTGCAGTGGCATTGCCGTCTAGTGCTGAGCGCCATTTAGAACAATGGGAAGCAGTTATATTCATTGTTATCAGTCATTGAATGGGTCCGACCACTTGTCTCACACAGTGAAATACAGGAAATACATTATCCTGACACCTGTTCTGTCTCTGCTCATGTGTTTATATGCTGAGAAATGGTAGCATGTCCCTGCATGAAATCCATGTCCATAAATCCCAGTGATGTTTACTAAAACTAATATGACTATATTTTACTCTGAGTTTGGTGCTTCTTTTGTTCCTGCAGTTTGTCTGGCATGGTGGGAACTTTCTCTGACTATCTACTTGTTACCATGTGACCAAAGTTCCATTTGCTAAGGACGGTGAGATGCAGTTAAAAGCTCAGAAAAAGCTAGTAAGTGAAGCTTTGAGTTTAAATTATTTTTATCACACATGCTTTGCCAAAGTTCAAATGATCCAAACTCAGATATGCTGCTACTGATATGAATGAATACATTTTGATGACAGCAGGGATTGTTTTGTGTTCAACACTGCAGCAGCTGAATGTAAGGAGTAGTGTGGCTCAGGTCATGTGATCAGGACCAGGTCTCACTCTGGAGACGGCCCGTCCTCTCCATGGCTTCCAGCATCTGCTCGGCGTCCTCAGCGGATACGTCTCCCTCCCTCTGAAACACCTCTTTCAGTGCGTCACGTACGCTGGCTGGCATCTGTTTAGCGTTGCTGCGTAGAGAAAAAAACGAGAATATTCACAGCTGCTTTAGTGTTTGTACTGTCTGCTTTCAACAGGACTGCTGCTACATGCCAAAAAAAAAAAAAAAAGGTGGTAGATTTATTTCAGTTTTTTTTAACCAATCCCACACACAGCATCCTGCTTCCAGAAATACTCACTAGAGCAGCAAATATGTATTAATCTGCAACTGAAAATAGTACCCAACAAATGCACTATTTCCTCCTGTTTGAGTAACATTTGATAAGAACTACAGTGTCTTTTTAAAAAAAATGAAATTATATATTTGCGAGTTGTTTTTAAAGATTTATGTCTTCAAGCAGGAGCCAATGGGCTTGGTGCTGAGAGCCACAGACACTGTAGGGAAGTCAGAAAGTATTTAGAAAAGAGACATAGTTAGCTTTAATCTTTTAATGGGATTTGTTGACAATATGAGAAATATAGAATAACACCAGACTAGAGCGGTGTGAAGGGGGGGAGGCATGAGGAGTGGCACTTCCTCACCTCTTAATAGGAAAAAAAATCGAAATCTCAAACTGAAAATAAAATTCTCAAAGGCTCCGTCTTCCTTATCAGTCTCCACAGAGGCCTGGTGTCCCTGCAGAGTCAGACTCAAGTCTCAGTGTCTCATTTTTGTTAAGATCGTGGTATCTTAACGTGCACACAGACCAGTCGTTACCCCACCACCCACTCCTCACTGTCAGCCTACTATTCAGTCTGTCCCAATTTGTGTTACATCTCAGTCTTTTGAAGAGTTAAACAACAGCTGCTCAGCTTTGGATTTTTTAATGCACTCCCACACCTCTTCAAAACCCACTGCAGCACTGCTACAGGTGTTTGGGTTAACTACTGTCATTATAAGAGGGGAAAATCAGAAAACATAACAAGAACTGAAAACACCTTCATTTAAATAAAATGATTCGATGTAGCAATAATGGGATTATCAGAATAATTTTCTCCACACATTAATCAGCATAAATATAGTTAAAAATACATACATAATAAATACATAGATGTGAACAAAACAGAGGTTTGGACTCACCCAGCGATGTAGAAGCAGGCACCTTTATTTGTAATCAGGTCCCACAGGAGCTCAGCGTTCTCCCTCACACGCTGCTGCACGTACACCTTGTCCTCCTGAACACACACACACACATTTCATCAGTATCACCAGAGGATATCAGATACACAGAGGCACTGTTAGCAATGAATCCTGGGTATTGTAGGAAAGGTTGAAAACTGTTCTGGCTTTACTTCTGGCCCTGCACACTCACAGGTGTTTTCAATTTCTCCTGTCAGGTTGACGTAAAGTGGAGCCATGGTTGGGAATATGTGATGTCACAAAACTCCATGTATCAATTTGGAATAATAGTAAGGTAAATAACAGCAGGTCTGACCTGGTCTCGTGAGAAGGCAGTGAAGAGGGTCAGCTGTCCAGCCTTCATCATGTCCTCCCACTCCGACCTGAAGTAGAAGTCTTTGGACTCCGATCGACAGCCGAAGAACAAGACGTTGGCTGAAAAGAAGGGAGACGAAGAGGAGGTGTTTCATGTCAGAGCTGTGATGATGTGAAGTGAGGTCACTCATTCAGGGAACGTGAGAGACAAAGTCAGAGAGGTAAAAGATCTCACCGGTTTTTCCCTCAGCAGTCCTCTCTTGTAAAGCCGACCTGAAGGGTGCCACTCCTGTTCCAGGTCCAACCAGTATCACAGGGGTGTCCTTTTCTGTGGGGAACTTCAGAGTTCCCTTCTTCACCCACAGAGGCACGTACACCTCCCCTACAACAACAACACTTAGTTAGTCAGGAACTTTATTGTTCACGTTGTGGAATACAAGATAATTGACAATACTGGACAATGATGAGAACAAACTTATGTATAATTTTGCTAGCTATGTTTACTATTCTCTGCAGTTTCAGTTCCTAACATTCAGATTCCACACTACATGACCATACTGAAGAGTAAAATACTTTCACCAGATTTGTATCCACCATTTCCAGAGTTTGTCTACCAACATTAAAACCATTTAGCTTCCTAAGTAGATACACTCTCTTTCTGGCTTTCTTAACAATGTAGTCAGTATTTTCTGTGAAGCTAAGCTAGCTACTAACAACTATTGACAATTTCTACAGTGGATCCAGTGACTGTCAAATGTTACATTATTACCTAGGTTTTACCCACATTTAGTAACATACATCAATTTAAATTTAAATGACCTCATAATCATACGTAACGATTTATCAGTGCTTATTGTGGACAAGACTAAGAGTCTACAGTCATGCTAGCAGCTCTGTGAGGCTGTGCTTAAACACAGCAGTACTTTGAGCTAAATGCTAACATCATCATGCTAATATGCTCGCAATATCAATGCTAACATGCTGATGTTTAGCAGGTATAATGTTCATGTTCACCATCTTAGTTTAGTGTGTTAGCATGCTAACATTTTCTAATTGGTACTAAGAGGCTGATGCAGAGGCTGATGAATGTAATTAATTTTAAAGGTATTTGCTCATAAACCAAAGTATTGGACAAATTAAAATTTTGTCCCAATGATGGCAATAAATGAAAAATCAAGAGATCATCAACGTTTTTACAAATCATTCTGAAGGGAACATGAATGTTGTTATCAAATTTCATGACAACTCATCTGATAGCACATTTCACACAAAACCACGTAAACGTCATGGTCGCACAAGAGGAAAAGTCAGAGGATCACCAAAGTCATTGGGATTCATCCTCTGCGAACCATGAGTGTCTGTAAAAAACTTTCATTGCAACCCATCCGATAGCTGTTGTGGAAATTAAGCCACACATTCCAACCAATCAGAGCTGAATATTCTCTGAGGCTGAGGCACAATTAATTTGAGTGTTATACAGTGTGGTGAAAGACCTTGTGCGGGGTCCAGGGAGGCTAACCAGGTGGAGCAGAGGCCTCTCCGTGGTTGATGCATCCTGGTTTTATAACGGACCACAGCTACCAGGACCTGAAGCCTGTGTGGGTGAGCCTGTGTAGAGAGAAGGCTTCTCTAAAATACATCTGTAACATCTGTTTCTGTCTTTACTGTTCAATCAACTTACTTCATTTACAGGTATGCTTAAGGCAACCGGGTGAAACAAAACTCATTTTTCAATAGCAATTACATAGTTGTGACGGATGAGCTACCTGGAGAGAGGAGGCGATGGAGAATGAGCGAGGCTGGATCTCAGGGAAGAGATCCAGGAGGTAGTCCACTTTGAGTTCTGCTGTCGTATGAGGGAAATCTGTCAAGACCTGCAGCAGTAACAACACGCTCAGTAAGCAGATAAAGGACAGGTTCATATATTTAAAGATATGCAGGACTTGAAAATGTCTGACAGAAGCAAAAAGATACAAACAAAAATGTAAAATACTTTCAAAATAATAATGAAAATCCTACAAATAGGGCCTTTAAAATAATCAAAAGCTAAAACAAAAGCAGAGTTATCGATGGAGTGATTTACAGTTGTGAATATATTAGGTTTAAACTGAGTCTAACCTCCAGTGCGGTGCGTCGAGGCCGGTTGCAGTAGCTGTGCAGCTCGTCCTGGCCTGCCGCTGAGCTGAACTCCACCAGCTTCTCCTGCTCCAGCTCGTTGGTGGAAAAGGTAGAGAGCAGCTCAAAGAAGGAGCGGCGAGGCACAGCGGCAATGTCCAGGTAGCTCTCCACCAGGTGGCGCACAGTGCAGGGCTGAGGAAGCCTGGCTGGGACTGAATACACAGAGAAATGGTCATGTCTCAGCAGTCACATGTCTTTTACAGTGACTATTCTGCTTTAAAGCTGCACTAGTCAATATGTTTATATGAACAATGGGTAAAATGACAACATGTAGCTCTGCTGTAGCCTCTTTTAGCACATTGTTTTAGTTTAACAGCCCACAGCTTTACTATTTTAATTGAGTCTCATCGCTTTCATCAACCTCAGCAGGCAGCTGTTTTCAGTGAAAAAGTGCTAATAAACCCACTGTACACTACTTGCTCAGCAACTATCTGGTGAACACAGTGGAGCATTTAGCTGCTAGATATTTTTCTCAGGTGGAGACCAAAACTCAGCTAAATGGAGAGTTTTACATTCATCAGGTGGTCAGATATACGACTCCAACTGAAAGTTAATGTTGGCTAAATTTGGTAGCTTGCTTGCTGAAGAGAGGCTCGTCGGCTGGTGGCATGTGATTGGCTGAATGGTAAGGAGGCGGGGACTGATTACACTAAAATGAAAAGTAATATTATGGAAAAAAGTGACATTATAAAAAGTGTCATTATGAAATTTTTTGAAAAAGGGCATTTTGAAATAAAACAGAAATCCATTATTATGAAAAAAACAATGGTGACATATTATTATATATACATATATATAAATGTATATATATGCATCTTTAAATATATATTTCACATTTTCTTTAATTACTAATTTACTAATTAACGTACTTTCTTTAATTCTTTCACAATTTACTGGTTCATTTATTTTACAGCATTTATTTCATAATATCTATTTATATAATATAGAACACTCCATATAATAAAGGCTCATGGCTGTCAATAGCCGGTGACAGTGATGTTTATATATCAAGGTAATACTTGGCTGTTTGACACAGCAGCTGAAATTCATTCAAATTCACTCATTCATTGAAATTCATTCATTCAAATTCATTCATTTAAATGAGATGATCAGATGTAGGGATTAATGGGATCATCAGAGTAGACATTATCACATCAAGAACTGAAATTTGTGTGTTCTTACATTTAAAGCCAGTTGTAGCTTCTTTATTAACAGATTTTATTGGCTAATGTGTACAGTTAAACACACAAACACACACTTACCTGCAGTGTTGTCTGTGGGCGTGAGAGTGAATGTAGCCTCTGGATCTAATCTCAGCAGTTGACAGAACTGCTGTACGTCTTCTGGTGCGTTACAAGGATACATCATCACCACGTCGCCCGCAGCAAACCTACACAGCAACACCACAACTAATGATGTGTCAAGTCTGTGCGACGCTTTTCACTTTCATTTTGCATTCAAAAAAAAGTTTGTTTTCTTCTTCTACATTTTAAGACTGAAATTTAGAAAATAAAAACTAGGAAATCGGGGTATTGTTCATTTCTATTCATGCTGTGGGTTGATTGAGACGGAAACTAAGGATCCGTCCCAGTACCAGTGAGGTCTGATAAACCTCCTCATGATGCTGTCCTAACAGACACTTGGGCTCAGTGGAAGCTACTGGAAGTATGTCACACAGGAAGGGACTTGACTACTCTCAAACACTGCAAGTGTGGGTGTTAAGACAGACTCTGAGCAATGACTCCACTTGTGTGTGATTGGCTGGTTGATTCGCTCATCCTTCACTAATGTGAACTAATGGACACTAATGGAGCTCAAATCCTTTGCATGGTGTTTCACTCCAAGGTTACTTACTGAATGTTGGATCCAGTGATGTCAAACTCGATGTGCCTCACGTCCTGAAAGTGAGACGGGTCCGTCACTCTCTTATTGGACACCAGTCTGGCGGGAAAGGGATGTGACTGGGAGGGGACGGTTTGCTCTGAGGGAATCCTCAGCCTGTCATCTGTCATCTCCTTCACATCCTCCAGGAAGTGGAAAGTGTACTTTGGAGGGAGCCTGAACCAAGAAACAAACAAGAAAAATCTGAATAGGAATCATTTGAATGCTTCAACATAAAACCCAAACAGGGTTTTATAGGACACGTAACACACTCCAAGTCAAATATGTAACAGCAGAAAAAGTTGATACTCACGGCTCATCCTCCCTCAGTGGGGTCACATCTGCCAGAGACGGGTACAAAGCAAACACTTTCTCCCAGAATGATTTGAGCCACGGGTCAATCACAGCATCTGACCTGTTTAAAACACATTTTAAAAACCTTTTAAACATTTAAAAAATAATGATTCAAAACACCTAGATTTTGGTATAATAATAACTAATTAATAACGATTGTCAATACATAGAAGACAAAGAACATATGAGGATTCATCTACTTGCACAATCCTAAATTTGTTACAGTCTCAAACAGTAGCTGCCCCCCCCCCCCCCCCCCCCCCCCCCTCAGTGTTTTACCAAGGCTTACTTATTTAATGCTGCCCATGAATCAAATTCTTCATTTCAAATAAGAATCTGGATCTGGAGCTAGTAGAGAGGATAGAGAATCCTTATGATTTTGGAGAATAAAATGCTGTTTTTTAACAGTTATGTCATCATGTTGTTGTAGTGACACCTATGGTCCAAATGCTGTCATTTTATAGGAGCTCTATGTTGCTCTGTACTGTGTATTCAACTCTAAAACAGTAACTGTGGTTGCAGGCAAGGTTTTGTCCAATAGGACACACCTACATACAAGAATTATGCAACCTTCAGTAAAACAATATGAAAAATTGTGTCAAATAAGCAAATAAATAGGAGTGAATAATGGACATTTTCTGCCTCCAAATATATTATGAAGCAAACTTGGTGAATACTGGATGATTTTTAGGATTTTTTTTTTTTTTAAATTCAAAGGCGTTCAATTTGTATAGTTGGAAACAGATTTGTCCTCAACCAAAAAATCCAGGTAGACAAAAAATACTGCTTTCACACCACATGCTTCAAGTTGTGAGTTCTGAGCCATAATGTAGATTTTTATTAAAGGCCACGTTGTGGTGCTATTGAGTCAGCTTTGCACCAAACACTAATCAGTTCTCTCAGTTCTTACATGGCCCAGAGCCAAAGTAAACACTGAGACTTACTCAAATCTGTGATGTAGTTCTGAGATAAAGAGGTAAAAAGAAAATTATTCAATAAAAATATATTTTAAAAAAATTCAGAGATGGAGCAATTAGATCAGTTTCCTCCTGCAATTAAACTGTTTTATGAACAATATTTCTTTCCATTAACTAAATTTATTTCCTACTTTAGTGGCCTCAATAGCTCATTATAACTAGCAGTTATGAAATATTATGTGATATTGTTTTTATAACCTGAGCCTGCTTTTGCTCAGCATATAATTCTCTTTCACATTTTACTGCTTAGAAACCTCAGTTAAGAGAAACATAATATATGAACCAAACCTGACAGTACACAGGTACTAAATCATCCATAACACTGTGACTAAATCAGTAATATTTTATACCAGATATCAAAAGAATAATAAAATAGAATAAAATATTTAACATGAAAATGCATTTTGAGTTTCGCTTTTCCTCCCCAGCTGACGAAGTACCCCATGATTCACCCACTTACCCCAGGTCATGCTGGTCGTCTGCCAGCCCAACAGGCAGCAGCACACTGGCACCCAGCTGCACCAGCCGCTTATGAAGCTTTTTGGCCACAAAATTGAACCTACAGACAAAAGCAGTCGATGCTTTTTACAAAGAACAATGACAAAGATCATTCTGAATGTGTAACGTGAGAACTGTGAACCCTGAAAAACACTGACTTTGGATAGGAGGAGTCCCCCAGACCCAGTATGGCACAGTCCAGCCGACACAGAGATCCGACAGGTAAAGACCTTCTGAAGAGAAACCTCCAGAAGTTCTTTGGAGAAAGAAGTCAGACAGAAAAACATACGTGAACGGGGTCAAACTTATGTATAGTTGTGGGTGCAGCAGAGGTGAAAGGGGAGTAAGTATTCCACTTTTTTTTTCTATTCTTCCTCCCACCATATGTCCTGTTTTGTTACCTTTTCTTATGTTTTTACCTTCATATTGTCAGGAGGGTCTCCTTGGCCAGTGGTGGAGCACACAAAAACCACCAGAGACTCTGAGATCAAGTTGGCCTGTTTGATGAGAGGAAACACACATTTTAATGTGATTTCTATAGACTTATAATCCACTCTCCCTCCTCTACTTCATAAAAACACACTCACCACATTGTAGTCATCCAGAGGCAACACTTGAACCTGCAGCCGCCTTCTCTGCGCCTGCCGGGCAATCCTCTGAGCCGTGTCCTGAGCCGTCCCAGTCTGGCTGCCATACAGGACGAGCACAGCCGGGTTTGACATTATGACTGAAAGAAACAAAATTATAAAATGCCGATTTATTTTAGAAGGACGAGGACAAGGAGTAGTGAAAGAAATACTAAACAAGTGTGTGAATGGGTGAGCATAGAATCATTGTGGGGCACTGTGTTTTCTCTTAATTTAGCACTACACCTGCGTTGAATAAAGTCAATACCTGCAAAACTGTTCAAATTAAACTTGCTTTAATTGTAAGTTTGCTTTGGAGTCCTCTGAAGGTCTTCTCTCACACTTTGCACTATTTTGTCCCACTCCGTGTCTGACAATGTAATACTGTACTCCTACCCCCATACTGAGAGATAAGACTAGTAAAAAATAATACTCAACTCAAATACACATTATCAGGACAATGGCAGTGACATCCCCCCTTCTCCTTTTGTTTTTAGACTTTTTAAGCCCTTTCACACGTGCAGTCTATCCCTGAAATGTTCAGGAACATTTCCTGCATGGGGTCATGTGTGAATGGGAGCAGGGATCGATATTCAGGGACATCTGTTTCCAAAGGTTGTAAAAGTAGATGTCATGCATTGTGAATAGTATTATGGTAATTCATGACCTTTACTTTACATGCAGGTATTGCAGATAACTGCAGGATAGTTTTAACAATCAGGCTACTTTACGTAAGTTCAGGCTAGTGTTCGCAAGTGTGCTTTACATAGTTTTTTAATACTGACATGTCTGTCTTCTATACAGAAATTCAATAAAAGTCACCTTGACCTCTACCAGTAAATACTTAAATTTCTTCTACGGTAAATATTACGTTACCTTAATAAGAGTGACTGTCTTAAATAGCAGTGAGTTAGCTTCTTATCTTAGTTGATGATTTTTCTCTGTAATTAACATGACATTACTGCGGCTAGCAGGCTAGTTAGCTGGATAGGAAATATGGTCAATTATTTCTTCATATTTGTTTTTTCTTCGCTATAAATCACATATGTCACCACATACCAGTGAGGCAAAATACTTACCGCCGCTGTCTTCGTCAACAGTGGCCTTAAACGATAGTAAAAGAGACAGATAAGTGTTCTGAGTGAATCAAGCAGCTCCTCATTCTCAACATCAACGTCACGCTTTACGGCAGTCTCATTTCGCGTTTTGATTGGTTCGTGCCCTGACGCTACATTCAAAGCCGCAAAAGAAAGATCGGAGATTTCGGGAACATTACTTGAAAATACTTTCCAACACAAAATCACCGTCTGTGAAATACTGTCAGAAATACAGTAAATAATCATACGTACAACAATTTTTATATCAGAGGAGTACTATGTTGAGTTGCGGGTAACTAGTCATTTACTGGGTGTAAAAGGAGGTTGTATATGTTTTCTGTCCTGTTTTACAGCTCGTCTTTTGGGTCCATTGGGCCAAAATGGGTATTGGTTTCTAATTTGTACTATTTAAATACACTCAAATATAACTGGTTACTAAGCTCGTGTCTAATTCGTTTAGTGTCCACAGTAAGTGCTGTAAGCTGCTACCAAATGCTGCATGTATTTCACAAGTGAATCACATGTCTACGGAAGCCCATTTCTGCCAGAAAAAACGATGCAACGTTAGGACAAAGTGTGACAAGTGTCTGATGACATGCTTGATTTGAATTTCACTCACTAAGTCACAAGCATGGCATACTTACTTTTTGTGCCATCATTTTGAGATGCAAAATCAAAAATGTGAGTATTTCCATTTTATAACTTTATACTTGTACTCCACATTTCAGAGGGACATATTGTACTTTTCACTACTACATTTATCTGACAGATGTTCTTGCTGGCAGGAATATGAAAAGGGCCCAGTATTTGTATCTGTTTTTGTTGAAGCAGAAAAATTATTTGTATTTGTATTCAAATAAAGGAAAGAACTTCAAAGGCGATTATTGCTTTGCACTTTTCATGTATTGCCTATTTTTTACAACCTGACTTTGTGGAAAGGAGAAGGGGAACAACAGGTTATGGAGAGTCCCTTAGGAGCACTTCGCTTGTGTCAGTAGCTCAGCTTTATCTCCGGGGAGCATCCCAAATCCAGGAGTGATGTCCAAATAGGGAAATGTGCGTCATGTAGCAGGTGGATGTGACTCATTGAGACCTGCTGATAGATGTAACAGCGGAGCAGAGGAGAGAGACTGAGATAGCGATGTAACCCACCTGTGCGCTGGTATTTGACATGTTTGGTTTTTTTTCTTCCTGAAAACAAATAATTTTTAAAATATTTGTATGAAACAAATATACACTATTTGTGCTTAACCAAATAACATATTTGTATTCAGACACACCCCTAATTGCTAGTTACTTTACAGATAGACATTTTAAAAAAAAACATATGATAATCTTATAAAATACAATGCATTGCTAAAGATTAAACTAGTGGTTCAAACCTATTTGGTTTGCAGCCACTTAAAAAAAGCATTGTCTGGTTGGGGCCCCTTGTCAGGTTTCAGATGTCTATTAATTTTTAGCAGTTCCTCCAAATATGTATTTCCCCTCTAACCTTCTCACATGGTTTTATTTAAATAAGTGTCTGAGGCCCAAAGAGGTGTCCAATATTTCATAAAAAGCAAAGATTAAAGTCCAAAAAGTGAATACAAATTTGTGTATCAGAACTTTTTTTTTCCTTCTTTCCCACCACATCTCACCTCTCAGATTTATCTTGTGAGCCTTTGGAGGGAACACCACACCTGGGTTGGGAACCAATGGACTAAACTGCCAAACTGTATATAAAGTAGTTAAAATTAGCTCCACCTAGAGCAGCTACAACAGTAAAAATGCATCAGGGTTAACAATGCAATGTAATATGTTACATTATTATATATTAGTCACAACAATTTTCTATGGAACCACTTACTTTTGATACTTTGACTTCAGAAGGGTTTTGACCTATACTTGTAATGATGTATTTGTACATTTTTGTACTTGTACATTTACTTAAGAGAAGGATGCAACAATGCTGATACTACATCTTCCTGCTGACTAACTTAAAAAGTTTCCATTGCGGTATACTATCAGCATGTTCAAAACATTAAGGTTCAGTTCAACCCCAAAAAGAAAAAAAACATCACTGGTTCAGACATTACTAATTGGTTACCTAGTGCACTCCATTATATTTACTTTTTATCATTTTATTTCTATCTGAAGTGTGAATTGTATGCACTACACAGTGCTTTGCCTTTGATAGATATGAATATTACAGTTGAGCGACACAGCTGTGGGTACCTTTAAGGTAATACAGTATATCAAATGACAGCGAGTGTCCAACAATATTAATATACTGTATGTGTATATTTGTGTTCAGACTCAACAACATCTCTCTGATTCCAGGTGCAATTCTCAAAATGTGTATTTCATTACATTTCTCGGTGTTGCTGCCTGTGTAGGAGCAGTATATCTCCTCAGAAACACAAAACTTTGACACTGACCACAAATCGAGTACAGGAAAATGACACATATATATATTTTATATCATACTGACTGTTGACATGAAATGTCAGACATATATAGAGGTGGAATCTTTTACACACTACACTTAAGAGATTCATACACAGTAAGCAAAGATTAATTCCTGAAACATGCAGAGATGTTAAAGTTAAGAGCACTTGAAAGAGTAGCAATAGTGATGGCTACAAACAGGCGATGTGTTGTTAGTTCATACATATGCACCATATAATGTATAGCAATTTGAATAAGTGGGATGAAAAGATGTCAGAGACAAGTGGACAAGAAACTAAAGTGAGGTCCAAGGTTGGATTATCTCCCTGGTAAGCAGCACTGTTTGGCAGTTGGTTGGTGGTAATTTGATTGACTGAAGCTTTGTTTGGGAGAATATGAATACATGCACCACTGACGCACCGTATCAAGTAGCATAATAAGGTTCTTAAGGTGGGTCCTGCTTTATCATCTGAGGCCCTGTCATAAAGAGGATCTAGTTTTAAAGTAGAACTCCAGTGATTTTGTATCGTACATTCAGAAGTTGATAAACCTGCGAGAGGAAGATTTTCAAAAAATTATCAAAACTGATGCAACAGAGGCTGATATATATATTGACTTTTAGTCACTAGTACAGGTCATGCTCCTACAATTCCCATAATGCAACTCAATAGCGTCTTAAATTAGATCCTGCCTGTCTGGATCCCAACCACAACTTTCAAATTAAATACACTCATTCTATATTTTAGGCTTTCTGTTAAAAAAAATTCTAGCCTCTAAATGGAGATAATATAACCCAGATGACATCATTACAGTTGTTTTCCAAGACTCCCATCAGAGCCATAGAAAATATGATACAACTGTTTTACAGGCTGAGTAGTAATTTCATCTAAAACTAAACTTGATGTGTTAAAACTGTTGAAGTTCTTTCAGAATCCTCATTATTTCAGCTGTGATTGTGCTCACATGGTGCATGTTTATCATCTTCTTACGCAGTAAACCTGGGGGCAGTACTATAGTATTAGTATTATAGTAATATAATATAGAGAATGGAAGGAACTGTGGATGTTTATAGGAGCCCAGCAGCTTTTTTGCCCCGAGGCTCCCTAGCAGCTTAATCCAGGCATGGTGAGGTGGATGTCAAGAACAGAATAAATGGAGGACAAACATCTTAAGAAATGTGTTTTTCTCCAAGCTGTCTTCATATGCATCCGTGTAGAATATAACTGACCCATATTAACACTAGATAATGATTCCACCTGGCATTGAGGGGCCTAGATGAGAAAGGACAGAAGCCTCTGGCAGTTAGGGCAAAAACAAAGTGTCTGAAATGGACTGAAGTGCAACAACAACATGAGATTGCATTAGTGAAACAATCACAACCAGCTATGATAACTAAAAGCAATAGAAATCAATAGATTATGTTAATATAACAATAATAAATGTTAGACAGGTGTTACTTTGGTTGACAACACAGATAAACAGTATTGTTTAAAAAAAGGTTTCCAGAAAAAGGCACACATCAATTGAAAAGGTATATAAGGCAAAGAACAGTCCATTTAAAGAAAACAGTGAGTGGTGTAATCCACTAGGCTCTTAATATAGTGTATCTATAATACAAATTAAACATTTTAGAATTAAAAAAGAACAACAAAATACAACAGGAATGGGTGCCAGTGAAAAACACAAAAACAAACAAACAATCAAAAAAAAACACAAAACCTTTCAAAAGTGTTGTATTCAAACATGGTTCTGCATATACAATAAAGGATTATTTGGTTAGTAGAGGAAAGTGGCTCAGCCAGCTCTTTGAAAACCCGCTAAAAGCTTTTCTATACATGACAAGGTCAGCTCGCAGCAGCTTTACGATCATGCACAAACGAAGACGAAGGAGCAGCACGGTGCCGTCGGCTCTAGCCGTGGTAGAGGCGTATGCGCTGTGATATGCTGCTGCGGCACAGAGGGCAGTTCTGCAGAGCATCGCTGCACACCTGACAACAGCACACATGACCGCACGGCAGGAAGATGACCTGAGCCTGGAAAGAGGAAAAGACACTCAATCAGTCATCTGGAAGAGTGTGTGTGTACATGTGTGCTAAAGTTTATATGTTCGCAGGTCATCACTGCAAATATTTTCAGGGGGAATTTTTCTGGTGTCATTTAAGAGTAATACTCTGCATTTAAAGAGTTTGGAGGGTGGTATCTTTTTTTTTTACCTTTCCAAAACCAGTAACCAATAAATATAAAACACCTGCATTCTTTCTGTATATTTATGATGTAGCCTACTTGAAAAAATGGCTGTTGTAAGTGTTGCTGAAAGTGAATAAAGCACAGCAAAAGTTTATCTTAATAGCATACAAACAATAGAGGACCCAGTAAAGAACCTTGGGGCACACCACAAGATAAGGACTGTAGCTAATTCATATACGCAGCACTGATGTCTCGCTCCTGGTGTAAAGTTAAGGCACTGCTTACATGTAGTACACATGTTAGCATCACATCTAAAGATGAGGGCTGTAGACATTTTGAGTAATCAGGATATTATGCCTCATCCTTGATATAAAAAGCGGCTTTTCACATGTTAATCTAGCAGACACAACAATAACTAAAGTGTTTTTCTTACTCCAGTTTCCATGCAGACCACACACTCTGAGCTCCCTGGTCCCTCCAGAGGGCTGGGGGCAGATGGGGTGACAGGGGTCCCTGGAGTGAGTGGTGGGCTGGGCATCTGGATGATGGGGGGCAACTGTGGGGATGAAGGGGGCGGAGCAGTGGCAACGGTTTCTTCTTCCTCGTCCTGCTGCACGGCCTTACAAGCTCCTAGTGGAGAAGGAGACGATCAGAGGACAGCGAACAGGCTGCAGTGTTGCACATGCTGTAAAACTGGACAGCTTTTCATTGACTTTGCATGTGCTTTCAAACCTAAACACCCTCTTTCATCCTTCAAATAGGCCGAAAAATATATTTTGCTATCTAAACATTATCCCTTTGAGAATCTAATAAAAGCCCTCACTTTTCCTTCTTGGATTTCTCAAACTTCCACAATCAGTGGGAACTTGCATAGTAAATATCCTTTCTGTTTCTATTTTTTATAGTGTTCTGTATTGAAACAAAGCATTTTACACTATTACTGGGGATATTTAGGCCATAATTACATATAAATATATATAAATACAGCCTTGCCAATATATTAGCATGGCTGATATTATCACAGATGTATCTGTATATGTCAGTCGATAAGTTCAGAAAAGCTATAGATATGTTTGAGGTCACCATGTTCATGATCAATTATATGTTTGTGACTCTACAGAAGGTAAACACATTCAATTCAGTAACACTGCATGAGCTGCTGTCAGTCACCAGGATTTGATTTTTTCTGTTTGCTGCACTGACAGTTTGGGAACAGATGATTTCTCATACTGAATTGAAGACTCACACATCAGCCTGCAGACTGCCAACATGCAGTGTGTACAGTATAAGAATCTGGATAATATATAGTCATATAGGACATAGGTGTACCTTCAGGCTGGTGATCCCGAGCCCAGTTCAGAAGAGCTTTCTGGATGCCTATTTCATTAATGCCGAGCTGAAAACAGAGAAAAGAGGAATAACGCTGATGACTGTGCACATTCACAGATAGTTAACAGTTCTTTCTCTGTCATACAGACATAAAAAATTAAGGCTGTCCTTCAAAGTCCACAGCCTAAAATTCAGTGCAATCTGCCAGCATTTTAACATTCACGACATTGAAAGCAGATATGGAGCCATACTTGTTGAGCCACGAGACTGACCATAACAGTTTTCTCTCTTCCTGCACATACATACTGTACTTAACATTAGCTTATAGTAGCTCATTTAATCAAAAACAGAGGCACACATTGCTATGTGAAAGCTAACTAGACATAACCAGTGTTGTGATAGACATTACCAAAATGAAATGAAACAGTAGAAATATCAAGAGACTGAGATAATTAGAGATGGGTAAAAAATGTGGACCAACTTAAAAACTAATATCTCTTTTTTGATTCTTTTCACACTGTCTATGCTTGAACACCTGACTGAACTCAACTAGTGTGCAGCAGACATGATGAGAGAAGGACTTTATATGTGACCAATAAGACGGCGGATGTTGAAACCGAGCGTTAGTGAGACCACAGACCTTCTTGAGGTCAGAGGAGTTCATGTGGCAAAGAGCCGCTGTTGTCACTCGATGGTGAGCCAGGATGGGCAGGTAGTGCTGAGCCGACAGTCTGCACAACAGATTGACCAACTCTTTCTCCACACCTGCTTCCTGCAATAAGATTACAGTTATTCATCTGCACAGTTGGTTTTCAGATGCTTCTGTGTGTCCTTCCTGCTCTGCTCTGTAGTGTACCTGCATGCGCAGTGCCAGTGGTTTAGTATCCAGCAGTCTCTGGTACTGGATCATCCAGTAGTTCTGCTGGTTGGACTCTGACTTCAGCTCCATCTCCGCCTGGAAAACAACAAAGTGATTACTGCTCTCGTTTAACACTTGACCCAAGAATGAGAAAGACGGTGGTGGAGGAAAGATGGTGAGCCTTACAGTTCAAATGACCACTAATAGATGTGTGAGCACATAACAGAAAGCAAATGTCAGCAATCTCTGCCTCTAGAGAGGGATTATTATGATGACATGTAACAGAAGACAGCATGAGGCATTGCCTGACGCGGAATGACACAATGAAATACGTGTCAGGAAAGACACAATGGGACAGTGAAGGTGTTAAGTATAACCTCTCTTCTCTTCTATCTGTCTTTCTCTTGATAAATATTCAGATCTTGTTATATCCATATCACTTGTCATGTATTCAGGAATACATTCCATGATCATTCCAAACCTTCAGTCAGCCAGGGACACTCACATTTGTACAGTCCGCTGAGCTCAGATCAAAAGAGAGCAATGGAACAATTGATGGATGTGACTACAATAACTCGTTGTAGCTTGTTCTAGAAATGAGACAAGCACGATTTTGAGGGAGGTAGGTCTGTTCCTAAACTTAATGTAATGTAGATGGGAAATCCACTTTCTAACACTGGGGTAGGAGATTAGAGTAGCCTGATTTCCCCTGGCTGGTTTTGTGTTGTATTGTGTTGGAGTTCTGACTTCTAACTGGCTTTTTAGATGTGAGCATGTGCAGGACAAAGACTTCACACAGGAGAAGTATTGCTGTGACAGCAGAGCAGCAGTGTGAGAGCAAATATGATTACATGTAGTGATGCATTCTCCTAATTGAAATAATTTAATTCATAGTCTGAGGTGAAAATGACACTAACTAGCTACTAGAAGTCTAAATAAGTCAGTTACCACGGCTGAGCTGTTGACTACTTGTAAAATTCAGACTCATCAAATATACTCAGTGTCTCAGTAAAAAAAGAAAGAGATTCCATCCACCATAATCTGCACTGAACTTAAAAGTGATTTTAGGCTAATAGCATTCCAACAACCATATATGTGTTTTTAGTTTCCTCACCAGAACCTGCTGCAGCTCCTGCTCTCTCTGCACCTTCTGCTTCAGCAGCTGCTGCAACAAATCACTGAGAGCCGTGCGCTGCTCCACCAGAACCTCCTGCACACACACACCATCATATAAAAGGTACAATGCACACTCATCAGTAAATTACCAGAAAATAAAACAAAAGAGTTAAGAAGTAAAGAGACATCTCCAGCACAGTTCAATGATAGGGGGGGAAAATCATCATCTTTGATGTACTTTCCTGTATGAAAGCAGTTTAAAGTCCACCTGTTACATTTTAAATATATAAACCATCAATAGACTTCCTTCTGAAATCTGAACATTGATATGAACTAAGGTACAAGAATCTATTTAAATATTTAGTTAACTACTGCAAAAACACATCTTTACTTAAATTTAAAGCCACTATGTATAGAATTTGAAAACATGTGACGTTAAGCCCCCTGGTGGTAGCACTGAGACACTGCAGCAGACAGCTATGATGAACTATGAGAGCTATGAGACTGCAGCAATTTTCACCAGGAACTTTACATTTTTCTTTCAAAGAGAAGAATCACAACAAACTTTAAAAAAAACTACAAATAGTGGCTTTAAAGGAACAGTTCAATATTTTCAGGAAATTCATTTATATGCTTTCCAAGTGTGAGAAGAGACGATTGATATCATTCTCATGTTTGTGTGTTGGAAGCTGAAGTCAGGACGTGGTTAGCCTAGCTTAGCATAAATACTAGAACAGGGAAACAGTTAGCTTGGCTCAGTCCAAAGTTCAAACATACACCATGATACCTATTATAATTATTTTTTTTATCACTCTATTGAAGTCATGAATTAAATATTGCTTTACTTCAGATTTTTTTCTTGAACCTCAGAGTGTGGAATGTTAAATTATTGGTGGTGCAATGGCATGAAAAATAACCAAAAGAAACGATGGTAATCAACAGGAGGAAAGAAAGAATTAAGTTAAATGAGGGACGGCAAAGAAAGAAGGGGGTGACACCCACCTGCAGGTTCTCAGCATCCAGATTGCGTCTTTTAATCTCCAGTCTAGTCAGCTGCATTAATTCACCCTCTATGAGCTTGATCTGGGAACAGTGGAGAAGCAAACATGAAGCTAGCAGGGAGAAGGCACATGCGGCTGAACGCAATGTCAGGATGAAAATATTCGTGATGATTTGATGAAATGATTTTCTGACTGTGGGTTATATTACACAGGGTACAGGAGTCAGGTGAGTCCAGCACCAGGTCAGGTACCCATGGGTAAATATTTATTAGATATGGGCAGGCAGCGGGTTAAGTAAAACATTTTTTAAAAAGAAAAAAAAAAAAGAAAAGATAATAATGTCTGGTGTTGCAGTCTTTCTAATTTTATCTTCAACAGTTTTATTGTATCAATCCCAAATGTCATCTCAAGTAAAAAAGCCACTGCTATACTCTAAATAAACTCATTATCTCAACTTGGAATCTTTTGGAACAGCTCACCGGTGTGAAGAAAATCACAGTTTCTGTTAAATCCTGCTGTCTGTGTGTACATTACATGTGATTTGGAGTGGAAATAATCCACTGACAGCAAGGTGGGTGCTTCTGCCTCTGCTCTGAATCACCGTGTAGCTTCTTGAATTTATTTAATTTTTTTTTAGCTGATGCCTAGTTTATTTCTCTGGGCCACTGTGTGTCCCTACACTATACTGTTTATGTTAGTAAAAAGCTCTGAGCCTATTTGATTACAGGTCTAGTCACAGGTCTAACATGAACTAATCAAGAATTTATTCAGCGATTATTGCAGGTAACAGGTCAGTTCCTGTTCTGCCTGACACCTCACACATGATACACTGTGAACTCTGGCACACGCACACACACACACACACACACACACACACACACACACACACACACACACACACACACAGAAGCCAACCAGTCTTATCATGCTGACAGCTGTTCACTGATGTTTTTAAAAGGACTTCAAACTGAGAAGGTTCTTGTAACATGAGCCATACAGAACATTAAATTGAGGACTGGAAGGCTAGTGATAAGTGATGAGCATGGCTCTGGTGATGCTTTATTTAAATACCTCTTTCACCAGTGTCATGTTCACTAATATTTTTGAATCTCCCAGGAAAACAGAAAAATCTGATTAGGTACTTTCATTCCTTCTAGATCTTTTCTTAGCCATTTAATTTATGGAAAATAAACTAAGTATCATATAAAAGCTAAACTGAAATGTTTTTCATGTGAAGGCTGTTCAACTGGCTTTAGTCTGAACACCAGTCCACATCTTCTACTATGCAGCTTTTTACCAGTGTCATGAAAAACAGAGATCAGTGACGGGTTTGACCTTCATCCAACCCATCTCCACCGGTCCACACAGACCTGGTTGCGGATGTATCCGTGTACAGCATCCTTCTGCAGCTGCAGGGCCTGGAACGCTGCTTTCTGCATCTCCTCCTGCAGAATACAATCAGAGGAAATGACTGATCACTGAGATAGATTTCTTTTTAAATGAGTACAGTGAGGTCAAGGAGAAACGCTTTAGACACAGAACACAAACCTCCTGTAAGATGTGGGCGATGGCTTTAGATTTGTCCAAGACTTGGAGGGACATCATCTTATCAAACTGCCTGTCCAAATTCTCCATACTGTTCAACAACAGGGAAGAGAGACCACATAAAGTTTTATACAGTGTCGATTGGCTACTAAAAACACATTTGCAACATTAACATCCTTCCTTTCAGATGTGGTGTCTGGTTGTTTGTGTGTGTGTGTGTATGTTGAACCTTCTGCAGGTCTCAGAGACCAGGCTCTGTCTGCGAAAGTCACTGGCCTCCTGCAGGAGGCTCACAGCACAGCTGTCTGACAGCATCTTCTGCATGGCCGCTACAAACACACAGAGGAGGAAAAAAATGTGATGAAGACAACAAGGAAATATCATTTTAAGTCCACAAGCAGGGGGAGTAGAGAAGCACAAAAATCTGGAGACACAAACATATCTTTGGCATTTGATACTTTGGTAAAGAAATCAAATTAGAGAAGGAAAAATATATTCCTATCACATCTGTAACAATAAAGATGTTTCGGTGTATGGACAACAACCACTGCTTTAATAAAGCAAGTAAAGTTTAAGTATCAGCTGAGCTGCTTACCGGCCACCTCCCTCTTCCTCAGTGAATTGGCTTCTTCCTGTGTGATGGCGGTCAGATGCTCCATACGGATCCTGTTGGGGAAATAAACTGTTAACAACAATATTTTGATAGTCATGTCTGACATTAAACAGTAACCATATTGCCAGACAGCTGAAATGCATGGTAAAATATAAAAACCTGGAAAAATGTCAAAATTGTCATATAATTCAGTTCAGTTTATATACTGTAAACTACAATCACTTCACTGTAAGCTACACAGCACTGAAACTGCTCTTCCCAGAGTTACAAATGATTTACTGATGGCTGCAGACTCTAGTGCATGTTCTGTGTTACTATTGGTTAACCTCAGTGCAGCATTTAATACCATCGACCATTCCGTCCTTATAAACAGGCTAAAACAGTGGGCATGTACTACTGGAACTGCTCTGGACTGGTTTTCCTCTTATTTAGCCAACAGGATCTTTTTTGTTTCTGTTGGTGAATTAACCTCACAAACTGCTGAGGCTAAACATGGAGTACCACAAGGATCAATCTTGGGACCTTTTCTATTTACCCTATTTTATTCAGAAAGACTTGAAAAAACCTAACCTATCCTTTAAAGCTAATGGTGGCGCTGCATCTCTGGTACAGCCTTCCACTTAGAGATCATGCTGACTAGCACCAGCTCTGTTTTAATATCTCATCTTCAATGATAAAAGAGGAACTTATACACTAAAAAGATGCACAAATTGTAGTAAAGCCTTCTATGTCCTGTTCTTGTGTTTTTATTGTCCTTCCTCTGGGAAGCATTTAGTTGGAAAGTGTTCTATAAATAGCCTCAGTCTGGTAAGTGGAGAACAACCAGATAAGTGTGGCCATGTGTTGAGTGCCTCATATCTCTTTGCTGTAACAGATCTGTTATGTCACTCACCGATCTTCCTCCATGGATTGGAGAAATTCTGCGCTCTTTTTCTTCCTGGAGAGATAAAAAAATAAATATGCTGCTTTTAGCGGGGGTCAAGCATCTAATCTGTGACACAGACCAACACCAACAACTCTTCACCACCACAGACAGCCTGTCCCTTTCAGGTCCTACCTCTTATTGTCCATCAGCATGTTGCTGATGCGACTGCTGATGCCGTCTTCAGCGAGTCTCACTCTCTCCAGCACCATCAGCCTCTCAGCCTCCAGGGCCCTCTGCTGCTGGGAGAGCCCCAGCTCCACACGCTCCTGCTCCTAAATAATCAGTGCACACAGATCAAAACTTTAACACATCTAGAAGTAGCTTATAAAATACACGGATAAGAGGAGTGAGGAATTCAAATTTCCAATTTCAAAACTTTAAATTTTGAACCCTATTTCTGATAACTTAGCGGGCTTAACATCCACAGAAACCTCTCATGTCGCTCCTGCAGCATCATCCATCTCTCTGCTGTTGATCTGGATGTTCAGTAAGTTCCAAGCTAAATACAACAGGCGAGCTTCAGTGCTATGAAAAGGTGATACAGAGACAGTCTATTTAGCTCCGTTGTGGAGAAACGATGCATGTTTGGAACACACTGAACATACAGATCAACAGACAACAACTGGATTATTCTGCAGGAGTGCTTTAAGAAGTTTGCGTGGGTGTTGTTGTTGATATTTACTTCTTGCTGTGAATCTGTTGTAAGAATCCACTGTAATGGCTGTGAATCCAACAGCTGCTGTCTAAAGATGAAGGAGCAAGCTACAAACATTTCAGAGCCGCCTTTCAAACTTACAAAAGTCAGCAAAAATCACGTGAGAAAATCAGGGAGTTGTGTACCTCACGGACTGAGTTGAGGATTTTTTCCTTGCGGGAGGTGTTCATGAATAGAAGCTGCGCGTGCTCCCTCTGCTTCTCCTCCAGGTGCCGCTCGAAGGCCAGCTTCTCCTCCTGCTTCTTCATCTGAGGTAGGAGGGGGTGAAGGGGCAAGTTTAAATGTGTGTGTGTGTACATGTGAATACTGTACAGTATGTCTGTGTTTAGAATAACATGAGCCTTTCCTGCAGCTGCCACATCAAAAGTTTCAGCTAGTAAAATAAAAAAAAACTAAAAATCTGTGAATAGAAATTAACCAATAGGAAGTAAAATAAGCCAATGCCTCTGAGCAAATTCTCTTTATGGCTTCATACCCTTTCTGCAGATTCACACACAACCACAACCCTCTGACAAGAACTGTCTGTCCTCGCACTGTTAAACTGTGCAGCATCTGTGCTTGTGTTCGTACGAGAACGCAATAAGCGACAAGCTTTACACTAAGAAACCTGTCAAATGTTTTTAAGGACAGTAAATCAGCTTAGTCTCAATTTCAGTATCATCATGCATCATCATCACTATTAATGTTGTGAGCTGACAAATGCTGTTAGCATTAGCATTAACCGTCTTCATGGGAATCTGAGTCAGGAAGTGACATCACTGACAGAAGAGTGTTCAGCATCAGTCTGGATTATCACATGCTTTGACTGAAAATTACATTCAACAATGTTTTACTCTTGAGTTTCACTCCAATCAGTGACGTCACTGCAGGTGTTATCTGTCAGCTGGTCAAAGGAAGAATACCTGCTGTGACATCACTGATTGGGTCTGGTATGGTGGCCTTTAAGGACCAAACATATAGAAAAGCAATTAACAGCATTAACAGAAGTGCACTCCACAACAAGAAACAACTACAAATGACAAATCACATACAAAAAAGAGAAATACAACATAAGGGTCATCATCATGTGTGTCTTTTTTTATCATTCTGCAGTAGTTTTATGCCCCATGTAATTCAGTACAGATTCACCCGTTACATTTATTCTAAAACCTACTTCCCAAGTGACTGTGAGGCCACAAGTAAACCTACTGAAGTGCGTCATGAGTTGAATTAAAAAACTGTGGATGTTTTGAGTAAAGTAAAATGTGCCACAGTAGACGAGGCTGGATCTGACAGCGATTGTGTCGGCTGGAGTAACGCACCTTTCTCTTCTCGTAGTCGCTGAATTTGTTCTGCAAGAAAAAGTGAGGAAAGACTGAATGAGGCTTCCAGCATCATTGACAGAAACCGGTAAATACAAGTAAATTAACAAGTAAACAGCGCTACATACTGTATACATGTGCAGATTTCTATTACTGTATGTGTGTTTGTGTGTCACCTACCTGCCAGGCCTCCTCTAAGCCATCCATACAGTCTGAGTTCTGTTTGCCACAGTCACTCTCCAGCACTGGCAAGAGGTACTGGGACGGAGGGCAGTACTCCTCTCCCAGCTCTGAAAACCAGATCATCCAAAGAGTCCAACAATGTCCTCATACACAGTCTGATATGATGTCATGTGAATACCTCACACCCTGATTTTCATTTTCTCACTTCCACTGAAGGATTACATGCCACTTCACAGTCTGTGTGAAATCCTACAACTCTTGAGGCTGGGTCGTACCAACAAGGATTATTATTTCCTAAAACCTGTTGCACACAGCTGTAAACCTGGATTTAAGTTATAACCCTTAAGATTTCAGTACTGATGCACCAACTGTGATCTATTAATACAGGTGCCAGTTCCATTCAAGATGACACATTTATCAGCCACAGAAGAAGAACAGCTGTTTATAGAGTGCAACCAAACACACGGCAGGCTGAGGAGATTCATCGCTTCACATCGGTTTATTAAAGAAGCCTAAAGAGGAGCAGTGGGTTCTGTTTTCTGTATCACATCCAAAACATGCCTCCATCATTTCCTGTGAATCCCTCGCTGGTTTACTTCACTGCCTGCAGAGATCTTGTGATTCCTGTTCCCACTGGTGCAGAGAGAAACCCTGAAAAACCTCTGCGTGTAAACGGGAATATGACTGGAATATTCATTTTCATTAGTCATGTAAGCAGTTTAGTAGGAATATTGCACTTTTTCGGAATAAGGGCAAAAACTGGAATATTTTGTGCGTGTAAACGTAGTCACTGATTGAGCAGATGATCTTCCCGACCATCACCACTCTCAGACAGAACCAGACTGAAGCCCTTTAACAAAATATAACTTTGTGCTACTCAACTGAAAGCCATATTCCATTGTTTGTGTAACATGATAAATGAACAGAAACATTGGACTGAAATTTGCGATTTATAACAAAAACACTAGTAATGTTGGGAACAGGGCCGAATGAAAAGCCAGAGAAGCAACATTTTCACAATTCCTATGATCACATCTAGCGTATTTTTTCTGAAACTCCACACAACTCCCTTTTCAATCTTTAGAACAAAATCTGTGTGGTGCAGACATTACTGAGCATGCTCACAGACACAGTGTCTTCTTCTTTTTTAAACTGCAGTGGTCGACCGTATTCAATGCAATGAAGGAAAATGTCACTCAGTACATCAGTAGAGGTCAGTGTCAGTATTTTTAGTGTGTTTTAATGATAATAGTCCTATCAGACAAATATCAGCCTGTGACTAACCCGAGTATTTATTATAAAGATACATCTCAGCGCAGGTTTTGGTCCTTTCATGAGATTTGTGGTTAATAGGATTATATAACACCAGACTTAGCCATTAACATTATATGAATCAGCTGCATGGAATTCATCAGATTGTGGGTTTCAAATTTCCAACATCTTTACTATAATAATTATATTATATCATAACTTTTTTTTGACTCCAGTCTGCACAGATCTGATCTAATCTTATAATTCAATATGGTGACAAAATGACATGAATTATTATAAATTAAATAAGTACTCTTAGGTTTGTTAATCAGATTGAATTGTGCAAAACATTATTATTATTATTATTATCTTGAATTAAGAAAAAAATCTATTATCTCTAAACTCTGTTGATGCAACTCAGTCCCAGTGATATCAAACCATATAAAACTCTGTTGATAAAGTTGAAAACTTGCTCCTGTGCAGTTGTTAACTCGGAGAAACAGATTATAATCCTGTTATCAGCTGCTGAATTCAATCAAATCAATTACAGATACATAGAAGACAAATAAAATACCTACATGGAAAACTATTTTAAGCCAAAAAAGTGCACAGAAACAGATGGGTATGAGTGGAGGAGATACATGTGAGTCATTGAGTAAACCCTCACCGGTGCATAAGAAGCGTTGGATGCTCTCTGTTCCTTCTGCACACACAGATGCAGGTGGATAGGACATTGTGGCGGCATCGAGTGTAAAGCTCTGTCACAGCACAAACACACACATAGACAGGGTTTCTGTCATATCATATCTTAGGGTTTTAGCTGTACTGTAAATTTTAAACCCAAAACACACACACACACACCTCCAGGGTGCGGACGTAGGCTATATTTTTAGGAAGCTGGACGATGTTGTTGTCACTCAGGTCCAGGGTGCGCAAGCTGCTCAAAGAGCCGACTGAGGATGGTAGCTCGCTGAGACAGTTACCTATTAGACACACAGTGATGAGGAAAAAAAGACAGTTAATTCAGTTTGACTTGTTCATGTCCTCTCACTCACCGGCGAGCAGGCAGTAAGCAGCGTACCCTTCAAATTGAGTGTTTGCAGAAGCCGCAGATCCCCGATGGAGTCTGGCAGGTCCTTCAAACGGTTCTTCTCCACATTCAGAATCTGACAGGACACAACATGGCCACACATGGATGATGAGTTAAATCAATTCACACTCATTTCCTCTGTACCAGGAGTCGAGTTCAGAATAGCATTACCTGCAGTGACGCCAGCTTCCCAATGTCTTCTGGGAGTGAGGTGAGCTTATTCTCATGCAGATCCAAAACCTAAGGAGTCAGACAGGCTCAGTCATGCTTATTTGAGTGATGTGAGAGTTCAAATATGTATGCAGGCTTCAAGAGGCAATATTATCAGAGACAATTCCTTCTTTCAGCTCTTTCACAGGTTTGAATTCAAGTTATTCTGTCTTAAACACTGAGGAGAAACCCTTTAGCCTCTTTTAGCTCTCTCTGGGACTGACTGATAGTTTGAGCTTTTGCTACATGTAGTGACAACTGAGAGCAAAACATGAGGGGAAAGATGATTTTAAACTTATATTGGCAGCTGTGTGGTCAAATGTAGCATGGAACTAACACTAACGAGGTTTGTGGGTTAGATAACTGTTGGTGCTAAAAAGACAGAAACAAAATAAAACTAGTACACAATTCAACTAATGTTAAATATGGTGCTTTGAGCCAGTGTCAATTATTATCAACAGAGGGGAGTGCTTGTAAATCACAGGTCAACTATAAGATAGGAGGGCTCCCTTTGTCCCTCACTAGATCACTAGAACCTCCTCAGTGACTACAATTACCATCTAATGGACCTCTAGAACCTCCTGTAGGGCCAATTGTACCACCTAAACAACCCCTCAATGACCACTAGACCCACCTAACAGACCTCTAGAACTTCGCTAGATCACTAGAACCTCCTAAATGACCACTAGAACCACCGAATGGTCATCTAGAACCTCCCAAAAGGCCACTAGAACCACTGAATGGAAATCTAGAACCTCCACTAGGACCACCAGAACCACCCAACAGACCTCTAGAGCCTTCTAAAGGACCACTAGTTCCTCTTCAGTTACCACTAGCACCTCATAATGACCTCTATAACCTTCTTTGATAAATGAAAGTAAAACCCAACATGAACTGTTCCAAGTAAGGTGTGGTTCTACCATGAGTCTCCAGAACAGCTTCAATGCTTCTTGGCATAGATTCTCAAAGTCTCTACTCTACTGCAGGGATGAACACTTTTCTTTCAAAAATTATTCTCTAATTTGGTGTTTTGATGATGGAGGTGGAGAACGCTGTCTAACACATTCTCCAGAAGGTGTTCGGTGAGGTTGAGATCTGGAAACTGAAGGCTGTGACATATGATTCTCATTATTTTCATACTCATTAAACCATTCAGTGAGCCCAGTAAAGTCTGTTTTACTTTACCTTTAAAGTGGCGAGAGAGCTGATGTCACATCCTTTTGGCAGCAGTGACTTCAGCTCATTGTTATGGAGGATAAAGACCTGTAGGAGAGACACAGACAACACTGCTGTCTAACTGCTGACTGTGCAAGCAAGGACATGCTGATACTAGTGAGTTCTACAAGTATTGCTAATACAGTATTTATTACACACACTGAATTTGAATATGCTTTATTCACTATTCAGCTTCATGCTGCATTCTTACCTTCTTCTGTAGCACCTTGCAAATGGAAAAGACACTCGAGGGAACCTGCGGCATAACAGATCAGACCAAAGCTTCAGCATCTACATTACTACCCATACAATACTTACTAGTTAGTTACTAGCTGTTTTTTCAAACAATTGTTTCCCCTGACTGCCCTTGCTCCTAGTCATTATGCTAAGCTACGCTAACCAAATCCAGAAAAAGAAACATGAGTTTGATCGTCTCTCACTGACAGAAAAAAAGAGAATACACAAATTTCCCAAAATTTTGAACTATCCCTTTAAAAGAGAACACAGATTACTGATAAACCCTTTTTAAAAAGGGTAAAAATTGAGGTAGCAGAACCAGAGATATTGTGTTTTTTTACAGAGGTCTGGTAACCTCACTTCTTTCTAACTCCACACCTCCAGATTTGTTTAATTATTAACTTAACTTAATAGTACACTTTGGTGGAACTAAACCTGTTCTAAAACAGAGTGAATGATTTCAAAAATCTATTATACAAGTAATAGATCTAATTTCACAACTAGGCATCAGTGAAGCTTCCCTCACATCTGTTCAAAGTAACTTTCTCACCTCTGAGAGCTCACATGCTGAGATGTCCAGGGTGTCATCAGCACCTGCCTCCTTAGACTGAAGAACAAGAGACAGTCAAAAAATTGTACGGGAAAGATATTCTCTCTTTTAGAACAGAAATGACGCATGATCATAATCCCATAAAAATGGCTACAGGTTGTCTCAGCAATATCAAACAGGTTGTTGTTGTTGTTGTGACCTTCAGCACCAGCAGTAAGGCTTTTTTCCAAGCTGTGAGGTGGTGGCTGGAGGTTAGCTGGTACGCACTGTAACATACATACCCGGCACAGCTGATACTCCAGTCTCTTCTGGGAGTCATCGCTGGGTTTCCTCCTTCTGAAGAACAGAGGCATTCTGCGTCCTGCCTGTCCTGCTGTCTCTCTGCCTGCTGGGTTTCCCTCCCGCCCCGCAAAGTCAAACAATAGCTGCTCCAGAGGCCCGATGGACAGGTTGGAAAACACTCAAGACACTGCCTGCACTCTGAAAAACATGGAAAGTGAGATATTAATTGTGATATTAATCAGATGTGAGTTGAGCTCATATTGTAATATTGCTGTATGAGTCAAAACAATAACTAAATCCAGGGACTATACAGTTAGAAGCAGATTTAATTGATTTTTTGGCCACTTGGGAACAGTGGAACAAGCTGAAAACACAACACTGACATACAGCATTATAATTATATAGTGACATTAGCATTAATGTATATAGAATTGAATCTCTGGCCACCTGATGAATGCAAGACCAATAATCAGTCTGCTTTTAGCTGTTTTGGTCTCCAGTAACTCTGCTAATCTCCAGCTAGCGGCTAACATTGTCTGTCTGCTGTTCAGTGCAGGGCAGATAGTGTGGAGTGGCTTTATCAGAGCTGAGGGAAACATAGTTGGTGATAAGTTGGTGTCTTATACAAGTGTCAATACAAGTGAGTCATTGTTTAAATATAAAAAAGTATTGATTAGTGTAGCTTTAAATAACTTATTGATTAGTGTAGCTTTAAATGTATTTTAAAAAACAAATTAAACTCAATTATTCAATTTACGTCCAAAACTGTTAATTGTTCACATGATATATTAATGTACCTAACTCTCTCATTTATTATTTACTGGCTGTCTTTATTTTCTTTTTGCTCAGCTCTACCATCTTTAAATCATCTTGTTTCTCTTCCTCATGCAGCATCTTCCATCTCTCTAATATGATAATAGAAGGGTGTGTCTATAATGCATGAGCTATAGTTGCAGCAGAGACAAGGGTCTCTGTAGAAGAATTGCTTTGAGGCTTTTCCACAGTGTTTTACTGCTCTCCCTGCTCTCTGAAGCTGAATATTTCACTATGGTTCAACTTGCTTTACTGAAAACAGGAGTGGTAATATATATAACATGCAACCTACATATAGGCCAGCTTTTATTGAGTGCAGAGTTTGTCCTTTGTGGCTATGCTGTTCGTGGTAGTCAACACATCCGGCAGCTCAGCATATGAATTAGTATTATCTGTATTGTACAGCAACAAACCACCTCAAAAAACAGCCCTCGCAGGCAGGGTGTGTAACACAACACTGTTGAACTCTTCCTCTTCAAAATGCAGAATGAACCAAGCAGAAGCGTTTCACAAAGCAGCACAAACTGTGTGGTGACATTATCTACTTGTAAAAGGTTTTTACCACTGACACAGCTAATAGCCTCCATTCAGGACTAAAAGCCGGCGCAGCAAATCAAATAGTTGGTGCTGGACTCCATCCAGTGCAAGAATAAAAACCCACAACAGAGATGCCCTTGAACCAGTTGAAGGTTTTCGTTAAAAGAGGCTTCAGAATGTGCTCGTTCTAAATGTGATATTATCTTTATATTATAAAACAGAAATGAACATCCATTACAGCTCCCATGCAATAGGCAACCATCACAGCGGAATGATTTTTAGGAGAGGTTTGTGGTCCAATATTCAAGTATGATGTTGAAACTTGAAGCCTCCAGTGCACAAACACTGAGAATGGACTTTAAAGTGAAGTAGGATAAAGTTTTTTTTAGTGGAAAAACCAACCAACGTTATTATTCCAAGCGGAGTATTTTTAAATGTCTAGAGGGGATCTTTAAAAGTATGTTGTTTGCTTGATTGACAGCAGATGTCTCAGCAGGGTAACCAGACGAAAAAATGTGGGACAGTCCCAAGTTCAGAGCTGTTCTGTCAAATTTGGACTCCTTATCCTTTTTGTCCTGAAAATTAACCATTAAAATAATGGTAATAGATAATATGAACACGCTAAAATGAGAGCTGTGAGACTCAGCTTGACTTGAGGCTTGAAGGCAAAAATGCTGAGGAGTCCTGATTTAGTGACACACTAATATTGAGAAATACTGCACTGAACTATTGTGTCCTTTGAAGCTGCCAGATTGTCATGAATAATTAATAACATAACAAGCTGCTGCTGTCACCAGATTAACATGTGGAGGACCCTAAATTCAAATGAGAGAAGCCTTTCATCAAATTATCAGTCTACATGAATTATTGGCTCAATAGTTGTTTTTTTTACTCTCTGAAATCTGTGAAAATCTTCTGATCCAATCACTTGTATAGGCTATAATTCCTTCTTTTAGTTATTAAAAAATGTCCTGTTTGTCAGGACTTGTCTACTGCACTGACACTGCACTTCATCTCATCTTCAGAGCCACCCATCTATCTCTCCATTTTATCCATCTGTACAAACTGATCTTCATAATATTAATAACAAATGATTAGAGTTAGAGTCTGATGTCACTCTGAGTTATTCTATACATTTTAATCCTTCTGACATTCAAAAATTAATCCACCTGTTTGAATCATTGGTTCAGTTGTTTCAACAAGAAAATGTAACTGCTGTAAAATTGAAGTGAACCAGATATAAACATGAGTCAACTGAACTCAGGAATTAGTTTCCAGTGAGGTATTATTGAGCTTATATAATGACTGTCTGAGGTAAACATTATTGCTGCTCTAGATACAATATGCAGTTATTCTTGAAATATATAATACTTGTAATCCTGTTGTGAATTTGTTCTTTTTAAAAAAATGAAACAGAAGTTGCAGTCGCGAGGACAGGGGAAGTGTAGCTGCAGGCAGCCATGGATCTGACACACAGATGTGAGAGACACCGCACTGATGAAACGAATAAAATAACATAAATTTTATGTAACAGATAATGATTTACACACAGTCACATACAACACAGTTAATGTGTTTCGTTTTCCTAATGACAGACAATTGACTTCATGAACGGAACAGAAATAATACGTTATATAGCGTTGTCAAAGCGTTGAGTTTTGACTTTCACATGTTTTACAGTTGGTTGATTCTGAACGTAATGTCCTGGAGGCCACGCCCACCTCAACTCCTCTGTCCCAAATCTGACCCAATTTCATCCACACTGTCTCAGCCACTGACACCAGCCAGTCATCTGTACACCCTGTCCTAGCAGTTCTATTTGTATATATATATGTCCCCGTAACATATATAATGGCAGCGAGCAGAACACAATTAGTCTGCCCATGTCCATGTATGTGTAATGTTGTCGGTGTGGGTGTGGGGTTCCCGTAATTTACGTAGCTAAGTTACATAGCATAGCACAAGGTTACGACTGTAGCTAACATACGTTGCGCCTTATAACAACCGTTATAACTCTCGATGACTATCCTCATAATAGGTGCAGGTATATATATATATTAGGTCGTAGTATGTTTTATCCCACAGATTAGGCTGATAGATAATGTCAGCTTCCCCTTGACAACTTGTCACTCTGGCTACGTATAGCAACGATAAGCTAACAACGCTAGCATGTCAGCAGGAAGCCATCAGCTATCACAACCCGATGTTTGTCTGAGAAACAAGGCTAAACTAACGCTGGGTGTCATACTCACAGGCTGTGATGATGCTGTACCGCTGCTCCTCACGCTGCTGGGTAGCTGGTTAAAGGGGGACTTCCGATGTTTGCTTATGTCAAGTCTTAGTGATTGATCGAGTCACTCGTCAAAAGCAGGAAAGAGACTAAAACTATCCCCCACGTTACTCTCCCGACTCAAAAAGATGAGCAATATTCCCGATATGATCCCTGTCCAGCCGATTTCCATACGAGGGCTGCTCTAATGAAATCATAACAAATGCAAGTTATCTTCTTCTTTTGATTATTAACGGATTACAGCTAGTAATGAATTGTATATCGCCCTCTACAGCACGGAGCGTGCAGTATCATGACCTTCAATGTATTGAGGTGATGCAATATGTAGCGTTACGGACGATATGTTGCTATGGTAATGTCGTATTGTGGAATAAAATATATTAAATTATTTCGTGTCCTTTAGGCTCTATTTTATGTAATTATTCTAGTAATGCATGAAGCATTACAATGCAGCTTTCTCTTAATATTCTATTGAACAATTTAAAATTTCATGTTAAATTCCCTTTAAACCTTCCCCTAAATCCTTGGTAGGATTTCAAGCTCTGATCTATAATTCCGGGTATTGTTAGCTTGTCGTTGTCCAGATCGCCCATGTTTCGCGGAGGACTGCAAGAAGTTAAAATATTTTAACATTTGACGGCACTGCCTCACCTAATTGTACCGTCCTGCTCTCGTCCACTAAAATGATATCCGGTTTGCCGTCTACCGTCAGCATCAGTCCACACATATTCCTGGTTGTTTTATATTAATAAAGCTAACTCTTTATTTTACGGCTCATATATATAACTGTTAAAGATGTAAATGTATCCATAGGACATTTCCTTGAAAAGACTACACAGGTTGATACTGGTTCCAAGGAAAATTATTGAAATCAATTTCAGCCACTTGAAAAAAGGGTTTTTCATTTTTTTAATGTGAATTTTTTTAGATAATGTGTAATAATTATGAGAAACTGTCTCGTAATTATGACTTCCTATCTTAACTCATTATTAGATAGTATCTCATAATTATGAGTTGAGTGAACATGCATCTGTGTTCAGAAAGCCCGCTGAATCAGGTTTAAGACAACATGATATGGACACATGAACTGTGAACTTCCTGGTAAATTGTTACTTCCTGGGGGAAAAAAAAGATGAGATCACTATATAATGCGTTAAAATAAATCACTCATACAGTTAAAGATCCCTTCCAGATATGTATTAAGTCATATAAAAATACTCAACGGAATAATAATGTGTTTGTTTTTTTTAATTACCACATATATGTCTTCTCCCTCATTAAAAATTCCAGAATCTATAAATATGCAAATATTGTTCATCTGCTGGACACAAGATGTCTCCTACTTCACTGTAAAGCCCATGCTCAGTGTTTGTGCACTGGGGGCTTCAAGTTTCCACATCACACTCATGTAAATTAAATATGCTCATAGGTCTTCTCCCTTAAAATGAAATTTTAATGAGCTCAGAGAAAATTTTCACTCTCATCAGATGAATGTGAAAACAGCCTTGTAGTGTCAAACTCTGCATATACATCATTCTGCACAGTGAAGCTCAAACATCCAACCGAAGGAATAAGAAGAAAACCACATTTTTGGGTGGAGGGGGACTTTAACTACTAGTTGTGTCTGGCATTCAACCCTGCATGTAAGCAGTTTGTCCACTAGAGGTCACACTCTACAAATTTTTGTTGCAGTCACAGAGTGCAAGGTAAGAAACATACAATATGTCTGCATATGGTAATGATTAAAATCTTAGTTTTTCTTCTTTTTTTTCCTTTAGTGACTGAGCTCCAACATGTCAAAGGAAAATGTAAGTAGCCTCCACCCTTTCACAGCTAAGTGAACTAATACAGACAAATATGTTTGGATGTGGTTTTAAACCACACCACATCTGAATGTTTTATAGTCACCTCAGCTGTTTGCAGTTGGAACAAATAACACAGTCAGTTTCACCTGTGCTTTATTATTCCTGCCCATTAACTAAACAGACTGGTTCCCTAATGTCTTCACATATAAGCCCATTTTGGTTAATAAGACTATTAACATAACCAGATAACCTCTGAGACTCTAGATCCCTGAGCAGTACTATCCCTACTCTGCTGTGTTTATTACAGACCTCTGCAGGTGTGATGTATGACTGTGGTTCAGGCTATAGGCAAGAGGCATACGGGGCGGACTATAAATAACCACATAATTAAAGGCGTTGACAGGGAACTGACATTGTGGTTAGAACAGCTTTTCCCTGAGCCCCCCTTTGGTTAAAAAAGTCTCACTGCACTGCAACCCTAAAAACCCCAGTGGTCCCCTCAGAAGCTACGTAGATGTAGGCTTAGAGAGCTCATAGTAACCTTTAATTTTAATCTCATATGGCATCATCAGAGTATTCATGCATTGCTATTGAGACTCACAGACTTGAAGACTTGGCTACAAACACAGCACAACAACCTGTAAACACAACAACGACGTATTATCACCTTATAAAGTTGATATGGCAAATGAGAAAAACATTTTTAGCTGCTCAATGTTCCATGTTAACCAGCTAGTTGCTTGGTGCTGGGCAGGTATGGTACACACATAGTGTGTTTATCAGAGCTTTCTTGCTGAAAACAGTTGATGTTTCAAGCAGTGAGACAGAACCAGAGCAGAAATCTTTCCAAAACAAAACCAAACAATGAGGAAAAAACAAAACAATGAGCTGAAAGACACTAAAAAGCTCAACAGAGCTGCAGAGTCAGTGACAAGCGACACCTTTTACATCCACATACATCCATTGTTAATGTAAAAATATTCATTGGTGCAGCGTTAATTAGAACATGGATGACAATTCCAGTCCGTCAACCGTCTGTTGACTGTTATGCACTGTTAGTGTGTTACAGTGTTGTGGTGAGAATAGTATATGTTCTAAGGTGATAAGCAGTGGTGGAAAGTAACTAAGTACATTTACTCAAGTACTTTGTTTAAGTATAATTGAGGTACTTCATTTGAATATTTCCAATTTATGCTACTTAAACTCCACTACTTCAAATATTGTAATTTTTTTTACCATACAACATTTATCTAATAGCTAAACTGGTTACTTTGGTTTTATATACAAAACATATTATCAGCCCATACAATATGATGCTGCCCTGCATACCTGCACAGGTGTTGTCAGTTATGTGGCTGATTAGACCGACTCATGTTGGAGGTAAATTTACATGAGGTTACCATGTGCTAATAAGAATTACAAGAGCTGTAACTTTTTTGTGATTTAAGATTTTATTCGTTTTAACATTTTGACATCATATAAAAATACAGATATTACATACTTGTATTTTATTGGGTACAGGCCTCTGGCATAATAATTCACACACACACACACACACACACACACACACACACACACACACACATACACACACACACACACACACATTTAAAACAGAAAAACAAAAGAGCGAAGAGAAAAAGCAAAACACAATAGACAAAAAAACTTACACATGCAAATTATTATCTTGTGCAGATAAGATAAGAAAATATGATCTTTTTTTCTCATTATGCTATTCTGCATAATGAGTACTTTTCTTTTTTTAAAAAGTACATTTAGTTGGAAATGATAATGTACACTTATTCATGTAGAATTGCTACTAGGCCTGCAACTAACGATTATTTTCATTGTCAATTAATCTGTTGATTATTTTCTCAACTAGTCGTTTTGTTGTTTGGTCTGTAGAATGTCAGAAAATAGTAAAAAATTTTGATCACTGTTTCCCAAAGACCAAGATGACATCTTCAAACGTCTTATTTTGTCCCGATCAACAGTCCACTACCCAAAGATATTCAGTTTACTGTCAGAGATGAATAAAGAAAACAGAAAATATTCGCATTTGAGAAGGTAGAATCAGAGAATTTGTAAACTTTCATTTTGAAAAATGGATCAAAACAATCAATTGATTATCAAAATAGTTGGCGATTAATTTAATAGTTAGTTGGCAATTGATTAATCGATTAATTGTTGCAGCTTTAATTGCTACTCTGAATACTTCTTCCACCACTGGTAATAAGCAGGGTATCACAATAGTTTCCTATATATTTCTGTAAGCAATGTTATTTCTGTGATATGTGTGCTCTTTACCATTAAAATGCTTGCAGCAACAAGCAGGAGAATTATGACTTATGTACATAGTAAAAGTAGGCAAAACTGTCCCTCAGCAACCATCCATTAGCCTTATTTTTTCTCCACCCGTATTCCGTGAAGACCCGCCCTACTCTGCCTCTGATTGGCTAGTACTCGTTGCCTTCGTTGGTTGGATTGGTTAGATTTAGGTATGAGATGGGGTAAGGGTAAGAATATTATAATCAGAGCCAATCAGAGGCAGAGTAGGGGCGGGTCTTTGCAGAATGCGGGTGGAAAAAAATAACGCCTTCCGTTACAGGCGGCAGAAGCCACACCCCCTGTGCTACGTCAGAGGGGGAGTGAGTTACAATACATTTATATGACCGAGGAAACCTCTGCTTTCTGTCCGCGGGAGCACAGATCTGTACGGGAACGAAGGCAGGAATCGACCAGTGAACGAAGTGACTGGCTGTCGGACTCCCTCCATAGACAGAGAGCTTTGTAAATGGGGAAAGAGAAGAATAATTGCTGAACATTTTTCGGGTTTTCACCGCACAGACAAACCGGCTCGTGGAAAATATATGAACTGAAAAGTTTACGTCTCTTTTTGCAACATCTGGCGCTCTCCTGGGTTTCTTTAACTAGCTGAGGGCAAGAGAAGCAAAAATACTTGACAATCGTTCACTCCAACTTCACAACAGTAAGGTGAGTTTAATACATCACTACAGTTACCTTTAGTCAGGTGTGAATAAACCAACATGCTTCTTACTGCTAAGTTTTTCCTCACTTCGTATAATGTAGTAATAAAGCCTTTATCTTTAAAAAAGCACAAGTTTCCATAACGTTAGCTACACATAAATATGAATAAAGTTACATGTCACGACGAATTTGTACTTTCGGTTAACTAATTAGTTAGAAAAAAAATCTCAAGTTGTTTTTCCTTTTTTTAAAAAGAACAGTTTTTGGTGATAACGATACGGTTTATGATATTTTGCCATGGTTTCGCATATCTTATATATATTTTAAGCTAGGCTACAGTAATAATACTACGTCGCTGATTGAGTCCACATGGTCATCCGCTCCTAAATTTACACGACATTTTCCTGAGTAATGATAATATTGTTAATAGTTTTGATTTATAGTGATAGCAGCAGGAGGAGGAGGAGAATGAGATTCAATTAAATTATAGTGAAATAAGTTATCTCTACGGTTGCTCTTCTCATCTTATCAAACATGTGACTGCAGATTTGCAAGCTTGTTGACAACCCCTGTTCATATCTGAGATTTGAATACATTTTGCTGTGTGTGCAGCCTGCTTTTCATGGGTCTACAGCACTGAAAGCACATCTTTCTAATTAGTGCAAATGTATTAGGCTTCTACTCGTGCCCTTGGTGTTAATTAAAAAGAGCCGTTTTAATGAAACAGCATGTCTCTCTCAAGAGAAGGAAACTGAATCTGCCTCAGTGACCGTTAGACTCTGTACTGCTGGACACAGTGGTGCCTCTACTTTCTAGCTTTCCTCTGACTTGTATGAGTTGATTCCTGTATAATACCTCATATCAGCAGTGTGTGTGTGTGTGTGTGTTGGGTTGGGTGGGGAATTCATGATTTAATTAGTGTATGGAAAGAAGGAAACGTGTAAATGCAATGGAGTCAGTCCACAGTCTTCCACAGCTCTACATATAATTGGCTGTAAATTAGCTCGTAAATTGACACTAAATTATGCCTAAAATTCCAGCCCAAATGTTAGGGAAACAAAGTGGGCCAGTGTCTGGTGGGAAGATTTATCGGTCCAGCAAATTACCAAAAGAAAACAGTTCTAAGCATGCTTTTATTATACCTCTGCGTCCATCCAAAGACACCAACCAGTTGTAGTTAAAAAACAGTAAAAAAAATGAATGCCAATGTGTTGCAATTTCCCACAGCCCAAGAGGAAATCTTCATATTGCTTGTATTGTGCGACCAACAGTCCAAACCATGAGGATGTTTAATTTACAATGATACAAAACAGAGAAGAGCAACAAATCATCACATTTGAGAAGCTGGAACCACAGAATGTTTGCTTGATAAATAGCTTTAATCGCTTGTAAAAATGTTGCAGTTGCAGTTTCTGTCAACTTAATCAGCAAATCTTTTTCAGCCCTAATCCTTATATTTGTATAAAACTCTATTTTCTATTTCAAGTCACTGACCAATCATCATCCTTGAAAACACATATAAACCCCTACATGCTCAAATGGTCAAAGATACTATCATTATTTAGTCTTATCATTATTTACTCAATTGCACAGCATCATTCATACTTGATACAACCTCTAATCCTACACAGCTGCCTTTGCCCAGATGCAACCTTCTTAATGGAAACAGATGACATCTTATGCTGTTAAACCCTTCCCTTTTATACTAATTAAGATACTCTTGTTGTCCAAGAATACAGAGTGTTTCCTGTATGAGAGCTTACAGTAAGAGAGACGTCAGTCAGTTCCATTCAGGGTGGGGAAAATGAGCCATTATTGGCCCTGTCAAGCTGAAATTGCATGCAGTTCATCAGTCTGTGGAGACTGCAGCGTAACTGTGTTTCTCTTCATTAGTTCCTGCTTTCATGGACGGCTTCATCAATCAGTTTATTACCAGGGCAGACCACAAGTAGTTGTTCATTCGCCAGCCTTTGTTTTGGACAGGGAGGATCATCTTATAAAGATAGAACAAACTTTGTTAGTTTCCCAAAATATGATGAAGTAGTAAATAAGAGAAGTGAGCGGTGCACGGACCACACTAACAGGTGAGCTATATATGGCATGATAACTTTTCAGTGTTTGTGAGAAACAGAGGGGGGGAAAAAAGTTTTTCATTATTGTTGTTTGTCATTATAGTCCACAGGAAGTCTTGCCTCTTTTAGTGTAAACATATACACACTGTGGAGTAGAGCAGGGCAGCGTGACAGTAAAGCAAACATTTGGGAGGATGGCGGATTCATGCGTGTGTGGAGAAAGAACATGAAACAAGTGGAAATTTACTGCGGCTAAAGATGACCTAATGGCGTAGACTGCATTGAGTTTGACAATATGACTGATGTGCCCACGAGTGACAGATTCATCCCTAAAGGTCTCAATGTGCTTCAAAACACACTCAGTGTTCCACACTCAAAGGCAGGACGACAAGCCTGCCATCATAGAGAGGAGAGAAACGTGATGAATCATACAAATGGTGGTAACAGTGTCACCAAAAGTGACTGAAGTGTAAGAAAGAAAACAGAGAGCTAGGGAGAAAAGTTCAAACCCCGCATACTTTCTGACATCCACACACTTGGCCAATAAGTGCACAAAGTGGGCGAGATTGTTAGATTGTCTGTTTGGAAAGTTGCAAAACTGTTGGACACAGTCGCCCCAATGTCTGCTGCTGTTAAACAACCCAACAAGAAGCTTTATGGTCCTCTCATGACATTGGAGTAAATAATTAGTGTATGATTAAAGACAGCAGTCAGTGTTATCATCAAAAAGTATCAAAAGTACTCATTATACAGAATGACCCCCTTCATACTAGTATATTAGTTTGTATGTTGTATTATTACTGATGCAGTAATGTGTAAGCAGCATTTCAAAGATTGACAAAGTGGTTGATGCAGATTTAATTATAAACACTCCGTACAGTGTTGGGTAGTTTAATCTGGTACAGTGCATCAATAAAAAGAAAACTATTTGACTCTGAAATGTAGAGAAGTAAAGGTATAAAGTGATGAATGATTAATAGAACTTTTTATTCAAAAAGATGTGAGATGTGTAAAGAAAACAGCAATATTCCATAAGAGGGGCAGCTGATGTACTAACTACAAGGTTTTTATAAATATATTTTTTATGCTTTTATTTTAGCAACAGTCGAGAAGTAACAGGAAATGAGGGTATGGGGAACAACATGCAATAAAGGTTCACTGCAGGTGTTGTGATTAAGTTTCATGTGTGTGAACCAGTAGGCTACCAGCGTGCGCTGCTTACAGAAGATGAATAAATGCAGGATTTGCATTTTGATCAGATCAGAAGTTCAGAACTGTATCAGAGAGCCGTTTGGCAGGTCTTGAAACTTCTTGAACTAACGCAGGTGTTGGCCAGGAATGTTCAACTTGGACGACGGGTTAGGAAATGTTTGAGATTTTACTGTTAGTGAAGTCGTGTTTACGTTTAAAAGATTGAAGATTCATTTACTGAACGTCTTATCCTCTTTGGCCGAACCTTATGCACTTTGTCATGATGTGTTTAGGCATGGGGCAGTCTGCCTGGTTCCACCAGCGATCAGCTGCAGAATATCCAGAGCAAGTGTTTGTATTCATGTAGACACTGGTAATAAGTAAACCATATGACAAACTGCAAGGTAGAAGAGGTCGTCATTTTGGTGCCTGAGCTGTTTTATTTGCTCTCACTATTTCACAGGGTGGAAGCTTTTGTATTATGCAGACTCGGCCCGCTAATTGATTTCACGGCTGGTGATGTGCCGCCCAGAGGAATCTGGCACTGAAGACAGGAAATAGAAGGAGGAAAAAACAGCAAGTCCATTGAGACACAGGGTCACATAGACATCCTGTGTTCTCAGTCTGAATCTAGTAAAGTCTTACATTCATGCTACGTTATAAACACTTACATTAATTGCTTAAAATTTTGTTGGCAACGGCAGGTTGAGACTTTAGATCAATTCAGCAACTGGTGCAGTGTTTAACTCCCAATTGCAACAATTAAATGTAATGAATATGCTGGTACTGAGTGTGACTATCTGAGTCCAGCAATCCATCACTGATACGTCAAGTCACGTTCTCTTCCATTTCAATCCATCAGGGACGCACCGATCCAGCTGTTTATGTCCTAATTCCGATACCTAAACTCATGTGCTGCTGATGCCAAGTAGCTAATCTGTAAACCTCACTGCAGGGAACTTACTGGGATCATAAGCTAACATGACACTGAGTTTGTATTGTTGTGATGCATCAGCTTCAGTTAAATCTTTACCATATCCTCCTGACCTGGGTTAGACATCAACTCGACCAAAGAACTTTATAATGACACTGACACAAAACAAGCAAACTGTATTTAAAGTGGTTCAGTGACGTCTGGCTCGCACTTAATCCACTTAATAAACTCACGTATCAGTGCAGATACTGATTCAGTAGATTGGATCAGTGGATCAGCCTAATCATTAGTTGTTGGAAGTAGTTATGTTACTTGTAATGTTCTTTCATATCTTCCTATAAAATGATCACATGTTGTTTTTTAATGGATACACAGATTTGACTAAGTGTCACTGAATCAACTGGTGGTTCCCAACTTGAAGCACATTGGGTTCACACTTCTATTCCCAACAGGGTGACAAGGTTGTCCCATTTTAAAAGGTCATTCAAATACAGTCAAAAAGTTCTGCCATTTTGCATGAATTTTGGGGGACATGGTTATCCTTTGTAGCCCTCAATTTTCCAAAATGCTCTGGTCAGTAGTTTATGGTGTCTTCACATAGTTAGTGTCGACTCATGTAATTGGAAAATTCATGTCTGAAGTGGATTTCATAGGCGTTTGCATAGTGGACATGACCTGTGTGTACATGAAAACAGATTTTTCAGACTGATGCTGATAGATTTTTTTGGAGTTTTAAAAAATCTGATAATATATTGGCTGTCAGTAAAATGTAAATGATCAATTAAATTATTTTTTTAAAGAATTTTACAGTTGAAATACTTGTCAGTTATCTCTGTGGACAAACTTAAAATACAGACAGTGTTTCTAAATAACCTTAAACTTAATTAGGTGTGTCTGTACTCCAGTTTCTTGACACTGATTAGCCGACACATACACCAATATTGGCCTGGCTGATTTATCTGTCTGGCTCTAACATTAGTATCTTGTTATGATTGAGTTTTTAGGGTGTCCTGTTTTATGTTTTAAGGCTGGAGTGCTCTGATAAAAAAAAAACAACAAAAAAAACAGCACACCATGGTATATTTATAGTCAGGAAAACAAAAAATATGATGATAAATGGATCATCTATCAGGTGAAATAAAAGTGAAAGTCTGACTTCAGTATCGCAGCGGGTTAATTTTACTGTCGTTCCAATCTTCCATTACTGATGATCAGATGACAGAAGCAAATGGAGCATAGCAGTAAATGATCTAAACTGGGTTCACTTCTAACAGCTGAGGCAATTCAGTCGCTACAAAAAGGACACTGAGTTATTGGGATGTCAAAAAATTCAAAGGCACACATGGATCTTGACAATGTTCTGCAAAAGTTGGACACATTTCAACGATTAAAAGATTCATTCATTTATTAAAGACCCACTGAGGTCAGGAAAGACAAAAACAGTGGAGACATGTAGCACTACATCATACTAGGAATAATAATAAAGAAAAAGATTCACTATCAGAAAGCTGGATACTATGTAAAGGAATAACTAGATCTCTGTGGTGTTGTATATAAGCACTGTAAAAGTTGGAAAGGGCACCATAAAGTTATTTGCAGCCTCTAAAAAGAGAATTGAAGGCTAATGAGGATTAAAGTGGTCAAATTTTAAAGTTTTACTTATGAATTAAATGAATGGGCTTTCAAAAGAGCGGCTCATTCATGAATAAGCCGTCACTAATAGGAAGGTTTGGTCCCAGTGCATGAGGCTGTTTTGTGGTTTTGAATGTAGCCTTGGGCTTCTTAACATGGTGTTCCTCTGGCTGATTAGAGCCAGGTGTCTACTCTAGAAAATGAGGGTATTGAGGGCAGCCTGCTCCACTGCAGAGGACCAGCTGCTGCAAACTCAAATAATCTTGTGGGAAGGGTAGTTGTAAAGCTAAACATGCCCTTGCTGAAATTAGACGCTCTAGAGGACAAACTGTGCTGCTGTTGCTCATTTGGAAAATGAAATCTAGCCCTGCAATTATTTTATGTTGTTGTTGGCGCTAATTATAAATCATGGAAGCGGCTGAAGAGGCAGTGTTGCTGACTCATTGCTGAGTAGCACACACTGCTATGGCTGTAGTGTGATTCAAAGCAATATTATTCCCAGCTGTGCATGAAATCAGTTCAGTTTTGTAATGGAAAAATGAGAACAGGAGAAATACAGTAGATGTTGTCTGATGGCACATGTGTAACATTTCCACCAATAGCTACAGCGGCTTTACTTCTACTATTTCACTTCCTCTCGGGACATGTTATCATGTTAAAAGATTGTGTGTGGTTTTGTTGGAGCCGGACACGTCTTTGAACTTATTCGGTGTAAAACAGCGACTCTGTTGTACCGCTTGGAACGGATTTACTGAGGATAAACTTTGATTAACTGTTGGATTAAATATAAAGTTCCCTTCTAAAGTGTTTCCTGAAAGAAATCTATTCACATTGAAGTGTTAGCAAAACACATCATATAGTGGAAAAGTAACACACACCGAGGGTTGTAGTGAGGTGCTGATCACTGGAAGTAGACCTGAGAGGAGGAAAAAAGTGTCAGTCTGGCTCCACATGCATTTCTCCTTTATTTAGATGACGTTTCGGCCCTCGGGCCTTCTTCAAGATCAACAATAATAGTAAGACACAGGAACTGGTATGTTATGAAGGCCACACCCTACTAACACATCTGATGGTGATTAGACAATCACAGCCATCATTACGGTGAGAATAAATCTCTATATGTGGTATGAGACATAATGGTTCTTGTCATTTTGTTTTAAATGATTTGATTGGCTGTAGGTCCTGTCTCTGTTTAAGAGTTTTGATTCGCTGAAGGCCTCTTGATTGTTTTTTCTCACCCTGATCTAAATCATCTAAATAAATAAATAACTTTTTCCCATTCTCAAGAAAAACATGTCAAACACTCTTTGGTTCCACTTTCTTCAAAGAGAAGATTTACTGCTTTTCTCTGCTTTACATTATCATAGGTCTGGACGATATAACAATAACAATAATTATCTGGATATAATTATCCTAAATAGAAATGTAACAAATGTTTGATATAATTAAGCTGAGAGGGAGAGAGAGAAGCCATCGGTAACTGCTAAGCTAAGTAACTAGCAGGTCTACACTGGGTCGGCTCGCTACAGCTACCGGGGGCTAGCCAACTACAGCAGCTAACGACTGGGTTTCCATGGTGCAGAGCTGCACTTTGCGTCCAACATGGCATATAAACTACATTTATTACATGTACCATTATCACTAAAGGAGGCAGAGGAACAGCTAAATATAAGACACACTGAGCAAGAGAGAGCAGGAGAGTGAGAGGAAGTGAGAGAAGCCATCGCTAACTGCTAAGCTAAACTGCTAAGGTAGAGTAACTAGCAGATCTGAAAAGGATGTAAACAACTGTGGGATTAGTGAGAAAGTCACTAAAAAAGGAGAGAGCTATGAGTGCTTGAGCAGAACTAGTGTAAGTTGAAATGTACAGCAGGTAATTAGCCTCTGATAGGACGCCACCTATTTAACCGTTTGCACTAAATATTTTCCTGAACATTTCCACTGTCCTGCCTCAATCATCGGTCATTCACCAGCGCTCTTATGTCTCCTCTACCTCTTGCTCTGTCCTCAGGTTGCTATGGTGAACAGCAGGGTGGAAGCGCCCACAGTGGCAGTGATGGGCAGTGGCGGGGGGACAGCGGGCAGGTCGTGTGCAGGATGTGGAGGTCGGATTGCAGACCGCTTCCTGCTCTTCTCTATGGAACAGTACTGGCACACGCGCTGCCTCAAATGCTCCTGCTGCCACGCTCAGCTGGGCGAGTACAGCAGCACCTGCTACAGCAAAGGAGGCATGATCCTCTGCAAGAACGATTACATCAGGTGAGCCCAGCTGATGGACTGATCAGATGGCACTGACAACTAGAGCACAATCTGCCTCAACATGAGACACACTCATGATACACTCTCTCTTGATGGAGGCACATCAAACACATAGTGAAGTTGAGGAACTTTTTTTTTTCTTGTGAAATCATTTTTTTTAGTCGTCTGACAAGGACAAACAGAGCAGGGGAGGAGAGAATCAAAAATGAATGCATCATCGGGAGAGTAAAAGTATGAAGGTCGTGCTAAAAATGCTATAGAGAATACAAATATATTTGTGTGTGAGCTCGTGCCTGTGTTTCGCTCTTTGTAGACAGTGTTCCAGTGTGTTAGTGTCTGTGAGGCGGATTGGTTGTAACACAGATGGGGATTTTGTGGGTGCCCACGTCTCCGGGGCAAACACAGGGCTGGATGTGGAAAGCCACAGCTCAAGGCCTGCTGAGGAGGAAGTGAGACACAGCAGACTTTGTATATCAGGCCAGTAATAATACAGTGGCTTTCAAGACCTCTCTCATGAAATAAATAAAGCTCTTACTGTACACTCAAATTACACTGCGATCTGCAATAAGATACACAGCATAGTCATGCCATGTATTGAATAAATTCCACATTTAGTCCACCAGTAAAATGATGTTTATTCAGGTGCGTATCAAAATGCTTCTGATTAATAATCATGTGCTATTGCAGTGTTCTGTTGTACTTGTGATATACCCAGAAGTTTAGCTTCTCATCCAAACCGAAAATGACCAGGAACAATCAGACATGATAAAAATCTGGCTCTGAAAGGACCCTGAGGAAATTCTCAGGAAAGCCAAAAAACGCTATAGTCCAGAAAAACTGGTTGGACCTCAGTGTGCACTGGATGTGGTTGCCATGTGTTCTGGCTCCGTCATGGCTGTTGAAGACCATCAGTTTCCAGTGTAGGCAGTGTGTTAATGTCCAACTGATACATAAGCGGAGCATCTCTCAAATGACCCTTTTCTCCTGTCTGCCATCTTTCCCCACTCATGTCCACCGGATATAACTCAGTTTGAGTGTCCTGGAATCATTTCATAAGCAGAGTGTTTTTAAGCAGTTTGTTCTTCCGCACACACATTTCCAATGTTCAGCCAGAAAGCCAAGCAAATTTTTTTACTTCACGTCATTTGGCCCAAACAGTGTTAGCTATAAGCTAGCTAGCAACGGACGCACTGACCAGGTCTGTAGGAGTACCTGTGTCTTTGTGTTTGGCTCAGCCGCTGACTGAACTCACAACTCCCCAGAGACTCTTGTCTTTCTGTTATTTCCCTCCAGTCTCTCAAGTTTTTCCTTTCATCTCTGTATGTTTATGAAGCAGATTCATTAAGCTCCAGGATATGCGCAAATTTAGCTTAAGTTGACACATTTTCAACTCACGCGGATGCATCTTCATCTTCATGTCAATCCGATGTTTTTCCATTGATTTTGTATGCAATCGCTCTGCCACAGTCTAGTTTTTTTTTTGTTTTGTCTTACATGCATATGAAAAACACATTTGCAGCTCATTTACGATTGAATAGACACGAAAATAATGTTTAACGATGCATTTCATCTCTTACTCACTTTGTCTCTTCATAGATATAGAAATATTTCTGATGTCTGAAGCAGGAGACGGGATGCTACGACAGTTTTACTTCTGCTAATACACATTTGGGGTATAAAGATACAAAATAAGAACTGCATGCAGCTGCAGAGTATCTGTTACCACAGTGATCATAAATGAGCTGCAAACAGGTTTTCAATATGCTGAAAAACACAAAAACTGTCAGCACAGCTACTACAAAATACTGGAACTGTGTATGCTGAAGAACGTACAGAGGCTTCACTTCTGATGATCAATGATTAAGGTCTTGTAATTATTACTTTATGCAGCCTCAAACCAGCAGAGGAAAACATCTCATTTAAATGAACTGAAGCTAAACGGATGCATGCAGAACTTCCAAAGGGCAGTTCACTTAAGCATTACAGCAGCCCAGGGTTTCTCACTTAGCATTGATTTATTCATTTATATGGCAGTATTGCAAATACAGAGCTCATAAATGTGTATAGAAAGGCCTATAGTGAGCTATGTAGTAGGGTTATAGTCAGTGTTACCCGCTGGTTGAGCCTGTCCTCAGTATGTAAGGTGAAGATCAAAAGATCTAACGTTAAAGATCAAAGTAAGCACTCTACAGATATTGAGTGTCATCAACGTATATATCTTATCTTGTAAAATGTCTGGTGTAACCAGTTTCAGCGGTGTTGTTAAGAGTTTATTAAGTGGTGGAAAAATTACCTCACCGTGGCATCCCTGCTTAGTAGCCAGCACGGCTGCCTCCTGGACAAAATCAAAGTTACAGGCACAGCCTCTGACATGCTGAAAACACAACACTCGTTTATTATCCGAGCGTTCTTTGGACCTGACAGACTGATAGAGACAATCAATCAAATTTTTGCACAGACACTCTCATAGGAAAATAGGTGGGAACACCATCCTGAACTGAGGTGAACTACGAAGTGCTGCCCTAAGGCCTGGTTCTTGTCAGGTCTTCAGGTTGTCACCCTTCATGCCAGTAAAGCAGGATGAGATGTAACTGAGCCCGGGGAGGTGTGTGTGCGTGTGTGTGTGTGTGGGTTAATTAAGGAGAACAGGGATCCTCTCAGGCGTACTCATTAAATGACTGTTTGGATTAAGATAAAAAATTCATTACTCAGTGCAGTCATTGAAAGAGAGAAAGAGAGAGAGAGAGAAAGAGTGAGAGAGTACCCAAACTGGTCAAGTAAGTGTCACAGTGCATCAGTTTCACAAGAGGTTGTAATGATGACTTCAACCTGCTGCAGGTCAGGTGCTGACATGTTTCCAGCCCTGATAGAGAAGGACTGACTGCTGCCATGTGCTGCTATATTCAAACAACGCATAGCAGACTGCTTGTGTTCTGACTTTTTTTTTTTTGTCAGCATTTGTTAAACTTCTCTTTGGTTCGGGGCTGTTGCTTGAAACTCCAGGAAATTTGATCAAGAAATGTGCTTTTTTTTTTTCTCCATACTGTATGATGCACCGGACAAAACATCAGGAAATAAGCAACAACATTAATGACTTAAAAATTAACAGAGTTTATTTTGACTTTCATCACCAAAATCCAGATGCCAGAACGGTCAGAGCGTTTTCTGATAGATGCAAATGAAATGAGGACCATGTAAATAATACACATGACTTCAAGGTGCCACACAACAACAAATCCTTTGTGGCTGAGGTTGCTATGGCAACACATGAACCATGGCTTACAGCGGTGAAATTAAAATCCCACAGAAATGATGAGCTTTTGGAACAACACATAATACAATAGAAAAGCTTTGCAACTTTCAACCCAACAAGAAACCAATGCCAAGTTAGTTTATGCCGAAGGCTCAATGCTGTTTACATTACAAACTCATCTACCAGGAACATGTGCTTGAGCGGTCAGTGTTGCAGGAAAACTGAGCCAGGTTCAACTTTTTGCCAGACAACCCTGCATTTCTTTTTGTAGTGGGCCCATTGAAATGAATGTGGGAGCTGTGTTCTTTCATGCAATGATGATGTCCGCCCTAACCCTAACCCTTACCCTTAACCCTAACCCTTACCCTTAACCCTGACCCTAACCCTGACCCTAACCCTGACCCTGACCCTGACCCTGACCCTGACCCTAACCCGTCACCACAAAGTGCACACCAAGCAAAGAGTGTTACAATGTTTGGTTTGGTTTTTTTTATTCAAAGCATGAAGTAGTGTTTAAAATAAAACCCCACTGTGGGTCAAACTTTTAAAAAAAACTTGACCTTGGTGTCCCTCATAGTAGTATAAAAAGACAGTGAACCCCTCCCCCAAACAGCAGTTTTCCAATCATAGCTTAGGAACTGTAAATAAACACAGCACTCCAATCAAGCTTTGGATTTCTCCACATGTTGAAGTGGTGTGCATGGGGCTGCAGTAACAGCAACACTTGTCATCTAGAGTTTGGGAGATGGTGCCTTTAGTCTTCTCTAGTCTAGTCCCTTAGTCTTTCTTTTGGTTAGGTTACCTGCAAGGGGACAGACACCAGAAGAACTCAGCATCTCCACCTGTACAGCTACTTAACACTCACTATCAGGAGACTGAGCTCTCTTTCATCAGCTGAGCACAAAATGACTTGATTCTGAAACCAGTCTGGCTTTGTGCCAAAGCAGATAATCAAATTTAGAGAACTGATCAGCCAGAGGCAGATTCCACCAATATATGTCTAGCTTAAATTAGAAGCTCCTCTTACAAAAACTGAGCATTTACAGAGTGAGACGTGTACTCGGTTATTGCAGCAAGAAATGCTGAAGGTATGGGCCGCTGGACTAAGAAGAAAACGTTGTAGATTTATATCTTTAATTGGATAACATTATACTGTATACATGAATTAACATAATGAATTAATGCCAGAGGAGCACTTTATGTCTACTCCACATAAAGCAAACACAAAAACACATCTGAGAAATTCTATCCAGAGATGTTAAAAAAATCTCCTCTGGCTTTTTATCATATGGCCTTCTTTTTTATGTTCTTTTAGCCAATTAGGGACAACACTGTAAAACTCACAACAGGATACATGTTGGGAAGAGCCAGCTCCATTAATCTCATCTTTCAGAGGTCTGAAGAAAATGTTGTCATAAAGATTTGGATAAAAGAAACCTTTGAACTTTCTGAGGGGGCAGTTCAGCAGTTTTAAAGTTCATTGTTAAAGGGATACTCCACCGAAAAACTATTTTGCTTACTCCCTCTTTGCTTGAAAGGTGGCTGTAAAAAGTTTGCTTCTTTACAAAGAGCAACAAACGGCCAGTTTGAGTTACAAGTACACTGTTTCCTTAAGCATCTAAACACTAAATAAATCAGATAGTCATGAAATGATCAGTTCTTTGGCAAATGCGTATAAATGTACCACATTCTGTTCTGTTGTACGCTCAGAAACATCAGAGTTGTTAGTCTATGTTATGTTGATGTTGCTGTTGATGCAGTGGTTGTAAAAAAGCTCTTATCCATGCTTTTATCTGCAGGCTGTTTGGACACAGTGGAGCCTGCAGTGCTTGTGGACAGTCTATCCCTGCTAGTGAGATGGTGATGCGAGCACAAGGCAACGTTTACCACCTTAAGGTGAGTGTAATTCTGTAATTGTACCACTGCAACATTGATATTACTTCATCATCATGCTGCTGTGAATTAGCTCGTGATAATTACAGATGACACTATTCAATATCAAGTCTGTCTTTTTCCTAGTGTTTCACCTGTGCGACCTGTAGGAACCGCCTGGTCCCCGGCGATCGCTTTCACTACATCAATGGGACAATCTTCTGCGAACATGACCGGCCAGGAGGAGGCCTGCTCAGCGGACACCCAACACCACTGCAGACCAACAGCATGATGTCTGATCAGAAGGTGAGAAGCCATGTGATGTCAGTAGACATTTTTTTATCCACCTTGACCATCCAAAACCACTTAAGAATCATTTAAACGAGGCAACACTATGCCTTGTTGGATAGTGTGATAGCCTAGTAGCAAATTAGGCTGTTGTAGTTGTCTTCATTATCACAAACACCAAACGATGTAAGAAATAATGTGTGGAAGCATTTTGAATTTGACACCATCGATGGAAAAATCATGGGTAAGTGTAAGGCTGTTTGAATGAAACAATGTTAATTCCACACATCATGTTAGTTTAGGATTAGGCTACATGGGCTGCGTTTGAGTTCATTTAAAGGTGCAGTATGTAGAATTTAGTGGCATCTAGCGGAACGGACTTGGCAGAAATGCAATATAATATTCATAAGTATGTTTATATAATCACCTGAAAATAAGAATCATTGTGTTTTTGTTAGCTTATAATGAGCCCTTTATATCTTCATAGGGAGCAGGTCCTATTCCACAGAGCCGGCCATGTTGCACTGGCATGTTTCTACAGTAGCCCAGAACGGACAAAGCAAACATTGGCTCTAGAGCACCTTTTGTGTTTTTCGCAAGTTTTGTGGCCACTGTAGGTTCTCTACACTGTAGGTTCTTACACATTGTACCTTTTAACAAATTAAGTTCTCATGTGTTAAAACTAAATTAAATCTTTTGGTTAGCATTTTCTCTCTACTGTTCTGTTTACTCTCCCCAGGTGTTTTGTTCACCATTGCACACCCTTCGTTCAATAAAAAGTTTTTAAAAAGAGAATATAAAGCTCTCCAGGCTATCGAGCTAGCTAACGTGTTAGCTCGTTAGCTTAGTTTGGTTGCTTACGAGACATTAAGTTAACACAGTTTATTAAAAAGACATATTTGGATATAGACTCCTGTCTTATTACTGTTTTCAAACCATTATTCTTTCGTGTTTACGTTTTTGACAGAGGAGGTTAAATAAAACGAAATGGTGCAGCACAGCTAATAAACTACAGTAGCTTTCTTCATTTTGGACTCAAAGGTCAGCACTGTCAATGCAGCTCGCTATTTGCGTGTCAGCAAAGTTGAACGTGACATGAAAAATGTGCACAGATTTACTTAAGGTGCTTGAGTGAATCAACTGATCACAGTGATTCCATTGGAATGTATTGGATTTTCTGCAAAATTTGCTGGTGTGACAGTGAGGCAGCATATACAATACCAGGACTCTAAAACTGAAGCAGCTAAATGAAATTAAGCCGAAATTCATTTTAGCATTTACACCTGTGATCTTGCTAATGTTACATGTGAAAATGTTTTCTGATAGAAGGCCTTTTGATTAAAACTGAGATGGACCACTGAAAAAATATGGCTGAAATGCTCCTGGTTTTAACAGGGGGAGGAACACTGGACCAAGCACTGTTAGAGTTGTAAGGGCTCAGCAGTCATGGGACAAAACGGGTCGTCGCTCTTTGATAAAAACCCACAGTCATTTAATGCAGATATTTCATAATGACAAAGTGTCTTGTTTATTCCCTAGTTAATAACTTCTTCGCACTGTTTACAGGTCTGCTGAGGAAGAGGATGGAAAACCAAATGTGTGCCTTCTCCCCCACCTTCCTCCTCTGTCTCTTCTTTACGCTCCTCCTCAACCTGTAAATCTGCCATTGGTTGATCTCCCTCCATTCAGATGGACTTTCACTCCACAATCTGGATTCATTCACTCCTGCTACTGGTTTAGATTTCAACTTGCCACAACAAACTGGCTTTTTCTGAGAAAACCGTGAGGAGTGACATGTGAACAAGTCCAATGCTTTGTCGGAGGCATGAGGACGCTGAGGATGGCTGGGATTTCTTTATACAGCAGACGGCTGTCCATTGTGAACTGTGGCAATATCACAGATTAGAGTTGGCATGGCGGCTAATGGGGGGAAAATGGAAGACTGTCATGGAATTATCCCATTCCAGTGATTCCAGTGGAATCACCCATTAGCTTTATCCTGCCGTCCAGTTGCAGTGGGCGCTGAGTAAGGAGGGAACACTAACAGCAATGTGACTCCTTCAGGAGGTGAAAAATATTTCCAAAATAAGAAACCACACATACAACAAGACAACACACACAATACTTTGACAAGTTTTTGATTTGAGGAAAAAAACGTATGAATCTTCAGAGTTGTGATTTCAGCTGCTTCTTCCACACTCTAAGAGACAACTGAACAAGAAAAAAATCTATATTGATACTTAAAAATGTTTTCTCTGTGTAATTCTCTGTGAACATCTAAGTCTCCAGATTGTTTTGTACCACAGTGGTTTGGGGAAAGTGATAGTCGCCCTCAGTTGCTAACATTCCTACTAAAGACAGAAGTAATTCTGAGCACAGAATTTTTGAACAAAAATGTTATCTTAGGCTTCATTGCAGTAATGAAACCAGTGTACCAGTGTTTTTGCAATTAACTACAAACTGTGCAAATTATTATTATTAGATGTCTGTCAGACAGCCATTGTTAATTCAGTACATTTTAGACCAATATGATCAACTTGCAGAGAACTGGAACTTGCATACAGTATGTAATCCATTTTAATCAATAATTTGATATTATTTTTTGCATCATTACATTTTAAACCAACATTAACACTTTATGCTGGCACGAACAAGCTTGAAGGAAGACACAGTTGGTGTCTAAAAACGGAATTTATGCTTTGGAAAATCATAATCAGTATGTGTATTTCAATGTAAAGTCCACCACTTTGGTCTAGAGTCAAACATGTCAGCAACTATTGGCTGGATTGAATGAAATGAAATTTGATAGATACATTCATGGTTCACAGGATGAATTGTAATAACTTTGGTGGTCCTCTGACTTTTCCTCTAACACCATCGTCAGGCCACAATTTCAATGTGTCCATTACTTTGCAGTACGACCACATACCTGCACAATTAATGACATTCTCATTAGCATGCTAACAAGCTAAACTAAAATGTTAACATGCTAGACATTACCTGCTAAACATTAGCATTTTAAAGGAAAACTACTCACCAAATCATTGCAGAGAACATGGTCACATCACTAAAATAGGTCCAATTTGGGCAACAAACACAAGCAGTCAGACATTCAGACAAGTTGTAAACAAACCTCCAAGTTAGCCAAGGAGGGACTATTTGTGCACTAACATTCAGTTTTACCCCCAAATAAAGTGGTTTAGATAATCTGGAAAAAATGTTGGCTTGTTTACATCCTGTATGACTGCCATCTTTCTTGCCCAGTAGGAACTATTCTCAGCGTTGTCACTGTACTCGAGGTCTGAGTACAATCGTGTCATAACTGATATATGAGATGATGTCCAGAGCTATGAAAATAACATCCAAATTTTAAACAAACCCAGTAGTTATACTATAACTTTAAAATTTGGAGCATGTTAGCAAGACAAACACATTCATATTTACATTTACTTCACCATGACTGCTCAGTGTCAAAAACAAAAGCAAATGTATCAAAAGTTACATAACATACGACACATAACTTAACATAAACGTTTTATATAACATAACATAAAGTTTTCTTTATAACGAGCATTACAGCCTCACAGAGCTATTAGCATGGCTTTATGTTGATAGCTAATGTGCTGTTACAGGCAAAGCCGCTAGAAGTGGCAGCCATGCCACTCAGAATTGATTAAGTCAGAATTTATTGATTCAAAATATCTGTATGACGAAATGGACAAACTTTTACAGCAATTTTTACAGTGAGGGTTCTACTTTGTATTTCATTCATTAGATTTTTATATTTCCTCAAAGGTCTGTGATCCCAATAACTAAGCTGCTCTGGATTTATAATCAGTGGAGATAGACTCCATGATTCTTGACTTTAGTAGGAACACAACTACAACAGGGCCAAGAAGATCAACGCTCTCCTCCATGTGTATGCCATTTCTTCACACTTAATCATGATATAACTTCTTTTCTTCAGGTGTTAATGCTAGTTCCAGAGATCATGAATACATTTAGGGTTCATACAGTGTTTGTAATTGTGTGTGGAAAGATTATTCAACAAGAGATTTAGCGGCAGTGATGTTTACTGTACACTCTAAATGTTTATTGCAGTAATGGTCAAGTTTTTGAGGTTTAAACTGATCTACTCTGTAGTTTATGAAAGAGTGAAGGATGGGATGACATGTTAAAAGTGCACTAATATCCTGTTGTGTTGTGTGCTACAGTGTATGAATCATCTTTTCTGTGTTGCCTTTTGTTTTTGTTTTTTTCAACCAAGTCAGAGTTTTTATTGCTCTAAACTATGTATGGGAAGAGAATCAGTCCTCTCAGAAGAACTAATAATAATTTAGCCATTCAGCTGTGTGTCTTCTATGTGATGAGCGTGTGATAGTGTGGGGGGATGATTTGGTTAAAGCTACAGTGAGTGTGTAGCAAAGAGTTGCAGATATCCACCGCAGACTGAGGAGTAAGTAAGAAACGCTTGCAGTTCTCAGACAAACATGGCTGATTACCCACAGGAATGGGATTTCAAAGGCCTGAGCCGAGGCCATTACAGAAGCAATTAAAGTGGGATGCGCTGGAGGCCTGCATGGGCTTTAGCTCCACTCCAGTGTTGCAGCCTAATGAGGCCTAATCTGGTGAGCTGGTCTAATTAAAAGGGAGGGAGCGCTTTCCTGTGGGCACCAGGCAGGCAGCAGTTTGTGCTCTCCATAGCTGTGTGAGGGGGGGGAAAAAGGAAAGTACAAGACAGAATATGCATTGTTTTCAACCACAAAAACTTTCATATTCCTTCATCTTCTGTCTGTTCAAATTAAAAGATTTAAATTGACATTTTTAACATGTTTGCTGGTCTCTGATCTTTCCCAGGTCTCTACTCTGGTTTGTCATGATTGCTTTTTGGCATGAAGCGTGCCTTTAAATGAGCCTTTTTATAAGAACATTTGGCATGGAAACTATAAGATCATCTCTTCCACGCTAATTTAAGGATCACTCCTTCTACATATTGTTTGTGTGGGTTTCTACTGAGCAGAATTAAAGGCTGGAGTGAACCACGCAGGACGGGTAGAGGCACACATGAGTGGCCAGCTGTGACTTTTCAAATTAACGGGCCGGGAGAACTCAGCAGCTCCTCTCTCAGGGTTAGTCCAATTAGCTTCACATTCACAGTAACAATGAGGCTTTTAATGGTAGTGTTTCAAAGTGCTCTTTCATAATGACAGAGGGTGAACACATTCCTCTGGTTTTTCAGTCATGACTCCAAACCTGAGTCACACCAAGTTTCCACTGAATTGGCTTGAACGCTATTTATTTTGTCTCAGTTGTTTGTCGGGCTGTAGCTTCAGACCGCAATGAAGAGATTTGGGGAAACCAGAAAAAAAAAAAAAACATGATACAAAATTACATCAAATGAATTCCTTAATCTGTGAAGTGGCTGATGTACCAACCTCAAGAGTTTTGTGACTGGCCCCATGTATTCTAGCAATGAATATGAATAGCAATGAATATCTGGAAACAGATTTATCTAGTGTGAGGGGATAGGAAGCTTGCCAGCGCATTAGCTGCAGTTTTTAAAGCAGCTATGATAGCCTGCGACACTCTTTTCTGCCTGATGCAGAGCTCTGACGAAGAGTCATCATTCAGAATTAACACACTAATTAATTTCGTGTTCCAATGTTAAGTAAATGATTCAAAACTGACAACACTAGTCTGTAAATGTATGCTATTATTCCCAATACATATGCATAAATGATACTATTTGTGCATGACGCCATGAGCTGCAATTCAAGGATCATACAAATTTGACTGCATGATGCCTTCAAGGGGTGAGATAAATTATATGTTTTCAATAATTATTGATGGACAGGGTTTAAGAAATGATGACACTCCTACCTGTCTCATCTGTACAATGATAAAATTAGTTAATTTCTTATCAGATGTTAGCATGCTTACAGGATGAACTAAGATGGCGACCAAGAAGGTCCAACCTCAGACCTCACTGGGAGGAGATTATGGTCCCTGTACGTGAGGTGTATCACTTCCATTAGCGGCCATTTAAAAAAAAAAAAGTTTAATTTTACTAGATTTACAAATGGTCACATTGCTCAACAGTTATCATAATGTTTTTGTCACGTAAAAAAATAGATAAATATTCGTTCATGTCGTGTGTGAAAGAAATGCTGCGGTAAATTGCCAAAAAAATACAACATGGTTGACGTTACACAAAGTGCAGGTGATGTTAGCCTGCTGGAGAAGCCAACATTTATGTTAGCCCTATTAAACCATGTGAAACTGTTTCTTAATATCATATCTACAGGAATGGAACTGAGAACATAAAGCTGTTGTGTTATTAGTGACAGTGTTTGGTTTTAGTGTCTTATACTGCCTTCAGAAACCATAGGTCCACACAATATAGAAACTAGACAACATTACTTTACAGTATTTTTCAACTCCTCCTCGACAGCACTTGATATACATGTTAGCATGTTAGCAAGGTGATGTTAGCATTTAGCGCAAAGTCCCGCTGTGCCTAAGTAGCGAAGGGAAAGCATTGTTGGTTAGTTTGATGTGTTGGTTGAGCATTAGAGCATTACAGACTCTTGTTAACCAGTGTTTGGAGATGACTTCTTCATATAAATTATTATATTACTGATTACTTAAACCTGCATTAATTCATTTTTGGCCATTTAGGGGCAGCACGATACGCTGTAAACACAACATAACACACATCCAACAGACACAGAACAACACTAGCATTCATTTGGAGCGACCTGTAGAATTTAAGTCCAGTATCCACTCTCCTTTTGTCTCTGGTTTTGGTCTCTACCAGCTACTCCGGTAGCATCCAGATCTACTGTAGCTGTGAAATGCTCCACCATGTTCAACAGATACTAACTTTGTCATTAGTGCTGAGTGTACAGGGGGGTTTATCAAAGCTTTTTGCTTAAAACAAGTGGGTGAGAGCAGTGAAAGTGAATCAAAACAGCTATATTGGGGGCTATTAAACTAAAACAATGAGCTGAAAGACACTAAAACACGGCATAGTGGTGGGATTATTCACTACAGGTTTATCAGTATGAACAGCACCTTTCACATTACTCAGAGTTTTTTGACTTATTGTTAATAAAATGTATTGATTAGTGCAGCTTTAAACATGAAGGATTCTGCATTTTAACTACACGGCAAAGCAGATCAAGATTTGATCATGAATACAAGCAGGATCTTACTGAGGTGTTGCCAGTAATGGGAAAGAAAGAAAGCTGTACAAACACAATACATTATTGTTAGTATACAATATACAATATATTATTCATCATTCAAAATGATAAAATTACGTTTCTTAAACTAGCGTGTTGGTGTTACTGTCCTGAAATTAAAGGATATTATAGCTGAAACTGACCTTGAATCCCAACATCCTTCATGCATTATGGTATATATGAACTGTACATGCGAACCAGTTGTAAGTCATACCCTCTGAAAACTTTCATTCTCTTCATCACGCAATCTCACTAATTGGTTCTTGAATTTGTCAGGCTAATTAGTGATATGCAGATGAGGCTTGATTGGTTTGAGTGTGGCATGGATCTTGCACCATGGAGGGAGATTGGGAGACCCCCTCTTTGCTTATCAAGATATGGAGATAATTGCAATTAAAGTCATTTGCATGTGTTAATGAATTTGTCTTATGCTTTTCAAGATCACAGACATGGAGTAAATAATTGATTTCCTATCAGTGCAGACAGGCTGAGCGTATCAAACTGCTTTTGTCACAAACTGTGTGAAGTCAACAAACTGAATGCTGCCAGTATTATTCCATTACCAGAGAAGGATTTTCTTCTGAAACTAATGAAATCAATAGCTAATAAGTGTATATGACTGTGATAAATATGTAAAGACTTTGTAACCTCTGTGACCTCTCTGGGTTACAGGCCTCTCCCACCATCAGTGCCGACAATCCTAACCCCCAACCCCCTTGATCCTCCCCCTAAAGTTACTATTTCTGTCTTTCATTACAGGTGGAGGTTTGGCTGTGCTCATAGCTTAGCTTTACATGATATTCATTCATGTATGTGAGGATTATTTTAAGTGTAAACACAGGAATAGGTCATGGTTGGCTTTTAACAATAGATGGAAACAACTGGATATTTAGTAGCAAAAATTCAGAAATGGGTGTCAAGACTAGAGGTGTAAACAAACAGTTAGACAGTCTGATCATTGAATGTAGAATACTGGGATAAGACCCTCTCACTGGCTTACTGTGTGAGATATCTACATTTGTTTTTGAGTAAAAAGTCACAATGTTATGAGATGATGGGATAAAGTTGTAATTTTAACAAATACAAATCCCAATACTTCAAGCATAAAGTCATAATTTTACAAGAAAAAATTCATTATATTATGACGCTAAAGTCAAAGTATTAAGAGAAAGAGGTTGCTATATTTGGAAAACAAATCCTGACTCTATTCTTCATGAAGTGAAGAACAGATTGCTCTCACCTGTTCACTAAAACGTGTATTAAAGTAAACATCTCTTAATATTCTAACCTTTTTCTAATACATTTGACTTTATTGTGATATGAGTTTTTCCTATTATCATAATTTTTCTCAAAATAAATACATATATACAGTACCAGTCAAAGGTATGGACACACCAAAGTGTGTGTAACACATTTAATCTACCTTCACACAGTATGATCTTCTATCTTTCAACAGCACCACAAACTACAGGCTCCAAAATGACGGTAAAGTTGAATCAACACCTCTCTAAAATAGTTTCAACAAAAAACTCAACATTACAACCTTCACGATGGGATTTATTGCGAAATGCTGTTGTACGGGCCTTTTTCACAGCAGATATTTAGACTCGTCACAGTATGAAAAGCACAGGTGTTTCTCATAACATTAACGATGGCTCTGTTCTATTCAAGTGTCCCAATAAGTCACGACAGTGTGTCAGTGAGGCAGCATTCACAATACCAGAACCCTGAAACTGAAGCAGCTAAATGGAATTCAGCCATCATTCATTTTATTATTTACACCTGTGCTTTTATACTGTCTCATGTCAGAATGTCTGCAGTGAAAAAGGCCTGTTAGACTGGATTTGTTTTAACCAGGTGTAGAGTACCTAATAAACTGGACACTGAGTGTATATAGAATGTCTGTTTTAAATTTATAGCCTTTAAATTTCTAGTAATGTTATTTATAGGATCAGCTGATCTGTTGATTCACTGCCTGAATACACTGAATTAATTAGTCAGATTTGTATTTGATAGTCCACATTAATTATAAATGTTAAGCCTGTGGGGATAGGGTTAGTGTTGTTCATGGTGCATGTACAGTATGTGTCAGTATGTGTACTATTAATGAACCTGCGCACCTGTGGGGGAAAAGACTATAAAGCAGCTGTTACATGTTTTGATGCTGTAGATGTATTTTCCAGATGGCAGCAATGAGCTGGCTGCTGTCCTTGAAGATGTAAATATTGTAAAGTGATGGGACCTCTATTCTTCTCATTCCTGCCTTTATAATCCCCTGCAGCAGTGTGCAGTTGCTTGCAGTTGATATATTAATAAAGCAGGTGGCATTCATATGAGTCCGTTTGTGATGCAAACACCAACTGTCAAAAGCGTCAACAAATGATTCACAGGAGAAATACTTGGAAGATGGTTATGTATGAGGTTGTTAGAAGTGATCCTCCACATTGTTCCTGATCTAAAGCTATGTGATGGACAGCTCGTAAAGTTCTTACTTTCCAAGTTTCCCCGCAGAGAAGTTGTCGTCAAATGTTCAGCAAAGTGTTAAATTCAGTTGAAGATTCTGACAATGACCTATTCACATGATGGACAGTGACTGCCTAGAGTTGTCACTGGTTGCCTGGCAACCTCACAGTGACAACAAGACTCTATGAAGTCACTGCTCCATGTAACCCCCTGTAAACAACACCAAACAAACCACTACACCACCAGCTTTAGAGGTGCTAGACACATTTTTTTTTAAGCTTTGGACAGAGCCAGGCTAGCTGTTTCCAGTCCTTATGCGAAACTATAGCTTCATATGTAGTGAACAGCATGTTATCAATGTCTAACTATTGTTTTAATGTCCAGCAGACTAATAACATCACATACACTGCATCTAAATTCACCAGTTTAACCTTTTTTGTCACGGTAAGTAATTTCGTCACAACAGACAATGTTTTGCTATTTTTTGGAACTGACCCATGGCCATTACCTGACAAATGTATGTGAGGAAAAACTTTGTTGAATCTTCCTTAATATAGTTCCTAAAGGGACACCATAAGGACATGAGGAAGTGACATACCTCTCTTCTGGGGACCATATCCCCTTCTCAGTGGCTCTCAGGCCCCTAAGTGTGGGGTCTGGGGTGTGAGGTCTGCAGTGGGACCCTCTTGCTGAAATGGGAAACATCTTGTAACTATTAGTGTTTCCCTCTTGCCCACCCCTCCTCAAGGTCAAAGGATAATGGTAAGACCTGGATTTAATGGACTTTAAAGTAGGCTCTTCCCTTTATTGTTGATGGACGGTAATGTTTGAGGAACACAGGTATTGCTGGTGGTTTGATAAGAGTTGACCTTTCACATACACACCTAAGGGGAAAATTAAATGAATCCACATACACTATATATATCTACAGCAATAAGCTACCACCCATCAGTTACTCCATGAAATGGATATGCTCTGAATTTGAGAGGGTAAGATGGGAATTGGAAGCATCAGTTTTTTTGGTGGGTGAGAAGGGGGGATGGGGTAGTAATTTCATCCAATCAGAGTACTTTGAATAATTAAACTGATCAACTTAATTAGCTCAATTAAGTTGATTTGACCACAGAACACTGCCATATGGCGCAAGGAAACAAAAGAGGGGGGAACTAATTAAAAGTAAAATAATGAGGATTTTAATTAACTGGTTCCCCAGACGTCAGCAAGCGGGGATGTGGAGTTGTAATTAAAAAGTCCTGTAGTGCTGGCAACATTCTCTCCCTCCCTGTTTTAATAACGGCAAGGGCTCCATCCATCTAATTAAATCTGTAAATGAATTAGCAACATTGAGGGTCCCTGCTTGAGTTTTACACCCCACCTCCCACAGCAAACCTTCTAGATAGTTCTCTCAATTCTGTAATAATGGGAAGGAAAAGAGAAAGAGGGAAAAGATGAATGGGGGAGCATTCCTCTTAACAAAGCAGGAACTACTGCACAAGAAGAAGAAGAATAGAACACATGTCACTTAAACACATGTGCACCCTTCTGCATGACTTCTGGCTTATAGCAAACACATAAAGCTTAACATTCCAGTACATTCAGAAGGATAACTGATGGCTTCAGCAGTTACTATTGTTACATCCTACAAATTAGGAATGAGGAAGTGCTTACTGGGCGATCAATGTGGAGATATTTATCAACTTTGATTTTCAGTTGGCAAAACCTTCTGTCTATGTGGAAATTAGAAAACGGTGTGGCTGTATACCAGTTGTGCCATATTATTTCCTGTACAGAGAGGTGAGGATAGTGACTGTTAGGCAGCAAATACTGCTAATGAGCTCTGAATCTGTAATGTTGCAGGAGTCCTCAAATGATAGGTAGACACAAAAAAGAATTCGAAAGAAAGAACTTTTTGTGGGAGTTTTTATCAAAACTTAGTCCTTAGAACAGATAAAGTAATTATAGCAGCTGACTTCAAAAATCATGTGAATGTTGATAATGATAGCCTTAGCACTGCATTTATCTCATTATTAGACTCAATTGGCTTCTCTCAGAGTGTAAGTAAACCCACTCACTGTCTTAACTACACCCTTGATCTTGTTCTGATTGAAAGTGAACATTTAATAGTTTTTCCACAAAATCCTATTTTATCAGACCATTACTTAATAACTTTTGAATTCCTATCACTGGACTACATGCCATTAGACAAAAATGTCTTGACTAGATGTCTATCTGATAGTGCTGTAGCTAATTTAATTCCATCAGCATTGAATTCAATGCCATGTCTCAATACTACAGAGGACTCTTATGCTAATTTTAGTCCCTCCCAAATTGATCATCTTGTTGATAGTGCAACAAGGTCACTGCAAATGACACTCGACTCCATTGTCAAAATATCACGAAAATTTGAAAGGATTTGGTGTTCCACCAAACTAGAAGAATCTCGCTTAGTCTGGCAAGATAGTCTTAAACATATAGAAGGCCCTCTGTAATGCCAGAGCTGTGTATTACTCATCATTAATAGAGGAGAATAAAAACAGCCCTAGGTTCCTTTTCAGCACTTTGGCCAGGCTGACAAAGAGTCATAACTCTATTGATCCATGTATTCCTGTAGCTCTCAGTAGCAACGACTTTATGAGCTTCTTTAATAATAAAATTCTAAATATTAGAGACAAAATTCATCACTTCCTGCCCTTAACAGGCACCGATTTATTCCCAAACACAGGAACCTTAGAAACAGCTGTAAAACCTCAGTGTTTCCTCTATAATTGTACAGGCCTGGTGGGCTGCCAGGCCAATGACAACCCATGCCAGGCCAAAAAAAAGTTTTTTTTAATGCCAAAAATAACGCCAAATATCCATTCATTCGGAAATCAATAGCATTTGGGAGCCTCTGTGCAGCGCTGTTCCAAAACGTGAGTCAACCTCTGTGTTGTTGCTTGGGAAACTCTTGGTAGCTCCTTTAAGGAATAGGGCAGTGCACATTATCTAATGACATAGCTACTCTAGATGGCATTGCCCTGGCCTCCAGCACCACCATAAGGAATCTTGGAGTTATCTTTGATCAGGATATGTTCTTCAACTCCCACATAAAACAAATTTCAAGACTGCCTTTTTCACCTACATAACATTGCAAAAATCATTACATCCTGTTTCAAAAAGATGAAGAAAAACTAGTCCACGCATTTATCACTTCTAGGATGGATTATTGCAATTTGCCCTTAATGGTCAGGTACCATCATATATTAAAGAGCTCATAGTACTCTATTACCCCACTAGAACACTGCACTCCCAGAATGCAGGCTTACTTGTGGTTCCTACAGTCCCCAAAAGTAGAATGGGAGGCAGAGCCTTCAGCTATCAGGCTCTTGTAACCATCTTACAGTTTGGGTTCAGGAGACAGACACCCTCTCTACGTCTAAGAGTAGATGTAAAACTTTCCTTTTTGATAGAGCTTATAGTTAGGGCTGGTCCAAGTTTGCCTTGGACCAGCTCCTAGTTATGCTGCTATAGGCCTAGACTGCCAGGGGACTGACTGCTGTCCAGTGCGACACCTCATCCCTGCTGCTATTACTATTAGTCATTTTTGCCCACCGCTACCACTATAATTATTAGTCACATTTTTATTATTACTATTATTGTTATTGTTATTATTGTTGTTGTTGCTGTGGTTCTCTGTCTCTTTCTCCCCCTTTCCCCCTCCCTTTTTCTCTCTCAGTCCAACCAATCATGGCAGATGGCCGCCCACCTAGAGTTTCTGGTTCTGCTTGAGGTTTCTTCCCGTTAAAGGGAAATTTTTCCTTGCCACTGTCACCATGTGCTTGCTCATGGGGGAATGTTGGGTCTCTGTAAATTAAAGAGTACAGTCTAGACCTGCTACTGAAGTTTGCAGATGACACCACCCTCATCGGACAGGTGGAAGACTGATCATCTGGTGTCCTGGTGTGGCCAAAACAAGTTGGAGCTCAATGCTCTAAAGACAGTGGAGATGGCTGCGGACTTAAGAGAGAACCCACCCCCACCCGCCCCATCACCCAGTCAACACTGTGGAGTCCTTCCACCCATCATCAGCCAGGACCACAAGTGGGAGCCAAACATCAGCAGCCTCACCAAGAAGCCTCAGCAGAGGATGTACTTCTGCGGCAGCTGAAGAAATTAAACCTGCAAAAGCCAATGATGGTAAACTTCTACACCACCATCACTGAGTCCATCCTCACCTCCTCCATCACCATCTGGTACGCTGTTGCCACTGCCAAGGACAAGGGCAGACTGCAGTGTATCATCCGCTGTGCTGAAAAGGTGATTGGCTGCAACCTGTCATCCCTCCAGGACCAGCACACCTCCAGGACACTGAGGCAAACAGGAAAGATCAAGGCCGACCCCTCCCACCCCGGACATAAACTTTTTTGAACACTCCCCTCCAGCAAAAGGCTGCAGTCTATCTTGACCAAAAGCTTACACCACAAGAACAGTTTCTTCCCCACAGCAGTTGGCCTCATTGTCAAGGCCCAGGACCCCCATTGATATGGACTCTATTCCTCCCATGTACATTACATATTAACATAAAATCTATAATTTATATTGCACATCTGTGAACTCATCACATCTAACATGGTGTGTTACATTAACACAACTATTTGTATTCTTTGTATTATTACACTTGCACATTACATATACTGATTATACTGTGAACATTTGCACATTCCCAGTCAATATGCTGTACATTATTTTTTAAACTCAACAGCTCTCTTCACATAGAATATATTTCTACTTGTTCTTTATTGTAAAATTTTATTTATATATTTATACCACCTGTCTTTTGTGGTAGTTGTATTTTTCTCACTTTGTATAGATATTTGTTTTTTTCCTCTTACCTTCTATTTTTGGATTGTTATGCACCACAACACTAAGTCAAATTCCTTGTATGTGCAAACTTACTTGGCAATAAAAGTGATTCTGATTCTGAGCCCTTTACCCTCCTATTTCAAACTCTTTAAATCCCTTTTATACCTCTATCTTGCATTTCTGAATCAATGATGTGCTACAAATGTTTACACCATAAATATGTCATACTTCGTCTGTGGGAAAAGTTTGAGTGGTTATATACTTCCATTTAGCAACAAGTTTACTTACAAGTGGCTTTAATGCAAACGGTATTCTTCACATACTTACCTGTGTGCGTTGTATGCACCTGGAGGGTTGAAAACACAGGAATGGGGAGAAAAAAATAGATTCACATAAGAGTTGGTAATTTACTATGATTTTGAATCAATTTACAGAATCTAAAAATCCATTTTTGCACATTGGCAATAACATTATGGCTTCTCCTTCAGATGTTCACAGAAAAAAAGCTTAATTGTGTGCAATGCAAGAAGTCCTACAAATTAAATAAAAAATACAATGTTGGTTCTTGTACTCCAAATGACACATTGAAGTGTTTTCTGATCTGATGCCCCACCATTAGCAGAACATCATTTGTCTGAGCCTTCCAAAACCATTTAAAATCATGTTTTAGATGTGACATCGCTATGGTTAAGGTTTGGTTTGGTTTAGGCTCCAAAAACAAATGCTTAGGTTGAGTAAAACATTGTGATTTGGGTAAAAATAAGTAGAGATTGGGGGGTGACCATGGTCATGTTTTTTAAAAAAAAAACAATGTTGACTATGCATGTATTAGTCAGAGCACGAGCTGAAACGTCATGGAGCTCACCAAAGTGTGCACTGCTACGTTCTGCAAAACGACGCCTGTTTGGGTGAAATAACACGTTTTTAGGGAGTCCTGTTTTGGGGCACTTGCTGAAATGATGATACTGGCATCTTTCTTGGGAGGACTGTCTCACTTTGAAGTATTTAATGCACTTGATGGTTAATATCAGCTGGAGAAGACATATCAGATCCTTACCTCTTGCATCTTAGCCCATTTACTCCCTCCTTTACACATATTTAATCTAACACTCATTACTGGTATGATCCCAACTATTGGACACCAACTTCAGACGGTACACTAAAGTTTGTGATTTCAAGTAGTTGAATTATATTTCTATCCAGCACTTTGGAGAATATAATGAAGAATGAGTACATATGTGCAAGATCACATGACGATTGGGAGTTTGCCACAGTTGTCAGCAACGTCAGGGTACATCTGTGCCAGTCTACCTTTGCTTAAGTGTTCAGTGCAGCATGTTATATTGAAAGCCTTGCACAAGAAGATGAAAAGTTTACTGCTTCCAAGGCAACATCTTGGCAGGAGTCTGAAAAGGTCTTTAACAATTCTTGTTCAATGTAATCTGATCTTCTGATCTTCTGCTTACTTTATCTGTTGTAGTCATGTCGCACAGAAAAGAAATGTGACAGATCTAAAACATGAAAAACATTTTCAATACCAGAGGGAGATGTGCTTAATGGAACACTGGTGGTATATGTTTTGACAAAATTTCTAACTTTGAAAATAGAGAATATAATTACACTAAAGCTTTTGAATGAGATGAAAAACAAAAGACATCTGAAAGAGAAAGAAACCTTAGTGAGACATGCACCTCTAACACAGGACCTCGAACCTAAAAATAAAAATGCCCTTGAAGTTTTGATAAGTGTACAGGTCATCCTTAATATTGCAACTGAACATAAAAGCAGGTTATTTTAAGCTTTTGACCATGACAAGTGCAAGCTGGTAGGACACGTCTTAATCAGCTGTGGAGGTCTGAGTTCCCCTGATCACTTGCAGCTCTGGGCACTGGGCACTAAAAGATGTCAATTGGTCTTAAAGGACGAGATCACAATTTTCCAAGTCTGTCTTACAACAACAGTCAGGTGCACATATGAACATTCAAACAGGTTTTGCTTGCTGTAATCATTCCTCCAGTTCATACTGACCATTAGAAGATCCCATCATAATGTGTTTTTATCTCCCTCTTTTATAACATTCCTTCCACTGTATCTCAACAGGGAAACACAAAGAGGCAATATTATACTAAAATGACTAACTTTGGAAGATAAACACTTGACTAACTCAGACCACTGGAGCCTCATATTTGAGCTCAATGCTTCAGATACATTTTTCAAACACACACACACACACACACACACACACACACACACACACACACACACACACATATATATATATATATATACAAATACATTTTTGCAGAGAGCAAGGACTGTGGATTTTGGACCCCATCATATATTGACAGCATCTTACATTACAAAGTGCATTATAAAATGATCTTTTAATGGTCAGTATGAACAAGAGGGATGATTACAGTGAGGAAAACCTGTTTTAATGTTCATATGGACACCTGGCTATTGTTTTGAGGCAGACTTGAATAATTGTGATCCTACTCTATAAACTTTAAACTCCACATTCCTCCTCTAACTGCTTCACAATAAAACCCTTCCAGTGGTTCCCTGTTGGAAAGCTTTTAACATGAAGAGATTTTATTAAAGTATTGACAGCTAGAAATACATACAGTATGGTTGTTGTCAACTGCACTCTTAAGTCTCATCTATTTTAGGGTTATAATGGAGATCTGCCAGCAGCCTGCTGGGATGATGAAGACAAACTGTTCAATGACAACCAGAGGACTGAAGAGTACAGCAGCTGTTATTCCATGATCCCATGATCAGCTGCTGCCCATCACCTCTCTGTCTTCATCAGTCTTCGGGAAGCACTGCATGTATTTCATTTTGTTTATGACTATGTGTGTGTCGTCACTCTCGTCTCTCCTGTGAGTGGCAGAGCCAAGGTGCCAAGCCGGTCCTCAGTGGGCTCACCAGGAATACAGGCTTTCATTAGCACTCTGTAATTAGGAACAGATGCAATTTGCAGCACGACACTCAGCTCACACAGTGGCTCACACACAAGAACCTGCACACATGGAGGCCCAGTGACACGAACTGTACTTCAGTCACTGACACAGACCTGTGGCCTGTTTCACCTCACAGCAAACTCACATTCATATGACTGTAAAAATTTATAGTCATCAGTGCTTTTAACGCGTTTTGCTTACCTTTGTAACGTGACTTTCTTTGGAGCAAATATTCATGTGTCTCTTTGCATTAATCAGTATTTTTTTTGTATCACATATCACATCTTCCCTTCCTCCCACCCGCCCCACCGTACATACATTACGTACATACATATACATATATACCCACATACCCACATGCATGCCTCATTTGGTAAATGTCAAATTTAAGAAGTTTAGTTATCAGGTCTTGATTGCAAAAATGTAAGAAATTAATCCAATATTTTATGAAAGATATTTTTGTTTGATGTAAGCCTTTCAGTTGCTATGCAAGACGAAAGCTCATTAATCCAAAACTTCAAAGATCAATAACAAACACTTTTCCAATCTCTAGCAATGAGGAGCTTCACTTGTATTTGGCAAAGGTTAACCAACTTACTTTCATGAGTTCTCAGGGCCAATGTTTCTGGAATAAGACAAAGAATACAAATCTCTAGGCATACAGGGCTTTCTTTGTGAATGATGTTGGAAATTGTGTCAATTATTCCTTTCCAAAAGTCTTGTATGTGTTTACACTTCCAAATGCAATGAAATAGGGTTCCTTTCTCTGCTCTACATTTCATACAACTGTCTGAGATATTAGGATGGAATTTATTGAGATTTTCAGGAGTTACATATGTTCTCATAAGACAATTATACTGGATCAATTTAAATCTACTATTAATAAATAATGTTTAGGCTTGATAACAAGCCTTTTCTCATTCCTGCTCTGTAATATCTATCTGAAGATCCTCTATCCACACCATTTTTTTATATTTCTGTAGACAGCCATACCAATTCCTTGTATATTATTGAAATCTCCCCTTCAGCATAGGGGTCTGATGTTGCCAGTTCTTCAATGATACTTAAAGGACAGCATTGGTATGACTGAATCCTAGAGCAAATTAAACTCTGTATTTGAAAATATCTGAACAAATGAGGATATTTAAAGGGGACCTATTATGCTCATTTCCAGCTCTGTATTTTTATTTTTGGACCCCAATAGAGTAGCTTTGCATGATTCACAGTTTTTGTTTTTTTTTTAAAAAACTCCTTATTAACTTATACTTGCCCTTTATGCAGCCCCTCAGATCAGCCTCTGTCTCTAAGAGGTAGTCTTAGGTCCTGTCTCTTTAAGGCCCCACTCCTGATGAGCCCACTCTGTTCTGATTGGCCAATTTTCCAGAAGCTGCCAAAGGGCAGCACATATTACAATCTTGTTAAATTGCTGCTGATGCAAACCCAACATTTCCTGCTTTACGGCTTCAAATTAAAAGCTTTTAAATTACCAAATAACAGATGTTATATAATGTTAGTGGAGTGGAGCAGTGAACTCATGCATGGAGCAGATGACCATATAAAGAAATCCATCACAAGCGACATCAGCTCAGGCTGAAAGTAGAAAAAAAACTGTTGCAAACTGAGCATTCAGAGCAGTCTGAAGCTAGTGCTTTTTGCTCACAGGGATTACTTCTACATACGTTTACCTCATTATTTAACACATTGGCCACTTTTAACATGAACATCCAACATTGTAACATTATATATATGACTGAAAATAAGGAAATGCATAATAGGTCCCCTTTGATCATTACTTTTGATTACACTGAGGTAAATCACATGTGAAAGGGATTACTTGTTTATCACCCAACTCTGCAGCTCTGTGGATCTTTTTAGCTTCTTTAGCTCATTGTTTTGGTTTTATGGCATACTTACTGTATGATGCAGTTTCATCACTCTCATCAACCCCCACAGGCAGCTGTTTCCAGTATAAAAATTTGCTCTGTGTCTGCGTAAATAGGTAAACATCAGTCATAACAACTTTATATGTTGATGATATGGTGGTGTATCTGTCTTGATTGTTCTGAATATTTTTCTTGGCCAAAAAGTGTTTAACAGACAAGAAACAAGGGGAGAGAGAGGGGTATGACATGCAGTGAGGGACCCTGGTTGGAATTGAACCATGGACAAAATGTTGGTCTCTACTGTGTCCGCGCTGATGATGAAAAACTGGAAATTTACCTGGCTTAGAGAGTCTAACAAAAATATACTATTGATTGCATTCTGGGAAGTTTAGGAATCAGTGTTTTGGGAATCTGACCCATACTAGAGACTAAAAGTCAGTCAGTATCTGACTGTCTCTTTGATTTTGGTTCTTTTTTAAAAATGTGTCCCCTGCATGTCCTTGAACTCCATGGGAATGCAGGAGGGGACATTAGAAAAGTTCATGAACTTTTCTTGGCCAGCTAGACTGTTTGTCAGGTTAGCTGGCTCGATAGAGATGAAATAGGCTTTCAGTGTGTTGATGGTGGAGTTGATGAAGGTACAGGATTTTTCCCACTAGTTCAGTACATACTGTTATGAAACGCATAAACATAATAAGTACCTGACAACCATTCTAATCTTTAAAGCTGCAAATTTGGAGCACTTCTCGTAATTATCCTCAGGTCCTAGATGGACTGGTGTTTACCTCTTAAAGCTGGAGTGTGGGACTTTTGCATATAAATGAACGTCCATTACATTCAAGCCCTTGCCAAATGAGTTCACACAACGCTGATTAAGCCTGTCACTGCCAGATTAATCTCTCTGTATTTCACAGTATACAGACTTTTGAAATCTGGTGTCTCGTATGATATTCCTGCACTCGCATCAATCAGCCTTTATGTATTTTACATCAACCAGCAATGATTGGTTTCCCCTCAGATTTGGAGATGTTTGGCCCTCAGGTGTCTGTGACTGCAAGGCATACTGGATATGCAAGCTGTTGTAGTTTTAGCTATAGGACTGTATATGTCACTTTATTAAGTTTAATATTTTTTCAGTTGAGAAAATATCCATTTAGATTACCAATATGTGATCAGTTTATCCAAATAACACCTATTTAGAAATTTGCTCTGATGTTTTCAGAGTTGTGAGAAGCCACTGGCTGTGTGAAACCAGCCAGTCGGCATACGTCATAACGCACTTGTCGACAGTGTTTTTGTAATTACTCTCACTGCCAGAAGGGGGAGACAAAAGTTCTGCACTGCAGGTTCAAACTTTTTTAATTAACATTTTGTATTTTCTTTACTTTTTTTTTTTTATTTTTTTTTTTACAGCAGGTCATTCCTGGAGCCTGCAGCAACATGTCTGCAACCCTACACCCCTGTCCTCTCTCTGCCCCCACGGCCTGCACTACACTTCCCAGTTCCCCTCAAATCTCCTGATAGTCCTGATAGTCCAGATACAATATCACTAATATCCCTAATTGCCTCATTAAATTGACACACAAGCCAGGACCAAAGCTGAGGCGAGGACCCTAATTAGACACCTAAACATGAAGCCAAGGGCATTTTATGGAGGGGCACTTTGGGGAATGTTTTAATGAGGACATGGTGCTGAGAATAGCTTTAGAGTCATTTGTTGACGCAGGAGCTGCACCCGATGGCCAGCACTCCCTAACCTTATTCAGACACACACACTGACACACACACAGTAAAATAAGGACAAAACCTTAAGTTGAAAGCCCTGTTAGTGTCCCCTAGAGGCTGTCATGTTTCTTACACATCAAAATATCAAAGTGCTGGATGGAGTAAACTACATCCTGAAAAGTTTTTGTTTTTTGTACTCATTTAGTGGGGCTAAAATTGTAAAGTTTGTCTTGAGGGTGTCATAAGAAGTAAAGCCACGGGGTCATTAAAATCAAAAAGCTTCAATCTCTGAGGAGCATGAATGTTTTAAAGGGGTACTCCAGCGATTTAGTGTTGCACTTCCATAAAGATGGAAGACTGGCTTTCTGTCAGAACATTGTAGTCTAGTCTTTTATGTTTAACTTTTAAACAAGGAAAGGCTTTAAGATGAGGACTTGGTGGTTATTTTTGCAGATGTACATCTAGTTAACTTCCCCAGCTCTGATAAAGAGCAACACACTGCTACATTTCTAAGCTATTCTATGGAGAGCATATTGACATTTAATGGGGGTGTATCATGCACATCACTAGGCCTATATTTATATTCTGGGGCTCTATTGGAATAGTTTTTGCATGATTTACAGTTTCAAAAACTCCTTGTTTATCTTATACTTTCATGATTCCTGCCTCAGTCCTGTGTCTCTCTATCTTATGCCACTTTCCCAGTGGCTCTCTCCCTCTCTCCCCTTGTGTGTGTGATTGTGTGAGTGCAGACAGGTGTGCTGGAGTCAGAGCAGAGCCCCCTTGCCGCAACTCACTCCATAATCAAGACCTTTACTTATACTCAGCCCTGCCAGATCGTAGCCTCTGCTCATCCCGTCTGCACTGGCTCCATTTCCTGTCTCCAGTACCCCGCAGTCCCGTCTGCTCTGTCTCCTGTCCCTCATCTTGACAGCCCTGCTTCCCTGCCCCGGACCTCCGCTCCTATCAGCTACTAGCCCAAGCCCCAGCCCCAGTTTTCCAGCTACCAGTCTAAGCTTCCCCAGGCCTGCATCCCATTTCCCCCCTCCATGCAGTATATACCTTGTCCAACCATGTCCCTGTCTCCTCGCCTCTGAGTGTCTGCACTTGGGTTCACCTGCTATACCCCCACTTAACAATACTGGCTCTTTATGCAGTCCCTCAGTTCAGCCTCTATCTGAAACAGGCTGTTTTAGCTCCTGTCACCCCTTGTGTTGAGCCCACTCTGTTCGGATTGGTTAGCTCCCAGAAGCTGCGTCTCAGCTAATTTCCCGGGACTGAGCAGGCTATGTCAACAAACAGAAGTAGTAGGATTTCACTTCTTTTTCTCCTTCTTTACTTGAAATGGAAACTTCTCAAATACATCTGTACATCAGATATAGAGGTGTCTTCAAGGACTGTCAAAGGGGGGCCCCTGAACTCAGGGACCAAAAATATCTGTGCTTCATATTGTTTTCACACTAGCAGTAGAGAAAAGCAGACACTAAGATATCACTATATGCACTTGGTAAATGGGCTGCATTTATATAGCGCTTTTCTAGTCTGACAACCACTCAAATGGCTCTACAGTAGATGCCAACATTCACCCGTTCACACACATTCATACACTGATGGCAGAGGTGCCAACCTGCTCATCAGGAGCAATATAGCACCTTTTTTTTTCAATCGAAAGCAATTTACAGTACAATGTTTCTAATGCTCACTCATTCACACACACACACACACACACACACACCAATGGCACAGCCATCAGGAGCAATTTGGGGTTCAGTATCTGGCTCAATGACGTTTTGACATATGGACTGGAGGAGGTGAGGTGAACCCATGACCTGCTGATTAGTGGATGACCAGCTCTACCTCCTGAGCCACAGCTACAGCCACCCCTTCTATATTTGGAAGAAAACTAGTTTCACATTATGATATTGGAATCAGAGATGTGGCACTACTGTTACAAGGCCAAATATCGTGCTGTGGAATCAGACACAACAGCATATGGACAAGAAAGTGTCCACCGGAGCTACGTTACATCAGCCAGTGCCTGGTGAAGATCATCAGAGAGAACAATGACAGACTGAAAACTCTGCGCTGCAACAAACTTTGCGGTGCTTTGGTAAACCTGACTTTATTTTCTGACAGAATACTATCTTGGACTTTGCCAACTCTGAATACAGAACAGCACAACAGTGACTATGTTACCCGTAACTTTATGCGGCTGCATTCAGCTTGAGCACAATTAGGTCTTGGTTCCTCATTGTCCATCATCCAAAAAAAGAAACAGCATTTGGTTGCAGTTTTATACCCCTTCATCCAATATTGTTTCCCAAACCAAGCTGAAATAAAGACTGCAGACTCATTTTTGAGGTTTTTTGACTGTTCAGCGGCACCAGTGTGCTCAGGCAGCATTCTGGCTTTTGTGCAGCTCTCAGTAAGTTTGCAGTGATCCGCATAACTAACTCCAGTGTGCCTTTTGTTTTTATGATCCTTGCACACCAGTATGATATATCCAAAATCGATGAGGGAAAACCTTCATTTTTAAATGAAAATAAGCCCCAGTAAGGGATATAATGCTGATCACTACTAACTTGCTTTTGCTAACCAGCTGCTCTCCTGGTTCACCACCTGTGTTCCATAAACACACCATCAGTAGCATTGGATGGGACTGCGTGCAATGTACTATGGTTGTTGTAGGATTTCCCCCTTTAGAGTGATCAGGGAATCTACAGCCTTTTTCTCAGTTTTCTCAGGTCATAAGGTACCAACTTCAAAACATTTCTACTACATGGGTGAGCTATAGTTTTAAGAAATCATCATATTTACAGCAGTATAATTCCTCTTTAAAACCCACTGTACACTACCTGTTCGTCATCAAACAGCAGACAGACAAAGTTAGTGACTAGCTGGTGAACGTAGCAGAGAATTTAGCTGCTGATACACTAGATATTTTTCTCAGGTGTTAAAGGAGAGAAAACTTAAGCTTAAAGGAAAGTTGACCAGAAGCATGACTCAAAATGAATTTTCTGTATCTGCTGGATGTTTAAAGTCCAGATGAAACAGCATTTCGAGAATATCTAACCTCTGTATGGTGACGTATTTCTGAGTGAAACAGAACAGACAGATGGGACATAATGTTGGGAGGAATTTGTTTGAACGTTGAAAAGTGGAATCATAGCTCTGTGCTGCTTAAAGTTCAAGATTGATTGATGGGTGGATGTCATGATATTATTGGTTGAAATTGGTTGGTTGAAGCTTACTTAAGTACACGTCATATTTTGTTTTGCAGGAAGAGAACAAGATTGGATTTAGATATAAAAATACAAAGAAATTGATTTTTTTGTCATTTTTGGGGCATATATTTTTTAATAAGTGCACAATATAACCAGGGATGTAATCTAAAATGGTTTAAAAGGCAATTTTCATTTCATCTCAACTTTAAATAGGCAACTGTTTGCTAACAGGTTCACCATATCAGCTTTTTAAGAATGTGATAATATGTCAGTCTTGTGTTCGCTGCCCACAAGTGGACAAAAAAAATCAGTTATTGCAGTTCTAAAATAAGGTATGCAGAATATAGAAAGACAGTATATAAATTCCACTGTCAGCTAGTCATGATTAGTTTCAGCTGGTGCTGGCGACCAACTGAAAGACATTGACATGATTTCAGCATTCATGGAACTCTTGAAGGTGAGCTTAAGCTTTACAACAACATTGTCATGTGATGTCTGTGGCTTTTCCTGCCCGACACAACTGTTCCACACATCTCTGATGTGAATAACGATTGAGTGGCACAGCTAAAGAGCAAATGATAACGTAATATCTCTGACAAACAGAGGTCATTATTTCCATTTCCCTCTTAAACACTGACCACCTCTGTCTTTATCTGGTCCACTGTCAGCAGCCCCTCAGACAGAGTCCAGGTCTGAACTCAGGATACTTCAGAGACACGTTCAGTGCAACTGCAGTAGACTGAAAGGCACAAAGAGCCCATTCACAGAAGCACAACAGGAAACAGCCATACAGCATGCTTCCTCATGGAACATGTTTTGATCCCAGTTCTGCAACACATTCTGGACTCTAGCCTGGTGATGAATTACTGAATCTTGTTTTCTCACACAACAGATAACATTTAAGCAGCCCCTATTAGGTTAATTCTATACAGATTATTATTCAGTGATGATGTGTTAGCTGGAGTTAAGGGCTTTTCCAGCCAAAAACATTTTATTCATACTGATACAGCCCAGACGGGAAATGACTTTATATCACAGCTATTTTCTTCTCAATACATCCTCTGAAATGCTCTACATTTCCAACCACAACATTTAATTGCTGTTGCTTAACCTTCAAAGTCTGTATGTGGATCTAAAGCCATATGACCTGACCTGACTCTTAATTCATAAATAAAGCCATTAAAAATGAGCAAACCTGCATGATCCAAAGAGGCACGTTTCATATTTCCCCAGGATAAGGCGGCCATCTGTTGAGTAAATAAACCTCTTCATTGGGTGTGAGGTAATGCACTTTAATTTGATGTAATGTGATAGTCATCTGTAGGAAATTGCATGTGAGCATCAAAAGCCATTGAAGCATTATGAGAGAAAACAGCTGGGTGACCAGATGAGTCTGCAGCTCAGGAAGAGTGATCAATTTCGATCACGGTGCCTGTCGTTGGTCTTTACTGATCAGCAGGGTGTGAAACATTCAAGGCTGTAAAATGCTCAGATAGAACTTTACTAACACATAATGTAGGTCAGGCTAACTTCAAGTAGACATTTGAGGTGAGTAACTAACTCATTCTAACCTGCCACAAGAACATGTTTGAATGGTAGAATGATCATTTTTGTGGAAGAATTCAATAGATTTCTGTGGTAGTTGAGGGTTATTTGTGATTAGTGATGTGTTGAAGACTTCCCATTTAATCTGACATTGGTTTACCAAATTGGTATACTGATCTGATTGGTTTAAAATTACGATATTGAGTGTCCCACCTGCAATATGACATGAAAATGGCCAAGCTCTCCAAATCTTGCAACAAAATGTATCTTTGAGGAAACAATCTTAGCACAAGGTCTATTAAGTAGCTCTACTGGAGCTTTCGATCATATCACACAATCATCTTGGCAGATGGACTTGTCCTGCTGTCTCAGAATTGTAGCTGTTCAAATTTCAGTTTTTCAGAGCACTCAAAGACTTCTCATCCATGTTGGCTTAAAAATTTAAATTTAATGTTCATTTTTGATTTGATTGAAGATGGAAAGCTCCAGAACAGTTAATAAATGGACCTTGTGGTGAATTTTTTGTAAACTAACATTTCTATGGTCAAGAACGAAATCTTTAACTTTAAATCTCTACAAAATATAGGACCTATGTGAGTGTTGTCTGATCTGGCACCCCTATTGGCAGAATGACATTGTAAGATTCTTACAACACCATAACTATTCACCATTACTATTATCTGATCTCCCACAGCTATGGTTAAGGTTTGGTTAGTTTAGGCACCAAAACAACATAGTTAAGAGTTAGGGAGAGATCATGGTTGGGATTAAAAAATAACTGGTTAGTGAACCAAGGTTAAAAGAAGAACCATTTAGAAAGATCAGGGTCATGGTTAAAACTCAGACAACTTAAAACAGGAAACGAACTGTAGTCTTCCATATCAAAGTCACATTTCCTACCAGATTCTAGGCTCCAGGCAACAATACACTACTTCCTTCTTTGCCCCTGGCAGACAGCGGTCATAATTTACTCATCCACTTGAGGTTACTTGTAGTCAACAATATTTGGACAAATGACTGATTTTCTTATAAAACATAAAAATATTCTGGAAGAAATTACCTCAGTTTATTATGATTCTTTAAAGCCACAGTCCAGAACGATCTTTTGGTCCTTGTACTAATATACATGGTGCCCAATGAATGAATCCTAATAATTTTTGTGATCAACTAACCTTTCATCTAGCACCATCATCATGTCAGGGATCCAAATTGTCCAATTCTTCATCACCCAATACCTGCAGAACTAATGACATTTCCATCAGCTTTAGCTGTGCTTTGTGTTTAGTGCTAGACAAATGTTAGCATGCTAACGTGTTAAACTAAGATTGTGAACATGATAAACATTATACCTGCTAATCACGCTAGAACTGTCATTATTAGCGGGCTGACGATAGCATTTAGCTCAAAACACTGCTGTCCCTGAGCATAGCCTCATTGCTGCTAGCATGTCTGGAGCCAGTATACTCCGTCAGATGTGCACTTTTGCACTCACTTCACGCAGTGATTGACCAGCTGTGTGAAAGTGAGAAAACTGTCAGGGTTTTAACTTGTCTCTTTAGCTCTCTTTTACATTTACATATAATTATACGTCATTGTTCACAAGGCCACCACTGACTCAATTACACATACACAGTCAGAAATACACACTAGAGCACTAAATGCATATTATAGTAACTTGCCGCTGAAAGTAGTCCCCAACAAATGCAGTATTTCGTCCTGTTTGAGATATGTTTTCTAAAAACTACAATGCCCAGCTGTTTTAGGCACAGGGTAGACAGGTTAAAGAAGTCAGAAAGTATTTCAAGAAAGGCTAACTCATGTTGGTTTCTTCTTCTGAATTTGGTTGTGAGATTTAGGGTTAAGAATAAATATTGTTCAGAAAGGTGAAATAAATATTCACAATCAGGTCAACCGTGTTTGAGAAATGCAGACATCTGAATAACTCAAAGGTGCAATCAGTGCTTCACCGGCTGTTTTTAATTTTTTTTTAAATGTTATTCTTAACCTGAATTTCAAAGGGATCCAATAAAGTTTATTCTTCTGGTTTATTCTCTCACTGGTTATTCACTAAAACACCATAAAGCCTGAACCCCAGTTTTTAAATGTAGCAGGTGGAACAAGTCAAGTGTGTCCACATTGTTCACAATTTTACAAAAAAAGTCTCCACATATTTTTTTTAGGTTTAATTGGCTCTGGAAACCAAGACTTCCCAAATCCCCTTTCACCACTGACTTTAACTTTAAAGTGTTTATTATTAGGCTGAAATGAGCCTTGTGTTGGCTCTGTTTGTGTGTTTGTGCAGCTTTCATCCTTGAGGTCAATGCCTCAAGGATGTGAGTTTGGTTTGGACCAATTCTAAATCTGGCAGTGTTTGTCAGCCTTGTACTAGCAATACTAGCAGTATTTACTGTGGTGGCTACAGGAGCAGTAGTAGACATACCAGTAGCTTTAGCTGTAGAACTAGCAGTCATACTGAAAGTGGGGTAAAACTTGTGAGTAGTTACTAAGGAATGAATGAGGAATGAATCAGTAATGACCTGATAATTGATGAATCATTAAAAAAAGGTTCCTCAGTAACTCAGAATCGAGGACTATACATTAATAATGGTGAATTATCAGCAGTGGAAAGTAATTAAGTACATTTATTTAAGTACTGTACTTAAGTACAATTTTGAGGTACTTGTACTTTACTTGAGTATTTAAATTTCCTGCAACTTTTTAGTTCTACTCCACTACAATTCAGAGGGAAATATTGTACTTTCTACTCCGCTACATTTATCTTACAGCTTTAGTTACTTTTCAGATAGAAATCAGTTTTTCACATGAAATCAGTTTGTAGTTGTGTCTTCTTGTCATGTTTCAGGTGTCTAGCCCCTTTTAAATTTTTCAAATAAATAAAACCCAAAAAGGTAAAACTCTGATATTTCACAAAAGCACAGACAAGAGAAAAGGTCTGGAAAGTGAGTCCAAATGTATCAGAACTTTCTTCTTCTTTCCAACACAAACTATCATCTGACAGTCGCTCAGATTTATCTGGTGACTCTTATAAAGTCCTGAAGATCCAATAATGACAACAAAATGCTGCTTATGCACTGATTCATCAGCATTATTAATGTACTTCATTAAATATATTTGTAGTCACAGGTCAGTTTTCTGCAAAACAAGTACTTTTACTTTTAATACTTTAAGTAAATTTACCTGGTAATACTACTTCTATTTTTACTTAAACAGGACTTTTACTTGTAGGTCTTGCTTACAGTATGGAGTATTTTTACATTGTGATATTTCTACTTTCACTTAAGTAAAGGATCTGAGTACTTCTCATCACTGTGAGTTACTAGAGAACAAACTGGGAGATACTATGTTAATGAATCATTAGGTGGTGATTAGTTCATAAAGTTTCTGTGAGTTGACAAACTGACCACATCCTTCATGAGTTGTTTCTGGTTTATTCTGTCTTTCTCCTATAAAAGTTGGACGGACACTAATTAGTAAGCTGTAAGTGGCTGCACCTGTGTCTGATGAGAACTCTGGGACTGACTGGCAAGTGTTGAAAGGTGGAGAGTTTATGCCACATTCAAGACATATCGGAGTTATCATAATGACAAGATCCCAACTTGTAAATAGCATACTCATCAACTTCCAAGTTGGAATTATGACTGCGACAACTTCAGCATCAAAGATTACAGAACAGACAGCCATTGATGGACATGCACATTGAGCCAATGTCATCTTGTTAGGAAAGTAAAAAAACACTGCAAGTGAAGTGTGCAGTGCAGGCTGAAGCCCTGACTTTTGACTTTCAGCAGTTTTACATATGTTCACCTTGAGTTTTGGAATTTTGATCATGTTTAACATAGATATTCAACATCATAACAGTATATACGTGACATAAAATAACAAAAAGCGTAATGTCCCCTTTAAGAGGTTTAATTTTATTTTCCACTACAGTCAATAATGTGCAGACAACGGGGTGAGTCTTATGTCACAATAAATACTGTCACAATGTCCAAATGCTCAAAATAGCCCTCCCCAAACTGTGTAGTTGCACTCTGCTGAGCAGGACACAGCCATGTTGTTTTTCATCAGAGACAAGTGGACCATCACAGAGAAGTGACTGAGAAAAGACAAAGGTGAAATGTGGTAGACCATTCACTCAGCCTCCCCACACCACAGGTCATATGGCTGTGGTTGTGGCCTTTTTTATGCAAAACATACAACTGCATTAACCATCAGTAAGGATTTGACAGTATTATTGTTAGAACTACAGTATAAGCATGAAAATATTGAGTGTTATCACTGATGATCTGGTGTGACCTTTTACAAGATATTAGGGCAGATCCTGGATGAAACACAGCACCCTGAGAAAATAAGATATTAATTTGTGAACATGAGGTTTTTAGTTACAGAAAATAAACTAGTATAATCCACATTAAAACACACACACACACATAGTCCAGACAGGGCTGTGTAATTACAGACCTGTGATAGCACTCTGTTTCAAAAGCTGGCCTCTTGCCATACGGCTAACTGACTCCTCCTAACAGGCCACACACACACACACACACACACACACACACACACACACACACACACACACACACACACATTTCAGTTTCTCACGAAGTCCACCTCATAAACTCACATTTCCATCATTTTTCAATTGAATTTGATTTTTTTTTTTTTTTTTTTTTGATCCACAAACATATTTGGAAATGTTGGTGAACTGATAAAAACAACAAAGTGCAATGGAGACAGATTTGGTGAATAAAGCATGAAGCGCATGTCACCCAATCTTCCACTGAAGAGATAAAAACATCAGATCTGTGTGGAGCGATGAGGAGACTGTAACATTCCTCAAATTAATACATGAAACAAACAGAAATGTCATATTTTCATCATGTTTTCCACGTGGTTTTCCATCTTTTGAGCTTTGACTACCGCTCTTTTAACGACATCATATCATTGTATCCTTTTCTTCTGCAACGGTTTAATGGTACCGACTGGAGAATCAGTGCCACCAACAGTTTATCTTGACGAACCAACTGCTAACGGGATAGTTTGCATTTTCTGAAGTGGGGTTGTATGGGGTACTTATCCATAGTCAGTGTATTACCTGCAGTAGATGGCGTCCACACCTCCCCAGTTTGGAGAAGCAGACAGGAGCAAAGACACAGAAGTTAAGCACTGTACTGCAAAATGTATTTTAGCCACCCATAAAAGGTCCACCTAATCAGTATTAGTTTAAATGTATTCTATATTTAAAATATTTTCAACACTTTGCTGTCAGACAGCCCTTTCCTTTGGCACTACATTTTCTCAACCGTAGAACTTCCATATTCCTACGCATGCTGCACATTGTATTTCCCAGCAGATAAGCTGTTTAGGTCAGAAAGTGCTGTTGCAGCGTTACACTCTAACTACGGCGTAACTACACTGTACGTTGTGGGCTGTAATCTAAAGCGTCACCTATTCTTGATTATCCCGTTATCAAACCAGTTGAACGCAGCTTTGGACAGATGGTACATGGAACCCCAGTCCTCCCACCAGTTAAAAACAACAATGAATTTTGGTCTTTTTTTCACTCAAGACGCATGTGGAGACACATTCTAATGCCAGGTGTGAACAGGACCTAAGTAGCAGTGAGTATGTAATTGAATCCCTGTTTATACTGCATGATTACACCATAATTTGTGGGCCGTAATCTAAAGCAGTGGTTCCCAGACTTTTCTAGACCATGGCACCCCTTCAAAGGAAATTCTTGGAAACCACTGACCTAAAGTGTTACCTGTGTTTTTATTATTTGGGTGAACAGAACCTTCGATGATAAAATGGCTGCGAAATTAGATTTACATTAAAACTAATAAATAAATAAAAACTCTATACAATAGCATTTATTATTGTTATCATGTAGTAAAATGAAAGATGCAGGTTCAGTGTATTGGTTCACCAAATCCTGCAGAGATGGAAACATGTAATGTGACAGTTAAATATTCATCATAATCATATCTGTCCTCACCCGGCAATAATGGACATAACCCTAAAATAAGAAGTTTACCTTTCCAACAAGTGAATGTTGTTACAGAAAGATTTTTTGTTTTGCTGGCCTCCAGTCTTTTCCCTGAGGGGAAAACGTGTGCAAGTTGAATGTTAAAATGCATCTCCAAATCCTGGCTAAAAGCTCTAAAAACACGAGCAATAAAAGGGCAGTTGTCCTGTTGGCAGGCCCAGCTGGCCACCAAGAGGGCACTCTTTACTGACTTGGCTGATAGAAATCTGCAGTGACATTTCCCTCTCCTTTCTATCTGAAAGAGCCCAGGACTGACATTACAACTAAGCATTTCAAAGGCTCAGTCAAATTGCTCTTTTTGATATTCAGTCAGGCCAGCTCTCTGGGGACTCGTGCTTTGGGGAATCATATAATAGAAGAGATGACAAGGAGTATCTAAGACCTAGACACTTTTCAACAGAGCAGGGAAGAAGCTGCAATATAGAAGGGCTGTGACCGAAATACAAGACCTCTGTGAACTTTCTGAACTCAATAATCGTGTGTGTCCAATTGGAAAAAGTCAGAAATATCTACCTGTGATGGCTTTGAAAGATTTCACTTAGAGGCATGAACTTTACAGAAAACATGGTTTTGTTGGATGTGGGAGTTCATGCTGAGGATGGAAAGAAAATGTCTGAATTCAGAATGAGTGATCACCAAATTAAGACACTCGTGACATTTTGTGTCCACAGAGTGTTTCAAATGGACGGATTATGAGACAATGGGTCCCTGGACCTCTATGCTGTGACCGTTTTTCATCCTTTTCAGCACCATTTCTCAGTTCAACCATAAGTCTATAGTGCTGTTGTTGGTTAAAAACTGCTGTCCAAATCATCTCCAAAGCTTCCTGCAACAGCAGATTCACACTGACACAAATACTATAGAAGCCCAATAGAAAATATTATAGGAAACCATCAAAGGAAACTAGGGATCCAGTGGGAGTCATGGAGAAACAAAAAACAAATTCATGCACATAATTTAATGATTCATGCTCTCAAATTAATAATTTGTGTGCACAAATAATTGATTTATATTATGTATTTTGCCTCCTCCCCTCTCGCAGAGGACAGTGAATGCCTTTGGCACGGCGAAGTTTAAAGAAGACAATATTTATCAGGATTGACCACTCACGTTTTCTGCACTGTCTCACGTTCTCATGCTGCCCAAACAAATCCCACACATAGCAATAACTGCTTAATGAAAAATATACAGTAGCTGTATAGTTTTAATTAGGCGGATTCCACACACAGGACAACATCTGAGCATCAGGTTTTATTTCCACATTTCCACACAGACCTTTAGTTTAGCTTCTTTCGCTTTATGTAATGTTACTTTTTGTAATGCATTAGATCAATAAATCTTAGCAATTATGTTCACATGTCACTGAATAATGTGGAGTTTTAGGAGAAATGTCACCACTGTTGTTCTGTGTATATGTAGGATTCTGTCCTCTCAGATTATTTATTACTTGTAGCCATCACACAGCAGCAGGAACTATACAAGCTCACATTAAATCTCAGTTTAACTCATGTACGTGCGAGCATGATTTGTGACATCACGAGTTTGGAGCCAAACATGGTCCAATATGCAATTTACACAAGTGTGATGTAGAAACTTGAAGCCTCTAGTGCACATGCACTGAGAATGGACTAGAGAGTGAAGTCGTAAACGTTTGCATCCAGCAGTTGAATTTTAAAATAAAACAAATTTGCATATTCATAGATTCTGTATTTTTCAATGAGGGAGAAGGAGTAGGTGTCATTTTAAGAATTTTTAATGAGGCTATTGAACTCAGACACAAATTATTATTCAAAGCAGAGTATTTTATATGTTTTAAAACTGTCTGGAGGGGTCTTTAATTATTCTATCATTGCATTCTGTACTTTACTACATATTAGACAGATGTCAGAAGTCAGTCAACCACTGCTAGATTTGAAGCTTAGATGCTGTTTCTAAATTACTAAAATACTGTATAATATAGTATAGTAATTGTCATACTCTGTGCAGCTGTATTATGTTGTCTCAGTATCAGTAGATTAAAAACTTTGACTGAGACTCTCTGACTCTGGGCCCCTTGACCCTGTCTCCACACGTGTGATTGATGATATTTAATGTGAGGTAGAGGCTCTAGTCATGGTTTAATTGGTCATTTCAGCCTTGAAAAACACAGTAACCTTCCCCATTACATTCACACTGACATACTGTCTCTGCTCAGGTTACTCCATGCTGCTCTCTGCTGGTAGAACACAAAGGAGGGCCGATCGATTCCCTTAAACTCATCACATTTTGGCTTCGGCTTTATAAAATATTACTGACACATACTTGACATTTTCAGAAGCTGTTGAATCTCAGCATTTCATTTTCAGTACAGAGAATATGAAACAATCTGGCCATGGTACAGTTTGTAAAAATGCATTTGACTGATTCTTGACAAGTGGGACAAAACAGGATTGAAATAATAATTTTAAAAAACTGAATATATGTTTGTGAAAAGCTATGATTTGGCTATCAACCATGTTTTAGAACAACCTCCCAGTTTTAACACTGAATAACAGTTTTCAGACAGTGTGCTGTTTTCATAAATACAGTTCACCAGAATCATACTATTTTTAAATTACCCACATTGGTCTTACAGTTAATCACTTGAGATTTATTTTAATATTTTTATGACACTTTGAATTACTTCCTATTAGGTGTTTTATACATCGTCCCCTTTGCATTTAATATCCAAGAGATAAGATCATCCTAGTTTAAATAAAAGCAAACTTTGCATTTAGACTAGATAAGTACTGATTCTATTAAACAAACTCTGTTGAAGAACCAACCATCAACCAGTTTTATTTTCTTAACCAAACACTTCATTACATATAGGAAAATGGAAAAAAAATTAAGTTTCGAAATTCTCAAAGTGTTGAAAAAGTTTTCTGCACACCTGAATATATGACAGGTGTGTCAGAGGAAAACACAACTTGAATAACAATGAGAAAGTGAGTTGTGCTGCCTTGTATTACAAACACCAACAGCCATAGTTTCTGGTGCATATGTCATCATAGAATACATTAAATATGAACATTTGCAACTTTGCAGATGTGTCCGTTAAAAATATTTCCACTTTATGTTGATAACAAATGTAATATAGAGGGCAATACATTTCTTTCTGTTGCAGATTATTAGTATATAAACATAACTTTTAAAGTACAGGGTTGCATATGTCTTTTTCATGATGGTCATTAGAATATACTTTTCACAGACTTCATTTATAAGCAACATGTGTTTCAAAAACTTCTCACTCTGCAGCACCCCTACTGCTTTTGTAAGCATATCCTAATTTTAAAAATAATTACATCATAACTTGTTTTTCCTACACTTTCTGTTGGTTCCCATTCTATGCCATGTAATAATTTGAAGCTGCACTAATCAATTTTTTTTTTTGTATAAAACTCACTCACTCAGCAGTTCTACACATGAGTATTTGTAGAGTTGGAATCAGTACTCTGCAGATATTTTTCTTAAGATATGTTTTTGGGCGTTTTTGCCTTTAATGGACAGCTGATAGTGGAGAAGCAGACAGGAAACAAGGGGAGAGACAGTAGCATAACATGCAACAAATTTCCCCAAACAGAGTTGAAGCAGGGATGTTGTAGTTATGTGGAATGTGCTGTAACCATTCAGCTACCAGAACACTCCAGTACTCATATCATACAGATATGATGATAGATCTGCTCAGAAATGTCAAAACTCACAACAGAACTAAATCATCAGTCTAGTACTTCTGACTCCCACCAAGCCCCCCTGAGGTTCACAGCGATGGTGACAGTTGGCAGCAGTCTCACATTTGCTCTTTAAACTGTGAATTCTGAGTCTGGCAAACTTCCCAACCAGATTCAAAATCTGGTTTAATTCAGGTTTAGTTCCGGACTCATTTTTACACAGTTATGTTGGACATGAATCACACTCTACATTCAGAAAGTTCCAACTGTAAAAATTAACATTTTACAAATCATGACCCAATGAAAACATAATTGTTGATTTAAAAATTACTCAATTGAAATATTCTGTAAAACACTGGACTCCACAGATTTGACAGATAAATGTCAGTTTAATGGGATGGATATATAGCTGTTTACACTAATGTCTTCTGCGGCTGTGGAGGAACATTGTCAAGTCAGAGAAAATGAATGTTTGGGCTTGGAGACTTAAAATAGGATGAGTGGCTACGGTGGCCCTGAGGTGCAAAACATAACATTGGGCAAAACATGTTAGAACATATGGTTCAATCAAAAATTTAGTACTGAAAATTATGTGAAATTGAATGTGTATCTCTCTGTGGCCAGCTGAGATGTGGTATCTTACCATTACATTTGGAAATTAGACATGTTGGTACTGAAAAACAGGATCAGCGTTGTCAGTTATGTGAGCTAAATGAAGTAGAAAATGCTTTCAGTTTTGTTTTGTCTTTTGTATTATAATTACAGAGATTTTCATTCATTCATATTAACAGATTAGAAAGCACAAAAACAAGTCAGAAAACCACCTACATTTCACAGAACAGAAAAGGTAGAGACAATAATTGTTGTTTGTGATTGGACTGAACCCTACTCAGTTCAGAGTTTACGTGATCAAGATTTGGTCAGTGAAGTAAACTCTCACAAATGCACTGACTGGTCATGAATGTATAGTGGGATGTTACTGGGCCAATTGTTTACACCATTTTGTCTGCAGCCAAGTTGTCTTGTTAGCTTTTTCAGATAAGACAAAGGCAACCTTTTTCTGATTGAGGGGCATCACTCTGCAATGTTTAAAGGACAAGTTCACAATTTTTTTAGACTGTCTTAAAACAGCAGTCAGGTGAACACTGAAAAGAGGTTTTCAGTCTTTTTAGCATCAAATTCCCTCTTTGTGTTTCCTCAGTGTTTCCCTGTTGAGCTGCAGTGGAAGTATAGTAACAAAAAGAGGGACTTTGCCACTAAAAAGACTGTAACGTTGAAAGATATCTACTTGATTTGACTCATTTGGACGCTGAAGCCTCATATTAGCTTCAGATAAACTTTTAAATACATTTTTGCACAGAAGGAGGACTGTGGATTTTGTCCCCCATCACTTACATTGTAAGTGCATTATGAAGGGATCTTCTAATGGTCAGTATGAACAGGAGGAATTATTACAGCAAGAAAAACATGTTTCAATATTATTTGGGCTCCTAACTGTTGATTAAGACAGACTCAAAAATTGTGAACTTATCCTTTAACTAAAAAGCAGGTCTACCCATTCTACCCTCATCCTGCACATCTACTGTAAAAGGACACTAAAAATAGAAACAAATCTCTTCTTCCTCATAACTCATTTTATCATCTTCCCCTCTTTATACTATTATGCTACTATTATACAGTCTATATTCTAACTTACATCTCTTTTCAGGATGTAGGAATGGAAATTTGTGCAAGTGTGGACATCTTTTCCTCTTTTCACTCATTCACTTTTGTTTGCAACTATTGATGTTAACAATCAAATATTTTCTCAAATGTATTTTGTATTGTATCTGTATGAAAAGAAACTGCCACAATATGTACTCCATTACAACGCCATCATGAAGTGTGTTTCTTAACTCTTTATGATGGGGTGAATATGTGAGGAGAGCAAAGGAGAAAATGAAGTGTTGGTGTGGTTATGGAATATGTAATGTAGAAACCCAGGGGATGTCCAGGTGCACCACACGTGTCGATGACCCTCCTCTAGCCACTGGTCTCAAACACGAAAGAGCAGATTAAAATGGATCATTAAAGCTGCAGTGGAGAAAGACAGTTTCTCCTTTATGATAGCAATTCCTTTGAGCAATGTAACACACAGAGCACCCCAGGATTTTGACAGCTCCTGTGTGTGTGCCCTTTGATTGATGAGCCCTATTCCAAATGTTTTTTCATCCAAGTCAGTGGGAGTTTAAGTGCCTTGTGCATGTTAATACCAAACAAAACATTAGCCAGAGCGGTCCCATTGCTAACTCCCTCTGCTGATTTCATCACTCATCTCTCTCTCTGTGGCTCCACATGACTCCAGGACACAGAGAGGTAGAGATGGAGGGAAAACTAGAGGGCCGACTCCATTAGAGGTTAGTAATTTTACACACATGCTGCTATGAGATTTCCACAAGTTTTATGGAATCTGTCATTTTATCTGTTTTGAGTCAGCGATTCTGGATTTGTTTAGAATGAATACATGAAAGCCTGCTCATTTATTGTCAGGATCAAGCCTAACAGGAGATGATGGATGACTGAGCTTTGTAATGCTTAACATGTTCTCTGTGTGGTTAACAGGATGTAAACCAACACATAAAACACACAACAGAAGCTTGTATGACCCTGGCCTATGTTGGACTTATTCATATGAGACAGCTGTCACTCTGTCACTGTTTGCAGAGACACCAGTCTGCAGTTCAGTCCCATACATTATAAACATTATACGCTTTCTCTCTCCTTTTATCTCTCATTCTTTTTCTCTTTTTGGAGAGTTGGTTAAATGACATTTAAACTTTGGTATAACTAATTCAATATCCATCTCTGATAGAAACACCAGCTCACCAAAGTTGGCCAGTGTCCAACCCATGACCAACAGTGGTGGAAGAAGTATTAGGATCCTTTACTTAAGTAAAAGTACCAATACAGCAATGTAAAAATACTCCATTACAAGTAAAAGTCCTGCATGAAAAATCCTACTTAAGTAAAAGTAAAAGTAATGAGCTTGATGTAGTTAAAGTATTGCAGTAAAAGTACATAAGTATTATAAGCTTGATGTAGTTAAAGTATTGCAGTAAAAGTACATAAGTATTATAAGCTTGATGTAGTTAAAGTATTGCAGTAAAAGTACATAAGTATTATAAGCTTGATGTAGTTAAAGTATTGCAGTAAAAGTACATAAGTATTATGAGCTTGATGTAGTTAAAGTATTGCAGTAAAAGTAGTGGTTTGGTCCCTCTGACTGATATATTATTATATATGACATCATTAGATTATTAATAGTGAAGCATCAGTGTTAGAGCAGCATGTTACTGTTGTAGCTGCTGGAGGTGGAGCTAGTTTACACTACTTTATATACAGTTAGCTAGTTTAGTCCAGTGGTTCCCAACCTAGGGGTCGGGCCCCTCCAAAGGGTCAGCAGATAAATCTGAGGGGTCATGAGATGATTAATTAATTAATCTTTGATTTTTGCTGAAATATTGGATCATTTGAACATTTATTGAAATGAAAGCATGTGAGAAGTTTAGAGGGAAAAATCACTATTTGGTGGAGCTGTTAACAACTCATAGATATGTGAAATGTGACCCCGACTACACACTGCTTTTTGTAAGACGTCAAAAGCCAAAAAGGTTGGAAACCACTGGTTTCATCTTTAACAATGTGTTGTATTTTAAAAGCTTGTTATATTATCCATTGTGTCAAATCTTCATCTGAAAAGTAACTAAAGCTGTTAAATAAATGTAGTGGAGTAGAAGTATAAAGTAGACAAGCTTATCAGCACAGCTGTGCTTTTAGCTCAATGCTAACATCAGCAGACTAACATGCTCAGTATGACAATGTTCAACATGTTCACCATCTTAGTTTTGCATGTTAGCATGCGACATTTGCTAATTAGCATTAAACACAAAGTACAGGTGAGGCTGATGGGAATGCCTTTCGTTTTGCAGTTGTGAAACTATAGCTTATTATAAAAGTCAGTAGGATTCATCAACTGGGAACCATGAAGGTACCAAGTTTTGTGCCAATCCATCCAGTAGATGTCAAGGTATTTTACTAAATTAAAAATTAAAGCTTTCACCTGCTGTCAGCACTAACAGAAAATCAAGTCATTAAAATTTATCTTCCGGGCACCTTAAATATCTGTACCAAATTTCAGCCACACAGACTAGTACTGACAGACGGGACATTGGATTTTTATTTGACTTTATATCTTGTATAATTTATTGTCATATTACAAAATCTGATAATATAAAGTTTAATTATTTATCAATTTTCTATGACTACCCCAAATAAAATGTTTATTGCTTCAAGGTGTCACTTTTATGGGTGCCAAGACTCCCTGTCTCATCCATAATTTGAACTCTAATTTTCAGCTAGCTTTCAGAACTTCATTTCCCCCAAACCTGTGAATTATGACACTATTTTTCTTCCGTACAACTTAGTTACCTACTAAAAGGTGTGGTAGCATCTACACTAAAAAATCAGTGATAGTAGTCTTGAATTTCATGATTTCAGATTGTTAAAACTCTTCACAGCTCAACTCTCAAGTCAGACTCTCATCCTCCGCAGAAAGACATTTAGCAACACAGGATGAGCAACTGGGAGCTGCCATTTACTCCCCACAGCTCTGTGAGCCGCTGCAGAAAAGCTGTATATGAAATCCGCCTCAGGACTGAAGCAGAGGGTTTGAGTGCCACTAATGGCTTGATGCGGCCCCCTGACTGTGTTCATTTCAGAGCAACCCAAGCTCATCCTCTCCCTACTGGGCAGCTAATGCAATTACACCCTTGCATATGCAGGGGGCTCCCTCTGTCTCCATCTCCACCTCAGCCCACTGCACTCTTAGTGACTTTGTGTGTGTAGGTGGGAAGGTGTGTGTATGGGTGTATGTGTGTGTGTGTGTATGTGTTGTGAAGGGAGAGGTAGAAGCTGGGACTGGTAGATCTCATGCTCACGATTTACGGTTAATCAATCATCGTGCCGCCTTAATGACACCCTGCTGCTTCCCTAATGTCTTCTGGCAGAGGCAGCCTGCCGCTGGCACAGAGCTCATGCAGGCACACATATGGTCGCCTCAAGTGAGTGACAGGACCCCTTTCATGTGCGCTGCCCTGCACACTGGATGCCATCAGCCACATACAGCCACTGCTGGCTAGGACTGAAATGGTGGTGATGGAGAAAATAAGAAAAGAAAGAGAAGGAAGAAAGTGATGGAGAGAGTAGAGGAGAATTCCTGCACCACACTTGATTGGCATCCCTGCCTCCCAAAAGTAAATTACCAAGAACAATGTAGCATGTAGTGAAGAGAGAGCTTCTCTGCTGACAACGTCTGCAGTAATAGGATAAATCTTAAGATGTTTGGGAAGAAATGTACACTGAAGTACATCTGGTAACTTATTTGAGAGTCCAAATGGAAAGTAATTACAAGATACTCACAGATACCACAGATAACAGCAAAGTGAAGGCCCAAATAACACAGACAAATGCAGTTAGAATTTACAAAAATATGCACATATTTTGAGGAAGTTAAGTACATTTTTGAAGGACTTGACACACTTAAGCAAGAGTTTCCTTATGATATCCCACAACATCCAAGGATGGTCCTTTAAAGAGGCTTTGAGGGAAGAGCTCAAATCTACTTTTATATTGTTATATATGTTAGAGAGTTGTGTGATTTATGTCACCACCTGCAATGCAATAATAACATTCAATCCATGTACTGCAGCAAAATGAATGGAAACTAGTTGCTGCCAGGAAAAAGCAGGAAAAAAGCATTCAAAAACCTAAACCTGTGGTGGATGATGTGATTTATACTGTGTAATGAATGGGATAAAACATGCAAAAACTATTGCGTTTGAGGGTTTGCTCTTGACCTGGGACACAATAATTTGACAAAAAAAAAAACAACCAAAAAACATACATACCCCAGTGCCCACTTACTAACTTTTTTTCCTGTGCTTTCAACTGCATCTCACAGGCTTCATCAGAGGGTGGAGTCTACTCATTTGTCATGTAGTTTTCTTTGTTGTAACGGGGAGACTCTTTGAAGGATCGCTATGACATTGCGATGGTCACATGACTGACGGATACAGCCGAAGGTGTCAGTAGGCTAGCTTTCAGTAGCCTTGCTAGCTTGTCTAGTTGTGCAGTGGTAGAAGGTGAACAGGAAGTACATAACACAACTGCCCTTGAATAACTGGTAAAACTTTCTACAGCAAAGAGAATAATGTAATAAAGTTGCCATTTCTTTATTCTTCAACCTTTAAGTTTTGATTAGTTGTGATTTGAACAATGCAAAAGTATTACAACATAAACACTATGATGATGAGAGAAACAAGCAAGCTAGCCTCCCTCTCGAATATGACATATCCGTTATGAATGACCATGCAAAAATAACTTGCAGTTAATCAGATTTTGAAAACTACATTGAAGGATCCCTTGTCTGACAGTTATATTATCACAAATTGTTCTCAAATTCTTGGGTTTGAGTCATTGTGAGCATGCTAACATGCTGACATTTAGCAGCTATTATACTGTCCCCGCAATGTGTGGTCCTTATTCAAAGCTACACAGCTAACATTGTGAAGTCCTCCAATAATCATAAGGTGAACAGTAACTTTTCCTGGATCTTTAATTTTTTTTTTTTTTTTTTTGTAAAACTGCAAAATGCAAACAGAAATCAGAATCTAAACAATGCTCATACTGACATGTATGTAAGAAATACAAAATGGCGAGGACCACCGAAATGGGATTCATCCTCTGGGGATCATGAATGTCTGTACAAAATTTCATGGCAATCCATCAGATAGTTGTTATATTTCAGTCTGAACCAAAGTGTTGGGTTGACTGACTGACCGACATCACCATCCCTAGTGCCAGATCAAACTCAAAAAATGTCTCCTGAATCAGCATTACAATCAAAGAAGAAGGACAAAAACAGCAAATGGCCATCAAAAGTAAAGCAGAACTTTACTGGATGCAGCCTGTAGTCTCTTGCTGCCATTGGGATGGTTTAGGGAAAGTGGGAATGTATGAAGGGTTTTATCTGTGTAGATGACAGGTACTTTTCTTGAGATGGGGTTTTTCTTCTGATTCCACTGAAGATATTGTGACATGTGGACTGTAGGAATGCAGAGTATGTATCAGGCTGTTCAGATTAAATGACCTCCACAGAGCAGAACCTCACCAAATATAGCAGTGATGTTTTTGGAGCAGTCAGGAGGAAGGCCCCTGTGAGTCCAAAATGACATTTATCCCAATCTGACATGGCATTTGCCCCGGACAAACCCTGTAGCCGAGTGTCATCACATCAGTCAGAAAAAAAGACTACATGAGCCCTTTGGAGCCATTTCAGAGGGTACCATACTGTGGTCCAAACCTGGCACAGGTTAGAGCGCCATTTTGCATCCCGGCCTCTCATCTATGCAGATAATCAACGGTGCTGTTTCTATGGCAAAGAGTTGGGAATCCATTTGCATGCAGGCCGCTGCAGTTAGAGGCCCATCTGTCCATTGGAGCGCTTTCTAATTTATGTTAGTTGTTGTTGTCACCGTTGTCAACACACAGCACACCGTCCCCCTCAATAGAAGTGACAGCAGAGGAGCTGTGGAACTAAAAGAGCAATCCATCATCTGAGTAAAGCTCCAGTTTGACAGCTCACATAGACTGAGGCATGTGAAACTATGAGCCTGAGGTGATTTGTGACAATAAATGCACATGGGAAATATATACATATTAATAAATTCCTTTTCAAACCTGTTTTTTCACCATTTATATATTTTCACTACAGTATATATGATACACAGAAAAAAGGGTTATCAGTTCTACATAGAACACTAAAAAAGCGTTTTTTCCACCAACATTTTATGCAAAGGTTCTTCAAACCAGTAAGAACCATTCCACTTTAAAGAACCCAGTTCAGAAGAAGTATTTTATGAATCTTAGAAAGTTGAAAGAAATTGTTAGATTAATCATCATACAGCCAACCCATATTCATATACAAGGATATGACATAAAATATGTCTGTCCTTTTTTTCAGATGAGCTACAGCATAACATCTGAATTCATCTTTTTAAAACATCAACATCATGTAAAATATATCCTTAACATAATTACACACCAAAACTTGGCTCTGGACCAACTTAAAACTGTTATGTGAGGTCAGTAATTCTTCTTGCTGTATATTACCAGCCAGATGAAGCATACATACATACTCCTGCTTTTATTGCAAAAAAATTAATATCAAAGCACATATAATCAATATTTTTATAATAAACGAGAATTATCACTGACTGCAGTCAGACTGCTTTAGTTTAGCTTCTTTTAGCATTGTTTTGGTTGACTCTCACCGCTCTCATCAGCATTGTTTTCAGCAGAAAAGCTCAAAATACAACAGTACCCTCCCTGCTCAGTACCAAACAGCAGACAGACAATGTTAGCGACCAGCATGTGAAAAATAGTAAAGTATTCAGCAGTTAAAATATTACAATTTGGAGTTGGTGGAGACCAAAACAATACTAAAAGGAGTGAATATTGGACTTGACTGATTCATCAGTTGACCAGAAATACTCCAAATGTCTGCTGGATGTACAAATAGTCAACTGTTCCACTGTTTGCCAACAACAATAAGGCGATAATATTTCAGTGTTGTCAGTTGAGTTTCTTTGTGATCTGTCGGCCATAAATTAATTTCTGTATCTTTAAAACTGCATTCACCTTTTTTTTGGCCACTCTGGCCCAGAGCAACAAGCTGTGAACACAACACTAACATATTATCACCTACGATGATGGACTTGTTAGCAAACCGTTGCTTATTTACACATCCAGCAGACACACTGCAACATTAGCATTCATCTGGAGTCATGTTTGTGTCCACTACTTCATCAAAGTCCAATATTCACTCTGTCATTGGTTCGGTTTGGGTCTCTACCAACTGCTGAGGGAAATATTTGGCTGTTTAGCTTCTACATGCTCCACTGTGTTCACCAGCTGTTTAGTGCTGGGCAGGTAGTGTACAGGGGGTTTATCAGAGCTTTTTCACTGAAAATTCCCATTGATGAGAGTGGTGAGGACGACCAAACACTAAAGTTGTAGGTTGTAAAACCAAAACACTGAGCTGAAACACACTATAACACTTGGTAGAGCTGAGGAGTGTCAAGTCAGGTGATAATTCTCTGTAGGTCAACAACCTCTTCACATTACACATTGTCATTTGATCCATTGTAAATGTAAAAAATAAACAAATAAAGGTTTATGGTAGAACCCTAAAATAGGGCACCTATTTGTGCAAGCAAAATAACTTAAAAGGGTTCTCCATTGTAATTTTTTCTTAGTGTATTCTTTGTGAGTTGCTATCAATACTTGTTTTTCATACTTTTGGATAACATTTGCTATGCCAGCAACAGGGACAAGACTGTTACTTTGGGCTGATTTTCATAGAGCCCATGCATTTATTGTGCTATGAAGTTTGTTAAGGATGTAGTGGTAAGCATACAAAATGTTTAGCTGATACAATAGTATGATGCTGCCACCTACTGGATGCTTTTCATCACTGTCTCTTACACTTGTTTATGTCTATTATGTGTTATCCACATGGCTGAATTACTGAGTGCTGAAAAGTCTGGAAATTACTGTATTTGCATTTTAACATGAGGTTTTAGCATGTAAAATTTTCTTAACATGTAATAGCCAGCATCCCTATTTCTGTGTTGTGTCATTGTTGGGTGCTGTGGCTCAGGAGGGTCATACATTATGGCAGGATCATCTGCTCTTCCTATCCACATGTCAAAGTGTCCTTAAGCAAGACATTGAATCCCAAACTGTTCCTGTAGCACCTCGTTCAGAACTGAGCCATATCACAACATGTCTCCTATGTGGTTGCAGCTTCATTCTAACTCAACCTACTAACAACCACCTCCTTTTAAGTGTGACCAAGACAAAGGAGATGGTTGTGGATTTTAGGAGAACCAGGACTACACTGAATACTATTTCCATCCTGTGGGAGAAGAGGTAGAGGTGGTGGAGGACTACAGATACCTGGGCGTTCACCTTGACAACCGACTGGACTGGAAAGGTAACACTGAGGCTGTCTACAGGAAGGGAAAAAGCAGACTCTACTTCTCAAAGAAACTTAGGTCCTTCAATGTGTGCAGCAAGATGTTGCATATCTTCCAGTCTGTTGTGGCAAGTGCAATTTTCTTTGCAGCCATCTGTTGGGGCAGCAGCATCAGAGCCGGTGACTCTAAGAAACTGAACAAATTGATAAAGAAGGATGCTGGGGACTGCTATGGAGCCCCTGGAGTTCGTTGTGGAGAGAGAAACGTTGCATAAGTTGCTCAACATAATGAGCAACACCATTCACTCCCTACATAACCTTCTGGTCAGACAACAGCAGTGCAAATTAATATCAATATCTTGACTTTAGGTTTAAAATTCTATTTTTATTCTACTTATTTTTTATTTAGTATAGTACTTTTTGTATATTTTTTTGGTATTTCTCAAACACACCTCATTGTGTGTATTTTTGTAAGCTACGTGTGTTGTTTTTTGTGTTGTGTTGTTCTTTTTGTCATTTATGTGATAGCTGCTATAACACTGATATTTTCCTTAAATAAACCACTCTGTTTATCTGATGATGTTGGAGACTGCATCACAGTAATACTCCTAACTTCCAAGTGGTTTTCTTTATAGAACATTTTACATGCTGTGGTCATGGTCCAGCATTCTAACACAAAGTCTGTGAAGTTGAATCATGGCATTTGCCTACACCCTGCTTAGTGTTTCTTTTTTGCAATATATCTGTAAAGCATCTTGTAATATTTTTCCTCTTAGTATCATTTAATTCAATTGTTTTTTGTGTGTCCAACTGGCCAATGAAATCTACCTAGATGTAGACTTTCTCCCTCTCAACTTTTCCCAACACCACTTGTTTTCTGTGTTGAGTGTAATAACTGGGAAATACTTTGCTCACATGTAGTTAAATAAGCTCAGGAACATTATTTATTTTGGGCCATGTGATCATTAATGTCGGTTGTGTGCTTGTAAAAGGGGTTTAAATAAAAGTTTTACATTCCCTTACTTTAAACAAAGAACTTGAACACTGAGCAGCCGATGAATAGAACAGGCTATATTTTATACAAAAACAATGATAAAAACAACTGAAAAAACAAAAATTAAAATGTCAAACTCACTTAAATACAGCAAAATTAAAACTATGACATCAGCCATGTTTAGACACCCAAACCATGACTAGAGAGTTGAACAGCTGTCTCTTCATTATCACCTGGGGGGAAAAAAAGTTGGAACAAATAACTTGGCTTGCAGAGGGGTGCCACATGACTCTGAACATCACAGTCCTGTCCATGGTCAACACAAACCAGCCGCGTTCTCCACCGTAAACTCACATGGAACAAGTGATCGTACGGTAGACATCTACAGCTAACGTCCACCAAGTCTCAACCAAAAAAGGAATGTGTAGCTTTCCTCAGTATTAAGCTGGCTGGGAAATAAAGTTGTCATTTGTTACCGAACGAAAAGTCCAACCAGCCAAACATCACCATCTTTCCTGCTCCACTAAAACACTCTATCGAACTCGGTCTGACTGGTGGTGGCAGGGTTCCTGTTCTGGTTTGGCTGCTGCTGGGGCATGTGGCCTCTCCGTCTGGGAGGCGCCAGGTATTCAAACATGGAGGTGTTGTGGGTGGAGAGCATGTTCTTCAGGTCCGACGGCATGGGGTCGGACCAGAAGAAGTCGTGGTTGAGCGCGTCGTCGCTGTCTGTGCGCTGGGCCGGGTCCAGGACCAGCAGCTTGTCGATCAGGTCCAGAGCGTACGGGTCTTTGACGTAAGCTTTGAGACGATCCTTCACTTTCCTCTTTTGGCCTTTAGGCAGCTCCATCTTCTGGTACAGCTCGTATTTCTTATCCACACCAGGCCACACCTAAAAAGATTCATTCAAACTCATTTTAAAAAAGGATGTACTGGATTCTAAATGTGAAGTGATGGCAACTTAAATCCAAACTTCTTACCTCAGCAGTGATGGAGCCACAGAGCTGGCTGATAAGTGTGAGCTGGTGCTGCTCTGTGTTCCCCTGCATGATGGGACTTCTGGTCCACATCTCTGCCATGATGCAGCCTCCTCCCCACAGGTCGATAGGGGGGCCGTAGTCTCGCTCACCTACCGGAAAAATAAACAGATTAATGTTCCAGACTCTCACCATGTAAAAGGAGGAACCCTGTGGAGATTTTTTTGACCAATAGTAGAGCAAAGTTTTGATGTTTTGTTTGTCATTGTGACGCGATACACATTCCTACCAAGAGTTTCACCCTATTCCACTGATCTACAGGTGGCAGCATCGCACCAAGAAACACAGCAATGTGCCAGTTAAGGCGAATGTTAGCAGAAACTTTATTTACCTTTAAACTAAGCCGCAGCAGAGTTTATTCACATGACAATGACCTTTAATGACCTCCCTGAAGTGGTGAGGTGGAAAAGGTAAAGTGAGGTGAGAAGCAGGAATCTAACAAGCAACATTGTTCTTTCAGGCTACTGGTCAGTTTCACAGTGTGGGAATCATTTTTTGCAGCAAGCAATTTGAATTATACTCACTGATTTTGTCCTTTGTAAATCACTTTGTAATGTGTAATAATTGTTAAGGTTGGCTGCTCTGGTGTTGTTGCAGAATCTGGCTGATGCAGTTGAGTGAAATGCAAGCATTGTGCCTATACAGAGGTTTAGTCTTACCCAGCAGCAGTTCTGGAGGTCTGTACCACAGTGTGACCACGCGGTTGGTGTAGCGGTTCCCCTGGCTGTTTTTGGCCAGGCTGAAGGCTCGAGCCAAACCAAAGTCAGCCAGCTTCAGGACCCCGTCTCTGGTGATGAGCACGTTAGCTGCCTTCATGTCTCTGTGAAGAATCTGATTCAACACAAGGAAATGTCACGTTTACAACCATGAGACATGTTTAGACAGATTTTTAAATAAACAAGGTGGTAGGATTTCCTGGGTTTAAGCAACAATAAGATACATTTTCCTCATTCTTATCAATTTTTCTATTTTGAAAAACAAACATGACCTCACATAACATAAACTCCTCTATGATGCATCAGTGCTCACATGTAGCATCCTGGTGGACTGCAGATGTATAATAATCAATATTGTTTATAATTTCCTAAGTATGAGTGGAGGCATTCTGCACTTTGCAGTCTTTGCACAGCACAAATATTGCATCAATTCCTGCTATAATGATTTAATATGTTGACTTCTTGTATACTTCATGCTAAAAACAGTATACAGTAAAGATTAGTACACAGTATATACACTTCATATGTAGAATGGAATTGAACACAGCAGCCACGCTAGCTGCTCTGTGAAACAAAGTTTGGGTACAAACTGTTGTTGAGACATTCACTCTGGACAAAACATACAGACAGACCCCCACCACCATCCCATGGCTAAAAGTTTTTTGAAAGCACCTGTTCAGGTACCTGCCTCTCCTGGTCTCCATCATTTGGAAACAATGCTACTCTGCAGGAGACTTTCAAGCAAAGCCAAACAAAAAGACACAAACTTCAGTTTAAAGAATCGAGTGTGTTGGACGCCGGCAAGAACCCACCTTGTTTCTGTGGATGTAGTACAATCCGTTGAGCAGCATCTGCATGACCTTCTTGATCTCTGCCAGAGTGAACTTTACATTGGCGTTACTCAGCAGCCCGGCCAGATCGTGCTCACAGAAGTCAAACACCAGGTAGATGCTGCCTTTGTATCTGTTGAACTGAGTAGCTGGAAGAATGATGAGGGAGAAACAAAAGAATGAAAACATCACGCAAGCAAGTTAACACAACATAGTACATGTTCCAATCAATCAGGAAAGACTTATGTTCATGACATTTATATATGGTAAGCAGAATGCATGCAGGCTGTGGGTTGTAAGCACACACATGCATTTTATTAAAAATAACCCACAAGTAGGGCAGATAAGTGAGCTAAAAATAAAACCACGTAGAGCCAGATGAAGACAGAAATGGATTGTTGTTGCAAAGTCACAGACTGGACACTTGTGACACCAACCTTTTGTTCTGCAGATCTCTATCAGATTCACCACATTCTCATGTTTGAGCAGCTGCAGGATCTTGATCTCTCTCAGAGCTGTGATTGGGAACTGAAACACAGCAGCCAGAGAGAAACGTCAATAAGTGACGCACTAACATGAGTTCAGCATTTTGTCAAAACCTCTGATTTATACAGTCAGAGCACAAACAGCAGCACTACGAGCACAAGATCTACGCTGCAGCTTTTTACCCAGTCAGTCAGTGTGTTTATATGCACTTAAATGCATTTGTGAGTATTTAAAAGTGAGTTTGACCATTTGTTAAAGCCCATGACAGCAATAGCAACAAAACCTAAAACCTCTTAGTAAGCGTTACACTGTCCTCTCATACCCCTTCTTTCTCATTTTCCATCAGAACCTTCTTCAGTGCAACCTTCTTGCCGGTCTGTCTGTGCTTTGCTTTGAACACCTCCCTGTGAAAGACAGAAGAGAACATTACAACACAAGCTTCAAATAAAGCACACTTTCACTTACAGGTGTCAATGTATATTAATTGCACACTAGTTCGTTCTTCTGTTAACTAATAAATATGTTATGCAGCACCTATTTAAACTGGTTTAAAGTTGGTTGCGTGAATAGATGAATAGATGTAGAGCTGGTAGTCAGAGCTAACCAGCTGCTGTCAGACTCTCTGTGTGGTACCTGTGTTGTAGCTGAGCTAGAGACTCAGCACTGAGAGGCTCTCCAGTGTGTGTCAGTACATAGCCATAGCCCTGTTGTTTATCATGGCTAACATTACCATCATCAGCCCAGAATCTCGTTAACCTCTGAATATAGCACAGTTAGTTATAAGTGGGCCCATGTGTCGTGTTTACTGCCACACAAAAGGAATAAACCTTTGGGTCATTTGCATTATCACGGTTCTCAGAGTATCAGCGCTACCAGCAGCTCTGTGTGTGAGAGGCACAAACTGAGACTACAGTTAGCAGTGTTGTGACATTTATACAAACCAAGGCTACAGTTCGTCAATGTTGTGATTTTAAACTATTATACCGATATTAATAATTGGCGACGGCTGAAATGAAATATTCCTTGGAGTCTTAGCTATTATGTCATGATTAGAGAATTGGACTGAACTGAATTTTTTAATCCAAGCAGACAGAATTAGATAAGTCAATTTTGAACGGAAAAGGTAGTTTTTACACACAATATACGTATTGCTGGAAAATTCACCTGTATTAACATCACATGCAAACATAGACCTGTGTGTGATTATGCGTACAGTGCAAAAAAAACCCGCCTTTAACGCCACCTGTTCTCTTAGATCTTCTTTATGACTAACTTTAGCTATTAGCACAGCTAGCCACACAGACACACACCCACAAACCCACACATACATACATATTCAACTTAACTATACGGTACAATATTTGAGTACTACTCACCCAAAGGTCCCCTGTCCTATTTTGGCCATTTTTTCATACTTGGAGAACTCATCACAGAAAGGAAATTCAACTCCATCGTAGTATTTCGACATGATGGCGGCCTCCCGGTCGGGCCTGGAGAAGGGACATTTCATTCGACATTAGGCAAATTATGTACAAAAAATGCTATTTATAATCTGTCCCAGGTAGTTAAAGTGATTATTATATACGTGGTTTACAAGTCAGATTGTAAATGTATGTAATTAATGATGTAAATCCTTACTTTTCAGCCCCACCGGCGTTGCTTGTTTTGTCTCGCTGCATCTCTGTATGTGACGCTCCTACGTACGCTGTATTCAAGTACAACTCGGGCGTCTACAACTGCTGTGCAAAGAACTGTTTCAATAGCTTATTAAAATTATTAAAACATTTCATGAAAATAATACAAGACCATATTTAATTTTTACTAACAACACATGCGATAATATATAATAGAATACATTTTATTCATAGGCCTGTCATTCGTCAGGTTTTGACAGTTTGAGTGTTGTCCAAGCTCAACTGTCACTGAAAGTTCCGTCTCTCCCATAATTATATCCTGTGACTGTGATGTGTCTGCATGCTGTATTTACTACGTTCTTGGGTCGCACACATAGGCCTGATACAAGACAGATACTATGGAGGTATTACCGATTACAAACAGAAATTTTTGTAAAGCTGATTTTTAGGGCAGTACCTGAAGGCAGCAAATTGGGACTTTTACTGGTATTAACAGAAGGCGACACCTGGCGACCTGGAGGAGTAATAAAACCTTTACTCAAGTAAAAGATCTCAAGATTTGTTCCACCACTGCTTATTTTCATGCCTATAAATGTGTCATAACATACTGTAAATGTAGGCAAACGTCTGTTGCAAACATCAAAAGCTGAGTAAATCATGTTTTTGGTTCCTCAATGACAGAGTGAGTATATAGTTTATTTATTGAGGACATTGGTGTAGATATGGCAAATATGTAATGCCAACATTGCATTCATAACTATTCAAAGAAGTAAGAAGTAGATAGATAGATAGATAGATAGATAGATAGATAGATAGATAGATAGATAGATAGATAGACAGATATAGATATTTTGTGTGTGCGTGCGTGCGTGTGTGTGTGTGTGTGTGTGTGTGTGTGTGTGTGTGTGTGTGTGTGTGTGTGTGTGTAATGTTAATTTGTCCTATCCATAAAAACAGAAAAAAGTGGTTTGTTGTAATCATTTAACAACAGTGTTCATAGTATTCAGGCAGTAATGCTTAACTAAAGCATGAGTCATGATGATTTAATGCATGGATTAATGCAGGATGTATCATGAATAACTGTTGCTCACCATTGACAAATTATCAACTCACTATGACTTTATGTTATTAGTTAACACTTAATAAATGAATGTTAATTCATAATTACTTCATACATTGATTGACAGTTTTTATACCCACAGTTATTGTGTGTATAAGACTGAAGCTGATCATGTACAATACATCCATCTAGTGTTGCTAGTTTGTAAACGTAACATAAAGACCACTGAGTCATGCAGCAACATGTAGATCTGAGAACCAGCTTGATAAAAGAAAAAAGCAGCTTCATAGATGCTGATCAAATGCATGGCTTTAAAATGCCCTTCACTATATCTAGAATTCAGCTAATTTAGTGGCATATCAGTTCACTTATTGGTCCATTTAAAACTCAGAAAGTTGTAGTGACTTGATTGTTTGTTAATGGTGAGCAACAGAAATTCATATATTAATGCATTAAATCATCATGAGTCATGTATTAGTTCAGCATTTCTTAAAGTCCCCTTCCACTCAAAAATGTTTTTTGCTTATTGTTCCTTCAGTTGGATGTTTGAGCTTCACTGTGCAGAATGATTTATGTGCAGAGTTTGTTTTCACATTAATCTGCTAAAGGTTGAAAGTTTCTCTGAGCTCACTTTAGTGCTCAGTTTAAGGGGCGGGCCTACAAGTATGATTTATGACATCACAGCCAATCCTGGTCCAATATTCAACTTACACAAGTGTGATGTGGAAACTTGAAGCCTGCAGTGCACAAACACTGAGAATAAACTTTACAGTGGAGGAGGAGGCATCTTGTATCCATTAAATTAAATTTTGAAATTCACAATACTTGCATATTTATAGATTCTGGATTTTTCAATGAGGGACAAGAAGGAGGTGATACTTTAAGGATTTTAATGAGGTAATTGGACTTTTTCGAGGAGGAAACATATTAGATACATATTATTATAACAAGCAGAGTTTCTAGTTTTAATGTATCTTACAACATGTCTTTAAGTAGTCTACACACAATAGAACTTTTATCGTCAGTTTACACTGAAATTCATTTAGCGTCATTAAATTTACACACAGATTAAACACACAGTGACACATGTGACTCTTTTCGTAGACGTACAAAACACATTAAACAATCATGACTATTATATATATCACATTATATCCTCTGGATTCAGATCTCAGGTACCAGCACACTGATTTTGGTTTAGCAACGGGATAGACAGATGTATAAAAGAAGTCTTCAGCCTGTTGCGTTTAAAGTGAGACTTTTAATCGCCTGTTAGGAGGCAGAAGTTGGGATCCTTATAATAAAGTGTTACCATTTATTCTCATAAGAAATTAAACAAAGAAAGTGTCGGATTTACGTGCAAAAATAATCAAAACATTTGAAAACAATTTGTAGATAGAGGAGGAGGCGTGTCGTTACGTCATTACGCCTGTCAAAGGAGCCGCCCGTATTTGGTTGCAGCTTCCGCATCATGGCGTGCATGTCGCGCGTGTGGCAGCGGGGCTCCGGGCTTGCCGCGCGGCTCCGACAGCAGCACTGTGCGTGCAGTTTGGCGGGTTTTTCAGTAAGACACTACAGCACCAAGACGGCTCCTCACATACCCGGCATGGAGTACCAGGTGAGCTGCGTTACAGTCAGTCCCGCCTGTCTTTACACCGGTCGCTAGCGAGCTAGTTAGCCAACAGCGCTAGTTTGACAAGTTTATCACAAAACTCTGGAGTTATTGCACAAAAACATGGCTGACAGCACCACAGGAGACTACAGCAACTTTATCTGGCGTTGTTAGTGGAAGAGTATAATTATAAACTGGTAAATTAGCTGTTTGTCGCTGAGGCTATAAAAGTTAGTGCGGACAGAGCGGCACACTGGCAGCTGTACTGTACCGACTGTTATACTGCCACACTGACGGGCTCAACGCCAGAGTACAGCCAGGTTGCTTAACAACACGTGGTCTAATCATCTTCTTTGATGCCATATTTGAGAGTTTGACCTTTGCTAGTTTCACTTCGTGTTGCTTTTTGTCTTATACGGCTTGTGTGTTATCTTTTAACTAACAGAAGTGAAGCTGATATCATCTTGAGAGCCACACTAACAAACATAAAGCTGTCAGGACAGTCACAGGAGACCGATTTATCTTCCCTTGTAACAGTTAATACAAGTGATCAAGTCCATATAAGTGCATCACAATTGCATCAGTCAGTTTGACTCAGCCTATACTCAGTAAAATATGTTATGCAAACCACATTAAAGGGAAAATCCACTGTAAAGCAAACAGTACATTAGGTTATTCTAAGAATTTTGAAGAGAAAGGTCAATTGGCTTTATATGCTTTATTCTGTTGCATACTTCTGTGAAAGTTCAGTATGTCCCAATTTTGTCAAAGTTCAGAACAGAAATGATTCCTGCTTTGTTGCTAGAGCCCTAAAATTGAAGAAGAAATGGTATTACAAGAAAGTTTCCCAGAAACATCACCAGTGGGATGTCCTTGCTGCAGCAGGGTGGGGTCAGAGGGGTGTGTCTGTGATGAAGGTGGATGAGAGCATACCTGCTATAAAACGTGATGCAGCAGCACTGTCAGGCAGGAATAGTGACTTGGAGGCCTGACAGAAATGGTAAGCTGAAAGACCTTTTATTTAATGTGGGAGGCTGATGGAGATACTTAATCTAATGGGTTTTATTGAAATGAAAATGTGTTGGATAAAGTCATCATCATAGCTTCTGTCATAGTGTCTCAGTGCAGCTGTTCTATTAATCACTGTCTATGGAGCAGCTCCAATATTTGTTTGGGTGACTCTAAAGTTTGTCTAATTGCTTAAATGACAGGGCTGGTGATATTCTGTGGTTTCTTATTTTTCTCAAATATCACAAAAAGACCAAAACCAACAATGTGTTAGTCTCTCTCAGGCCCTGTTTACACTTGGCATCAACATGCGTCTTGAGTAGCCACTTGTGATCGGATCTCACTACCCCGCTCTATATGCAAATAAACACAGACATCATTTCCGTCCGCAAAGACCATATAGAAAATAGAGGATGTCAGTTGAGTAGGCGCTCCTTTAATGTGGTCCAGGATGCATTGTGTTTACACTGCTAAACGAATGTGGCCACATGCGGCCCAGACCACCCACGAATGTGGTCTGACTGATCGAATCTCAGTCTGTCTTCAATGCGTCTTGGGTGCGTTCACACCTGTATTTAGAGCTGTCCACTTGTGATGGGATTACCTGAGACGGATGTTAATACCAGGTGTAAACAGGGTCTCAGTACTACCTAGCCTCCTGTCTGTGGCTCCCAGCCCCAGCTGCATCAGTTCCTACTGAAGACATGAATCTTTGAAAAGTTTCATTACAAAAAAGGCTCAGTAATTCCCAGAAAACAGCTGGTCATTGTAGTTTAAGCAAACATTACTCAAACAGGAGGTAATGGTGCATTTGTTGGGGACTATTTTCAACTGCAGATTAATCCACATTTGGTGCTTGATTGCAGGAGTTCCCAGACTATGTCTTTGCAGGAGTGATGAAGAAGAATGCAGCACAGACTGCCTCATGTTCAATGTCATTACTGGAAAAATAACCTATAATAGCACATGAAGTTAAACGATCATAATTCAGCTGTTTTTGCCAAATCACATTGTCTCCTCTCGGCCTATTAGCAAATTTTCCGGGGCCTGAGACTGGTCCACGGCTTGCAGGTTGGGAACTTCTGCTAATAGAAAAAATCTAGAATATCACCAACTTATCCTTTAGTGACATACTTGAAACTGAGTGTGAAAAGATGAACAAGTTGAAACGTGCTAAATAAAACTGGGCTTGCTGTTATTATAGAAATAACATGACACTGACATAACCTGTCTGAAAATGAAGGTGAAAACTGCTCATCCTGAATTCCCCGAACACAAGTCCAAAACCCAACAATGTTCAGTTTAGTGATAGAAAGCAGCAAATCCTATTAAAGATAAATTATCGATTAATCAACTGATTGTTTTATCACAGTGGATTTTCTCTTTATTTTCCCTTTTCTCTCTATCTTTTGACATTAGCTGACTAAGTCATTCATCTCATCAAGTGATGGATAAGAGCTGGACTTCAATCTGTGAATCAATACAAGTGGCTGTCAGTGATGAGACCCTGACTCTTCTTCTTCATCTGTTGCTCTGTTGACTGAAGAAGTTACCTGCATAGTTCATTCCATGGTTGACTTGTATGTTACTCTTTGCTTTTTTTGCTGCAGGATGCCATTTGCACTCTGAACACACTACAGACTAATGCCAGCGCTCTGGATCAGGTACGCCAAGAGCGGAGCCACCCTCAGCTGCAGCTCCAGGCCATGAGAGGCTTCCTGGAACGAGCCGGACTCACAGTGAGTCAGTTACAGCAGCTCACGCAGAGCACGTTTGACACACACAGTGATGACATTACAGTGTTTTTGTTGTCTCTTGTGATACTTTGAGTACTCATTACCTTTAGTCTTATCTGACGTGTGTGTGTGTGTGTGTGTGTGTGTGTGTGTGTGTGTGTGTGTGTGTGTGTGTCAAAGGTGGAAGAGCTAGATCATCTCAATATCATTCATGTGACCGGGACAAAGGGCAAGGTGAGCTGACTGCTGTGTTGTATGTAGCATTTTTAAAGGCTCAGTTAGTAGTTTTTTGAGCATAAGTCACACACAGATGCATTCACATATAGAACTGAAGATGGATATAAGTGGGGATAAAACAGCTTTTTGTGTTTGTTGACATTCAGATTCAGACAGCCTGTTCTTTTTTTTTAATATCGAGCTCCAAGCTAACATTATGCAAGCCCTGACAGAAGGTCATGCAAACATGTTTTCAAACGCGCGTCCATTCATTGAAGGAAGCAGTGAAACTATTGTGACAGCGGTATCAAGGTGTCCTCTTCAAGTGCTTGTGTTCATTTTTCAGGGGTCAACATGTGCGTTCACAGAGCAGATTCTGAGAAGTTATGGCTTCCGCACAGGATTTTACAGGTAAAATAGCAGCATATTAATAATATTTCCACTGTTTGATACAGAGGGATGACATTGCCAGTACACGGGCTTTATGCTTTTTGTTTTGTAGAAACCAGAGACAGCGTTTCCCAATCCTAATGTAAAAAATGTAGGTTAACTACCATTGGCTGAGTTCCAGTTAGCTGTGCTGCTTCTTATATAGCAATAAGAGTGGGGAAACTCGCTTCAATGAATCTGTATCAGCTAATAATCAAACTAAACTTCATATTTCCACACTCTTCCACTTAGTGTTGCTTAGTAGGTGATTCTAAAACAGAGTCCCTGGTACTCTGCTTAATTATGCTTAATTATAAGCCAGTACAGTATGTGCTGTTCAGAACAGAGGTGCGAGAGAGAAAGTTGTCTGACAACATGTTTTTTCATGGAACTTTAGCCTTTATGTAATGGTGTGATAATATTGAGGGAGATGAGGAAACAGTGAAAGAGAGGGGGGGGGGGGACATGCAACCACTTCAACTCTCTAGTATTGGTCCATTGAACACATAGGCCCTGTTTACACCTGGTATTAACATCCGTCTCAGGTGATCCCATCACAAGTGGACAGCTCTTAATACAGGTGTAAATGCAACCAAGACGTATTGAGGACAGATTGAGATCCAATCACTCAGACCACATTCGTGGGTGGTCTGGGCCGCATGTGGCCACATTCGTTTAGCAGTGTAAACACAATGCGTCCTGGACCACATTAAAGGAGCGCCTACTCAACTGACACTCTTCCACTTTAAGTGTTGCTTAGTAGGTGATTCTAAAACAGAGTCCCTGGTACTCTGCTTAATTATGCTTAATTATAAGCCAGTACAGTATGTGCTGTTCAGAACAGAGGTGCGAGAGAGAAAGTTGTCTGACAACTTTTTTTTTCATGGAACTTTAGCTTTTATGTAATGGTGTGATAATATTGAGGGAGATGAGGAAACAGTGAAAGAGAGGGGGGGGGGGACATGCAACCACTTCAACTCTCTAGTATTGGTCCATTGAACACATAGGCCCTGTTTACACCTGGTATTAACATCCGTCTCAGGTGATCCCATCACAAGTGGACAGCTCTTAATACAGGTGTAAATGCAACCAAGACGCATTGAGGACAGATTGAGATCCAATCACTCAGACCACATTCGTGGGTGGTCTGGGCCGCATGTGGCCACATTCGTTTAGCAGTGTAAACACAATGCGTCCTGGACCACATTAAAGGAGCGCCTACTCAACTGACACTCTTCCACTTTAAGTGTTGCTTAGTAGGTGATTCTAAAACAGAGTCCCTGGTACTCTGCTTAATTATGCTTAATTATAAGCCAGTACAGTATGTGCTGTTCAGAACAGAGGTGCGAGAGAGAAAGTTGTCTGACAACTTTTTTTTTCATGGAACTTTAGCCTTTATGTAATGGTGTGATAATATTGAGGGAGATGAGGAAACAGTGAAAGAGAGGGGGGGGGGACATGCAACCACTTCAACTCTCTAGTATTGGTCCATTGAACACATAGGCCCTGTTTACACCTGGTATTAACATCCGTCTCAGGTGATCCCATCACAAGTGGACAGCTCTTAATACAGGTGTAAATGCAACCAAGACGTATTGAGGACAGATTGAGATCCAATCACTCAGACCACATTCGTGGGTGGTCTGGGCCGCATGTGGCCACATTCGTTTAGCAGTGTAAACACAATGCGTCCTGGACCACATTAAAGGAGCGCCTACTCAACTGACACTCTTCCACTTTAAGTGTTGCTTAGTAGGTGATTCTAAAACAGAGTCCCTGGTACTCTGCTTAATTATGCTTAATTATAAGCCAGTACAGTATGTGCTGTTCAGAACAGAGGTGCGAGAGAGAAAGTTGTCTGACAACTTTTTTTTTCATGGAACTTTAGCCTTTATGTAATGGTGTGATAATATTGAGGGAGATGAGGAAACAGTGAAAGAGAGGGGGGGGGGACATGCAACCACTTCAACTCTCTAGTATTGGTCCATTGAACACATAGGCCCTGTTTACACCTGGTATTAACATCCGTCTCAAGTGATCCCATCACAAGTGGACAGCTCTAAATACAGGTGTAAATGCAACCAAGACGCATTGAGGACAGATTGAGATCCAATCACTCAGACCACATTCAGAGTAGGTCTGGGCCGCATGTGGCCACGTTCATTTAACAATGCTCATAGTTAGGGCTGAGCAGCATATTCATATTTTGTCATTAATCATCTCATTGTAATAACACAGAGTGATTTTGTCAACTTTAAAATAAAGATAATTCTTAGACATAAATCTCCTTCAATTAATTTTTAAATACTCAACAATATCAGCTGAAATTGACAGTTACAGTTCATTCTAATGTCTAACAGATTCTGGAAGAGTCTTCTTGTTTTTATGCTTTAATTTTCCACATCACCCAGCTGTACCCTGCACATCCAGCACAACATATTACCATTTGAATCTGTTGTTTCTATTGCTTCCTTATTCCTAAGTTTTATTTTAACTGTCCTTATGTGTTTCTAGGTATGTTAGTATATTTTTGTACTACTATATGTGTATTTCTATATGGATATGGCTGGAATGACAAATACATTTGAAACTTGAACTTGAACCTGAAACTGTCCTGGAGGCACAGTCACACAGTGAAGTCTAGTGTATGAGTGTATGCCCTCAACAGCACTTCTAATAATTCATTTTGATCAGCTTGATTAGTTTGATCATCCAATAAAGATTACAGAGAGTAACTGCAGGTAAAAACAGAAGTATTTGGAGTAGCCTGAACACAACAAGCAGCTGCAGGAGGAAAGATTATTGAAGCATATTTTCTAGGAAATGACTGTGTTTGTGTGTGTGTTTAAATGTCATGTATTACATATTCATACAAAAATGATCAAATTTGCCACATCAGATTGAAGATATGACATCTATTACATGGACCTGCAAGTGTAATAACATAAATATATAGGTATAAGTAACAAAGTTAACATGTGCAGTATGTTTTTGATCTCAGCAGACTTGTTGTGATGTTTCTGTCTTGGTTGCAGTTCCCCACATTTGGTACAAGTCAGGGAGAGGATTCGAATCAATGGACAACCAATTGGGAAAGAGCTCTTCACTAAATACTTCTGGCAGGTTTATGGACGGCTGGATGAAACTAAGGTGGGTCCATGTAGCAAAGCAGAGATGTATATGTTTAAAACACAGCCTGTTCTCCGTGTTAACTGTACCTGTTGTTGCTAACCATGGCTATTCATTTACTTCACTTGGGGGAAACGGTTCAGTGGATTAACCTTTGTCTAACAGTAATGGCAGGCATACCGAGCTTGATTTCTGTGGCATTTTAGTCACTCGTGCATCCTGAGAACTCCCCTCAGCTGTGTATTATCAGTGTCACAGGTTGTAATTGAGTGGAGTACAAAATGAGACCCCTCATGTCAGGATGAGCGTGACCCTCATGTGACAGCGTGCTTGGGTCACATTACTAGCATTCAGCTGTTAGACTTCTTAAATATTTCAGACACTTTGATGGACACTCTTTAAAAACACACTTAAAGTTTAGCGTAGAGAAGTGATGTCACAGAGACGATCAGAGAATCTTGCTCAATCACTGTATTTATTGTAACTGTAACTCAAGACAGTACATTTGAGCAGATAAAATGTAGTTCACTCTGAAGTCATTGGAAGTGTAGTGAAGTGTAAACATACTGGTACACCATGAGCTCACCTACATGTGTGGTGTTCACAGGGAGTGAACATGCTTTTGAATCAGATTGAAGGAGTTTCCCTCAAACATCACACCGCCCACACCTTCTGAGTTAAAACTCAAATAATGTTTACACTAGGGGTGTGCCCAAATACAAATTCATTATTCGGCAAAGCACAAATAGTGGGTTTTATATGAATATTTGTTTCATACAAATATTTTAAAAATTATTTGTTGGGGGTGTTCCCCAGAGATAAAGCTGAGCTACTGATGACATGAAAAATGCTCCCAAGGGACTCTCCATAACCTGTTGTTCCCCTTCTCCTTTCCACAAAGTTAGGTTGTAAAAAATAGGCAATGAATGAAAAGTGCAAAGCAATAATTGCCTTTGAAGTTTCTCCCCATACTTTGCACGGTGTGCTGTCTCTGGGGTATGGGTGTATAAATAGCTAGATGTCTGTCTGCAAGGAGGTGATGAGTAAAGTTTTAGCTCAGTAATCGGCACAGTCGTCTTCAAGACCTCCTTCGTACAGTAGTTTATTCATGAACACTTATTGTAACATTTTAATTTTCTAAAATTAAAAGTGTAATAAAAACAAAAACAGGATTTTTAAGCCTCTTTCCACTTTCATTCGAATACAAATACAAATAATTTTGCTGCCTCAACAAATACAGATACAAATACAAATACTGGGATCTCTGCACATCCCTAGTTTATACCAAATAGAAATAAGAAAAAAGGAAAAACAATAGTGCCAAATTTCATGAAAACTATCTGTTTCTGTTTGGCACTGCAAGTACATTTTCTGACATATGTAAAGTTCAAAATGTCCCGTTAACTTGGTTGTCAGATATCTGGAACACTTCAACTCTCACTGTCCATTCACATATAGATATTTTCTGTATTGAAAAGCTTTGGACATACAGACCAAAAATCTAAATAATTTCAAATCCAGCACACTAGATGAACGTTCTGAGATCATGATTTTTGAAAACACAGGGAAAACATAATTGAAGCTTTTGTATTTACTGGTGTGTGTTATTTGATAGAAATTTTGATGCAGAGTGATGCAGTCATTTTCTTCCTTCTCTTTGACCTCTACAGGAAGCCCATGGAGGGACAATGCCAGCTTACTTCCGTTTCCTCACCATCTTGGCCTTCCATGTCTTTCTTCAGGAGAAGGTTCGCTATGGACATCATACATGACAGCTGCTAGATAGGTGGCATAAGCTCTAGATTCACTATTTGGCAATAAAACAGTCATACAGCTCAACATACACTGCAAAGTTCCAGTCTGGCCTGTAGTTGTTGAGATGTCTTGCTCTGGATCAGCATGTAGGATCAATCGACCAACGAGGCTCACTACATTTTAACATTTTATTTCTTTACTTACTTTCTTACCTTCAATCTAAACAATTTCTTTTTTCCAGGTGGATTTAGCTGTGATTGAAGTTGGAATTGGTGGAGCATACGACTGTACTAACATTATACGGTAAGATTCTCCTTTTAAAGGTCGACTCTAATGCAAAGCTGCTGTCAGTTGTAATTGACTCACTCAGTCTGGAAATAATCAACTAGAATTTGATGTTCTGTACACTCTCGATCACAAATTTTGTTCATTTATTTTCCCTTAAATGGCCTAAGTTTCAGAACTGACTTCTGTCTGTAAACGAGGAGCATTAATATGTTGCAAAGTAGAGAATGAAGTTTAGTTTAGTTCTAATGTCTGAAGACCATTACTCACTTTTAGGACAGAATGATTTATGTTTTCCTAAGTGGATATCGAGTGTTGATGATTAAATGTGAGGCCGTCTACAATTGTTCATAAGTATCTACAGAAACAGCATGATGATCCAGGGTCAGTTTTCTCATTCTGCTGCACAAACTGTCAGATCAGATCATCCAGTGAACACTCTGCTCTCCAACATACCGTTTCCTTGTTGAACTCTGGCCACAGTCCAAAGCTCCTCTGACCACTGGACTGGGTGCAGTGATGCGTATCAAATGTTCTTGTCTTTTGGCAAGCACCGCTTTGCATCCAGTAACTGCACTTTGTTTTATCTGTGAATGTCAGTAGATCTTCACAACAGAAACTAGTGTGAACTCAGGAGGGAAATTATCTTCTTACCCTAATGTGACTGATGTACTGTCATCATAATGTTTCTAATACATAATGTTATACAGCTTTATCCATGTTGTAATATAACTTTATCGATGTTCTTGTGTCAACAGGAGGCCATGGGTGTGTGGCATCTCCTCTCTTGGTATAGACCACACTCAGATTCTTGGAGACACCATTGAAAAGATCGCCTGGCAAAAAGGAGGCATCTTTAAGGTGTGTTACAATAGAGAAATATGTCGAGTCATTGTGATCTAAACTGAACTACATGTCCACTTACTATCTTTCTGTAGAGCTTTCGGTTTGTCAATGGATGGCGTGTGCTTGGTTGTCATGGAGATGGAGATTGGGGGGGTTTTTGAGTTAATTTTGATGTAGCCAGGATTTTGAGTAAAGCCGAACCGCATCTCCATGACAACTGAGCAAACTCCATCTGCTGATAAAAGCCATTAGATGTGGTTGAAAGCTCCAGGAAAAACAAGTAAGTGGACCTTGAGTAAGTTTGTTTTTTTTTTGTTTAGTCAAACCATTTCCAAAGTCAAGACTGACCTTTGACTGTCAGTTGCAAGTGATGCTGTATACCTGAATTCAGACTTGGTGGACATTGATGTTCTTTTAAGTTAAAACCGCTTGTTGTTACATTGTTGGTACATTTCTACTTTTCTGTCATCTCATTGGCTGTATATGGTGTGCGTATGATTTCAGACGGGGGTTCCTGCCTTCACAGTCAAACAGCCAGAAGATGCAATGGCTGTGCTGAGGGACCGGGCCAAAGAGAGGAGAGTAAGTTTAGTAACCATTCAGACTAACTGATGTAATCTTCTCAGACAGGGATTGCTCAGTGAAATGTACCTGTGTCAATACTTGTCTCTTCAAATGTCTCCTTCAGCTGCTCACTTTTCTTCATTACAATCTAACTTGTTGTTGTAGTGTCCTCTGTGGGTGTGTCCAGAGCTGGAGAGCTACCAGGCAGACTGTGGACCTTTACATCTGGGCCTGGCAGGGCAGCACCAGCGCTCCAATGCCTCCCTGGCCCTCCAGCTGAGTCACAGTTGGCTGCAGAGAAGATGTTTACCAGGTGGGACGGGGGTGGTTAACTAACATTTGGACTGAATGTCAGTGACAAGAAGAATATAATAAATGTATTTAAGACATTTTGGACATAAATTTTGTATGCAATGCTGTGCTAATTTTGGGCAAAACACAGCCTGAAAGCTTTTCTCAACATGCACCTTGTGCAAATTTGACTGCAATTTAACATATCTGAATAAAGGTGTTACTTAGTAGTGCTAAATGCTAAAATTCACCATCTAGTCACTAGTAACTGTGTCTGTTTGCTGTTTGGTGCTGAGCAGGTAGTGTACAGTGGCTTTTTAGAGCTTTTTCTCTGAGAACAGCTGCCTGCTGTGACCGAAAAAGACGCTATGAAAGCACTGAGAGTGAACCACAAGAATAAAATTGCAGCCAGACAGCTAAATAATTAACTGAAACTCCCTCTAAAGCTCTGTAAAGCTGAGGGGAGCTGCAGAGTCAGGTGATAAGTCACACACATTTGATACAATATTGTTATAAAAATATTGATTATAGCCACTTTAAGAGCATAAATGTATCCCATATCATCTCTAATGCTCAGAGAAAATAAATACAGTTTAATTAACCACAAAACACTGTGAGTGTGCACATTTCTAAGTTGTTGATTAGATTCTTCTCATGCCAGATCAGTGCAGGACAATATGGGAAAAACACCACCTTATATAAACACAGTTATACCAGGTGCAAAATATCACACGTGCACACACTCTCTATTCTTTCTGTAAATGTCGTCATATCTGAAAAAAGCCACAGTGTACACCTACCTGTATGTCTGAATGAGAAAAAGCCTTCATTTTACCAGATACAGTAATGTAATTTATTCCATGAAAAGGCCTGAAAGCTGTCCCTGTTCTCACCACAGCCTGTCCTCTCTCAACAGATGAAAGCTTTCCTTCCACCAGTGTTGAGAGCACAGGTGTACTTCCAGCAACATCCTTCAAGCCCAGCCCCATCATGGTGAAAGGTCAGTCCTGAAGACGAAACACAGTAAAGTGCTTCAAATGTTAAGAGAACCATGATACTGCTGGTAGTTGTGATACTTATGAAGTAGATTTTGTGAAGTTACCAGGCTTAACGTGACATCACAGAGTGTGGTTTTCTGTTTTTCTGCTGTGGTGTCAGGGCTGGCAGACACAGAGTGGCCTGGTAGGAATCAGACTCTGAAACACGGACCTGTCACCTACTTCCTGGATGGAGCTCACACCATGCGCAGTATGCAGGCCTGTGTACACTGGTTCAAAGAGACTGCTGCCCAGCATGAAAGGAAAGCAAGGTGAACATCACTCGCTAATGACATGACACTCAACCATCAAGCAACTTAATGTGACATTGTATATACTTTGAGTAGTTTTACCATGTCTGTGTCATATCTATTTACTCTGTAATTTTAATAATGAGTTTTTTATATACTTTTATATACTGTAAGTAGCCTAGTAGTTCAACAGATGTATATTAACACATTTCTCGAGAACCGCTCATCCAAACAACTTCACACTCATCACTGCACTTCCCTGGGTCTTCAGCAATACACCTACCATGTGTGAAGTCGATTGGATGAACAATTGTCGAGATACACAACACACATACATACAGAGATTCCTTTCTTTATAGTTAGATGGCACCTCTCACCCAACAAGACCACATGTTTTAAATGTTAGCTCAGCACAACATGTAACATGTTTTTTACGTGAGGCTGTACCCCTGCTGCCCCATCATCCACATTGGTTGTAGGCTGATGTGAGCCTGGCTAAATGGAAATCAGGCCATTTAGTTGTTTGTGATAAAGCACCTCCATGAGGCTTGATAACTGCTATTCTGTGCTCTCTCCAACATTTCAGACGTCTGCTCACAGAACGATAATAGTATAAAACCTTGTTTGTGTTGCAGTGGACCTGTGGCCAGAGTCTTGCTGTTCAATGCCACTGGAGAGAGAGACTCAGCAGCCATGCTTAAACTACTGGTGGTGAGTATAATGTAACTACCTTCTGCCAGTGGCTTCACAGCTATTAAGCAGGATACTTACATTTGTTGCTGAAAGGACCAGTGTGTAGGATTTAGTGGCATCTAGTGGTGAGGTTGCAGATTGCAACCAAATGAATACGCCCCCCTCACCCTCCCCTTTCAAGCATGTAGGAGAACCTATGGTGGCTGTGAAACTCCCGAAAAACGCAAAAAGCCTTCTCTAGAGCCAGTGTTTGGTTTGTCCGTTCTGGGCTACTGTAGAAACATGGCTGTGCAACATGGTGGGCTCCGTGGAAGAGGAACTGCTACCTATGTAGATATAAAAGGCTCATTCTAAGGTAACAAAATGCAATGATTCTTACTGTCAGGTGATTATACACTAATGAAAACATACTCATGAATATCATATTCCCTTTCTGCTAGATGCCACTAAATTCTACATACTAGACCTTTACAACAAGTGACCAGTATGTAAAACTTTGCAGATTCAGCACTAAAAATGAATGAATAAGCAAAAATATGGTGGGCTGTTTTCAAGCATAGATGAGCTGGGCAGTTGCCCGGGGTGCCAAAGATGTATATCCCAAGATTAGACTCAAGTTAAGACTCACAACAAGGACACAAGTGTGCATATTAAGGCACTCAATGACAGACTAGGCTACAGTATGCGTTGAATGATAACATGGAACAGACCTGCAGTGGAGTTAAGTTGAAATAAACTAAAATATCATTGATACTTGACCATGAAAAGATCAGTGGCGCAGGTGCAGAAGCATGTGATCTGATGGCCACTCCTACAGTTAGCCCTAAATGGATGAAGACAGCTCTCTGTTTTACCTAGTTTGGGCATTAATGCTGGACTGACTCTTGTGTTGTTTGTTAAGTAATATGGTGCTTTTCTACTTTGTGTTGTGTTCCTTTTCAGCCGTGTCATTTTGACTTTGCTGTGTTCTGCCCAAACATCACTGAAGCCATCGCTTCTTGTAATGCAGGTGAGATCATCGGGCCTGTTGCCTACTGAAAATGATAATGGACCATGCCATTTTCTCCTATGAACTACAAATCAAATGCTTTTTCCATGACTGCTAATTTTCCGAGGCATACTATAGTATTTATTTATTTCCTACCTCTAGACAGACAGTGGTTCAAGTTTATTTAAAGGAATTTTGAGAAATGTGTTTATTTGCATTACTTTCAAGAGGATGGATGTCACCCTCATGTCTGTGGGTCAAGTACTGGAGTCAGGGCATGGTTAGCTTAGCATAACGACTGGAAACAGGAGGAACAGCTAGCTAGCCTGGCTCTATCTAAAGATCCAAACACTTTGTATCTTGGTTGTTGGATGCAAACATAAGTATAAAGTGCTGTTGATGTTGATCTTGATACTGTATCTTGCTTTTGTTTTACAAAAAAAAAATTAATCAGTGAACTTTGTTACCTCTCAGACCAGCAGAACTTCAACGTCTCAGTTGAGAACATGTTGACTCGCTGCTTGGACAACGAGAGGAGCTGGCGTCTCCACAACAGCACGGGGGACAACGAAGGCACACAGCTGCTGATCGAGGACAGTCTACCTCTGGTCCCTGAAAAGAAAGCAGACACCTTGGTCTTCCCCTGCATCCTTAGCGCCCTCCAGTGGATCACCCAGGGCAGGGATTCAGTGCTGGCAGACCCAGCCGAGAGAGTCCTAGCAGTGAAACCCAGCATCATGGCCAAAGCTGCTCCCCTCTGCAACGTAGCCGAGATCCACGTCCTCATCACCGGAAGCCTGCACCTGGTGGGAGGAGTACTCAAACACCTCGACCCAGCTTCCTCCAAGTAAATGGAGTGTGAATTTGTGAATTCAAAATGTTTCTAGGCAGGTGTTCTGCTTACAAACACGTTTTCCTTTGTGGGAGAATTCTAATTTCTGCCAGTATAGATGAGGTTTTTGTGCTACTAGCTTTTCAGGCAGTGGTAGTAGTTGTTTACCAGAGAGGGATTAGCTGCACCCAGTACTGTCAGCTTCTCTACTGTGGCTGATGCTAGGAGCCAGCTAGTTTGGACCAAGGCAGCGGCAGGCCTCACATCGGCCCCAGCTTCACCCAGAGCCTTATGGACGACCGCACAAATGTGCCGAGCTCATGCCTTTAGTCTTACTTGAAGCCAAATGTGTTTACATGAACTGCAGTGGTGTACATTCATGTACCATAATGTGAGCTGAACTAGCTAAACTGGTATTATGTGCGCTTCAGTAATCACTGATGCCGCCTGACAGTTATTATATACTTTCTTATTTCTACAAAAAGCTGTTGGCACCAAAAGTGCTACATGGACTACATGGACTTCTGAGTTTATTTTGGTTTTTACTTGTGCATTTGGAACACTTGAATATTACCTTTCACAGTCTTTTTTAAAATGAAAGCCTCTTTCTATGCTTTCTTCTTTTATTTCGTCCATATTCAACAATGTGCTTCACACACATGGCCCACTCATCTTTTTGTGTAAATATTCTAACACTAGTGTTAGCAACAGATAAATTCATGGAACTGTCTGAACTGTCTGTGTAATTTGAATTGTAATTATAGTAATATTTAAATGGTCCTTAATTTAAACTGGCACTATCTGGCTGTAAATCATACAGTTTGTATTTATGTCTGTATATTGGTGAAAGAAAAGGTATAAAATATACTGCTGGGTCTTATCTGTTTGGAGAGACATCATGGAAACAGGTCATCAGCTCCACAGGTGGCTCAGACTCACCCTGTAGCCTCAAATGACTTTTAGATTTAATATCACTATAAAAAAGTACGCTCTTTTTTTCAATGTTCATGTGGACCCATAATGACACAAAATGCACCTAATTTGTACCTGTCACTTGTAAGTAGCAAAGATGAAATCTGCTCACATCTTAAATATGAGTCAATTAAAAATATAAAGATATGGGAATTGTGTCGAGCATTTGTAATATTTCTTTGTCTCTTTTGTAAAACTAAAATGTAAATGGATGTGTTTTATGAATATAGACAATCCTTGTCTATTAATTGTGATAAACCTATCAATTTTTGGAGAATATGTCCCCAGTAGGGCATCATCATCCTCATCAGTGGTGGAGGGAGTCAAATAGACAGCACAAGCATGCACTAACACAGATCCTCATGAGTGGACACTGAAGATCACAAAACTTGCATCTGTATGGGAATTTCTAGTAATGTGTGAGTTAATAAACAGCACAGAGACACTGTTATGTTTGTTGACCTGAACTTGGGCAGGATTTGGAATAAAAATCCACCCAGGACTGACTCAGACCGGCCCACTGAAACTCACTTGACGATCAGACCACCCATACAGCCTGTGTCACTTTGTTAGAATTATGTAGTTAAAAAGAGATTTGATTTCTTAGATTAACTCATTATTTGTGGATTAATTCATGAATTAGAACGCCTGTACAGTGTTACACAATGATAAATATATTGATATAAAGTATAATGTTATAATTGATATTTACAGTGTCAGATCAGATTCTATGGTGGATTAATAACACCTTTCCATATAAAACAGACCGCTACAGCTTAACTACACAAATCACATTCTCATAAATGACCATATAACTGAGTCAAGACAAACAATTAACATTATATACATAACATGAACATTAATAGGAAAGGTAGCTAGTATTTATCACAGGTGTACTTGCATTGTAACTGGTATTTCAATTTTTCACATTCTAACTATTAAACATCATGGATGTATAACGAGGGAAGAAAATACTTTGAATAAACGGAAAACACATGCCCCTGCCACTCAGTCAGACGTATGACGTAGGACGTACGGCGTGCAGACGCGTCAGTGACGTGGTAAATCCAGGGCGCCCTGCTGGTGGCGGTGAGTTTAAAGAGTCTCAGTTGGAGGGCTGCAGTGAAAACAGTCACGTACTCAATGTGTGCTTCTCTCCACACATTACACATTAAGGTTTGAACCGAAGGAGATGCCAGAAGATAGGTATGGTTGAGAATGTTTTTATACTTTGTAAATGTAAAACAGTAATCCGAGCGCCTAAAGTTAACTTTAACAAGTCATCCATGTGAAACTGAGCCAACACTATCGAGTTAGCTGGCTCGGTTGTGTCCCAGTTCAAGAACTACCATTTATCTCTCAAGCTAGTTTTAGGTGAAGTGCAAGTTTGTAACGTTAGTCGTGTAATAAGCAATAACTGAGTGTGTAGTCGCTGTCTTGACCTGCTATAGTGTGAAACTTAGCTAATAATAATCGATACCGCGCTTTCTCGTCAGTCAGGCCTTCGTTCGTTCTACCTATGCTTCCTTCCTGCTTCAATAAACAATATAGTAACTTTGGAAAATGTGCATAAACAGTCACTGTAACTCTGCACTCATGTATGGCTGGAAACAGAAGTGACAGAGTAGTTATATTTTCTTTAGCAGTTAGAATTGGCGCGGTCACCCCGCTGCTGGCTGCAGCAATATGGCGGGCAGAGAGGTTCTTTTCTCAAAGCGTCGCAAACCAATCTTATTCTGAGCTGCTGTTACATAACGACAGGAACAAGTGTTGTGTGTCGCCTTGTCAACATTTTTATATTTGAGAGGGTTTGATTAGTTCGTCCTTCCATCCAGCATGCCACTGCAGGACCTGCCCTGCCTGAGTCTCCAGGGCTCCATGTTGTCCCAGTCCAAGAGGGTCAACAAACGCAAGACCCGAGGCTGTCTGGGTGAGGGTCTGGACACTGAGTGCACTCCAACAGAGCTCATCCAGCAGTGGTCACCTCCACACAAGCACCAACGCATCATCACAAAGGGGAAAGAGAACGACAGCAACCAGTTTGTTCTGGCCAGGCGGTCGAGGAGGAAGAAAGAATCCACTTCAGGTAGGAAACATCTTTCTGACCTCCTGTACAGGTGTGGTGTTGTTTGTAGCTGTGATAAACCCTCATTCTTTGCTCTCTTTTTTTTTTTTCATTCATTACAGGCATTTCATGGGACCACCTTCCAGATGAGCTGCTTCTCAGGATCCTCTTCTACCTCCCTCTGCATGACCTCCTCAGGATGTCTGTAGTTTGCAAGCGCTGGCACCGCTTAGTGTGAGTGTCCAATCACCAGCATGCATTTTCAGAGAATGACACAGGAGTGAAACGTTCATCCTTAACTCACTTGATCCTGATTTACTGCTGTTCCACAGTTTCTATTACATTTGCACCCAATTTCACCCGGTTACATAATTTTTTTTTTCATGCTGTTACAGGCCCCAAAATGATCGACTTGCACATGGTGTTGTTGTGTTTTTTTGTTTTCTCTCTCCTCCCCAATGACACCAACCTGTGTGTGTTTCTGTCCCAGGTTTGATGAGACTCTGTGGCACAGCGTGGATCTGGAGGGGTTGACCCACATGGGTCCAGCTCTGCAGCAGGTGCTGAAGACCGGAGTCCGCAGGCTGCGCTGCCCTCGCTCATTCGTGGAAGATCTGCACTTCACAGGCACAGGGTGAGTCCAGTAGTTAGTGGTGCCTCATCTGGGCAAGTAACAGGTTAATTTTCTTGTCAACAAATCCCATGAAAAGACCAAACCCAAACATAAACTGATACATCTTCTTCCTCTGTGCCATAGAGTTCTATTGTTGTTAAAACATCATTAAGCTGCACTGGATGACATGTTCCTTCATCACCATGAACACACACAGTAGTTTATTTTAACTCAATCCCACACACACACACACCATCCTGCTGCCAGAAATCCTCACTATAACACCAAATATAGATGAATCCACTGCTGAAAATAGTCCCCAACAAATGCACTATTTACTCCTATTTCAGTAACATTTCTTAAAATCTACAGTGAGCAGCTGTTTTTTTTTTTTAGGAGTGCAGTGATGTAAAGTTGTATTACTTATGTAGTGTTTTCCTTTTGTTCAGCACACTGCAGATAACTGAACTGGACCTGTCCAGCTCCATCATCCCCACCTCAGCTCTGGAGAGCATCATCTGTCGCTGCAGGCTGCTGGAGTATCTGAGCCTGGAGGGCCTGCAGCTCTCAGACACCATCATCAGGTCAGTTCTCAGCTCTCCTCATCCACTGCCAGAGAACAAGCATCTATTCCCTCACAAATCCTCACTGTTGTCTATCATACACCACACTCCTCAATGCATCTGTAAAATATTATATTGAAGCATGATTCAAATCTTTATCTCTCTCCTGTTAAATATTTGGAGATGTTATGTAAAAGCTGTAGTGAGTGAAGGTTTCAGCTGCCAGCAAACTGACTCAGCTGTAGTTAATTATTGATTCTGTGAGTGATAGAAAAGACAAATCTTTGCTTCCTGGTGAATATGTTCTCTACATACTATGATGTAGAGTACAAATACAGGCCTTACAGTTCATTTATACAAAATAATTACAATTAAAATCACAACATTGGTCAGAAAATCTCTAGAGATGTTCCTGAAATGGTTCATCCCCATGACCAACTGTCAAACACATACAGTGATTGAACTAAGGACGAACCCAAACCAATATGAAACTAAATTATTAAAGACCACAGTATTGATGAGCTCTGACGTTACCGGTTCTGCTCTCAGTATTGGAGACATCAAGAAAATAGATTTGCTATTTATTTAGGCTACATAAACATTATCTTGCACCGTTTGTATCTCACCAACTGCGTTTCCAATTTACAATAAGATTAAGACATTCATCTGACATGTTTTTTCCCAATCCAGAAGAGAGATGGCTTTCTCTGGGTTTTGGCATCATTTCTGGCCGTGCCTCTCCTCTGTTCTCTGTGTCAATGTTTGAGAGCTGGGCTCAACTCCTACACACCCAAAAAAAACGTTAAAAGATAACATTTACTTGAGTTGACAACAGCTACGCATGTTACTGTGAGTGCAATAAAACCTTTGAGTAAAAAGCCTGTAAGAGTACTTTATCAAAACAGAATAAGTGCAGAACAAAAAGAGATATTTTCATCTACTCTGTCCACAGTCTCCCATCACCACCACCGGCATGTTTGACACAACCACAGCACACTAGTTAGGCTAATAGCTAATTGTCTGTATGTATCCAACCTTACAGACTTTTTACTCAAAGGTTTTATTGCACTCACAGTAACATGCGTAGCTGTTGTCAACTCAAGTAAATGTTATCTTTTAACGTTATCTTTTTTTTTTTTTGGGTGTGTAGGAGTTGAGCCCAGCTCTCAAACATTGACACAGAGAACAGAGGAGAGGCACGGCCAGAAATGATGCCA